>NC_090853.1:8472500-9672500 GCF_024217435.2 Syngnathus scovelli
CCAAGCACACCACCAAACAAATGTCACAGAAAATTGATATGTACTTTCTGCTATCTAGTGGAGGAACATTTAAATGTCGTGCCTGTCACTATATGTTGTTGGCATAGGAAAATGAACAAAGTTAAGACTAAATTTTCTGTTTGTTTGTGTAGGTTAGGCTTTCCTGCAGTGGCCAAAGTAAGTTCTGTCCGTGTATTAAATGTGAATATGACAAACAAATTTAAGGACACAATTGGAGGATGGAAAAAAAAACAGAGGGATAAAAGTATTTGCGACACAGAAATAATTTAAGTCACAGGTGACAAGGGGCTACGTGTGTGTACTGTTGTGCATGTGTGTTCTGTCGGAGGTCCCGGCAAACTGCATCACTGCTGACACACTGCTGCGGGCAAATCCAGCTTAGTGTGTCTAAAACAGGACTTCGAAATCTGCCACAGGGCCCCCTAATGCTAGGGCCGCTGTCACCCTCAATCACTCACACACACCTAATCCCCACGCCGTGACCCAACACACACACACAGGCGCACACAGGCACAAGCACACACAACATGAGTGCCTGACACTCTGGACCTATTCAGCTTGGTCGGGAGTCCCAGTACTAGGCAATACCAGCCACAGGGTCAACTTTTCATACTGGGGGAAGGAAGCATGGAATGGTGTGAGGAAGGAAAATGTTGCAGAAACATGTGGACAAGTTTGGAGTGACAAGCTAACAGAAGTGGAAGGGTTGCTTGAGGGTTGAGATGTTGGACAAAGTGGGCATGGAAAAACTCCATCTGTCAGAGTGAGATATGGATTCTGAAAAAGGACTATAAGTCGACTGCAATGTAATAAGTCTTAATTGATTGCACAATTAATCACAGGAAACAATGCATTCTAAAGTTTGTTCAACCAATGAGAAAACATTCATTGTACCCAGTGTGAACATGAGAGAACGGATGTTGTATCTTTTATTTTGGGTCAGTTCTTAAATGAGCTTGGGCCCAGAGAATCAGGCGGATATTTTTAAAATATGGCTATTGCTTCACATGGTACAACAGGAAACTGCCCTAAACTATTGTCTTCCATCCACTTATGAAATGTACTCAAAAGCAAATGTTTTCCTGCCACAGGTTATCCATGCAGAACAAGATGACAACTGGAAGCCTGCAGACAGTATAGAAATCATCTCAGTCTACTCCCACCTGATTGGAATGGATCTGGGCGACCAAATGCAGCTTGGACCAGGGTTTATTGAGGCAAAAGGAAGTTGGAGGGGAAGATGAGTGGGAACAGACAACAGATAAACTGACATAACCTAACAAAACAACAACGGGACTGACCGACAGACTGGCTAACAGAAATACAACTGACAGACCAAGACGTGGGACAAGAGACAAGAACAATCTAACAGGGAGTGAGGGGCAGACAGGACTTAAATACACGACAGGTAATGAGAGGCAGGTGAGGGTGATCACACAGGAGGGGAGGGGCGAGTACACAGAGACGCTTACACAAACTATGACAAAATGTACACACAATGACTGAGAATGAGTCGTGACACCACCATTCAAATATCGTATAAATTACCGTTAGTTACAAATGTAGATTGAGATGGAGACTAATTGGTTTGCGTTTACACACACACACTACAAAATGCGCTCTGTGCAGTATCCCTACACCCTGTAAGCATAAAGTGGATTCAGTAGAGTATTACGTTATCTGGTCGAGTCACGTAACTTAGAGCATCTTGCACTATAGTAACTTTAAGGAGACTAGCTTGGCTCCTGATCTCAGTCTCGTACTGTTACGGAACTCTCAGTCTAAATCCTCATTGTGTCTGAGGAGAGGAGCCAACATCCTTCTTTGCAAACCTAAAGTAGGCAACGAGAATACTAGATAAAGTGTTGGAGTTCATTTAAATTACCCTATATATATATATATATATATATATATATATATATATATATATATATATATATATATATATATATATATATATATATATATATATACTTTTTTTTTTTTTTACCAACATGTGCATGTTACATTGTGTTGTATTTCAGAAATAATTATTTTTATGAATAAAGAATAAAAGAAGACCCAATTTGGTGCAGTCTGTCATTGGTTGAAATCTATTGAAAATTCTGTCGGTCTGTGGATAGTAATAAACACCATGTTGGTGGTCCACATTAATTGAGAAGGACAGTGATCCGTAAAACCGAATCCTGACGCGTCACTGTTAAACGCACGCACGCACACACGCATCAGGTCAGGTTTGGTCTAACACCCGTCCGCACGGACACCGCCACAGTCGTCATAGCTAGCTGGAATTGTCTCTAGAGATTAATTGTTCTGCCTGTCACTATTACGTATTTGCTGTCATTGATTGATGAACAATTTATAAAGCATTTCAACTGACATCCACAGTCAGCTATGGAATAAATTAAAAAATTCTGCTACTGGTCTATACCTTGAGGTCTATAATTTAGGTCCTGATTACATTGCAGAAATGCTGTTGGAAGATAAACCCAGTAGAGCTCAAAACAAACATGGTGAAGCAGCTTTTAACTGTTTCGCCGCACACAAATAGAATTTCCAACAGAAGTGTAAATTATTCTAAATCCAGTTTAATAACTATATTCTCTTTTCCCATACCTGTGATTAAGGTATTTCAAAGCATTTTTTAAATGATCTACTCCAAAATTATGTTCTTGCACTGTATGTTCTTTTAGCAAGCTACATTTCTTTACTTTGCTTAGAAATGTCTTTAACTCTTTTGCTTGGAAATGCTATTATATATCATTTTTAATTCCTGTGAATCACATTGAATTACCTTGTGTATGAAATGCAATGTATAAATAAATCTGCCTTAATAAATATTTACTTTCAAATAAAAGATGTGAAATTGTATAATTTATTGATGATCTCATGACATAGCGACTGCGGTTGGGATGAAATGGACTCAGGTCGCCATCTACTGGCCGTTTGAGGCACCCACAGAATCTTTATAATATGTAATTAGTGTCATGGTGAGCGAAAGTCTATCCCGGGTGACTTTGGGCAGGAGACGAGATACATCACATGGAGCATATGGTCAAACTAACATTCACACTGATTCACACCTTGGACAAGTTAGTGTCTTTCTAATATGAGTGTTTTGGGAATGTGGGAGGAGAAAACCCACGCAAGCACGAGGAGAAGATACAGTGAAGATGAGGAACTTTTGGGATGCAGTGTGTATGTGAGTGGGTGCTGGGGGGCGGTGCGGTGGACAAAGAGCGTGAGTATTCCACCCTATCTGACTAGCTCTGCTGCCAGTGGGTCAAAGGAGAAGCAATAAGCCCAATGTCACGCCGCAGAGTGGGTTTCTGCCTTAGTGACAAGAAACGCCGGAGGATGAATCTGGAGGCCTTTGCAGAGCTCTGTGCGTAAGTTACCTGACTTGTTATTTCCAATTGGATGCAAATGAGGGTCACAAAGTTGGTTCGCTCAGAGCCCCAACAACAGAGACTGAGCAAAAATGAATGTAATTAATGAATATTCTATTTTGATGACTGCCGAAGGTTCTTTGGCATGTACTATAACAATGAAGCTACTCTCAGTTAGAATATAGTAATTATTTGTTTTTGTTCATCCAGGGACCATGGAGTAGAGGTGGTGGAGGTAATTGTCTTATGTTAATAGAAGGATGGGCACCTACAGTAATTTCTCACCTTGTTAATATGTGATAAAAGCAGGACTTGCACATTGTTTGAATTTGTCTTATACGTACTGTGTGTGTTTGATTGAATTCTAAAGTATATGCACACCAGCTTGCAATGTTAATGTTAACTCTAGTCAATTTCAGCATGCACTCATGGTCATAGGCGTCACATACAGATGACTGCAACTTTTGTAATCCATGTCTCAGCCACCTGTAGCCACCCCCTATTAGCTTTCTGAGCAGTTTGCTTGAGTAGATATCATTAAAAAACATTTAATTGTGGTACAAAAATATTTGCCAGTATTATAATTGTGGTACAAAACTATTTGCCAGTATTATGAGTATTTTTTGTTTGTATTTTACTGACATATTTTTGTGTGCAATTAAACCAATATCTTGTGCTCTCTTTCATAAGCTGGAAAGAAGGCAGATTCATGAGAAATGATAAATACAGAATCAAATGTTTTCTTTTTCTTCTTCAGATTGATCTTTCTCAGCCACTTGGGCCCCAGGGACCCTTCGATGTCATAGTTCACAAGCTGTCCGACGTCATCGTGGAGGCGGAGCAT
This sequence comes from Syngnathus scovelli, assembly GCF_024217435.2. Lineage (NCBI taxonomy): Eukaryota > Metazoa > Chordata > Actinopteri > Syngnathiformes > Syngnathidae > Syngnathus > Syngnathus scovelli. The sequence continues at coordinate 8,476,755 of NC_090853.1, forward strand.
GACAGCCAAGCAAAGCAGCTCCTGGTTAATTTCCAGGTGGAGCTAAAAAGAACCAAGTCAAATCACATGGTTATTTTAAATGTTAACCAAGATGCATCGTGCAATACAGCCTCATCGATTGTTCTGCATTACCATAAACTTGTCACTAGCAGGTGGCAGAATAATACTGGGCGCTTTGCACAAGTGAAAGAAAAAAAAAAAAAAAAAAAAGAAACTTAAAATACCTCTGTGTCTGCCAGTGAAATATATTGTGTCATGTTGCAGGCTTATGTGTCAGGTCACAGCAGGACAGTTCTTCTGGATCCCCTGCCTGCCATGACCCAAATTCTAGACCGCTTCGCCTCTTACCGGATCATGAGCAATCTGCAAAATTCACTCCGAGGTCTCATGTTCAGAGATAACAATACTAAAATAGTAATATCGACATCATGTTTTCAATGTGAAGACTGTTGTCTTGTTTGACAGACTGGCACATTTGCAGTCCTCCATACCTTGAGGTCCACAGTGCAAGTGACATGCCTTCCATTCAGCAGAAAGTGATGACTCAGAACCTGAGCTTCCCTCTCAGTTAGGTTTTCCACCTCATTGTTGGTTGTCTTTCCTTTTTTTGTTGACAACACCCATCAATTTGTTTACCATTGTCCAGTTTGTAAAACAAGAGTGGCCCATGGTTCTCTTTCCCATGAGGTACGCGCATTATTCGACTTGTTTTTATTTGTAGACCTGTGTGCATTCCTCAGTCATTTTGCTTCGGTGCTTAGATGTCGCTGATCTTCAGTGCGCCAAGTCTGGTGGAGATCCATCCTCCGTGTGTCCTCCAGAGTTTTGTCAATCACGGAGCAGTCCTGCACAAGGTGTTTGTTGTCGGAGAAAGACACTTCTGTGTGGAGAGGCCCTCACTCAAGAACTTCCCCACTGGGCCATGTGGTTAGTCGGAGAATGCAAAGTGTTTTTCACTTTTTTCACACACTGAATGATTGATTACATGTCAACCAACCTGACATTGATGAAAGGTAAAGAAGGGCTGTTGCAGCATCCATCTCTGCGGTTGTGGCAGGATTGATTTGAAGGTCAGCTGTCGTTTGGCTGTTGGAGTTGCATGGGGTCATCCCTCTCCTCTTTTTCATTGCTGCATCAGGGGTGTCTACATTTCTTTAGGTTGGCACTTTCCTTTTGCGTGCCATCCGCTCTATCTATTAGCGAAACATTGGAAGGCAATGATACATTGTAAAATAAAACTCAAGTAACAAGTAACTAAAGTAAAAGAAAATAACACTAAGATGAAGCTACTTGAGATGTACAATTTCTTCAAAAAGGAAACAAAAGTGTTTAATTTCATTGTAGTACAGCCTTTAAAACATCCAAGCATATTGTCTATAGCCCAGAATGTGTCTCTATATTTAATGTATATTAATTTTGATGTTCATACAAGCGGCAGTGGCTTCCATGGGTAAACTCGCGGAGTCAATGTCCTACGTGTTATGGCTAGCAACAGCATGTTTTCGACTGCGAAAGCAGACGATAAATTTACCTCCACAGACGCTGGTATTGGATCGGGATTTTCAGATGTTGGCCCATTTCCACCGACAAAATGCAGAGAGCATATATATGTGTGTTTCTTGACATTTTCAACGATAAACCCCTGCCGTTTACAAGCCTCTACCCAGCGAAGGCATTTCTCTCGGCTCCTCCTCGGCTTTGGAAGACATATGAAGAAAACTCCCCTCATATGATCCCGGTCAGCATATCGCGAGTCGCTCCGGCAGACACCAAAGCAGCAGTGTTTTGTTGTAACCATCGTTAATGTTATTTTTGATTTAAAAAAAAAAAAAAAAAGCGAGTTGGCCCTTTGCGCTTCAGCTGTTCACTACCTGTGCGGCTCTAAAATTTGTCCGACCACGCTGCGGCCGTAGCGCATGCGCAGTTTGCTGTCCTAAAAAATTGGGGTAATTGGGGTAATTGTGACAAGCGCCATTGTGACAAGCCCTATTGAACCCATCATTTTTTTGTGCTCTAAACCAGACCCTGTTCTACTGGTCTTGTGCTATTTTGTGTTTTTTGCTTTCTCTACATAAACAAAACTAAAGTAAACTAAACTAAACTAAACTAAACTAAACTAAACTAAACTAAACTAAACTAAACTTTGTTCCCTATGCACATTGCCTACAGACAGAAAGACCATCTTCTTTAACAGCCAGCAAGTGTCCAAACCAGAGTCAAACTCGGATCTCACAGCTGTGAGTATTGTATGATATATTTAAATGAAAAGCCATGATTTATAAGCATCCTTCAGTTGTTTATGTCTCTTCAATTAAATAGGGGGGGGGGGGGGGGGGTCGTGCGCCGCAGGTCAAGTGGCAATGACATATTTTGCGACTGGATTGGGATTGCCAACATTGTACAATGTATTTGTAAAAAGGATCACCTGTCTCAAAACGTGTCTTCTTTCTTCAAGCTGGATGAGCAAATGCCCTGCCTGCCTCCTCCAAGCAAGGAAGCTGTTGCTGCCCTGGTCAGAGAGCTGCGCATTCAGCTCGGCATGGCCCTCTTTGGTGTGGATGTCATCATCAATATACACACATACACTCTCACAGTTATTGATATCAACATCTTTCCAGGTGAACACTAGCACATTCACACACACAAGACACAGCCACTGGCAGATTGTCCAAAGTGTTCATGTCTTTTGTCAGGTTATGACGGTGTACCCCAGTTTTTCTCTTCTCTGCTCAGCCACATTGAGTCAGTGTTGGACAAACAAGCTTCTTCTGCAGACTCTCCTGAGATGAGCAAACACAAAGGGGCGACTTCCAATATGGCAAGAGGCCTCTGAGACACAAAGAGTAAATGATTGTGGTGTTAATCTAATCAAAACATGGGCAGCAAATGTGCTTCATATACTTTTATTGATTAATAAATGGCATAGATGACACGGCAGGCACATAATACAGCATTCTATTGGCCTGTAATATATTTGTACCAATTTTAATGGTTGACTCTCCTCCAGACACATCCTTCATTTACCTTGCTGGTTGATACATCTTACACATATGTACAAAAACAACTCTAAAGTACAGTAAACATTCTTTAATTGTGAAGTGAACAATCTTTGGAATGGATCGTAATAATGTTAGTAGTGTTAATTATTAGTGTGTTCACATCAGATTGTAACTTTTGGCTCCACCTATAGAAAAAAAAATGAATTTAATAAACAAGTACTGTATGTGCACTTAAAACACGTATTAAAATACCTGCTCTAATGGCTTACTTAGTAGTCGTTATTGCAATCGCAGTTCTACGTTGTAAAATATTATTGCAGTTAACTGAGTCGCTTGGTAACCCTGTTAAATCTGTACCTTGTGCAATTTGACGCAGTGTCCTCTTGGGGGCGCAATTGTCTTTTACTTTGTATGACCTTGGCGCAATGATATTTACACGGGCACAGAAAAGTCAAGACAGCAACCACTGCGAATGTGATGTAACAACACCGAGCGATTATAACGGTTATTTTCAGCGTTAGTGTTAACAAAAGACAAGAAAATGGCTTTAAGTGTCTTCCACGTCTCTGCCTCGTCCTTGGCTTGTTAAGAGTGCAAAGCTGTCTGAACCTCAAGTGACACGTTGAGACCTGTAAGCTTTAAATACATCAATCCTCATCTACTGTGCACCTACGCACCAAATGTACACCTGACACACGTATCAGCATACAAGGTCCATTTGTGTTTTGTTGTTCGTCACAAACAGTCGGATTTTAACAGTACACGAGCCTAATGAAAGAATCCTTTTTTTTTTTTTTTGAGAATAATAAATGCAAATTTACCCTTGGGTAGAAATATCACGTAACAGTCATAACACTTCACATATAGGTATTGGTTATTGCACAAAACAGATACTGATACACACAAATTGCTTATATACGTAACATCTGAGACAAGAAGCACTGTGTGCCTGTTTTGATGACTCAGCACTATAATTTCTAGGCATTTCTAGGAAGAAATGGCATTTAAATGAAAGTGCTGAATGCTTGCTTCTGTGGCAGTTGGCGAATGATTCTACCTGTCGACTAAACATTTACAGGTTATTCTAGCAAGCCATGGATTGAGAGCTCCTAAACTAAAATTAGCATTGCATTGACACTGATGAAACAGTTCCCAGAAAAAAATCATTTTGCATCCAAAGAAGGGACACAGATGCTGTTAATGGGAATCAGGCGAGCTGAATGTTTGAATGAGAATGCAACCAAGAGCTATTGTGTGCGTGGGTGTTTATCCTCTCCGCAGCTCTCTCAGCTCTGCGGCAACTTCACGTAACTGGGCTTCAATCTCCAGCAGCTCCTGCAAATGGAAAGGAGAGACAGCCAACAAGACAACAGTTTAAGGTTTCACGTTACAGTCCTCACATCGAGTCCCCGGATACATATAGTTTTTGATAATAGCAAACAGTGCTTGACTATTAACTGACAAGAAGATACCAGGGGCGGAGCTATGTGGTGGCCATTGGTAGTCGTGGCCACCATTGTCTGCTCACCAGCCAACCCACTGGACACCCCAACGACTACAGGATGATTTTGATAAAAATTATTATTCTGTGGTGCGGATAATCAACGAAGTGAAAATTTGTAACTCCATGTACCACCATAGAAATGATTATGAAGCAAATTTGATGGCTGAATAACATATTGTTCCTTTGACGTACCTCTCCTTCATCATCTTCCAAAGCACCTTCATCATCATCTTCATCCTCTCTGATGTAGTCATCCTCATCATCCTCATCCTCCCCACGCGGATCATCGTCGTCGTCGTCCTGGTCCTTCAACCTCTCCCTCTCAAACTGGCGAGTGGCCTCATCGCTGGCTTTCTCCATCACTCTCTTTTGCTGCGGCTCCTTCATCTCCACCCCTCCCTCTTCGCTCCTTGCTTCATTCTCACCTCCGCCCTTGTCACCCTCTTTTCCGTCCCCCTCCTCAGGCTTGCTCTGGTCCGCGTCATCATTGTTCTTCTGCGCTCGCGCCTCGTCTTGCACTCGTTGCATCTTCTTGACTAGCTCGTCCAGCTCCTCCTGCTTCTCCTTCCTCGCCTTCTCCTCCTCTGGGTTATTCTTGCTCGTCAGCTCCTTCAGCTCCTTCTCCACCTTTTCCTTCTCCGCGCTCAGCTCTAACTCATCCTTCCTCTGGTCATCAAAACTTTTTTGCTGAAATTCCTCTTTGTCTATGGCCATCTTTTGCTTGGTGTCGTCTTCCGCCTGGCCATTTTCTGACGACTGGCTTTTTGGGCTTCCTCTTTCCTTCATCTCGTAACGCTTTTTCTTCAACTCTCTCAGCAGCTCTTTGAGCTCTTCATCATTTCTCTCCTCCTTTTCCTTCTTGCTGATCTCTTCAGCTAGCAGCTCCTCAAGCTCCTTAGCTCTCTCTTCTTCATCGTGGATCCCCGTATCGTCAACCTTTGGCTCATCCATCTCCCTCCTCTTGGGGTTGCCTTCCATTGTTGTTTTGCCCGCATCGCTCTCGGACTCCAAATCACCCTCTTCATCAACTGGATTGTACTCATACCGCTCTCTCTCTGCAATAGTTAGCAACAACATTGCTCATTTTAATTTGCACACAATAGCTGTAGAAATATAATTACAGTGAACCCTCCACCATAATCACAATTAATCTTTTGTGCACCTGAATTTTTTGTATTATTACTGATTATAGTCAAGGCTAAATTTAGAGTTGCACGCTTTCACTGTATTACCTCATTGTGCTACCTTGAGATGGTTCCCGACTGTGCTGCAGTAAGTCATTGATCCCATAGAGAAGAAAAAAGATATGCTACTGAGTCATTGTGTAGGCTCTGCCTGTATTTATTGGTGCTGGATTTATGTTTTACCTATAGCGTCAGATGTACAGCAGCTCAATAAATTCTGGTGTCAGCTTTTATACATTGGCGTTTGGCACAAAATGGATAAATGGCTGGATGGATAGCACCATAATATTCATATTTACAATTTTACAATGTATTTCCTATAATAAACGGTGGTTCACTGTATTTCTCATTGAGATAGGAAAAACAGTAGGAATCAAAGGCGTACCATCATCAGCCAGCCTCTGCAGCTCCCCAAGCAGACCCTGGTGTCTTTGCACTTCATCAAGTTCCGCTGCATAAAATTAAACACTCCACATAATAAAATTGTAGACAGACAACAGCATCGCACCAAACAAGGGTGTTGCCACCTATTCAATTCAGTGCAACTTCAAATTCAAATGCAGGGCGTGATCAACGTAGGATGGTCCCTAAATAAAGCGAGTCGAAGTTATGAACGGCATGCAATAATTTAGTTCAACACGAACTTTACATAACATTAGTGGTCGATAGTTACAGTTTTTCAGCAAGTGAATCAGGGAAAAATCCAAAGCGGAAGAGAAGTTGTTGATTTAACTTCACACTCGGGTAACTATTAATAAGATGCATACATTTTATCTGTGACACAAGAATTATGTCGTGCTCATTTGTCATTTAATAGCATTTATAGGGTCAACTGCTTTAATGTAATGCACATGTGTGGCTGTTTAGGATGTCAAATGTTGCTTACAGGCAAAAGGATGTAGCATATACAGTTGATGATTACGATAAAATTATCACATAGCAATATGAACGTCATATGGTAGAGTACATGAATATTTTGGACTCCATACTGGAGCATCTTATGTGGCTACGTGGATATCTATTATATATCACCTGCCAGCTGAGGGCCACATTCATGTTTCGACCCATCTTCATTCAGCGTTTCTTGAATAATACATTCAACCTTGAGGAAAAAAAAAAAACACCAAAGAATTTTGGATGAAAATTTGGAATATCCAGTACATATAAAGGAGAAAAAGAAGGTAAACACAAACTCAATACAGACCTTTGCATCATTGAGGGGTGATATTACTGGCCGACATCCCACTGGTGCAAAAAAAAGGAGAATTAGAGTAAACATCTTTTCAATTTCTGTCACAACGGCAAACAAAAAAAAAAAAAAGAAAAAAAGAAAAAAGAACAACAAAACCAAGCAGTGTTTGATGCTGTCAAAAAGGGAGTACTTCTTATCAGCTAAGCACTGTTCCCTTGGTGAAGTGAAGTGCCAGTGCAAAGGAGCTTACATCTCTCCCGGGCTCACACACTCACAATAACATGCACATGCACACACACTGTTCCCAGGGGCACAAGCCTGCAGGTAGTTTCCATCCGGGGCTAAATCTGTCTCCAATCCCTTACTGCCATTACATCATTAAAGGTAACCTAAGCAGTGCAGCACTTCCCTGCTAGCTAAATGTCAGCCCATACCGTAGATTGTCGGACATAATGCATTTCCCCTTATGCATACACAGGTTAAAAAAGGAAAACATGTTTGCAATATATTCAAAAGAAAGTTTGATCATACTGACGATGCCATAAAAATTACCATTGAGTGATTTCAATATGCAGTGGTTGCCGACAGCATTAAAATTATAAATACACAGAAACACAGATTATTTTGCTGGTAATGTCATATATTTGCCTATCCACTGCTTTCAGGCAAAATTCATGAAGTATAATCCCCATTAGCCGATAGGCACAATAAAATAAAATAAAAATTGCTAATGCCAGTTGCGTCCACTAGGCTATTAAGGCAAACTATGAGAGTGGTGCAAGGAACAGCAAGTCTGACAGACAAATAAATTATAACAAAAATTACATAACATGAACTTTAATTGAATGATTAAGCCTATCCCAGATGACATTGGACAAGAGGTAGGGTACACCACTGATTGCTCATTCAAACTGACGATTGCTACTTTGTGACACACTGGAACAACAGTATAAAACTGCTAACAGTTGTCAACAACTGGCCCCAATGTTACACTGTTGGTACCAGCTTGTGCTCGGAGCTGCAGGATTAGTCCCATTAAGGGAAGCTGTTTGAGCACATTCCAAAATCCTTGATATCCAGGTTAGGGTTCGTGTCCTTGCTAGTAAGACAATTCAGTGCACTAGTAGAACAACTAGTTGAACGGCAATCGCACAAAGAAAGTTTTTCTAGTGGCTTGCACTGTTGTATGACATTTATGCACAATATAGAAGGCCAACTTTCAACTTTAATATGGCAACTACTGATAGAATTATTTGTCACAGTTTTGCCATACTAGCATGTAGTTGTCCAATTAGTATGAAAAGAAATGTCCTACAAGTAAGGACAAAAAGCAAGTATATGGACCTCAAACTGGATCTTAAAAAAAATTAGCACTGGCATTTATCTGATTAACATATTTTCTCTTGATGACAAAGAACGTACTAGTATTTGGACCTAGTGGCATCTTTTTGGCATGGTATTTGATGGCAGAAATGTGCCACAAAATAAGATTTTAGAAAAAAATCACAGTAAATTGTTTTCTTTTGTTTAATGGCATGTTGTGCCTGTACTTTCTTGATGCAAATAAGAGCCAAATTAGTCAAATGTGGTAGGCTGTAGTAATGAAATTGTCAAAATGCAACATTTTCACCATTATATTAGACATTTTTCACCAGCATCACTCCACATCTTGTTGCAGGCTTGTTACTGTCACATGAGTGTGGCTCACACTTGTTGAAAGAAATTCCTTCTATTTTTACAAACTGTACTAGGCCAACAGTTGATTCTGGTCATTCAGTATCAGAACCATCTTCCAATATCATTCCACATCTTTTCACCAACAGCAGCCTGGTGGGATATAATCTGGCGGCTGAAAACTTTAAACCAACCAATTTTCTCAGGAAACGTATGCATGATTGTGCAGGGTTGTCAACAACACATGTGGTAAGCTAAATTAGTTTTTTTTCCCTTTATTTGTTAATGCAATATGTTTTTTTTTTAAGTTCAGTTTCACTAGTTGTATTTTTTTCTTGGCCGTTGCTGTATTTTTTAGTATAGTTACGACATAAGGTCAACTATATGTGCGTGCGTGTGCAAGCGCGGGATCAAGATGTTGTGTGTTCCGCACAAGGTGCGATTCGAGGTAGGACCGCCACTGCATGGACATCAAATATATCGAATGCTGCAAGGGGACTTGAAATATAACACCTAAAAAAAAAGATGCACATACCAGGACGAATTTACAGTGGCACGCACGTGGGTTGACTGTTCTCTCTTCATGCTAAACTACAAATTTGAGCTGTTTCCATTGAGCAAAATGTGATTCCATTTAAAAATGCTTCGGACTTGCAGTGACGCTGAATTTGTTGATTACCTAACAGATTTAAGGCAGTCGTATGGGAAAGACGTAGCCTCGATTCAGACAGTTATCCGCATTGTGTGTCCGACAAAAAGCAAGAATAGCGAAATATGACCAAACACTGACCTCCCACGGCTGCCAAAAGACAGACTGCGGCGGTCAGCAATCCCATAGGATCCAAAATGTTGTTCCTTCCAGGAGATATCATTCAACCCGCGGGTTGGATGCGAATGCCAGTCATCACACACATACACACACGTAACACCCTGGATGAGGAGTGAGGTACTGAGCAAGAGGCTTGCACAGCGGCGTGCACGCGCGCGCGTTTGTTAGGTCAAGTGACGTAGCCCTGCAATACGGTGAGGCTTATGCCACCTGTATTGTGCAAATACAATACATAAACGGGATATAGCATCACTCCAAATTCGAATTTACTGGTATAGTATCGGAATCGTCACTTTTATATATGTAAAACAATCGAACTTGCTTACAAATGTGACTACGGCATATATTTTTCTCATGTTTTCATTTATTGCATCGATGTAAATCTAGTACAGTATTTACAATGCTGTGTTGAGCTCTACAGCGCCCCCCACAGGCAGACAGCAACCATCGCCCAATACCTTTGTGATTTATTACAGCACCTTGTTCAGGAACACGATACACAAGCCAAGACGTAGTTAGTTCTCTGCTGGCCTGAATAATAAATGTGACCTAAATTTACAACCTACTCTAATATTTGCATCAGAAGATTGTATTAATATTTTTCCAAATTTATTATCATTTTATAACTTTTCTTGGCTGCACTGCTCTGTTCTCAGTAGATATACATTAGATTTTTTCCCCCTCCAATCGGATTTGAGCTGCTATGTTCTAATGTCAATTTAACCAACTTTGGGCCTTCAGAATCAGTTCTACTGACTACTGCAAAATAAATATTAATAACAGGAAATTCAGAATGTCTTTAAGCAATCGCATTCAAAATCATTCTCACAGTCAGTATTGATGTCAGCAATTTTTGGTCGTTGGTTGGTAAGCGCAAAACTTGCTACAGTGGCAGAGATTCCAAGAGAAAAAAAATCAACATCTCTGGTGAGTATGTTTTCTTAAACATTTTATGGCATTAATTATATCAAAAGTTGATTTTGAACTGCTTCATTTTGCCTTTCCGTCTCCGACTAATAGTATCTATAAGTTAAACATGATAGAAGTGGTAGTGAAGGTGCATTATGTCAGTTCCGTTAAGAGGCCACTGAAGACTCGTGTACCAAATGCACGACCCACCACCGAATACAGTAAATGTAAAACATTCATCATGATAAATGTGAAAATAAAAAAACTAAAATGTATGATGCCATCCTGGAAGGTACCATGCCAAACACAGACTGAGTGGCATCATGATTAATTAACTATATTATGTATTGTATAGTGACAATGAGTCTGGCTATACAATCCATGCAGGAAGCACAGGTCACAGAAAAGCGAACCAATACGTGCCGAGTAAGGTCATGGAATGCTGTAAAAAAATTAAATATGTAGGTATTAAAAATGACTTAGATGAATTATAATGTGACTGCACACATTATCTGCAACAGCGGTGTCACGTAATTGTGGGAGAAGGCCTGGGTCGGCGGCTGGGCTGGTTGGGACCAATGTATTTCAGAGGAGTGCACTTTGGCTTCTCAATTATTTCAAGACCCATATATGGTTGCAAGGCTCTGGGGATGAGCACTGATCCTTCCTACAGGCACAGAACATGTAATAACATATTAAAACAACAATTAACTTTGCATAGAAATGACATTTGACAAAAATAGGAAAACTTAAAATCAGTGTATGCAACACTGGAATAATCTTACTTTGGTTTGGTGAGTCTCCAGAATGGCAATGATAGTTCTGGGGATGGCACATGCAGTGGCATTCACCTAAAGACAAAACACACACCAAGCAGGTTTGCTGAATGCTAAAACAGCAGGAAAAATACCAGAGCGCATCCTCAGCAGTCTTACTGTGTGGGCGTACTGCAAGCTGCCGTCGTCTCTCTCATAGAGGATGTTGAGGCGTCTGCTCTGATAGTCAGTACAGTTTGACCCACTAGAAATCTGGAAAGATGAAGGAATTTTTGTCACATTGCAAAGCTTGCTTGCAATGCTATGAAATCTAATAAATGGGGAAATAGCACTTTGTATTTTGCTATATTTCCGTTCAGGTAATTGTTTTCTTGTATAAAAAAAGAACAGCAAAACAATAATATTACATGTACAGTATTAACAATAATGGAGGTAAGAATGTTTTGCTGACCTCGCCATAACTGTTCCTTCCGGGCATCCACGCTTCAATGTCATACTTTCTGTATGCTGGAGGACCCAACTCCTGTGTTGGCATATCTAACACTCTGGGGGGAAAAAAAAACATTCTCATAATACAAGAAGAAATCTGTGATCAGAAATATGGTGCGGTATTTCATTGTGTGCCTTTTCTGACCTGTAGTGCAGCTCCAGAGCAGAAAATATCTCTTTTTGCAAGGAGACAAACTCCTCAAGGAGCTCAGTGCTCTCCTGCCCGGTCTCATTTGCCGTTACGCCAAACATTTCTACCTAGACACACACAAGACCCATTTTAAACTTATTATTCATTTGTCATTCTACAGCAATTTGATCGTAAAGGTTACTACTGTAGCAGCCAATTGGTGCTCTACTGACCTTATTGAAGTGATGAACTCTGTAGAGGCCCCAGGTCTCTCTCCCTGTGTCTGTCTCTGCTCTGTAGCATGTACTGCTACACACCGTCCTGAAGCAGTAAGGAGGCAGCAAGTCAACTACAAATACTTCAAATAGCATAATTTCACTGGAAGTAAGAGGGCACTTTATACCTGACAGGCAAATCTTTCAAATTAACTGCATGATCCATGAAATAACCTGGGGAGGAGAGGTATCACACACGTGCAAAATTAGCATCTCAAGGACCCTGTTTACAAGTGTCATCAAATCAAAAACTGGAATGAGCATCTCTGCAGTGGTGCCATAATGTTCAGTTTGTTGTAGGAGGAAAATTAACAAATCTGTAGAAAACAGTAGGGAAGACCTGCCACGCCGACTTCTCCAGTCCCAGCCAGGTTTAGGTCTGGGAAACGAGCCGGGTCCAGTGAGTAGACCTGAGAGCGATGGGCGTTGGGCTGCATGCCACATCCCTCCTGCAGATAAGACAACCAATGTGGTTCTTTCAATAGGTGTTACTTAGACAATGTCAATCAATAACTAGCTCAAATTGATTCGTGTATTGAACGCCATTAATTCGGGTTAGATTCCAGTTAGATTTTGAAGGAGCAGCCTTCCTTCTACTTGATGTGATGCAAATGTTCTAACTTCATCTTTTTGTTTGCCTAAATTGTGTCATAACACAGAAACCAAAAATGGGAGACTTTGCTACTTACAAATACTGCACCCTTTAGCATGTCAGGTACAACCATGGGAATGAAGCCCTGTCAGAGCAAAAAATAAATAAAAAATAGAATATTACAAATATTACACACAAAGACTTATGCCACACATTTGTTTTACCAATATCTAATCTTTCAGCAGCTTACACGGCGTTGCAGTGTGTCGAGAGCAAGGTTTTGGAGTGCAATCTGAAGTCTGGCCCCTGCCCCCCTCAGATAATAAGATCTGTGACCCGAGACATGAGCGAGATGCCTGAAGCAAAGCAAAGATATGCACTCAAATAAGTGTATGCGTCTAGGAAATTATTGAAAAAGTACATCCACATTCACATGGTCAATCAAGAACGAAAACTATGATCGATAAGAGTGTCATCTTCATCACCTCTGCCTGATGAGGCCACCCAACTGCTCCCCCAGTTCGACATGGCCTCTGGGCTCGAAGTCAAATTCTTCAACAAAGAAAGAAAATCTTTTTACTTCACTATACATGTATTTAAAGAATGCATTTACTCGTCAAAGCAGCTCAAAACACTCACCAGGTTTCTGCCCAACCAGCTCCACTACCTTTGCTTGGCTCTCATCTCCAATGGGCTGTGGAAAGATTTGAAATGTCAGAGATATCATGCTACATATAGAGAATAAAATATCTCTTGCGCATATCTGCCTTTCAGTGAATTCTCACAACATCAGGGTGTGTGGTGTTGGGTAGACGGAGTGCTCGGCTATAGTGTTCCTGATCCAGCTGAGTCTCTTTAGGATAGAGATCGTTTAGTCTTTTACGGACCTCTCGACCTTGGACCAGTGCCTGGTTGTACTCTGAAAGCTGTGGTGAACACATGTTATGAGCAACAGTCAAATGGTAGTGATTCCATTTAATATCTGTACAGAATTATTGAGTGTTAACATTTGACTTACATTGGCGAGGGCTTTCTTTCTGTGTTTTGCCTAAGAACAGATGACTCATCAAATTCATGACTCTGGCTTTTGATCGCAGAGACACGCATGCACACATGAACGTATAGGTTAAGACTGCAGATATATTACTGTATTTAAGTCAGGTGTGGCATATAGATGTTTAACTGATGACTAAAAATTATGATTTGTGGAAAGGATTATTAAAAAAAATTGAGGTAATTTGGGCTGTACTACTGGACTTCAACCTGTTGAGGCGCTGTTGGTTAATCATCAAGTTTCTGGAAAAAAGTTTAAGCAGCTTTGTGACTTGCTACAAACTTGGTTGACGCCGTAGAAACACACTGAACGTATTTTTGCATAAACAGAAATATGCATTCAAAAATAAAAGCAAGAACAATAATTGTTTTTTTACATATCATACAGGACCTTATTGAGACCATGAAAAAAATGTAATACGGAATACTGTAATGACTGCTGTACTGACCACTAAAGCTCTGACCGTTCCACTAATAAGCTGCTTCTGCTGTTCCAGCTCAGCAATTTCCCTTCGCACTGCCTGGAGCTGCTGCCACACACGCACCTAAAAGAAAACAAACGCCCATGCTAACAAATGTTGAAACCTAAATTGAAGACAACGCTAAAATGTGACTTTTTTTTTATGCCACTTACAATTTCCTTGACATCTTCGCCGCGCAGCTCGCCTTTCCTGCTCTCTACATTAGCTATGACTTTGTCGGTCTGCTCACACACCGCTCTCATGTCCAACTGAGGCTTGTCGCTATACCCCTCACGAACATGCTCATACAAGCTGCTGCGATGAGAAAAGCGACGGGGGACTATAAAACAAACCCTCTGCGTTGAGAAATGTCGCACTACGGGCGACAATACCAACTTTGCAAAGCTTCTAGTAGAGGAACAGGCGACCACGTAAGTCGCCATGTTGGATTTATGACGGCTGGTGCATTCATGGTAATAGGAATTTCTATAACACACGTAATTGGCACTGATAACCACGCGATACCGTATGGAAGATATTGGAAAATGGAAAATCATACGTGATAAGGGTTATGACATAATAATGCGTTCCAAGAATATGAAAGCAATTCGCAACTAACTCTCCGCTCTTATGAAAAGACAAGAGTACTGTTTGCAACCACACAGAAGCTGTACTATAAGGCAGCACGACTCCGGAAGCAGAACTAGATAGAACATCAACTGTTACCTGGTAATTTATTTGTACAAACATTATGTAAATATAGCGTGTACAGCTGTTTAGACATTTACATGTATATATATCTGTATTAGTATACTTAGAAGCTGGGTGCAGGACTATTAACAGCAGAGGACAAAAAGCTAAGATATTGTCACGAGCCAAAGGTCAGCCAATCAGGTGAGCGGAAACTAAGCGCTGCGGTGATCCGGTCTGACATGACAAGTGCGGCTGGCTGGACTAGAACTCAGTTCAGATTTCTTGGTCCGAATTTCCCGAACTACTTCTTTGCGTGTCATCATAATTGAGTCACATATCACGGGGAGTATCACCTGTTACGACGGGACAGGTTATGAACAGGAGGTGAATTGTTCCTGTTTGCTAATTTTCGGATGTCTGGTGACGTGAGTGTGGCTGGAAGAGCAGTGTGTAACCACCGCGTCTTCACTTCAGGCCAGACGAAACCTATCGGCTGTGCCCAGAGCTGTACAGTCCTGTCTGTGACAGTGCAACGGGTGTTCGGGTGCAAACAAGCCCTCTGCAACCTGCCTCACATTTTGTCGAAGTGAGACCCAAGCGGCCGTCAAAGTGGAAACGAGAAGAAGAGCAAAGGTAGTGTTGATATGTAAAGTGTGCCATGTAAATCATGGGTTGCTCTCCATATTTGATAGCTAGGCCTCCTAACCTTTTATTATTAGAATGGACTACTCCAAATTAATTACATATGCATGCTGTTTGTTTACTGCACTTCAGATGAATGCTGTGCGTGGGGGCACAGTCACATGGCGCCCCCAGCCATGGCAGGATGGGGACGGAGGAGGAGGGGAGCCTCTGTCAGACAGTGACTCAGAGGAGGAGGATTTCCCCGATGACAGCACCACTCCGCTGGGAGACTACGTCACTCTCGGTGAGGCAGGCTCAAATAAAGAGGGGGTACCCTTCAAGGACATGACTTGCAGACGAGTCAGTTTAATCCATTCCTCTACGACCAACCTTTCTCGTCCTTTCTTGTGGTTCTGACATCCCTCTGTGTTTCCCTTTATGCATCTTCAGGACTGAAGCAGCTGTTGGATGCTCAACAGTTGTGTGATGTGACCTTGGTTGTTGAGGGAAGGAAGTTCCTGTGTCACAGGTATACCTGCCAAGACTCATTAGATGTCAATTGTCATCCCTTTTTAAACACTGAACACACACTCATGAATGTACCTAGCTATTTTTGTGCCGCTCAAGATAATTATCTTGATAATCTGTCTGTTGGCCTGTTCAGGGTGCTCCTAGCAGCTGTAAGCCCATATTTCAGGGCAATGTTCACCAGTCCCCTGGTGGAGTCTCGCCTCACCGAAATCCGGCTGGAGGAAGTGACACCGTCCGTCATGGAGACCGTCATCCAGTTTGTGTACACTGGGGAAGCCGGGCTGTCTCTGGAAACCGCTGAGGATCTATTTGTGGCCGCCAATCGCCTTCAGGTCATGCCTCTGCAAGACCTGTGCTCCAGGTGAAGTCATATCTGTGGTTTAATGTTGTCAGTGATTTTTTCTTGTTGGAAGAACTGAACCGCAAAAATGTCAGCATCAATATATTCACTGTCTACTGGAATGATGTCAAGTTACTGTAAATGATGTATCGCCTCTATCTGACTCACGACGAGTAGGTTAAGAACCGCCGTGAAAGGTTATTTTTCTCTTCTGAATGTATTCCCTCCAGGTTTCTATTTGAGCACCTGTCGGTGGACAACTGTCTGGGGATGTATTCTCTAGCTCGATCTCACCATGACCAGCTGTTGCTCCGCGCCTCCCTCCGGCTGGTGGCCCAGCACTTCCCTCGTGTATCCCGCCACAAAGACTTCCTCCTCCTTGATCACGGCACCCTCGGTAGCCTCCTGAGTTCGGACCGTTTGGGAGTAGATTCTGAGGCGGAGGTGTACGATGCAGCGAGGCGCTGGGCTGAGCACCAACCGTTGGATCGCTACGCTCACATGCCAGCACTGCTTCACCACCTGCGTCCGGGACTGTTGTCACAGGAGGAGAGTCGAAGACTGAGCCAGGAGTTGGGCCCCGCCGCAGCCGGCGAGGGTCTTGGAGGGCCCCTACGTCCGAGGGAAGGAATGTTTGAGAAAAAAATAGTTTGCGTGGACCTGACACCGAGGGAAGATGAGAGATTACTTACATACGACTACACTGTGGACTGCTTCGACCCGCGGACAGGGAAGTGGGAGAAGCTGGCAGCGTTGGGCTCACTGGTGAGTCCCGGCTGCACAGCTGTGGGCGAAAGACTGTTTGTAGCAGGAGGAATTCTGGGCTCGGGCTCTGTGTCTTCGGCTGTGCATGAATATGACGCTGTGCTGGACCGCTGGACAGAACGCCCTTCCATGGGCCTACCTCGGTGTATGTTGGGCCTGCTGGGCTGCGGCGAGTCGCTCTTCGCTTTGGGGGGAAGCAATCGCTCAGCACTGCTGGACTCCAGCGAGACCCTGGAACTGGCTACACTTAAGTGGGCACCGGGTCCTCGGTTACCCCTCCCCCTGCGTGCCTTTGCCTGTGCAGCTCTGCGAGGACGACTCTACCTTTTAGGCGGAACCACACTTGAACAGAACCGGGCTGTGGTCCATTCAGGGGTGCTTATTTATCACACCTTGACAGACTGCTGGACTCGAGTGTCTCTGGACTCTGGCGCCACCTGCCTCGCTGGAGGTGTAGCGGTGCGAGGAGGAGTTTGTGCCATCGGCGGATACATCAGGGATACGACCAAGTTCTTGGATGGAAACTACACCAATCTGGAGACTTTAGACGCCACTGGCCGCGTGCTGTTTTTCAGGGAGGGCAGGGCATTTGGTGTGGAGCGAGAGGTGACTGGAGGAGGGGTTACGGTGTCTGCAGAGCAGCGTGCCGGCGCAGGCGGGGCTAGCGACAGAGCCCCCAGCCCAGTGGTTTTCCCCGGCCTGCCTCGGAGGATTGCAGCCGGGGGTGTGGCCAGGTGGAAACGAAGGATTTATGTTTTGGGTGGAGAAAACGGCTCCCGGTTCTATGACAGCGTGTACTGTTGGAAGCCCGGCTGGCGAAGCTGGGTGCAGAGACGTGAGAAACTCCCTGGAGACACAGGAGGCGTCAGTCAGTTTGGGTGCACCACTCTTAAGTTCCCTAAGAAACACATCCTGTCCAGACTGAGACGAGCCAAAGAAAACTGCATTGCGCATGAGTAGCTTGACAAGAACCAGTTGAACGTAGAGATGAGCTCCAGGTTGACAAAGCTTGGTCACAATTTCACAAAAGTCTGCTAGCAACCACAGCATATGTAGAAAATTGGTGTAGCTAAGAGCTTCAATGCGCCTGAATGTATTTTGATTATCTGCTCACACTGAAAGTTTATCTAGTGTTGGCATTCAGAAAGTTGCACATTTTACACAGCTCTGTTGCTACAAATATGTTGCTACTGTTATCTGCTCAGAATTTTTGATATCACTGAGTTTTTTTTGTTCTAACAAATAAGTTGTGCACCTGAAAGGCTTCACAACCAAATGATGTGAACTCAATACAGCAGATACATTTATTTGTTTCAAAGCTTCCTGTTCAGAGTACAAGTCACTCCAGAGTGGCAAAAGCGGTGATGATTACGTGAAAAGCATGTTAAATTTTTCTGTTATATTTCATTAACAGCTAATGGCCAATTAGTTCCAAACCAATTGGCTAAAGAAGTCATTTAGCTCAACTAATCATATTATCTGACTTGATTACTGCCAGTTAAGCCTTCACACCCCTAAATAGAGCCTGCTGATTAATATGAAGAATATCCTAAATCTCAGCAAGCAACATCTTTTATTTTGTCATTTTCTATATGTTAGCTCCTGTTATGCCATCAGTTTATGTAGCTGTTCTGATTTATTAGGAAATTGTTATTGGATGCCACTCTTAAGGCATTGTGTGTTTGCTTCAGGAATTGAACTTCTGAATGAATGTAAAAAGGTTTTCTAACCTGCTCAAATTAGCATTGCACTTTATTTATAAAGTTGTTTTGTTTTTGTGAAGATGCCGTCAGTCTAATAAGGCTGCACAGTATACTGTATTTGCAGGCCTTCTACAAAATGTGAATTTTAGATAAGCAGAAGATTTTCCATTGGGCCACTTAGTTATTTGTTGAATGGATCACTTGGCTGGATGTAACCTGTGAAATATTAGAATGCTCCAGTTACCAGCGGTGATCGAGTTAAATAAAAAGCAAAGTCATCTGTTTCCTGTTTAGCCAGAAGATAACCATTCAAATAAAAAAATGCAATACTATAGTGTCAGCCAAAATTTTGTCTGGTTGCAATAACTGATTTTTTTTAGGGGGTGGGTTGGAGGCAGGGACCTAGTTAGTGGCCAGATTTGGGCTCATTGTATTCAGTTGCAGTGTAATTTTTCTGTTTCAACCAAGGGAATAGGACAAAAATAAAATTGTGTGTGCAAAATTGTTTTGCCGCCGCACACTGAATTTGTGAAATGAAACGTTGAGATGTTTTTTTTTTCTATTTTGTATGCTGTTGCTTTGTGTGTGAAAACAAGGGGTTTCCCTGTTCTGAGGCGTAAATCTGCTAAACACAAGCACCTTGCACTGCACACGTGCACCAGCAATCAGTGAAGTAGTTTTTCTACCATCAATAAAGGTTCATAAACAGCAATACAAATAAATGCTTTTATTGCTGATATGTGTTGATTTTTTTATTAATTACATCACAAGAAGTAATCACGGTAAAATGTGAATGACTGTACTTATGTACCATGGTTGTTCCGTATCAGCTTCACTGCAGGTGTCCCTAGGCTAATACTGGTGCATAAACCAGCCAAGCATTCCACGTCTATCAGCAATCAATGAGGTATATACACAAGTCTTTAGAAAAATTAAACACCACAGAAACCATGTCAATGTTGCATTTCCAGTTTTAATCATCACCTTATATTTAAGCCGATATTTCCCATTATGAGTTGTACATATCTGGACTCTACAGGTATCTCCCATGACTATCAAATAACCTTGGTACAGCGTTTCAGCATCACAATGTCCAACCAGTCAGCTTGTGGGGATGGGGTGGTCAAAAAGCAGAGGAGAAAGCTGAAGGAAGAAGACTAGTTTTGGATGAAGTCTATCAAGCCCCTTAAAACAAGGGTACGGTGCAACACCTAATACTCTTGACCGTGTGTGAGGTATTTGATGCCTCAATCTCCTGCAGGGGAATTAGAGGTAGGGGGAAATTTAAGGCTGGAGGCTGGTGTAGAGTTTCTGCGTTCTGTTTAGTTTTTGTTTAACACACAAAGTATTGTCGCTGTTGGACAACACAACCCTCTGCCGAAATGGAGGACGAAGAAGGAAAAAGATGGGCAAGTTAAACAATGATGAGTAAAACAAAAACATTCTTTGTGGTTTGGGCAAGGAGGACAAGTCGATAAGAAGTCCAATAATACAATAGAACAGCAAACATTCATACACACCCCAAAAAGTCAACCCCCATAAAAAAAGGCAAACAAGCAAGACAGTCTCATCATAAAAAGCAACATAATTCTCTCTTTTTTGTAATTATCCCACTGATCTTAATCTATGCATTGTATCTCCCACAAGTAGTACTTTGTTTCTCCTGTTCATGGCTGGCCCACTAAAGAAGGTTCAAATCTGGGGGTGGAGAAAACACAAACACACACGCGCACACACACACAAAGTATGAGACTGTATCAACCAATGGTATGCCTATTCCAGGAGTAACATTGGTGACACAGCCAATTGTTTCAGCAGCATTATCAGGGGACTGATCGACATACAATAAATACAGCACATTCCGAGAAATAGAAATGCATGGTGCAGGACAGAGCTCAAATGTTGGAATATCAAGTTTGCCGCATACAATCACATTTCTATAACAACGCTGAACATTCCACACTGAAAGGTTTGGCATGTTGGCTTCAGTGCCGTTCCTGTACTGAATGGGCTGCACTAAGCTCAATGGAGTTGGTATTGGAACATAGAACATAGAACGAGTCTTGGGACAAAAACAGGCTCTGAGGGCATTACATTTCTATTTGTCACTTAATGCTAATCTCAATCAAACACACTGCAAAGTTGTCACAGGAACAACTCTGACAACATCCAATGTATATGGAGTTGGGCAGTAATCCTGACACATAAGAGGCATGATGCAGGGCAAACAGACAGCAGCAAGAAGAGACCCCAACACTGGTAGGCACACTTGAAAATGTGCCACTCTGGAGTACCGTGCAGGGAGAAATTCTGTAGGACTTGACAAAAAAAACCCAAAAAAAAACATGGTGTGACACACCTCTCGTCATTCCTTGTTTACCACTCAACTCGGTTGAGAACAACAACGAAACATGAGGTGGGATTTAACAAGGTCCTGGAGTGATGATTTCTCTTTGTACTCCTTTTTTCATGCTCATCCTTTGAGTAAAAATGACACAGGTTAAGTAGAAGAGATTTGATTCCTCTTCTACCTGGCCTCTTCCCATCTTATCTCCCTCTTGGATCGGATGGGCTGAGAGCCATCAGCGGGCTGCTGGACCCAGTTATTATCATGAAGCCCAACGCGGCATCCCGGCGTGTCCTTGTCCGTACGTCGGCAACACATCCAGTAAGAACGTCCATAAGGCAGGTCGTGGTGGTAAGGTTTAGGGTGCCATCGGCACAGTGAAACATCCCCACGCTCATATTGGCGTTTACACTGCTTACAGGGGTCATCGCGATAAAGAGGGTCTTGATTCCAGCGAGAGTCCACGGCTCGCACGCCGTAGGTCTCAATCAGCACCTTGAAGTAGTGGCAGGTGCACTTGAGGGCTGCCAAGGAGCGTGTAGGCAGGTAACTGAAGATATTGACCATGATGTGGTCGGGGAGCAGCAGCATATACTGGCGAGGTTCAAGCAAGCGCTGAATCTGAAAGCGGATCTCCAGGAAATCATGGGAGACGTGGCGATAGAGGCGACACAGTGACGGGTCGGAACACTCTTCTCCAACACTGGCTAGGGGAGAATCTGCTCGAGGTGGGCGCTCTCCTGAGCATGTAAGCCCCGCTCCGGGGCTGCTGCTGTTGGCACAGTCCAGAGAGCATAATCCTGATCCTCTGCCAGAACCCGTTGTGTTGGACTCCTCTTCCGCCACTCGTGGAGATGGAAAGAAAAAGAGCTGTCCTGGAGGAGGATCCTCTGTTGAATGGTCAGTAGAGCTAGCTACACCTCCAACAGTTCCCGCACTGCCAGGCATAGCAAAACACACAGTCTCCTCCTGAACATTTTCTGTACTGTCTTTGCCATAAAACACACATTGGTCCACAGCGCCTGTCACCACGACTTCCACGTGAAATCCAGTCACTCGCTCCCGACCCACACCCACCGATATTTTCTCCCCTGAAGAAGGCTCCTGGGATGTTTCTGGGCTACCGCAGGTCTGCCTGTCAAAGTGATGATCTCCATCCGCTTTAGGGGCAGGAGTGGTGGCGGCAAGCAGCAGGCTACTGGGGTCTCTTGAAGAGGGACTGACAAGCTGGTAGAGGTCACAGGTTATTTTCTCATTAGATCTGGCTGCTGTCTGGCTACTCCCGCCACCGCAACTCATAAACATACAGCGTGACCGGCCCGCTGGCTCCAGTTGCGAGCGTGGGTCCAGATTAGACACTCTGAAAGCTATCCTCACCTCACCTTGGCTATGGTTGGGGGGCGGAGAAGGTGCTACGCGACTGGACTCTGCTCCTCCTCTCAACTCCCTGTCTCGATTAGGAAAGCCCATAGCTGAACCAGCGCCCATATGGAGGCGGTTCTCCAGATTTTGAGACTCAAAATGCGCGATGGCCTGTGCAACCCGGCATGACTCTTGCTGCTCTTCAAGCTCCTGGTCCGTTTGAAAGGGAGCAGATGATTCCTTGACTTCTTTGGAGGGTTGCTCTTTTGAACTGTCAGACACAAAGGACATATGCGAGGGGTGCGATTCGGTTTCCCGGAGAAGTGTGTGCTGGATGGGGGTAATGCCCTGCTCTTGACTCGTAATTGACGGCTGGTGCTGGTTTCCATGTACAGCCACAATATTTCGAAGGGCCATGGCTGTCCTCTGCTCAACTAAGGCGACCATCTGTGCCACTGACAGTAAGTCAGTCTCATTCGTCCCATCGACCGTTGCTTGATCAGGTACAAGTAGTGCATTGGGTGCTTCGGAGGAGCCATGGCTGACGTGTGTTTCTGAGGCATGCGTACGGTTTGGTGGATCATAGGATGAGCATCTTCTTCGCCTTTTTGCTTTACTGCAGTCGGTTGCCCAGTTGCCTTTAACCTGTGATGGGGAGGGGGAAACAAACGACAAAGGGACTCAGACAATATCTTGAACTAAAAACATCCATATTTGGTTTCACAGCTTACCTTCATGGCGCTGGGTCTGCCTTGGCCTGCCCCACTAAACTGGTGTGCCACGAAGAAGGCGATTTTCTCCTTAGTGTTTCCTGGTTTAATGACATACCAGGTATCCAGCAGCACTCGGCCATCTTCCATTTGGGTCCCGGAAGATGGGAGTGGTGAAGGGGATGACGTGGTCATAGCAGGCTGGCTTTGCATCAGAGAGCTCGAGTTAAGTTCAGGTTCCGGTGGTGTATTCTCAGAGTCCACATCCCCCACTTTCACATTGTCTTCCTGCACGCCCACTCCAATCCCTCCATCTTCTCCTCCTTCTCCCGCCCTCCTGGTACCAGGAGGCGGATCACCCTTGCAGAGGGAGGAGGACCCTGCCCCACCTACAGCTATAACATTGCCCCCCGTGCCAGGATTCCTGGGTTTGTTCTGAGAGTAGGTGCCGAAAGGGCGTGGGCACCACAGACGGATATGAGAGAATGTGTCTCGGTCCATCAGGATGCGGACCTCTGGAACATGCCAGCAGCTACGCTGGCCTGCAGGCACCCACAAGCAGCGCGCTCATGGTCAGATTCCTATCCCAGTGCCGAGTTGAGCCGCAGAGCTCCCCTATGATCAGGCACGGAACCTGGATTAAGAGAACAGTCAGAGGAAGGGGACAAAGTAGAGAACATGAGGTTGGAAGGAAAGAGAAAGGGAGCATAATGATTATAGGTGCAAAGCTCAATAATCGAAAAAGCAATTCAGACAGGGCATTGTCATTTACCTCAGGCATGAAAGACACCAGACAAAAGTGAACTACCGCCAAAATTAATACACACTAAACTACAACTGTTCCGCTTTAAACTTTAGTCAACCTCAATTAGCAATCATACCCCCTCCCTACGTCTACCCTCAAAATCAAATTAAAAGGATTCAATTTGAAGTTTGATCCAGCAGATGAAATGCAACCGAGCGGAACAAAATTGAATCTTCTCTTGAATCGCTGTTATTCAAATAGGATTGCTTAATAGAAGGCAACACGGAGCATGCGGGCATATGCTGAACCTATTTTTAGAAAAGATTCAAAGGGGGCGGGGCCGTAGCAAAACCGCCACAGTCTCCTTGTCCTGTCCCCTTGATTCTGACAATACTCCAGGCCAAGTGCAACCAAAATGCTTTTCCTTCTGCAGCAGTGCCATCTTTTGGGGCCTGTCCAGTATGCGCAGGCGCACTTGGAAGAACAGAAGGATTACAGCAATGCGTTTGGCTGACTGCAAAAGGCTTTCTCTGCTGCTAAAAACATCTTCAAGTCACATAGATTGTACAGTTACAATCTTGCAACCTCTTCTACTCTTTGGGTAAAAACAAAACAATAAATAGAGAACATTGAATCAACCCTTGAAATTGAGATTACCGATGTGTCAGGTAAGAGTGGCAACTAAGAGGACTGCGGATGTTGAAAAATGCATGAAAGAAACTGTATAACTTCTACAGTCACATCTGTGCAGTCTTCCACATGTGTGCAAGTCCAAACATGCAACCACTTTCAGTGAGAATGTGATGAAAGAGCAACTGCGTCTCTCATTAGCTTGTCTTCAAACAGCAGATTTCCACTTTTTGTCCTTTAAAGTAAAACATCCAAGTCAAGCTACCTTTTGCAAAAAACTCAACCTACGTTCTAAATACCAGTTAGCAGTGTTAGCGCAAAAACCTTCTGCTAGAAATCTAAAGATGAACAGAAACTTTTTTCTTTCGGGAATACAATGTAGAACACATTCAATTAAAAAAGAATGGCTTCACCATAAGGTTAAGTAAGGTTTTGGAATGGCCTAGCCAGAGTCTACACCTGAATCTGATCGTACATATATTGGATGACAGATTTAGAGCATTTTAGAAAAGTACCATTATCCCAACGATTATTTTAGCAACTATTTGTTTTCGGGTCATTATTGAAAAATTTGGGCGGCTGGGTTATTGTAGCATTGTATCAACGTTCAATACACCATGAACTGGTGAACCACGACAGCTCAAGTACTAAAATACATTAAACACGTGCTTTATTTGACGCACTTCCTGAAAAAGGTTTGGATTTAAGCTTTCTGCATCAAACTAATCCTCCAAATCCTGGCCAAGCGGCCAGTAACACTTCAGAGCTGGGACCTTGGGGACATACTTTAAAGCTGTCCATGTGCTCTTGAACAAAGCACTTGAGAGTTTGGTGACTGGAGAGACACAAATGTTATTCATGTAGAATTTTATTTACAAGAAGCTCCTCAAGAAATACCTTTGAAATGAAAGTGGATGGTCTGACACGATAAATGTTTTAGGGTGACATTCTCTCAAGACCAATCATGCTAAACAATACTATCAGTTATTTTTATAAGTGTAATGAACTTTAAATTGGATGTTTGGGAAATGTTCTTTTTTTTTTTTTTTTTTTTAGGAGATTCCTACTGCGGATCAAATGTCAGCAGTATTTCTTTAACCGCTGGTTTCTTGACAGTGTTGACAAGCTCCATCACTTACACTGAAATTCATATCACCCAGGTGTGATAATTCCCAAATTGTTGAAAACTGGATGGCTCTCGTCTCCATGTCCCATCATGTTTTTTTGTTTCTAGCTACAGAAATTGAGTTGGATGGTTATTTTGAATCAGGGGTGTCAAACCAGGACGTCAAGAGCCGCTTTCCTGCATGTTTTATTCAAATGACCAGAAACCTCTTGAGGTTCTTTGAGAGCTTGCTGATGAACTGATCATTTGAATCAGGTTTATGTTGTTAAACAGGACAGTGACACTCGAGGACCAGAGCTGGACATTGAATGAACTTTGAGGTTTGTTGTGTTGCGACTTTTTAAATACAAATGCATCATACCAGCTCACTGACAGTGGTCTCTGTACGTTCATTTGATTTTAATGGAAAAGGTTCCCACACTGCTACAGGATTACAGTTTGCAGCTATTCCATTTATGCCGCTCAATGTTTTGTGATGGTGCAACTACAAAACTTTGCTTCGAGTACACAAATTTTCTCTGATTCTACCTCGTTTGTGTCGTCTGTGTGTTTTTGAACAAGTGAGTTGTATCACAAGAGAGTAAACAAAAAGGTAGACTGAATGTTGATGACTCATGCAAAAAAAACAATCGTAATTGGCGATTTATCGAGTCAGGAAAGAACTATTGTACCAATTTTATTTATCAAACAATATTGCTCTATATGTCAAATTATCATGACAGTCCAACATAGTGACACCATTAAAAGTTACTTTGACAATCACAAGAACCATTGTGCTATATCACACACTGATGTGTACAAATTCAATCAGCACACACTGTTCTACTAGTTGATCATTCTATATTGTCAGCCACAAAGTGTGTTTTTAATATTTAAACACGACTTGGGCAGTTTTGCTATACATACACACTCATATTCTACATTATATATGTATTAGATCTTTTTTTTCAGGTGTTGGTTTGATGGTACGTGCACGTATACTACTGCTGTAATGCAGTGTCACTGAATACATTGTTCTCAATGTTGTTTATAGTCGAAGGCCGTGTGATCTAGATTGTGGTTTCTACACCTAATATACAAGTAAATCAATCAAAATTGTTAATTGGGAGGTTTCTATGTGCGTAGTAGTTTAACTAGCCCTGATAAACCAGTAGCACGTTAGCAAAGTGAAGCGTCAGAGAACCACGTTATACATTTTTTTATTGTGCAGGACAAACTATGCATTCGGTTCCGTGTGTATCATCTTTAATGGCATTCTAAGGATGAAGTAATCGTACTTTGCTGGATGTTAATTTTTGCAAGTGAGCATAGGGGA
Source organism: Syngnathus scovelli (assembly GCF_024217435.2). Lineage (NCBI taxonomy): Eukaryota > Metazoa > Chordata > Actinopteri > Syngnathiformes > Syngnathidae > Syngnathus > Syngnathus scovelli. Next base: position 8,503,713 of record NC_090853.1, read on the forward strand.
GGTTAGGTAAATACACAACAACAGAGTTGCTAACATGCATGCTAACTTGATGTCATAATATACCTGCATAGTGGCTAGCAAGCTAACAAGGTTACAAAAAAAAAAAAAAAACCACTGTCTTCGGATTTCTTTTGCCCTCTTACCTCAACAACGCTGGCCTTTGCAGGCAACCGTCCTGGCTCTTAAAACGTCGAGAAACCGACTTTCCTCGTAGTACTTCTTGTGGCCAAACCAGTTTGTGTAGGAAATTGCAGGTGACACGACTTAACTCTCCGCGTCCACGTAGCTAAGCTAGTTGACGCTCAGGCTAACGTCGACAGCAGCTACACTACTTTCTATTATCAACCTTCTTTAAGCGGTGGCTGCTATCGAGGCTTGTCAGTTCCCTGAACGCAGCCTAGCTGACTGTATACCTTGTTAGGACTCTCGGGAGCCCCTCTCCTTCTATCTATTTAAAAGCTCTTAAGGTATGTGTGTTGGGATACCAAAATAATCAGTGTCAAAACGACAGAGGGAGGAAGGCCATCTTGTTGACAAGCAGCTGCATAAGGCGGCCAGCCAATAGCAAGCTAGAGACGGTGGTGTGCCCATATATGGCGTCTGCACGACTCCCCCCTCCCCTTCCCCATCTCCATCTGCCCCCCCCACCACCACCACCACCACTCACTGGTCAACACTAGTGTCCAGTCAGGTTACTAAGACACGGAGGTTGCAGCGCTCACGCTAACTTTGTACATTATTTTGCTATGATCGCCACATGTTCATTTAAAGACCACAGCATTACGTACACCTGTTACGTTTACTGAAATGCGACATATGTGTTCAACACACGTACACTGACCTATTACAGTTTTTCTCTGTTGTTTTGGTACATTTCGAAGATGAGATTTGAATTTCCAATTTAATTTTTAGACTACTTTTTCACTATTCTCATCTTATGTTATTTGTGCACATAAAAATGTAGTTTCTCTTTTAATTGTACTAAGTTCATCTTGTTTTTCCTTTTTTAAAATCACTTCACTGGTTTCTTTTATATCAAACAAATTGTTTTAGGTTCATTACCTGACATGTTTCGGCGGTTTCTTCCGCCTTCATCAGAGTGTAGTTTCTCTTTTATTTGAACAAGTTTGAAATGCTTTGCAATATAGGTCAACTATTAGATCTCAGAATTGTATCTAATAGTTCATCAATAAAATGTATTGCACAAAAAGGCTTTTCTAATGTATATTGTGGAATTATTAATATATATAGTACGTATATATTATTTATGTGGAAATCTAGTGCAAATGTGTGACAGCTAGGTTTTGAGCAAAGTTAGGGCATATTTATCGCATAGTTAGTGCACATTTATTGACCAAAATTCATTTAAAACGCAAAATTTCAATTCAAAATAATGAAATTTAATAAAAAATAACAGCAGCGAGATCTATGCACAACTTTTCTTGTAACTTAAGATATAAATATATTTACTAGTTGTAATATTCCGGGAAATTGTTCAGAAGACTTCAACAACGATTTACTTGATCGACGTGCCTCCGAGTCCCACCAGTGCACGTGCAACTCTAAAACGGCAATATACCGTCGATTCCAATTGGCCCTTGTCACAGTTTAGTCCCGCCTTATAACGTATCCTATTGGGCAGACTCTCTGAGATCACCACCCTTTGTCAACAATGCATTTCTTTCATTGGCCCAAAAACAACGCTCCTTTTCTCCCCAAGTTTTGATTGGATTGCTATGACGTTGGCCAAACCTACACTTCCGGGATTCCGTAACGTTGAAACGCACTGTTTTCCTTGCAAATAGATCACGACCTCAAGGGGCGGTTGCAATACATAAGGTGAACCGCATCTCTTCTGAAAAAGTAAGTATAACAATTTTGTTAACATTACCTTTGTTGTTACGCTTTGAGGTGTATGCATATACGCTTTTTGTGTTTGTGACAATTTTGCCCGTACCTGGTCATTTTTGGGAGAGAAACATGACTACGGGAAAAAGACAGGAAAGGCGGTCATTGCTTGACTTAGCTACCAGGACCCAGGCTTTTTATTTCCCGGCCCATTTATTGTATTCATGAATTGATTATCTGTACTGCTGACTACATTAGGTTCGTCATGCGGACACGTGACATAAGCCCAAAAACATTGACTATTTTTTAGGTAAACAAACCATCCAGCTAGCAGAATCAGAAACTTAAAGCACATGGTCTTATACACTGAATAAAAATTATATTAAAAAACATCAAAAACAAAACGAAATTTTGCAAACACACTGGAAAGTTCATTGAGTGCTTTTACTAGCCTTTCTCATGGAATAATTTCTCCACCTCTCTGTCCACAGTGATGATTTCAGAAGTCCTGCAGGTACTACGTGGGGCAAATAAAGTGGGTTGTGCTCTGATCGCCACCCAGGGGGAACAGCTCAGATTTATGGCCTGCAACTCCACACTGGGAGCAGGAGTTAAATATGCTCAGGAAGTGGCGGAAGGCCTCATGGGCACCTTCATGGGTGGCAGCAATGCGGTAAGAGTTCTGATACTGTGTTTCTGTCTTGCAAATATAATTTCTAAGGACTATGCGTACAAAAACAAATCAGTGGCTCTGTGATGAAGTGATATTTGACTCTGGACTACTATGTGCTGTCTTTGCAACATGACCTCTAGTCATCGTTGTAACAAAATCTGTAGTCTTCATTAGCCCAGCAGTAATAGAATGAAACAGGATGGTCCCCTTAAAACAGGTTAATTTCAGTAAGATGTGGCCCAAAAAAAAAAACGTGTGTCAAACTGTCCTATCAATCTTCATGATTTTAAGAAAAATGCAAAATGTCTCCTCTAAGAAATTTCAATTTACATCATGTGATAGTTTTCTGTACATTACTCATAGTGCATCCATTTTTTTTTTGCCAATAACTACTGAAGCAAATGATGTGGTTAGATTGTAGCTCTGTCACAGTTTTGTAGTTTAACCAATTCTTAATCATGTCCTCAGCAACAGTCGATCAAGGAGGATGTTTTTCCTGATGTGGAGGGCTGGGAAAATATGGATGCTGATGAAGCTACCAAATGGGCTGTAGCTTCAGACTTTCCTCCTGATGCTAATGACAAAACACAGACAGACGGCAGTGCTCCAGGTAATGTGTGGACCTTTTAGTTATCATCATAGCAGAATTTTAGGGAAATCATTTTCCTCGTAATTATGCAGCAAGTGTCAGTAACACCAAGTCTAAAATAGTAATTCAATAAGATGGTAATATGTCTGAAGAGCAGTCTTTGCTTTAATGTGCTTTCTCTCCCTTTCCATAGGAGTGCATCCTAGTCCAGAGGCGGCTTCAGCGGGTCCTGGTTGGCCAGATCAGAACAAACGCTTCCTCCACACAATGTTTGCCTTAAATAGATTTTACCAGCCAACCAGATGTGTCCATGATACGGTGGTGACCAGACTCACACCGGAAGATATCAAGAAAGCCAGGGAGGCCAAGCAGGGCTTGGTTAAACCTGCTCGACAGAGGGTGCGTTGAGTTACCCGCCACACTCTTAAATTAACGGTGCTTGTAACCGATAATGTCATGTTTACAATACATTGTGGTTTGTCTCCCTTTAGCTTAATGATCGTGCTAGAGAGAGGAAAGTGCCTGCAACCAGAATCAGCAGACTGGCTAATTTTGGAGGTATGCATGTTTACTTTTCAAATTTGACAATCCATGGATTATCAAACATGCCTCTGCCACAGGTCTGGCAGTCAGTCTGGGGATTGGTGCCCTTGCAGAAGTAGCAAAACAGTCACTGGGAGGCAAACAAAAAGGTAATTTTCCTCTGTCCTAACATTTTCTGAAAAAGGCTTTTAGGCTGGCAAAGGGTTAAATGCTTGGAGACGATAAACCAATTTAACTGCTGTCCTTTGTGCATAATGTTATGCCTGCAATAAAAAAGAGCAGTGCCAAGTAGAGACGCGAATAGTTTCATTAATTTGCCAATTCCCTTGTACGTACTGGTGTTGGTACTTCATGATCCCAAACGATAACTCCTATGAAGAGCCAGTTCATCCATACAAATGTCACACAGCAAGCATAACAATTGCCATCTGATAATTTGGGAGTTATATGTAGTGATTGGAAAATGAAGCTTGGAATTTGCTTCATGAAGCAGTTCTTGGATGTTTTGACTCCCCGACACGGCACGCTCTTTTCAACATTGGGCTAAAGGCACACACACTTGCTATTTCTTAAACCACTTTCTTTAAACCAAAAGTGGCCACTACAGGAGTCAAAAAATACATCATCTGGTTCATGAAGCAAATTTGAAGCTTCATTTCCCAATACTAGTTATATTGTTTACGTAAGCAAATTTTAGCTATGGCATTGTTTTGAATATCAAACTAAATCGTAATAAATTTAATCATATTGCTTTCAAATCAGGTCATTTGTAATCAAACAGTTCCGCCCTGAAAACTTTTTTTTCATTTTTTTTTTTCAATCGCGACCTGTGTATCAAGAGTTGTGTTAAATCGGCCTCATGCAAGAGATTCCCAACCCCACTGGAATTTTTTTTAATTTTTTTTTTTTATCGTATAGTATATATAGAATAGTTTTTACATGTACTACTCACCCTTCACTCTCCTTATAGATATGAATGCCTTGCTAGACTCTCCCCTCCTGTCAGAAGCAAATGCAGAGAGGATCGTCAACACACTCTGTAAAGTACGTGGAGCTGCACTCAAGATAGGACAGATGCTAAGCATACAAGGTACGTGCCACCCGTGTAATCACCGCTTCATACTTTCCTAAAGTTGAGTGTTCATATATTCATCTGACAGGCTTTGTACTTGTGCCCCACCGCAGACAACTCCTTCATCAACCCACAGCTTCAAAAGATCTTTGAGAGGGTCCGACAGAGTGCAGATTTCATGCCAGCCTGGCAAATGAGTGTAAGCAGGAAGGGGGAATATTTTTTAACTGTAGATAAAATCTTTGATGCACAGTGCATTTGTAACATATTTGTCACTTTTTCTACAGAATTTGTTAGTTTTATTCCAAATTTTTCTCAAAATTCTATGTGCAGTCCTCCATAATAACAAAATTATTTGTATTTATTTAACCATGTTTATTGACAATAACTAGATAATCATTTAAATTTCAAGCCAAAGCCTTTGAATACTTATGCACAATGCATGTACTGTATATGTGATTCCTTAGTTTCTTGTGCACCATACCTATAGAATGTTTTGGAGAAAGAGTTGGGCCCAGGTTGGAGAGAGAGGCTGTCTTCCTTTGAGGACAAACCCTTTGCCGCAGCATCCATTGGCCAGGTGCATCATGGGGTTTTAAAAGATGGTCGAGAAATCGCAATCAAGATCCAGGTAGGTTTGAAGTGTCACTTTCTTGTCTTACTTGTTGTTGAACTTCTTTTTGTTTTCTTCTTAGTACCCTGGAGTGGCGGAGAGTATCCATAGTGACATCAACAACCTCATGTCAGTACTTAAATTAAGTGTGGTTCTACCTGAAGGTAACACTTGTTTCTCTATCTTTATTTTTATTTTTTTACTGGGTTAATGCCTCAATATTTTGGTGTAATGTAGAACAACTTGATGTCATTTTTATTTATTTCAGTCTGGGCAGCCCAAGGTGGGGAATCAATCTGACAGTGCAATATCGTTGAAGTAAAACTAGCACGCTTAACTTGATTTCAAACAATGTACAGCAACTGAGTTCAAATAGCCATGATAGTTGGTTCTCTAATGGATGTGTTGCTTAAAAGCGCCATCAGGATTCCCATTTGTTATGGGGACAGCTTAATGAGCATGTCTGACGATAACTTTAGATGGACACATTTGTTGTAGCGTCTCTTTTGTTTATCAAATCAACCTGTACCGTCTGGTAATGGGTAGTTTCCTTTTTTGGTTCAAGCGCTGTTCTACCAGTCTTAAAAGTTGCAGCTTGAATAAACAACAAGGATTTTTGTGGAATTATGTCGTATTCTATCTCTTGTCTTGATTAGATGAAAATTATTTGATAGAATTTCCCGTCACCTGATCGGATTGGGACAACTCCGATCATTTGTAGTAAACACCACTTGGTGGTGCTATTGTTGCTCAACTATTGCCTGGGCATTCCGTTCCATTCTTTCGAGCAGGAATTATTGGGGAGGTTTTCCTTTCTAAAAACGTGGAAATGTGCATGTGATATTTATTCTTTTCCAGGCCTCTTTGCAGAGAGCAGCTTGGAAGTTCTTCAGAAAGAACTGGCATGGGAGTGTGACTACGAGAGAGAAGCTGAGTGTGCCAAGAAATTTAGGTGAGTTTGCGTATTGGATTATACATTTGTTTCCTCTGAAATCCAGTTATGAGTTTATAAAATGTCAAAATATTGAGTGGAACATAAAACTGATTACAATGGGCATTTAATTTGCTCAAGATGTCCAGCCACGAGTTTACAGTGCTGTCTCAACAGAGGCTGGAACGGTTTTAACAATTTTATTTCTATTACTGTCACTAAGATCTGTTTCTTTGATGTGTTAAATAGTAATTGTAAATAAGGTTCGACAAAATATACATCACAGATTTTGGTGGGGGTGCAAGATCACTCTTGGGTGATGTCTTTTAAACTTTGGTGTAAATTGGAGTTAAAGTCCACATAAATTCCTCTTCCTTGTCATAATGATGAAATTTGTACCTGTGGCCTCCAGATCACTGCTGGCGGGAGATGCATTTTTCCAGGTTCCTGAGGTGATTGATGAATTATCAACTCGCAGAGTATTGGCGATGGAGCTAGTGCAGGGGGTTCCTCTCGACTGCTGTGTGGACTTGGACCAAGAGACCAGAAACCAGGTCTGACTTAATTCAACCCGTTTCAGATAAAAAGAGACATTGTGTGTGTGTGTGCACGTGTTCTTCATTTTTGTTCTAAATCTGTCATATTATCGTCATCATATTTAAAGTATGAAACACATATGCCTCACTTCATCTTTTCAGATCTGCTTCAACATCCTCCAGTTGTGTCTCAGGGAGCTTTTTGAGTTCAGGTTCATGCAAACAGACCCAAACTGGGCCAACTTCTTTTACAATTCAGACACCAACAAGGTAAGTACTGTTTTGTTCCACGAATACTTAATGCCGACTTGTATTAAAGTCAGTCAATGTATGCAAATTAAAATTTCCTCAGGCGATTCTGTTGGATTTCGGAGCATGCAGAAGTTACCCGGAATCATTTACAAATGACTACATAGAGGTAAGACGAATCTAAAACAGGGATGGGCAACTTAAATAATGGACAGGGCCACCATTTTTTATCAGCTATATGCGCGCGGGAGTGTTTTACTGTACATATATTCCAGTTTGTACCTTTATTGAAACAGGCCACTCACTCTTCACATCCCAGCATGCATTGCGGTGTCCAAAACTGAACTACCCGCAGGATGTCAGTTGCCTAGCCCCAGTTTAAAATGGAGTCATTTGATTTTAAAATTGGCTGTGTCTTTCTTTCACAATCATATGCAGGTAGTGCACGCAGCTTCTGTTGGTGACCGAGCCACTGTTCTTGCTAAATCCAAAGACCTGAAGTTCTTGACAGGCTTTGAGACTAAGGTAAGATAAAATCGTTTCTGCTGTTTTGCTGTAAGTGCTCATTGACTTTTGTATGGTTTACACTCCACCTGTCTCTGTTTTTACTACCCCTCCCCTTCCTCTGCTTGTTGTGGCTTATCCCCATCCAATTGAACATCTCGTGCATATTTTTTGCGAAAGATCTTTGTTACATATTAATTGGTCCATGTTATCTCATCTCATCAACAAATCAGAGAGAGATGCAGTGAGGTGTGCGTCAAATGCATTTGAACTCAAACTGCATTATGACTCATTGATCTGTACAAATGTCAGTGTCCTGCTAAATGATGAAAGATGGAGTATGCATAAGGTTTCTCAGAGGAATGGTTCAAGTCAATTTTTTTGCTCGTGGCTCATGGCTTTTATTGTGCATCGTAGATTTGTTTTGAGTCTGAGGTGGTGCATTTCAGAATGCACGCAGAGCTCATTCTTGACATGTTTGCCACCAGGCCTTCAAAGATGCTCACGTGGAGGCCGTGATGATTCTCGGTGAAGCTTTTGCGTCTTCCGAGCCCTTTGACTTTGGCACCCAGAACACCACTCAACGCATTCAGAGCCTCGTCCCCGTCATGCTGAGACACCGCCTCACCCCTCCACCAGAGGAGACCTATTCACTCCACCGCAAGATGGCCGGCTCCTTTCTCATCTGCTCCAAGCTGAAAGCACGAATATCGTGTAAGGACATGTTTCTGGATGTGTACAACGCTTACAACCAGAGGAGGCAGGCTGAGCAGGTTGCACAGGACAGTGTGTAGACAACTCCCAAGAGACTGGCAGCCAAGAAGGAAGAATTACAGTATCTCTATGCTGTTGTTCTCTCGGGAGTACTGTGTTCAAGTTCTCCTCAAGTCTCAGTTTGGCTGCTGATTGGCCCCTTTTTCGGTTGTGTAGAACAATAATGTCACTTCAAGGTTCTACAAAATCTCAGGACTGCATCTTCCAGAGGGTAGAAACCTTAAAGACTCCAAAAGCTATTTGGACCATCTACCAAAAGGGGGAAAAAAAAAAACAATGAGACACAAAACTCTTTGACATCTAGACTGTGTTATTGTTGTTGCTGTTTTCACCCATATATGAAACGATAGTGCATTGCATTAATGAAATCCGTGAACTGCTACAGGAAACATGACATTTTTATTAATCACAAAAAAATTGGTTCCCGTGACGTCCGTGGAGACAAGCGGTACAGAAAATGGATGGACCAAAAAATCTGTCTTTTCAGGCTCTGATTCTGAAAAACAAATTATTGGTTGTAGGCTAATAGTCAAAATGTTGTATTTATGAAATCAAGGGCAAACTTAAAACATCCAAAAATGCCAGCTGTATATCAAATTATGAAGAAAAACGGTTTATGTAAATTTTGCATCCATTTGTATTTTATCAACAACTGTTTTTCTGTTAAAATATGTATATACTCGGTTTTAATTATGCATGACATTTAGGTCATTATTGGATTACAGTTTTCCCTATATTAAAGTGCAGTGTTTATACTCAAATTGTGTATATTACAATGGACTACAATAAATTCTGTTGGTGAGAGCGCTGGAATGCGCGACGGCAATCGGTCAAAATCCCGGGCCATTTTGAAATCCCCCCCGGACATTTTTTTAGGTCTCAAAAGTAGGACATGTCTGGGGAAAAAGAGGATGTCTGGTCACCCTAACTAAGGCATTTTAGCTATGTGTAGATGCTGTTACTGAGTAGGGGGTGGAGCAATTATTTAAAACTGAGTAATTGTTCATATTTTTTCCACATTAAACTTAATTTGAGTCAGTAGGGGGGGGGGTGTCTGGATAAAGAATAACGATTATTCTTGGATTTACTTTTCCCGTTTATAGTGAATTAAAAAAGTGAGGAACGCTTCACGAATTTGCGGCTGTTGAAGAGTGATATCCTGTGTGAGTGATACCTTTCTGCGTACTGCAATCACTCACTGTCCGTATGGGTCAGTGTGACACCTGAACTCTAAGAAGTGTTGCTTAGTGTACCCTTCATATACTGGACCGTCGCATGCACCAATTGCGTTGCTTCGGCTTCGCATATACTAAAATTGGAACGATACAGAGAAGATTAGCATGGCCCCTGCGCAAGGATGACACGCAAATTCGTGAAGCGTTCCTCATTTTGTTATTTTACTATAAACAGGAAAAAGAAATCCAAGAATAATCGTTATCGTTTAATGGACACCAAAATCCCCAAACCGCCAAACAGAATGCTGCCTTTGACCATGTTTCATAGCTATTTTTTTCAAGTGCCATAGGCTGTGTGATGCATCCAAATCCTTGTAAACTTCAATGATTGTACATATTGTAAAATGTGTAAATTATTTAGATCGTACGGTTGCTGCAGTTGTCCCTCCCCCAAACTCTAACACTGCTGTCGCTCCAAGAATGTATGAGAAGCACCCTCCTACACACCCTGGCTGCATATCCCATTGGGTGGAAAGGAGGCGAGGCTTTTGGCTGCACCAATGGCATTGAAAGTATTTACATAATATTTAATGCAGCCAATCAGATTGCGTAGCACCAGCCGATCTTTTATATGTTTAGTTTTCTGTAAAATTCTGCTTACACTCAATCGCGCAATGATCAATACATCATTTGAGTAGCATCCATCCACACTCATGTAGATATTTTAAAGCCAAATAGGTGTCCGTATGGGTCAGTGTGACACCTGAACTGTATAAAGGGTTGCTTAGTGTACCCTTCATATACTGGACCGTCGCATGGACCAATTGCGTCGCTTCGGCTTCGCATATACTAAAATTGGAACGATACAGAGAAGATTAGCATGGCCCCTGCGCAAGGATGACACGCAAATTCGTGAAGCGTTCCTCATTTTGTTATTTCACTATAAACGGGAAAAAATACCCAAGAATAATGTTTATCGTTTAGTGGACACCAAAATCCCCAAACCGCCAAACGGAATTTTCTGTGAAATTCTGCTTCCACACAATCGCGCAATGATCAGCACATCGTCTGAGTACCATCCATCTGCATTCATGCGTATATTTTGCAGTCAAATAGGTGTCCGTATGGGTCAGTGTGACACCTGAACTGTAAGAAGTGTTGCGTAGCGTACCCTTCATATACTGGACTGTCTCAAGTACCAATTGCGTCGCTTCGGCTTCGCATATACTAAAATTGGAACGATACAGAGAAGATTAGCATGGCCCCTGCGCAAGGACGACACGCAAATTCGTGAAGCGTTCCTCATTTTGTTTAATTACCTACAAACGGGAAAAAGAATCCCTATATTTAATCTAGCCTTTAATCTAGCCTCGCTTTAGCAATTAAAATTCATTTGATTACTAAATGAATATATTCACTGACTAAATTTAGTTAACTGACTATTTCACGGTACTAACGTTAACATTTTGTATTGATGTGTTTGTTTGGTTGTCCTTTTCAATAAATGGCTAAAAGTACTTTGGGGAAACGGGGAGCTGCCATTGTGGAGTAATTTTTTGACTGACAATTATATGTTGATTTTGTTCTTTGAACAAAGTGATGTATGCACGGCTCATTTTGTGCACCAATAAAAAAACATCCATGTCTTGAATTTTTGGTTTCCATGAAACAATATAGATTATACTTGGTTATCTTTTTACCGTTTATAGTAAATAAAAAAATGAGGAACGCTTCACGAATTTGCGTGTCATCCTTGCGCAGGGGCCATGCTAATCTTCTCTGTATCGTTCCAATTTTAGTATATGCGAAGCCGAAGCGACGCAATTGATTCATGCGACAGTCCAGTATATGAAGAGTACACAAAGCAACCCATTTTACAGTTCAGGTGACAATTCAGGATACCTAACCTCTAATCCGGGTAAATACTGCAACGCTCAATACATCCACTCGAAAACAACATGGTCATTCCGTTTGGCAGTTAGTGGATTTTGGTGTCCGCTAAACCAGTGGTCCCCAACCACCAGGCCGCGGACTGGTACCGGTCCGTGGGTCACCCGGGCCGCCAAGCCGCACAGGAAAAAAAAAAAAAAAAAAATTCATCGACGGTCAATTAATTCAGGTCAAGACGCTCGTCCCAGTCACGTGACATGTTTCACCAGTCAAGCCCGCAAAGCTAGCAAAAATGAGTAAGAATTTATTTTGAAAAATATTTTTTAAAATTGGCGATTCTCTCCCAATTACATCCGTCAGGTCAGGTCAAGACGCTCGTCTCCGTCACGTGACATGTCACCTTAGTCGAGCCCGCGAAGCAAGCAAAAATTAGCGAGAAACAGAGATGTTTGAAAAGCTTCTTCGGAAAGGGAAAAAAGCCCAATGAGGAGACGGAAGAAGAGGCTACGACTTCTAAGAAAAGACAAGCTGCATTTAAAAGAACATTTCTGGAGTTCTACTTTAAATATGGATTTATTGCCACAGGTGAATGACGCGCCAAGCCCACTCTGCATAAGTGGCGACAGGCTAGCTAACAAGGCAACGAAGCCTTCAAAACTGCTTCGGCACATGGAGACCAAGCATTCTGCATTAAAAGACAAATCTTAACCACTTCGGGTGTCATTGTCTCCGATTACGCCTAGATGGGACCGGCTCGTTTTAAACTCAGTACTCCCACTAATTCAACGTAATGGTAAGTTTTATTTTTGTGTCGTTTATACTTGTTTTTGTGCCAGTCGTATCATTTTATTTCATCGTATTTATATATTTATTATAAATGTGTTATTTATTTATATAAATGTATTATTTATTTATATAAAGCCCGGTCCACGAAAATATTTCTGACACGTAACCGATCCGTGGCGCAATAAAGGTTGGGGACTACTGGTTTAAAGGACATTTCAAAGGCAATGATTTTTTTAGGTATCTATGTTCCATCCACGTCTATTGTAAAAAGTGTTCATTTTTTAGATCGTACTGTTGCTGCAATTGCTCTTCCCCCAAACTCCGACACTGCTGTCGCTGCAAGAATGTACGAGGAGCGCCCTCCCACACACGCTGACTGCATACCCCATTGGGTGAAAAGTAGGCGAGGCTTTTGTCTGAACCAATGGCATTAAACGTATTTACATAATCTTCAAGCAGCCAATCAGATTGTGTTGCACCAACCGGGCTTTTCTGTGTATAGTTTTCTGTGAAATTCTTTTTAAGATTGCGTAATGATCATATCGTTTGAGTACCTTTCATCTACACTCATGCAGATATTTTGCAGCCAAATAGGTGGCCGTATGGGTCAGTTGACACCTGACCTGTAAGAAGTGTTGCTTTGGGTACCCTTCATATACTGGACCGTCGCATGCACCAATTGCGTCGCTTCGGCTTCGCATATACTAAAATTGGAACGATACAGAGAAGATTAGCATGGCCCCTGCGCAAGGATGACACGCAAATTCGTGAAGCGTTCCTCATTTTGTTTAATTTACCACAAACGGGAAAAATAAATCCTAGATTTTAATCTAGCCTCGCTTTAGTAATTAAAATACTTTTGATGACTAAATCAAGATATTCACTGACTGAACTGACTTTATTTCATGGTACATGTTAACATTTTGTTTTGATGTGTTTGGTTGGTTGTCCTTTTCAATAAATGTCTAAAAGTACTTTTGGGAAACGTGCAGCTGCCATTGTGGAGTAATTTTTTGACTGCCAATTATGTGTTCATTTTTTAAGGTGATGTTCATGCACGGCTCATTTTGTGCACCAGTAAAAAAGATCCATGTCTTGAATTTTTGTTTTCCACGAAACAATAAAGATTATTCTTGGGTATCTTTTTCCCGTTTGTAGTTAATTAAACAAAATGAGGAACGCTTCACGAATTTGCGTGTCATCCTTGCGCAGGGGCCATGCTAATCTTCTCTGTATCGTTCCAATTTTAGTATATGCGAAGCCGAAGCGACGCAATTGGTACATGCGACAGTCCAGTATATGAAGGGTACGCAAAGCAACCCGTTTTACAGTTCAGGTGTCAATTCAGGTGTCTCACTGACCCATACGGACTCCTAACCTCTAATCCGGGTAAATACTGCAATGTTCAATACATCCACTAGAGAGCAGCATGGTGATTCCGTTTGGCGGTTTGTGGATTTTGGTGTCCACTCAACGACAATGTGTCCAACTCAAGGCCCGGGGACCAGATACGGCCCGCCACATAGTTTTATGTGGCCTGCAAAGACAAATTTTGCATCAACTTTGTGTCATTACTATAATTACAAATTGTCTTCACTTTTTAAAAACAGAGATATAGCTAGCAATTTTTATTACTATTCATCTTTTTAAACTATTTAAACAGTAGTCCCTAATTTCAAAAGTAATTATTCATGTTTGTTGTATAGCCTATACTGTATGTATATAAAAGACGTTGGCAGTCATAATGGCCCTCCGAGGAAAACTATGACAACAATGTGGCCCGCGACAAAAATGAGTTTTAAAGTTAAAGTTGAATAAAATGAGGAACGCTTCACGAATTTGCGTGTCATCCTTGCGCAGGGGCCATGCTAATCTTCTCTGTATCGTTCCAATTTTAGTATATGCGAAGCCGAAGCGACGCAATTGGTCTACGCGACAGTCCAGTATATGAAGCGTACGCTAAGCAACACTTCTTACAGTTCAGGTGTCACACTGACCCATACGGACACCTATTTGACTGCAAAATATACGCATGAATATAGATGGATAGTACTCAGACGATGTGCTGATCATTGCGCGATTGTGTGGAAGCAGAATTTCACGGAAAATTCCGTTTGGCGGTTTGGGGATTTTGGTGTCCACTAAACGATAAACATTATTCTTGGGTATTTTTTCCCGTTTATTGTATAATAACAAAATGAGGAACGCTTCACGAATTTGCGTGTCATCCTTGCGCAGGGGCCATGCTAATCTTCTCTGTATCGTTCCAATTTTAGTATATGCGAAGCCGAAGCGACGCAAATGGTCCATGCGACGGTCCAGTATATGAAGGGTACACTAAGCAACCCTTTTTACAGTTCAGGTGTCACACTGACCCATACGGACACCTATTTGGCTTTAAAATATCTACATGAGTGTGGATGGATGTTACTCAAACGATGTACTGATCATTGCGCGATTGCGTGTAAGCAGAATTTTACAGAAAACTATACATAGAAAAGATCAGCTGTTGCTACGCAATTTGATTGGCTGCGTGAAATGTAAATGTATTCAATGCCATTGGTGCAGCCAAAAGCCTCGCCTCCTTTCCACCCAATGGGATATGCAGCCAGTGTGTGTGGGAGGGTGCTTTTCATACATTCTTGCAGCGACAGCAGTGTTCGAGTTAGGGGGAGGGACAACTGTAGCAACAGTACGATCTAAATAATTTACACATTTTACAATATGTACAATCATTGAAGTTTACAAGCATACAAGTTGATTAAGATCACGGCTGACAAGAGCGCATCCAATAAATGCTTGATGCATTCAAGTGCAGTGGGAAAATAAATTGCTTTTGGTTTAAAGCTCAGTGTGAGTTTAACATGCTAGCGGTGTTTTGCATCAGTTTTGAGTATATTTACTATTTAGGGCCCTTCCTTCTGCAGTGCTAACGTTCCTCTTATCATCATCGATGTCCAAGGCAGCAACACCACTGTAATCATATTACGTTGGTCACTACATTTAACTCGAATCAAATTTGCGCCTGTCGAGGAGCGATATCCTGTGAGATACCTTTCTGCGTTCTGCAATCACTCACTTGTCCGTATGGGTCAGTGTGACACCTTAACTGTAAAAAGGGTTGCTTAATGTACCCTTCATATACTGGACCGTTGCAAGAGTCAATTGCGTCGCTTCGGCTTCGCATATACTAAAATTGGAACGATACAGAGAAGATTAGCATGGCCCCTGCGCAAGGATGACACGCAAATTCGTGAAGCGTTCCTCATTTTGTTATTTTACCATAAACGGGAAAAAGAAATCCAAGAATAATCTTCATCGTTTAATGGACACCAAACCGCCAAAGGGAATGAGTATGCTGCTCTCTAGTGGATGTATTGAGCGTTGCAGTATTTACCCGGATTGGAGTTTTGGGTGGGATTAACGCCACAGGTGGCAACCGTGTGCAGGAGAATGTTTGAACCACTATGAATCACCCTCTTGAAACGTATCCAATGCAGCCACAAGGTGGCAGGCATGCAAAGGACAATGTTTCAATGACTTTTGGAGATACCGATGACGCTCTTCCAACTACGTCCCACCGCCCGGACCTCTCGTCTCCAAGCACACCGTGCCACGCTGTTCCAGACGTCACTTTCCAGGATAGACTTCATTGCCTGTCACGCACATGCACACTAATGAACGGCGAGACACGCACCATGAGGTCAGTATCGCTCATATATTTGACTATTGATTGACTTAGTGTGACGGGATAAAAAAGTGTGACCGATTGATATTTTCACTCATTCATGGATCTATTCATCCATTGGTAAATGTTAACTTCTTAAACTAGTCTGCACATCATACATTTTTGTGTGTGAATGGAAGTAACCACCTTTTCATGTATGTGAGACTTGTGCCCATTTGAGTGTTTTTGTGCATGTCTTGATGTGTTTTTGAGTGCGTGTGTCCATGTTTTGCATGCTTTTGTGCGCGCATACATGCACATGCATGATTGTGGGTGTGCATGTAGGTCAGTGTATTTGTTCTCGTGCGTACTGCTGGGCCTGGCGGATGCTGAGTATGTGGTGTCGCTGACTCAACCCTTTGGAAGCTTCCAGTCACCACACTTCCCAGCCACATATCCCGACGACACGTGCCATCGCTGGGAAATCCGTGTTCCCGACGGTTTCCGTGTCCAACTGGACTTCAGCCATTTTGACCTGGAACCTTCTGACTTGTGCCAGTGCGACTACGTCAGGGTAGGATATACGCATACGAACAAACACAAACTTGAAGAGCAAACGGTGGCACGTGATCTTGTGTGCACATGCACAGGTGGAGGCTGGTGGCAGGGCCTTGGAAGGGGGCGGGGCTTCCATCCTGGGCATATTCTGTGGCAGTGAGTCTCTGGATCCGGAGAGCGTACCGGGTCCCGAACCGCTCAGCACTCCTGGCAACGTTGTCAGCATCGTCTTCTCATCCGACTTCTCCAACCCGCAAAACTTCTCTGGCTTCCAAGCGCACTACAGTGCAATTGGTGCGTTCATCTGCACAACGCCTCTACGCGTCGGCCTCACGGTTTGACTTTAATTTTATAAATGTAACTTTTTGTTTGGAGATGTGGACGAGTGCGCGGAGGGTGTGGATGAAGACGTCGCCTGCGACCACCTGTGTCACAACTATGTGGGCGGCTTCTACTGCTCCTGTCGCCACGGTTACCTGTTGCACCCTGACAAACGCACGTGCACAGGTCACAGCACGCACATCCGAACACACACACTGAAGTAATTTCTCCCCATCACTGAATGCTTGTGAAAGGCTGACTTGTTGGTCCAAAATGTCCTTAATGTTTAAACATGCAAACAACCTTTTAACCTTCTCGCTACACAACAGATAAAACAATTACATGTGTGTGTGTGTGAGGCCGCTGTGTGACTGATAGTGCTGGCGGAATACTTGTAAATATTTACATGTACTGAATTTTTCGACTCACACAGGCATGCACAGTTGATTGATGAAGTGTGTATTCCTATTTTGTGTATGTGTGCAGTTGAGTGTAGTGACCTAGTGTTTTCTGAGCGTGTGGGTTCCCTGAGCAGCCCCAATTTTCCGTCACCATACCCAAAAAGAACTGAGTGCTCTTATATCATCCGGGTGGCACCGGGACTCAAGCTTCGCCTCCACTTTGATGATATGTTTGATGTGGAGGATCACCCAGAAGCCCTCTGTCCCTATGACTACATTAAGGTACACACACACACACACAGTGTTACGCATGCACACACACACACACATGCCAAGAGTGAATGTGTGCGTTTCAGATCCGAGCAGCGCCTAAAGAGTTTGGGCCGTTTTGCGGTGGTCAGTCTCCTGGTGTGATCCAGACCGACACCAACGTCGTTATTATCTTGTTTCACAGCGACCACTCAGGAGAAAATGTGGGATGGAGGATGACGTACACCTCAGAGGGTAGGTCGCACCCACGCTCAGAGCAAGCATGCTAAGCTAATGTGTGTAAGTCGTCCAGGTGATGGAATTTTGTCAAGTGCACTTTTCTTTGTGGTCGGAGATGATCTTCGATGTTGACATAAAGGATTTTGCTCTTTTAGCCCCCCCCCCCCCCCCCCCCCTTTAGGAAACACAGCTCACCTGGCTTATGGGATTTTAAAATCATGTTCTCTCTTACACACACACTTTTTCACAGTTACACACACACACACACACA
Organism: Syngnathus scovelli; assembly: GCF_024217435.2. Classification (NCBI taxonomy): domain Eukaryota; kingdom Metazoa; phylum Chordata; class Actinopteri; order Syngnathiformes; family Syngnathidae; genus Syngnathus; species Syngnathus scovelli. Next base: position 8,521,603 of record NC_090853.1, read on the forward strand.
CACACACACACACACACACACACTCATGTTTTCTATTCTTCACCCTCACTCACCCACTTAAAGTGAAAATGAATTAAAGAAATTTGAAACGTCTGCAACACACAAGCGTCCACTTGACCAAATCCTCTTTTTTTTGACAACTCCTGCCTTGCGTTTATTCCCTCAAGACAGGAAGTCAATGTGCATCTCCAGTGCATCCAGCCAACGTTACGGTGAGCCCGTTCCAGCTCGAGTACTTGGCTGGGGACCGCGTCCGGGTCTCATGTTCGCCAGGCTTCATGATAATCAAGGTTCACTTCCTCTTCCCGCCTCTAGCCATGATTGTTTCATGATTGTGATACACCTGACTCAGCTTGGCTTCCATAGTGTATCTCTTGTCTCCTCTTACCCTGTGCTAGCATTAGCATGGGTGCAGCTAAACTGCCACAACTTGACATTAAAAACCATTGGAATTCTTTGCTGTGATCATTGGCATAACAGAAGTAGCACACACGACAATAAAGTATAATTAAAGGCATTACACAATAACTTCTAAATAAGATCCTCTATAATACCTTTAAGTGTTTGTTTTTCTACAGCAGGATGGTGAACGCGTGGATGGAGACTTTGAGATGTTCTGTCAGGAAGATGGCACCTGGGATACCACACTTCCTGTCTGTCAAAGTAAAAGTAAGAGTTGCTCTGTTTGATATTTTTGGTTCGATCATTTTTGTTTGTTATCATCTGTGTTTTATGTTTGTTCTGTCTGATGTCACTTTTGGTGTTTGGTGCCTTTAAAGCTCATTTGGTGCCTCTTACCTTTAAAATAATTGGGTTTGTTGCAGACTGTGTCAGATGTCATTTGCAAATGTGACTCTCGTGATAATTTTTGGTTTGTCCGACCTGTGTCAGATGAGTTTGGATGCGGCCGAAACAATCTGATTGTTAACAGTGCAGCAGGGGTGGAGCTTCCATCCTGTGTGCCGGGTGAGCGATGACGAACCACCCAGTTGCTTTTTTGACACGTCATGTCGTTTTACTGGTCTCATGTTATGTTACCCGCCAGCGTGTGGCCGCCCGTCACGTCCGCTGGCCGTCCAGGTGAAGCGCATAGTCGGCGGTCGCGCTGCAGAGCTGGGGAACTTCCCTTGGCAGGTTCTGCTGAGCGTAGAGGACACCAGTCGCGTCCCGTCGGAGCGCTGGTTCGGCTCGGGTGCCCTGTTGTCGGACGCGTGGATCCTGACTGCTGCCCATGTTGTGCGCTCTCGCCGCCGCGACGCCCAGGTGGTCCCCGTGGCCCCCGAACACATCAAGGTGATGGCAGACAACAGTATTTGATTTGATCATTCATGCTTTGAAAAAAAAAACATACGTGACAGCACCTGTGTTGTCTCCCAGGTGGTGGCGGGTGCAGTGGACGTGCGGGACAAGCAGGCATCGGCCGTCCTTTCCGTGTCTCAGGTGCTGGTCCATCCCGACTTCCGACCCAGTGACTTTGACAATGACATCGCCTTGCTGAAACTGAGTGTCAAGGTGGAGCTGAACCACGATGTCCATCCCGTCTGCCTGCCGCCGCCACCACAGGTAAGCAAAGTAGCGCCACCAAAAATGAAATATTGTTTGCTTCAAGTTAATTTAATGAAGGTTGAAAATGACAAAAAGTACCCTGTTCTGGGTTGTTTAATTAACAAATCAAGATGCTACCATGAAATGAATGAATGCTTAGATGTTCATTTCATATTGTCTCATCTTTTAATCTGATACCCCAAATGTCATCTGTATACAACAAACACAAAGAAATTGACCTTACCATTCCAATACGTGCAATTCCATGTTTTCCGACTTTCACATTTGTGACCTCTACGTTCGACAGGATGACGCCACCTCTCCCCCACCCCACTCTCTAGGCGTAGTCGCTGGGTGGGGGGTTTCGCACCCTGACGTTACCTCCGACCTGCTGCAGTTTGTTCGTCTGCCGGTGGTCCCGCAGGACGAATGTCGCGCCAGTTACGCAGCCCGCACGGGAAGCTACAACGTCAGCGACAACATGTTCTGCGCTGGCTTCTACGAGGGTGGCCGCGACACCTGCCTGGGCGACAGCGGGGGCGCCTTTGTGGCTGAGGACCCCGTCACCCGGCAGTGGGCCGTGTATGGCCTGGTGTCGTGGGCTGGTCCTGAGGAATGCGGCAGCCGGAGGGTGTATGGCGTCTACACTCGCGTCAACAAATACCTGAGATGGATACAGCAGCACCTCCTGGTATTCCCGTGATGATGTCACACGCAGCATACAATTCTAGCACACCTATAGTCTAAATATAGATAACAATGTGGTTTACTTATACCTAGCCATAGCCAAACTATAGCGAATGCTGTGGATAACATGTCATGTAGGTAACAGCATCACATGCTAAGTCCTAACTACACAATCTAAAATCAGCAAGGCTATGCACATTAGTTAAAGTAGAAATATCATGCTTACAAATCCTAACTTTTTACATTTTACTCATTCAGTTGTGGTCTATATAAAGTGAAACAGCAAAGCTTTTGTCTGAATTCCTCGCCTGTATAGCATCACAGGCCCCTCTTTACTTCTCTTCATGTTCTGCGGAGCTGCTCAGAGCAAGCCATTTTGGTGCGCTCTTTAAATGCAAATGAGATACTTCACACCCCGCTCCCTCCAGGCCACAAGACATATTTGTAGTTTTTTTTATCGGAGGTAGCGTTTACTTGCGTCGCAAACATTTTGATTGATAAAAAGATGTGAACAGTTGAAGACTTGCCCGTACATAACACGTAACAAAATAAACCCCCTCATATTTAAAAATAAAACAACACTTGTGATGCACCTGGAGGCGGGGCTCGAAGGCGAGCGTCTGGTGGCCGGGCCTTCGCCCATGGGGCCCGGCCGGGCATAGCCCGAAATGGAAACGTGGGTCCCCCTTCCCACGGGCTCACCACCTGTGGGAGGGGCCGAAGGGGTCGGGTGCAATGTGAGCTGGGCGGCAGCCAAAGGCGGGGACCTTGGCGGTCTGATCCCCGGCTGCAGAAGCTGGCTCTTGGGACATGGAATGTCACCTCTCTGGCTGGAAAGGAGCCCGAGCTGGTGTGCGAGGCAGAAAGATTCCGACTAGATATAGTCGGACTAGCCTCCACACACAGTTTGGGTTCCGGTACAAGCCCTCTCGAGAGGGGCTGGACTCTCTTCCACTCTGGAGTTGCCCACGGTGAGAGGCGTCGAGCAGGTGTGGGTATACTTATTGCCCCCCGGCTGGGCGCCTGCACATTGGGGTTCACCCCGGTGAACGAGAGGGTAGCCTCCCTCCGCCTTCGGGTGGGGGGACGGGTCCTGACTGTTGTTTGTGTCTATGCACCAAACAGCAGCTCAGAGTACCCACCCTTCTTGGGGTCCCTGGAGGAAGTGCTGGAGAGCGCTCCTTCTGGGGACTCTATCGTTCTACTGGGTGACTTCAATGCTCACGTGGGCAATGACAGTGAGACCTGGAAGGGCGTGATTGGGAGGAACGGCCCCCCTGATCTGAACCCGAGCGGTGTTCTATTGTTGGACTTCTGTGCTCGACACGGATTTTCAATAATGAACACCATGTTCAAACATAAGGGTGTCCATGTGTGCACTTGGCACCAGGACACCCTAGGCCGCAGTTCGATGATTGACTTTGTAGTCGTGTCATCGGATTTGCGGCCGCATGTTTTGGACACTCGGGTGAAGAGAGGGGCGGAGCTGTCAACTGATCACCACCTGGTGGTGGGTTGGCTCCGATGGTGGGGGAAGATGCCGGTCCGACCTGGCAGACCCAAACGCTCTGTGAGGGTCTGCTGGGAACGTCTGGCAGAATCTCCTGTCAGGAAGAGCTTCAACTCCCACCTCCGGCAGAGCTTTTCCCACGTCCCGGGGGAGGCGGGGGACATTGAGTCTGAGTGGACCATGTTCCGCGCCTCCATTGTTGAGGCGGCCGATCGGAGCTGTGGCCGTAAGGTCGTTGGTGCCTGTCGTGGCGGCAACCCCCGAACCCGCTGGTGGACACCGGCGGTAAGGGATGCCGTCAAGCTGAAGAAGGAGTCCTATCGGGCCGTTTTGGCCTGCGGGACTCCGGAGGCAGCTGACAGGTACCGGATGGCCAAGCGGAACGCGGCTTCGGCGGTTGCTGAGGCAAAAACCCGGGCGTGGGAGGAGTTCGGTGAGGCCATGGAGAATGACTTTCGGACGGCTTCGAGGAAATTCTGGTCCACCATCCGGCGTCTCAGGAGGGGGAAGCAGTGCAACGTCAACACTGTTTACAGTGGGGATGGCGTGCTGCTGACCTCGACTCGGGACGTCGTGAGTCGGTGGGGAGAATACTTCGAAGACCTCCTCAATTCCACCTACACGCCTTCCATTGAGGAAGCAGGGCCTAGAGACTCTGAGGCGGATTCTCCAATCTCTGGGGTCGAAGTCACTGAGGTAGTTAAAAAACTCCTCGGTGGCAAGGCCCCGGGGGTGGATGAGATCCGCCCGGAGTTCTTAAAGGCTCTGGATGTTGTGGGGCTGTCATGGCTGACACGCCTCTACAACGTTGCGTGGACATCGGGGACAGTGCCTCTGGATTGGCAGACTGGGGTGGTGGTTCCCCTCTTTAAGAAGGGGGACCGGAGGGTGTGTTCCAATTACAGGGGAATCACGCTCCTCAGCCTCCCTGGTAAGGTCTATTCAGGGGTGCTGGAGAGGAGGGTCCGTCGGGAGGTCGAACCTCGGATTCAGGAGGAGCAGTGTGGCTTTCGTCCTGGCCGTGGAACAGTGGACCAGCTCTACACCCTCGGCAGGATCCTCGAGGGTGCATGGGAGTTTGCCCAACCAGTCCACATGTGTTTTGTGGACTTGGAGAAGGCGTTCGACCGTGTCCCTCGGGAGGTTCTGTGGAGGGTGCTTCGGGAGTACGGGGTGCCGAGCCAACTGATAAGGGCGGTTCGGTCCCTGTATCACCGATGCCAGAGTCTGGTCCGCATTTCCGGCAGTAAGTCGGATTCGTTCCCAGTGAGGGTTGGACTCCGCCAAGGCTGCCCTTTGTCACCGATTCTGTTCATAATTTTTATGGACAGAATTTCTAGGCGCAGCCGAGGCGTTGAGGGGGTCCGGTTTGGGGACCTCAGCATCGCGTCTCTGCTTTTTGCAGATGACGTGGTGCTGTTGGCTTCTTCAGGCCGTGATCTCCAGCTCTCGCTGGAACGGTTCGCAGCCGAGTGTGAAGCGGTCGGGATGAGGGTCAGCACCTCCAAATCCGAGTCCATGGTCCTCGATCGGAAAAGGGTGGAATGCCCTCTCCGGATCGGGGATGAGATCCTGCCCCAAGTGGAGGAGTTCAAGTATCTTGGAGTCTTGTTCACGAGTGAGGGGAGGATGGAGCGTGAGATCGACAGGCGGATCGGTGCAGCGTCGGCAGTAATGCGGACCCTGTACCGGTCCGTTGTGGTGAAGAGAGAGCTGAGCCAAAAGGCAAAGCTCTCAATTTACCGGTCGATTTACGCTCCTACCCTCACCTATGGTCACGAGCTATGGGTCGTGACCGAAAGAACGAGATCTCGGATACAAGCGGCCGAAATGAGTTTTCTCCGCAGGATGTCCGGGCTCTCCCTTAGAGATAGGGTGAGAAGCTCGGTCATCCGGGAGAGACTCGGAGTAGAGTCGCTACTCCTCCACGTTGAGAGGAGCCAGATGAGGTGGCTCGGGCATCTTATCAGGATGCCTCCTGGACGCCTCCCTGGGGAGGTGTTCCGGGCATGTCCCACCGGTAGGAGACCCCGGGGACGACCCAGGACGCGCTGGAGAGACTATGTCTCTCAGCTGGCCTGGGAACGCCTTGGGATCCCCCGGGATGAGCTGGATGAAGTGGCTGGGGAGAGGGAAGTCTGGGAGTCCCTCCTGAAGCTGTTGCCCCCGCGACCCGACCCCGGATAAGCGGAAGAAGATGGATGGATGGATGGACTTGTGATGCAATTCATCTGATACAACTACTCAAAATGATATCCAAAAGGCTCTCTTGAGTAATAAAGGTGGCGGATTTGTGAAACCGTTTGGCCGCACCCATTACCTTGTTTGGTAGTGCCACCCCAAAGACTGACACAATAGATGAAAATACGTAACAGAAAATGGATAAAAGTGAACGGAGTAAAAAATATGATGTGTCTCCTTTAAGGTATCATCAGCCTTACGTGTTATCAATGTTAGCAATCATTCCTGTCAGCAGGAGCCAAAACAGATACATGCATGCACAACCATGGAACATGTTGCATTAAATTACACTGAATTAACCAACTATGTTTTGTTAGTAAATCAGGCTGGCAGGAATTTGCAGGTAACCATCACATTTTGCACACTTGCGAGATTAGTAAGCAAGTAGATGAAATGTTACTGTAAATTATACCCTAAATTTATAGATTTGACTGAAAATGACGTTTTCTCAGTTTGTTCACGTGACATTCGTAAGGTGAGCTGTGATTACATGGACATTTTAAATCAAAAGCAAGCAGCAAATGGCTGAGATGGATGAAAACCGATGAATTGATGTGCCTAATTCATAAAATACAAACGGACAAAAATTAAACAATGACAGTTATTCGTACGCCAATTCTACGACAGAGATAAAAAGAGACAATTAACTTGACTAAATAATGTAATGTCTAATATCTACTTCTGTCGAAGGTCATATGCAAACAACACTTCTGGTTACTCATGAGCGTTATTGGATGTGTCGTAGTACCTGAAATACTACTGCCTCCTGCAGGACTTTAATGCCAATTACACAACTTGAGTGGGAAAATGTGCAAGGAATTCGATTATTCTCAACCATAGGTGAATATGTAATATATAACGACCATAAATCTATATGTTGATAGATGTTCCCTATTTCCCATTTGTGAGGTGTGCCGTTCCTGGAGGGACTGCAGTACTAGGTTGATGCGTGGAGTGGACAGCGCAAGCACCCACTCAACTTCCCTGGTCCAATAATCAATTTAATATGGTCCCCAGATAGAGGACGTATCAAATTTTATACTGATAAGACAAGATACTACCTTTGATCTAAGCAAAAGGCCGAGGAGCAATAAACGGAATAATCAAAGGTGAGGATTTCCATAGACAAGGTTAAGTTAGTTCCCATCAGCTAAATGTCAAGCAACAACTCAATAGAGTTTTGAATGATAATGGATTGATGTTGTTTTCAATTTGCACATCGAACAAATGTTTGTCAATTACTCCTGTGTTTATGTTTTTACTCACGTGGTTCAAATAGAAATAGAATGCGGCGATAAACTTATCTCTGCGCGAGAATAGTTTATTAAACAGCTGACAAAAATACTCATTTGCAATAACAATCTGTTGTTGGTACAAAACTTATGATTATGATTCATTTTAATTCTTATAATTATATTCATCAATATACATACATACATACATACATACATACATACATACATACATACATACATACATACATACATACATACATACATACATACATACATACATACATACATACATACATACATACATACATACATACATACATACACAGTCTTTTCTTTTTTAGCCCTGTCTGCACAACTTTGCACCGCCTCCTTTCTATTATGCGCACCGCACCCCCCCGGTCTCTTTCATTCGCATGGGACTAGTATCTCCCTCCTTACTCCGTCATTGCATCTCCACGCACGCAGTAAAAAGAGACGGCCACTTTACTATTTGTGGATTTATTCAGGATGGCTCTGCTCAAGCGTCTGTTGTCGCTCAAGAACGAGTTTATTCTCTATGCGACTCCGTTCCTTCTGCTGCCTTTGCCGCTCGTCATCGGCACTTCGGTAAGATATTATACACTATTATTATTATTATGATTATTTTCATCATTCCCTTACTGATTCATTTCGAACACGGGATACTAAAATGACGCAACAGTCCTCAACGTTTCTCCTCGACTCCATTCGAATATGTTTGACTTGCACCTGTTGCTCATGCACTATATACACACGAAATTCGTGAGAACGGGACTCGGTATAATAAGCTGTGATTTTAACATGAGGGGTCTTCTCCAGCGTGGGAACCCCTCTGCGTCCACGCTGTGACAACGGTGACGCACGCACGCACTAACACTCTTGTTATGATAAGACTTAAAATCACGAGCTTCTTGTGCGTACATGAACAATGTGAACAAGTGTTCTGGCCTAGGAGATAGTCTGATAACTAATCATCAACAAAATGAGTAATCTGAAGTCCTGATAAAAGCCATCGGCGCCCTTTGAATCATAGTATTGGTTAATTATGTAAGAGCCATGATAGTAAATGCTGAAGTGTTTTGACAGGAAGCAGCATGTGCCTATGTGATCATCCTCATGGCGGTGTACTGGTGTACTGAGGTTCTCCCACTGGCGGTGACGGCCCTTCTTCCGGCGCTCCTCTTCCCGCTCTTTGGCGTCATGGAGTCCAAGAATGTGAGTGAAAAGTACCTTTTTAACTTTGTCACATACCCAAATGGTGAGTTTTCCCCTTCAGTGTGGATCCAACGGTGTTTGCTTTGTTCAGGGTGTGAAGAGGTGAGAATGCCTCTGACAGTTCCTGGCTGAGGTTTCTCCTGCATGTTCTTTGTCTTGCTGGAGCTTCTCACCTGAAGTGGCTCAGTGTAATTTTTTTTTAACACACTTTTCCAAGTGCAAGAGGGTCTTCGTTTTGAAGATAGCCACGACAACAGAGCTGGATGTAAAAATTCTTTCAGGGAGTGCAGAGAATGCGGGAAAGTGTGTCAGACTCAGAATGACAGTGAAGGGGACAGCTTGAAGTTTGTGGTTTGAATTTGAAATATGTATTTTGTGGCACATGCTCTGACCTCATGCTGTTACCGCAGTACATTTTATTAGAGGAGATTGAAGACAGCAAAAAAAAAAATAGAGTTGAGATTATGGTGTGCAAGTATTTTAATTATCCAGAAAATGGGGGGGATATCAACTCACGGTGGTATCATGGGGTTTAGTCACATTTCATATGAAATGTAAAAATTTGGGGGGGGGATTATTTTGAAGACAAAAATGTCAAAATATATTTTTTTAAAAGCCGCTGTTTCTCAGGTGTGCATGCAGTACCTGAAGGACACCAACATGTTGTTTGTGGGCGGTCTGATGGTGGCCGTGGCCGTGGAGCACTGGAACCTGCATAAGCGAATCGCCCTGAGGGTGCTCCTGCTCGTTGGTGTACGACCAGCGCTGTGAGTTGCATCTGTCGTCGTGTTTCCAAGTTTCTTTTTTTCCTAGCTGATGATTCATTCGCGACAATTCCTCGAAATCAGGGCTTTTCAAACTATTTGGGTCAACTGAGATTTTATTTTCCAACAACATCTCATCATGACTACCATGTGCCCTAAATGCCATAAGAATGAAAGTTTTAATGATTTTTTGAAAACAAGTTTCAAGTAATATTGTAGTATTAATTTTTTTTGAACAAGTCATATTTTATAGCAAGTGGATATAAAAAATAAAACTTTATTTCCATATACGGCTTGAAAGAAAACTGAAAGATGCTTTTATTCTAAAAGACAGGGAGGTGGTACTATTGGAGGATTTGAGGACCTTTGTTTAAGAACAACTGCTCTAACACACAGATGGTATTTTGACCCTTGTCGGCAGGCTGATGCTGGGCTTCATGGGTGTGACGGCCTTCTTGTCCATGTGGATCAGCAACACGGCCACCACAGCCATGATGGTGCCCATCGTTCAAGCCGTCCTAGAGGAGCTCAATAACAGCGAGGCACAGATGCCTACCATCCTGAGCTCAGAGGAGGTTCAGACGTCAGAAGTGAACGGCAACCAGGAGAAACAGACAGATGTCACAGGTGTGTGGATGCTGAACTCTTCGGTACTGTGTTTTTCGCTTGCTCCTCTCAGACTCTGGTCTCTTGTTTGAAGGTCCTGTGGTGGTGACTTTCTTGGACACCTCCGTTGAGGCGACTCGACAAAAGGAGGCAGCGGAAAGACGGAAGATGTGCAAAGGGATGACCCTTTGCGTCTGCTACGCCGCCAGCATCGGTGGCACCGCCACGTTGACGGGGACTGGTCCTAACTTGGTGCTCAACGGACAAATGAGCCAGTGGGTATTGGGATTGATTGGTGAATGGCAGTGGCCCTTTGTGCAGTTTCACTCCTGGGCCTTCAATGGAGACCCAATCCATCCCCTCATACCTCTACTATCATGTTGCAACTATAGAAACTGTCACTGTTATACAAAAACACTACATAGCAGTTTGGAGTCATTCAAAACCACTATATAGCAGTTTGGAATAATTTCTCTAAAAACATAATTTTTAAAACCTACTCAGTAGAGTTGCTATTTATGATACATGAAACTTGGCTTGATCTAACCAGCCAATCAGAGGATGACGTTATTGGAGGCCATCTAGCTGGCCTCTATGAGAAATGAAGGCCACCAAGCCATCCATCGGTCATTCTGTCTGCAAAATTAAATTGTCACAGCAGCAATATTCACACGTATGTATTAATAATATTGAACAACCAAGTGGGGATTAAAGACTATTCAAATGTTGCATGTAACCACACAAGTAAAAAAAAAAAAGTCAAGTTATGCTTAGTAATATTTGTACAATTTTAGCAAAGTGGGAAGTAATATTTTTGGCAAGAATATAAAATGGCATTGATTAATCATTACACAACCGAATGGAATGTGAACTCTGAGACGTCGTTTTCAACTGTAAAACTAAGTTAGCCTTCATATTGTTGTCTTTCAGACTATTTCCTGAAAATGGTGACGTGATCAATTTCGCCTCCTGGTTCGGATTCGCCTTCCCCAACATGATGCTCATGCTGGTGATGGCGTGGTTGTGGCTACAGTTTGTCTTCATCGGATTCAAGTGAGTGACTGAGAAACCACATGGCAGAGGTTGGGCACTGAACATAGAGGGACTTTCATTTCCAGCTTCAAGAAGACTTGGGGCTGTGGCACTGAAAAGACGGAGAAGGAAGTGGCCGCCTACCAAGTGATCCAGGGGCAGCATCGTCGTCTGGGGCCTATGTCCTTTGGCGAGTGCAGCGTCCTGGGTCTCTTCGTTCTGCTAGTGATCCTGTGGTTCTCCAGGGACCCTGGCTTTATGCACGGCTGGGCCACTAACATCTTCAACTCCAAAGCAGAGTACGAAACGTTTTTTTCTCACCCTAATAACACACTGGGCTCTATTTTAATAGACAGCTCACCTGCACAGTGATGCAAGTGCCGTCGCATTTTCAGAAGAAGACTTGCTGCTTGTGTTTTTCAAATTAGCAGACCGGTCTCTATATTCCCGAATGCAAAGTTCAGTCTAACTTTCTTTCTTTAGGTATTTTCATAGACAATCATAGTTAGAAATGGGCGTTTGAGCCATTGTGGGACAACAAAGCCGACATTTGCCGGCCAATCGAAGGGGATCCTCTTATTCCCTTTAAAGTCAGCACAAGAAAGCGATGCAGTCTACATTGTAGAAGCATAACGGACTTAGTCAAATCCATGCAGGAGATCAGTACGTTTGTGAAGATGTGCCAAGAAGATCTCCATTTGTGTATGATGTAAAGTTAGCCATAGCTAGGAACAACCATCCACACCACAATTTAGACCTGGTTTAGCCTGTTTTTGTCAATACTACTATGTCGCTGAATTTTTAGCTGTGCCAGGGGCATGCCCTAGAAAAAGCTCACAGTGCACTGGAATACCTAATGAGGCACAGCAGTCTGCCAAACCCAAATGATAAACTGAACTTGCCATGTCACAAAAATGAAGCAGTGCCAGTTTTTATAGTGAGAACACATGCGCCTGTTCACGAAAGTAGGGCCCTTTATATCTTGAAGTCCACGTCGTATGACAACATCACCTTCCACTCAGGTACGTCACAGATGCCACTGTGGCTATCTTCATTGCCATCCTCCTCTTTGTCCTGCCATCAAGACCTCCACGTTTCTGCTCATGGAAGACCAACAGTATCGACATAGGTTGGTCCATCGAAACGTTGTCGCCGTGGAATGACACAACACTGACAATTTCACTCTGTAGCATCCGATCAGACGTCCAGCTCCTCTTCACGTCTGCTCAGCTGGAAGGTGACCCAGAAGAAATTACCATGGGGAATTGTGCTGCTCCTTGGAGGAGGCTTTGCACTGGCCAAAGGGAGTGAGGTAGGTGGAGGACAGACACGAGACTACTAGTTGCTCCTAGGAAAAGTCTGAATCTTGAGCACGGATGCTAGTGCTAGTCTTACTGTACTGTCAATCTGTTTTTATAGGACAACTTTTAACATGTCCTTCAATCTCTGATACCTTGAATGTATGATTAGTTCATGAATTGTTTACAGGTATCGGGACTTTCCAGGTGGTTGGGAGATCAAATGAGTCCCTTGAAAGGCATCCCACCATGGGCAATCGCCATTATCTTGTGCCTCCTGATTGCAACTTTCACAGAGTGCGCCAGCAATGTGGCCACTGCGACACTCTTCCTGCCCATCTTAGCATCATTGGTAAGCAATAGAATAACAATTTCAAAGACAACATCATTTGATGTTTGGTTCAGCGAGGTGAAGTGATTCTTTTCAGTCAATTTCCCTCAATGGCAGCCCAGCATTCAACCCCCCCCCCCCTACCCCCAGAGTGGCAGTTTGCCTGTTTTGTTACCCGTGTAGTTGCTCATTCAAGCTGAATGTGTTAAGTCCAATTCCCCAGGGGCCCCTCCTCCCATTCATAACCTGCCAACACGCCATTTCAAATCCTGGGCCTTGCAATGCAGCCCACCCCGCCACGGGCTGAAGAATAGCATTACTGTGTACCTTGGTCGGGGACTACGAATGAGCGCCAGTGAGTCGGGTTGCGAAACATGGTACCGGTTAAATGGAGATATTTAGTTAGGGTGAAGACGAGTAAAAGAAAAAATCTCCTCAGCTACAAGCAACTGAAAGTGACTGGGGTGGGACAAAGTTATAGCTTGTGAGTTCCTCTTGCATAAGCTATGATAAGTAAAAATTTACTATGATAAGTAAAAATTTACCACACAGAGGACTCAATGCAAGTTTGAAGTGTTCAGAGTTATTGAAGATAGATATCTTTGCTAGTACGGGCTCATTATGAATCTTCTAAGGGGATGTGATTATCATATTCAAGCCGTTTGGTCAAGCTTTGACCTTGTGGAGTTGACTTATTAGAGTTTCCTATTTTATGGTGAGAAATCAAATCTCACCACCATGCACCTCCCAATTGTAATGGTGGAAAAACAATACCTTGTCATTTTACATCAACTATCCGTCTAGAACACAAATTTGGTGTCAATATGAGGAACACGAGATTTTCTTTGAATGAGAATGGCCGAAATGATACTGAACGATTTTTTCCTTTGCTTATTCCAGCTGATTCGGGGATGGCTTGTCAAGACTTTGTTCTGTTCAGTACATACATGCTTGCCAAATTTAAAGTTGTTAACATAAACTATCTTTGGGGCTTCAATTAAAATAAATCCCTTCGCATTGTTTCATTATACCTTTGGCAAACCCCTTCATTGTTTAATTTGCTGTTGAATCCTTTCAAGTAAAGATTATGTCTTCCCACATGCAATAAGAACAGTCCTTGAAGGGTTCAATAACATATGTTGGTGGCCACAACCTATAAATCAGTGTGGCCACAATTCCAGTGAAGGGCTGTTACCTATGCTGTGTATTCCAAGAAGCAGAAATTATTCTGCCCTTGTGAGGTGTCATGCTTTCAGACTCATGTTTGCAGGCTGCTATTATTGCTAGCAATGTTCCACTTATTCTCTATTTCAGATGCAATGAGTCAGCCCTGAGTTTGCAGGAATTCTCCTAAATTACGCCCGTCTGTTGAAAGTTTTTTTCAATGTTCCACTTATTCTCTATTTCAGATGCAATGAGTCAGCCCTGAGTTTGCAGGAAATTGTGTAAATGATCAGTTTTTTTCTTTGGCGGTTACCAGCTGACGTCGAGTGGAGGATTGAAGTTGATCCTTGTTTGATTCCACAGTCGCAGTCCATTGGAATCAACCCATTGTACGTCATGGTGCCTTGTACCCTGAGCGCCTCCTTCGCCTTCATGTTGCCTGTGGCCACGCCACCCAACGCCATCGTATTTTCCTATGGATATCTCAAAGTTTCGGACATGGTGAGTGTGGTCTATTGACATCGGTTAGTCCTATGTGGAACTAGCATAGCTAACCAGTAAGTTGAATTTCCTAGCTGTCTGTCAGTGAGTCTATTATGTACCTATCACCCCACATTTGTTAGCAGATCCACCCATCCGTCCGTGCGGCCAGCAATTTTGCCATCTACACCTACCAATTAAGTTAATTTGCTCCCACAGTCTGTCCACCCATTTGTCCATTCATTCATGCCTCTCTGTTCAACGTTCTCTCATCTTTCAGGCTAGGACTGGAATAGTCATGAACATTATCGGCATATTGTGCATCACGCTGTCCATCAATACCTGGGGTCGGGCAATGTTTCACCTGGACTCCTTTCCTCCATGGGCCAATGTGACTGGGCCCTGATAGTGCCCAGGTTCCCTGCCTCATCAGTGTCCTGCTCTCTGGTCTGAGCCACATTATGGTCTGACATGGTCTGCGCTGCTGACACGCAAGTCTCACGCCATGTTTATTTTCAAGTCCACACTCGAGCCTAGTGGATGACGAATCAGAAGTAGAGGGAAACACCTTCATTTCCATTAATATGATCACAAATCTTCTTTATCCATAAAACAATGAAAAACAAATGTTAACGCATTATGTGACTAACCCAACAACTATAACAATTGCACACGAGAAGGTAAATTATTTTGAAAAGGCATTTAAAACAAACATCAACCAGATGTTAGAACTGCAGCTGCTTAATCATTTCAGTTATAACAATCCACTAATATCACATTTACATATTGTTTACATGACGTGTTTTCTACTACAAGATGGACATTTTTAATTCATGGCTTGGCTGCTAAAAGAAGAAAATGCGATATCCAACCGAGGTGTCAAATTTAGGCCCAGGAAGTAGAAACACTGCAATAATTTGATGCATGGATCATTTTGCACAAAAGCAAATAAACAATAACTTTTATGCTTGATCTGTGAGGGGCTTCCTCTCAGCATTATTTGAGCTTTGCAGTATCTTGTGAATAACAGCAAGACTTGTGCCAACATTCCAATTTTGTTTACTATTCAAACTAGTGCTGTACTTGTGACATTTTGCAATTATGATTATGCAATGATGAATTCTATCTGAACTGCTGTATTTTTCTCCAGTTGTATATATTTTTTTCTCAAGACATGTTTTTGGATATGAAATTTACCAAAATAATAGTCTTTTGTTTCGTAACCTAATAAATGGTACTCCAATAAGGAATTTGACTTTCATTTTATATTTAATACAGAATGGTGATACAAGTACATCAGGGGTGTCCAAACTTTTTGCAAAGGGGGGCATATTTGTTTAGATGAAAATGTATAGGTGCCGACCATTCTCGGACTGACATTCCTCCAACCATTACCATTGTAAATTAACTTGAAAATATGTATAACTATACATATTGTATAGTTTGGCCCGCGGGCCAGACTTTGGAAATAATAATGCTTAAAATTATCTTGTGATCCTGATACTTTCGTTTCTTGATGTCATGTCCTTTGAGTGTTTTTGTGTTTGTCTAACTTGTTGTCTTCCTGTCTAAAAAAGATTCTGTTGAGAAATTACAAAAGGTTTCATTTGTGTTAAGTTGTGAAATTTGGGAATGATCAATCAGATATTACATTCCATTCTCCCTGCAATTTAATTCTTAAAAGGTGACGTCAGATTGTATGAATAGTGTATATGTAGCTGGCCTAGCCTGGTCGCTGGTTGTTGCTGTCTAACAAAATGTTTTCATTCAAACATAATTTTTGGTTGCTTTTCAGATATAGTAGGTTGGTTGGATTGACCCATATTCAAAAGAGACTATAGTCCAAAGAGCTCACATTTTGACCCCTTTCCTTAACACACAGTGCGTAAAATGACCTTTGTATTGCTTGCATTAGTCAGGTATGAAAAGTGTAGCATTAACGAGCCTTCCACGGGCTAATACAAGTGTTGTCAGTCAGTTAAAAAGTATAAGTACTTTGTTACTATAAATGCACATCTTGATTGGCTTTGTGGTTATATGAGGCGGAAAAAACAGAGACAGCAGCAGCATCGGAACGATATCTGTTAACTCTTTGGAGGGAAGGCACAAAAGGTTGGGAAAATCATTGTTTAATTTTTCTTTTCATTCTTTTTTTTTTGCTAATTGTAATTAGTATAACCAATTATCTTAGTGAAGTGTTTATCCTAATTGTTTTTAGTCTTTTATTCAACTGATAAAGTGCAATATTTGAGGTCTGTCGCTACCCATTTGGTTCAGAGCGTGTGTGCTGCATTTATATAATTTAAGCGAAATATTAGTATTTCCTGTATAGTTTTGAAACAAGTCATTTGCTAAGTTAATATCTACTGTGCTCTGACCATTAAGGTTTTTTCCGCCATTGTGCTAAATCAGCAAAAACGACTATATTACTGACAGTAAAAAAAATAAAAATAATTTCACCATTTCTTTTTTTCCTCCACACTTATGCATATGTCCCATTTAGCACATATATATGCTGTGCCATTTTTTGGGTGGTTTGCCATGCTTCTAATGATTAACACATTGTTGCACATTCTGTGGGAAGGCATGTTTAATGAGTGACTGGTGTGGAGGTGAAACAAAAAAAATCTCATTCCAAAGATCCCATGTATCAGTTTCACAAGTTAGAATGTGCTTCCTGTGTGATAACATCATATCAATACAAAAAGGTTTGTGTGCTGTCGTACCCCGATTGCTTACACTCAGCAGAAGGTATGACAGAGGCTCTTTCTCTGTATCCAATGAGCTGAAATATATTTGATTTCACATAAGATGCATTTTTATCAAGTGCTACAAGCAAACAATTCAGTGAACGATTCTTTTGAACAAATCTTTTGAGTGAACCGATTCTAGATTCATATTGTCATATAAAGCATGATTAAGCTGATTTTTATGTTTTAATTGGCGAATAAAGAAACAAGGAATAAAACACCAGACAAGTTTTAACATAAATCTTTATTAAAAATAATAATATTAAAAGCAAATTTCAAACCAGCAATCTAATGTGAAATTGCAGTAGATATATCGGATAACAATATTTAGGCATATATATACACGTTATTTAAAATCGACTATAAGTGTTATACTACGATACAAGTGTTTACCAGCTCAGTGGCCTGAGAGGAGAGTGTCCGCCCTGAGGTTGTGGGTTCAAACCCCTGCCGAGTCATACCAGTGACTATAACAATGATACCCATTTCTTCCCTGCTTGGCACTCAGTGTAAGGGATTGAAATGGGCCCCCCCTCCGTGCTGCTCACGATCATTGGGACTTTTGGCACTCAGTGTAAGGCAGGGGTGTCCAAGTCCAGTCCTCGAGGATCAGTTCATCCTCACGTTCTGCAGGAGCCTGATCATTGAATCAGGTGTGTTTAACGAGGGAAACTTGGAAAACATGGAAGAATGCGGCCCTCGAGGACTGGACTTGGACACCCCTGATATAAGGGGTGTTGAAAAAAATACAGTGGCTCCATCTCCTGGCAAAATGCAGACAGTAAATAGGCAGGAAGGGAAGTCACATGCCAAACCATATCAAAGCTTTTTGCACAATACTTTTTGGCACTTTATTGCCTGTTTCAGTTTTCTAAATATTGTCTGATCAAAATCTAGTAGGGAAAATTTCAGACACTGATAAATATGCCTGTACAAATAAGACTTAAGTTTTCCCAAAGTTGACGTTTACACATAACAATATTTCCACTTCAGTGCAACCATTTTGATTTTCATTTGTCAGGGATGGTCTAATATCGCGCTCTCTGCCCGGTTGAAGTTCCTCTCGTTGTGACTGTGCCGCTGGCAGTGGACAAATGGACATAAGAACTTGATTCACCTGCAACTGTCATGCTTGAACTTTAGTTATTTTTATTCACTCTTCCCACAATTATGTCAAAAAATATATACTGATGCTTGTCTTTAATCCCTACACCGTATAAAGATAAATTAGAATATAGTTCTAGTCTTAATTTGTATCGCTTAAGAAAAAGCTAACGTGAAACCATTTTTGACTACAGTGCAACTGCAGGATCTTGCAACAGTTGTCCTTTGTGTAAACTATGAATCAAATAAATATGACAAGCTCTTCATCTGACTCCATGATCAGCAACATGTGCTATTTCCGGAGTCCGTTGTAGTCAGATTACTTTTGGGGAACGGGGTCACCGGCACAGGTACAAGGAAGTACACGCAAGTGCCTGTTGTCAGCAGGGCGAGGGCGGCCAACAGCGTCAGGCCTCGCCTCAGCAGCAGCTGGTTCAGAGGGAGCTGGTTTGCTTTCGCCTGCTGCTGAGTAACTGTGTTGCCATCGCATGTATCAATCCTGTTCTGTTCCTGCTCAGATAGACTCATTAAGGCCAAGTGTGTGCTCTTGTGGGCACGCTTCACAGCCTGGAAAGACAAAGACAAAACAATACCAGCAACTACAGAATGCAAGTGTTGTAGAAATTGCATTCAAACTCTTCCTAAGTTGTTTCATCAACCACTTCCAAATTTACGCAAAATATACAACAAAGTTGGGTAACACTAAACTGCAAAGCATTAGGGTGAGCAAAAGCGTGGGTTAACATTCGATGATTAAGTTAGTTGGTGAGCTTGTCATTTCGTTGGAATTTACCTCCTCTGTCATTCTCTCCCAGTCCAACTTAAAGATGATAATGATGTAAAAGATTGACTGCAAGACAAAGCAAATCAGAATGCCCAGCCAGAAACCTTTGAACAAAAAAAAAAAAAATCCACAATTGGTCAGTATTTATTCAATCTCTAAGGTTATCTGTATGTATAGTAGTCTCCCTTCTATTTTACATCCCGGACTACCCCCAGCAATAAATGAAAATCATGTTATAGAAGTTCCCTATTTAAATATGCGTAAAGATTCACATTATAAAATAAATCTACAGCTGTCACTTTCTGTAGGTGTGAAAAGCAGGATTACAGAGAATGACATTCAATAATTCTCAATTTCCAGCAAAGATTAGGCTGCGCTGAAATACTTCCTGTTTTTATTTTCTTTCAAATATAAAACGATCTAGTGGAAGTTTTACTGTAGTTTTATTTTAAATTGTGAAAGCTGAACAATGATGCTCTGGGGACAAATAAGAAACTGTTTGAATCTCGTTTGTCGAACCTGATGATAGAAAAAAAGAAAACAAACATAGCAAGTAAAAAGAACCAGCAATAACACCTGCTGGGAACTGGTTGTGAAACCTGAAGTCAAGTAAGGGGGTAGCAACAAAGTGACAACTGTTCAAACCTGGTTGGAAAAATAAAAGATCAGAATGCGACAATAACATGAAGACATGACCTACCTAAAATTCGGAGCTTCACAACAAACATGAGCGTAACGCCAAGTGTGAGTCCGATGCCATAGTATCCGATGAAGTTAGCCACAGCTGGAATCTTCTGCTTTCCTGTTCCTAGAAAGATGCCTGTGCACACAGACTAGCCGTACAGAAAAAAACAAAACGAGTTTATTCACTATTTTGATCGCTCTGATCCATCAATGAGCGCATGCAAGACTCACCACGAGGCCGTCAAAGAACTGAAGGAAGATGTAAGCGTTCATCACAAGCGACACCAGATTGACGATATTTCTGTGAATATATATATTATTTTGTTTAACAATGTACAAAAAAAATCATAGACAAACATCTTGGATGACCAAGAGAGATGTTTTACTTTTACATTTTTGGGGCAAAACCTATTCTAAAGACAACTGCTCCTTAGTGCAAGACCTTAGTGGAAAGTAGGTCAAATAAAGACTTCAGAAAAAACTTGTCAACATTAAAATAGAAGACATAGACAAAAAGTCAACATTTGAAAAATGTTTTCAAATCCCATGTCATTTTTGGTCATTTTACTGGATTACATTGTATTTCTTGAAGAATGAAATTCAGAATCTTTTTAGATTTCTCAAAAAACTGAATTTTTTGAGGAATAAGAATGCAACTTTATGAGACTAAACAGTTTCTTTATTTTGGTTACAGTTTGATCCCACAAGAGATCGTTTCTACTTTTTAGTTTTTATGGAGATGTTTTGCCCAATTCAACATATAAGAAGTGTGGTTTGCAACTTTAAATATTACCCAATGTACATAGTAGTATCCACTCACTGATCAGAGGTGAAGATGAAGCCAATCACTGATTTCGTGGAGCCAAGAATGATGCCTGCAACAACTGTAAATGCACCTGAAGACAGCACAAACATGAAATCTGAGCTCACAAAGGGTATTGGTAACCACCACACTGACAAAAATACTGCATACTCTGACAAAAAGAGTCCAGTTGTCTTTTCTTGAGAGAAAAAAACATTATCCTTTGGGAAAATTATATTTTGTAAGATTATTCTTTCAAGGAAAATGTTTATATTCTCTGGGGGAAAATGTGGATTTTTAGTGATGATGAGAAATATTTTTTTTTTACCAGGAAAAACTAAGAGTTTTTAAAAATACAATTTTCTGTAAGGTAAAAGTCTCAGGCTTAACCTAAAATTTATTTCAGGTAAAAGAGTCAAAATCTTATGAAACATTGTTTTTATTTGGATGAAAGGTTATATGGACTGGGGCCAAGGATATCTCAGGGGTCCGCAAAAAAAAAGTTTTTTTTGGTACAAATCCACAAAATTCATCAAAAAATGCAGATGAAGATTCATTGTATTTTTGAAAATGCACAAAACTCAATCATTAATCTGGCCTGGCACCTGGCAGGTTCTCGCGAGCACAGTGTATATATATATTTATGTACATCAAGTTTGTAGGGTTCTTTGTCTTTTCATACTCTTATCTACTAGACACATTATGTTCACAGATGAAATAAAATGAAAGCTCAAAATTACCTGCGAGGCTGAGCGCTACCTTGCAGGTAAGGATGGCCCTGCCCGTGTCCCCGGCCCCAAGGGCATTGCCCACTCGTGCGCATGCCGCGGCCTGTATGCTGAAAGGCAACTAAACAGGCAAAGAGGTTATGAATTTAAGAAGCCAATACAAATGTGGTTTATTTCAAAACACGTTACTATTTTACCATATAGGTGAGAATAGACACCATCATTATTGCGTGCTGGGCGGCCAGTTCATCTTTGCTCAACATCCCTGAATAGCAAAATTACATCATGATAAAACTGTCAATCAGACAAGAAGGTAGGTAGGTAGGTAGGTAGGTAGGTAGGTAGGTAGGTAGGTAGGTAGGTAGGTAGGTAGGTAGGTAGGTAGGTAGGTAGGTAGGTAGGTAGGTAGGTAGGTAGGTAGGTAGTTACCTGCAAAGAATCCACCCAACTCAAAGAGCCACCACTCGAAACATTTCATGAGCATGCTCGGAACAGCCAGATTCATGTAGGAGCCCCACTCCTGCAGAGATTCCATTGACCAACCTGTAGGAAAATTCTGAGGCTTAGAGAAGTAGACATACAGCAAATGGGGCCAAACAAACAAAGAGACGTGTATAGGTGGGGCCCCCAGGTCATCAAAGACTCACCTCCCCATGTTGATAGGTGCAGTTTCTTCCAGCGTATGTAAGCAAACAATAGAACACAGATGCTAATCTGAGAGAGTGTGTTGGCAGCTGCAGATCCACTGGGTGGCGCACACAAAGAGACAGAGAAACGCACAAATGCATAAAAGCAGAGAGGACTCATGTTTGCACACAGTGCATGTAATGTTATGGTTTGATGATTGAAACTAAAACGAACTTACTAGACTCCTAGATGGAGCCAGTGTAAGAACACATAATTCATCATCAGGTTGGAAACATTTGCCATGGCTGCAGTGTACATCTGTGGAAGTATTATACCCTAAAATACACATACAGACAAAAACAGGCTATTTAGATGCTGACCACAGCATTGGGGGCAGAATATAAAAAAACAACAACAAATCATTAGATTTGTTCTCTCCCAGGAGAATCAGAAATTTCCCATTTTTTGTTCATCATTAATATTTTTTATGTGGGTTTAACACTCAAAACTTGTCACACGGATCCCATTCCAGTTAAAGTGAGGCCACACTAAAACCTTTAATAAATTCACAGCTATCATGCATTCTCACCTGGTTCTGCAAATAAGATGCTTGAAGATGGTGCAGAAACATTGCCTAACAAACCACAATACAATATGACACCATCGTAATAATAACATGCTAATTTTGCACAGTAAAGTTGCAACTCACTGGCACGGCTGGCAAGAAGGCTATGATGTATACATGCGCTATTCTGAAACCAACAGGATGACTTATGCATTCAAATCATACGTGTATGATACAGGTGTGTATGTTGATATTCTGTTGGTCTGTTACCGGGTGACCTTGGGGTCCTGGCCCATAAGCAGCAGGAGGCTCTGGGCATTGATGAGCAGACCCCAACAGGGCAGACAGAACAACATCAGGATGACAATGCCTCGCTGCAAGATCACGCCTACTCGCAGCAGGTTCTTACCCCCAAAGGTCTGTGGTGGACACAGTTTGGTGTATCAGCTATTTGCATTATGTGAAAATATATCATCGGCTTTCCAAACCTGAGCAACCAATGTATCACAAGCAAGAGCAAGACCATATCCTGTTGCTGCTGTGGTGATGTTGATGGTCTGAAAAGAAGCATAAACATGCCATGTGTGGATTTTCTTGCCCTTCTTAAATACAAGGGAAGGGGGTGGGCCAACCCTGGGGGGAGATTAAAGGGCGTGCGTGCATGCCTTCAAAAAATTGGGAGGGTGGAATTTTGCACAGTATTTTCACTACATCAACTGGGAATTGTGGCTGATTAAAAGCAGAATAAAATGCTAGTATATAATAAATAATGCTAATAATTCCACTTGCATTCCCATGTTTTTTTTTCACCCCGCGATAAATGTAATACTTTCCCCTCACAAAAAGATTTAAGATGAACATTTCCTGAGGTTGGAAGCGGTGCTCCAACATTTTCACAAATGCTGAAGGATGTGTGCGGCATAAAAGTCAGGAAATTGGATAATAGTAACAGCTATTTAATACAGCATGTGAGGGATGACTAAACCCGTGGCACTTGTGAGGAAAGGCTAAATTATAGAGCAGCTACGTATGGCTATTTATGCCATATCAGGGCTTCAGAAATTGTGACGTTATGAAAACGCACTCCAGATGGTGCCCAAGATTTAAAATGTAATGGCATATAAAAATTACACTTTTTTATTTATTTATTTTTTAAATTTCTTTGTTTATTTATTTGTCTGTCCGTCTAGCCATCAATGTGATTTTATGCATTAGATTAAAAGTGTAATGACGGTTTGGTATACTTTTTTGTGTTAGTGTGATTTCTTGACAAATAAACAAAGCTAGGAGCATTCTCAAGGGGGAGGGGTGGAGAGCACCAATGAATTCTATCAATCATAGAAGATAAAAGCACTTACAGACGACGCTAATCCATATCCAGCCATCACCTCGTTGCCCAAACGTCCGCAGAACATGGTGACCACGAAGGGAAGCAGATAATTCAGGAATCGAGAGAGCAACTAGAGACAAATAATGAGAGCACAGAACATATTTTACTCCATCAAAATTTTGTAATGATTTTTATATGCCCGTATTTGTTTCTTTTTTCATTTTAGTTATTCAATTAATTGGATCACCAGAATTTTTTTTTAGAGCTTAGTTGGTTTTCTTTGTTGTTGTGGGCCCCTGAGAATTGTGTACATAGCATGATGGCCACGTGGGACCTAATTTGAGTTTCCAAATAGATAATAAACAACAAATTGCAATAGCTGTGGTCAGTGTGTCATCTTACCACAGGCCCAGCCATTCTCAAGATGTGGCACACTTCTTCTCTGTAGCTCAGGGGCATCTTGGGACAGGTCCAACTGCAAATGAACATCTTGTCACTCGATCCCGGCGCCATGTCTTCTTCTACACCACACACTTTGGGGAAAGTACACTTTGTCTTTTCACTGTTCCTGTCTGTTGTTATAACTTCAAAAGCCAGGATGTCGATGAGGATGGAGTGCTTGCTTGGGTCCATCGGAACCCCGCCAAGTGCAGCTGAAACAATTGCGATTGTTGAAAAAGAAGAGAGCATGCTGCAATCAAAACAACAGATCACAGGAGTTCATCTTTAGTACTCCTTGTAACGCCTCTTTCAAATTTATTATAACAATGAAATACACATACGTCTGCTCAGTGAGGAACATACAGTGTTCATAATTTTTTTTTAATCCAGTGTATTTTATATAGTGCATTCATAATTCATTGTCGTCTTGCATTTGTTCGTGTAGAAACCGGTTATTCCTTTTTATGGGTCCTTTATGCTTTGTCCTTTTAGTATGTCGCCTTTCTTCTGTCATATAGGCTTAATGTCAGGTTGGACAAGTTGTCAGTATGTCAAGCCTGCTTCCTGTATCAAGCCCTGCTTTTGTTACTATTTGTATTTTAGGTGTACCCCCCAATATAAAATAGCATCAAATTTTGATGGAATCAGAAGTTCAGATGATGGATGGATATTTTTATTCGCCTCACAATAGGGAAATTTGCATTGTTTCAGCAGAAATAGTGCATATAGGGAAATAAAATAATAAAAATAGCATGCAAGCGAAGACATCTGTACATGGAGCGCAGTGCACCAAATAAAGTCTCAATTAGAATAGAATGCCTTTGTTGTCACTGTGCAACTAAACGAAATAGGAAGCACTCCTCCATTGCTGTTTTGTAGGAGGGAATGGAGTGTGAAACAATGTGGAATAGAAAATATGCATATATAAAGGGGGCAGTGTAGATGCAACTTTGTTTACAGGTGCAGGGTTGGAATTGTAGGAATTATTTTCCATGGCTAGGTTATCTGGCCCAGCGGTACTTTTTCTCCATAGTCCAGCACAGATGCTTCTGACATTGCTTTTGGTTCAGGAGTTGCTTGACACATGGAATTCTATAGTTGTAGCCCATGTAATTAGTGGTTCTTGATGCACAGACACTAGCCTCAGGCCACTCCCCCCTCTTTTCCAGCCACATTTTTCCCCTTCCTTTTAATACTGTTTCATCTTTTATACAGCACTCTGAACATTGAGCTTCTTTTGTCATTTTTTTCAGACCTTTGCACTGATAGTTCCCTTCACAAACGGTCAAGTCAGTGGTCTTCCCCATGATTCTTAAAGGGACAGTGTGTAATATCTAGTGCCATCTAGTGGCGAACTAAGAGAATGCAGCAACAAAAGTTCAAAGCACGTGTTTTGAAGCACGTGCACTGCAATGCCTCAGATCGACGACACACAAAGCAAAGGCGCATTCTATTACACACACAGCACATCTGCCTGACAATAGGGCCCACTGTGTGTTGATTTCAAATGTATGAATAAGAAAAAACAAGGCTTAATAAGACGGATTCATATTTGTTTTAAAAAAGGCATCAAATGATATTACGACTTTCAGATAGTTTTTAAAGTATTTCTGAAGTAGTAGTATTATCATCACGGTTATACTCACCTTTCCCAACATTTATTTGTGTCATACAATATAAAAGACTTTCAGTCCTATTAGTTCTTTTAGCTCAACACAAGTATATATAATAAAAAAAGGAAATGAAAGAAAATAAAATCAAACAAGAAAAAATGCACTTAAAGTGACCTTCCAACAATAGCGCTGAGAATAAAAGTGATCAGTATTCAGTCTTATCTTCTGGGTGACCTTGACAATGTGGATTCCTGAAGTTTCATTTTGTCTTCACCAGTCCAGCCTTGTAACAGTTTGCAGGGGACTGTTTGTGGCATTATTGAACGTGAGGTTGGCGTGGAGAAGCATTGAGCTCTCGGGCAGCGGGACCAGGAAATGCACGCAAGTGCCCACTGCCAGGAGGCCCAGTGCAGTAACCATGGTGATGCCTCGCCGTAGAACCAGCTGGGAAACAGAGAGATGTCCGGCGTCTTCCTTGTTGCCGGGCGGACTCTTTGAATCGACATCGGGATATTCGTCGCATACGTGCGTGAAGCCTTCCATTGACTTTTTATCATTTTATGAGAATACAAGCACAAGACAATTGATTATGTCAGCATGCTCGATCAATCATCTCTTTGTTAGTCTGTTAGTAAGTTAATTAGCCAATCATCAGCAAGTTAGTAACATTTCAGTAGTGGGTAGTACAGAGTCATACTGAGTAGTGTAAGTAAAAAAAAGTGTTTCACTTACAGTGTGCTGTACTTGTGTCTGCTTTCCATTTTGGTCAATAGCCGCAGCACTTGTGTTCAGTAATGGCACATTTGGCTTAGCCTGGGCTCGTTTCAGTGCCTGCAACCCAATAACCACATAAGCTAGACTTGTTGAAGCTTTTTGATGATTCGGAACTCATCGCTTTTCCACACTCACACCTCCTCTGTGATGCTCTTCCAATTGAGTTTGAATATGACCACAATGTAGAAGATGGCTTGTAGAACCACACAAATGAGGTGACCCAGCCAAAAACCTGTGAAAAAAACAAAAACAAAAAAAAAAACAACAACACTGACAGATGACTCTGTCTTGTTTGTGTCAAAACAAACATCAGGTCAATACCGAAAATGCTTAGTTGGGAGACAAACATCAGCACGACACCGATGGAGAGGCCGATGCAGTAGTAGCCGATGAAGTTAGCCACCGCGGGTATCTTTTGCTTCCCCGACCCCATAAAGATCCCTCCGGACACGCCCTGAAACAGGATAGTCAAATATATATATATATATATATATATATATATATATATATGCAATTTTTTGTTTTTTGAATGCAAACATTTTTGTATTTAAAGATTTTGTTACAAACCACAATGGCTTCAAATAACTGTAGGATGCAGTAAATGCTCATCAAGCGAGACAGCAGACTGATGATCTTCCTAAAAGGTCATGTTAGTCAAATGTTATTTCTATGTTTTATGATGCTATTATGGGGACAAAAGAGTCCATACATACAAGATCAATCAATCCACTTTAAAATGCTATCACAGTATGTGCTGTAAGACTTTGTTCTTGCAAGATTACCTTAACCACTTATACAAATTAGTTTTTTTTCTTAATTTAAGTAGATTTTTTTTTCTGAAAAGGAAAATGTCCCGAGTAATATAGCGACTTAACCATTGCACATTATTCTTGTAACATTACAACTTTTCCCCTGTAAAAGTATAATTAATTTTTTAGCGTGAGTTTTAAGAAATTGCCTCTTCTGAATAAACAACTTCTTCTCATTAAATGACTTCATTCACATAATAGCGTTACTTTTTCTTCATGTTACTACAATTCATTTTTTCACAAATTCTGAATCTGAGGATTTAGTTTTTTGTTCTTCACAATATTAGAAATGTCCTCATAACGTAGTGATAATATTTCCTTATATTGTTCTGATTTTACACTCTATTATGACATTTTTTAGTGACTGATTTTATTACGACCCCCTCCCCCCTAGAATATTCCATGTCTTTTTTGTGAAATCACAATCACATCATGTAGAATTACACAAAGTGTGATACGATCCAAGAAACTCACGGGTCAGAGGTGAAGAGGAAGCCGATGACAGATTTTGTCGCTCCGACCACGGTGGCTTGAACAACGGCAAATGCGACTGGAAAAAAAAACAAGGAAAACATTGCGTGACGCCGAACCGGGAACGACAATGAGCACACACCAGCTTCTGACCTGAAAGCGTCAGTGCCACTTTGGATGTGAGAATCGCTCCTGCCGTGTCCCCAGCGCCGAGAGCATTGCCCACTCGAGCGCACGCCGCCGCTTGGATCCCAAGTGTCACCTACCATTTTGTATGAAATGTATACAGTTGATTTTATGAAGACACAAAACTTGCACGAGATTTCCTGACGGGCTATACCATGTAGTTTAGGTTCCCAACTGTTATCAAGGCGTGATGGGCCGCCAACTCATCTTTACCAAGCATCCCTGCCATGGACGATACAAAAAAATTGTAATAAAGTGACTTCTTGAAAGTAATTGTGATGCATAAAACAAAATTAAATTGGATCTCATAACATAAATTGTAGAACATAAAATTAATGAAACTGCATAAAAAAAATCAACAATAAATGGAATGAAAAGAATAAATGAAAAAGCATAATTCAAAAGTATAACATTGAAATGAGAAAAAACATATTTACCTGCAAACAAGCCCCCCAAGTCATAAATCCACCATTCAAAACACGTCATGAGTGTGCTGGGGATGGCCAGTTTCATGAAGGAGCCCCATTCCTGCAGCGACTCCACGGACCATCCTACAGGGGGCGCAAGACACGCATTTATGGAGACAACATTACGTACGCGTACACGACTGAAGCGCATCCGGAGATTACGATTTATTATCCAGCTTTGTTTACAGCTTTTACATACGCTTATTTAATAAAAATATAAATAAGCAACAAAGAATATGGAGGATAAAAATATTTCATGTCACCTCCCCATGTCGTTTTATGCAGCTTCTTCCACCAGATGTAAGCGAACTGGAAAACACAAAGGTAGATTTCTGTCAGGGTGCTTGCTGCTGCAGATCCACTGGAGAAAAAAAAAAAAAAGTCTCATACCACAACACATTTTACATTTGTGTGGTTGTGTATGCGTGCGTTGCACTTACTACACTCCAAAATCAAGCACGCTGATGAAGATGTAGTTAGTCAGCAAGTTTGCCACATTTGCCAGGACGGCAGCGTACACCTGTGGTAGTATTATCCCCTTAAACGAAGACAGCACAATACAGTGAGAACCGGTCGCTCCTAATACATTGGTGCCTTGAGATACCAGCAATCTCACTTTGGAGTGTGTTTTTTTTTTTTTTTTTGGTGATATGAGAC
This sequence comes from Syngnathus scovelli, assembly GCF_024217435.2. Lineage (NCBI taxonomy): Eukaryota > Metazoa > Chordata > Actinopteri > Syngnathiformes > Syngnathidae > Syngnathus > Syngnathus scovelli. Next base: position 8,550,521 of record NC_090853.1, read on the forward strand.
GTTGTTTGACCGATTTTTTGCTTTGACTAGTGTGCAATTTGTTTTTATCCAAATGCTGTGTGATGAGAGTGAACTCAGCTTACTTCATAACCAGCAAATAGAAAATATGGTTGAATTCTTTTCATCCTATTTTATTTCGTTATCTGTTTTTTAAGTACAATACAAATGAGTATTGTTTTTCTTATTGAATAGCACATCACTACCATTTTTGTGAGGCTTCATTTCAAGACGGAGGATAAATTTAGAAGAGTTGCTATGTGAACAAATTAAACTCATATCCCAAGGCACAGTGTATGTATTAGAGCAGCAAACAAGCCAACAGTAAGCTCACAATAAACTTAGGATGCACTCCATTGTTTTTTTTTTCTTTTCTTCAACTGGTTAGGGAGAGTTGAGTTATTACAGTTTTGCGTTTTATGGCATGTCATGAAAATTTGCATGGGGGCAGGATTGTCAAAATATGTATTTGAGTACGGTAAAGCCCTCAAAATGTCATCTGACATAGTAAAGTAACAATGACGAAGGAATATGATGGGAGCATGTGTATTTGTGCACCTGATTTTGAAGATAGGAGAGCTGCAGGTGATATAGAAACATTGCCTAAAGGACAGATAGACATTTATTAGTCACAGAAGACAGTAAGGGTCAACTTTGCCTAGAAAAAAAACAGTGACATCTTCCTGAGCCATGATTCCAGGAGCTTTACGCCTCTGGCAAGCGTGGCGAATAAGTCAGAGGTGGTGGACCAAACAAAGCACAGTTTGAAAGATCCCTCTGATGAATAACAACAATGTAATCAATTTTTCTTTGGGCGTGCATTTGCTACTTGGGTCTTCAATTACCTGACTTAAGCCAATTTTTTTGAGCACTACTACATCATCACAAACATAGAAACAAGTCCAACACTGAAAACAACTTACTGGTATTGCTGGGAGGTATGCCGTGATATACAACTGCGCAATCCTGAAATCACAACAGTCAGCGTTGTAGACCGTCACATTTTGATGATTGATTGTGCGGCGATGTGGTCACATTAGTTACCGGGTGACCTCGGGGTCTTGGCCCATAAGCAGCAGAAGACTCTGTGCATTGAGGAGCAGACCCCAGCAGGGCAAACAGAACAACAGCAGGATGATGATGCCTCGCTGCAGGATCACGCCCACGCGCAGCAGGTTCCTACTGCCAAAGGTCTGTTGCATGTTGGTTTTATTAGGTGATCAAGGTTGGGTAAGAGGGGTGTCAATGTATAAGTGAGATTTCGCAGACCTGAGCGACCAAAGTATCGAGCGCAAAGCCCAAACCCAGGCCTGTTGCTGCAGTGGTGATATTGATGGTCTACAAAAGAAAGACACCAAACACATTGCACATTGATTGCATCACAACTTTATCTAACAAAAAACATCTATCTCCACAAAAACGCATGTGCAATAGCTCAAATGAAGAGCATGTATGTGCAAAAGTAAAAACAGTGCAATGCAAACAAATGGAGATACACAATTTTCCTTGAAAAATGCCAATAACACCTCAAAAAAGAACAGGAAAAGACTTCATGTATATAATCGTCTTGCCCAGCCATTGGGCATTCCTACTCACAGCAGATGCTAATCCGTAGCCGGCCATCACTTCCTTCGTCAGGTGTCCGCAAAACATGGTCACCACAAACGGAAGCAAATAACTGAGGATTCGAGCCACCAACTAAGAAGACACAATGGATGGATGAGTGATCCTCTAATGCAGGGGTGTCAAACTTATTTTTGTCGCAGGCCGCATTGTACTCATAGTTTCCTTCTGAGGGCCATTATGACTGTCAATGCCTTATATTATATACAATATAATATACGCAACAAACTGATTAATAACTAGCTGAAATCCAGCTAGCTGAAATCAGAAATTAGTAAAACTGTTCAAATATTTTAAAAAGATGAATGGTAATAGAAATTACTAGCAATATCTGTAGTTTTTAAAAGTGAAGACAATCTTAGTATTGCCACATGAATTTGATCCACAATTTGTCTTTGCGGGACACACAAAATGATGTGACGGGCCGTATCTGCCCCCCGGGCCTTGAGTTTGACACCTATGCTCTAATGCATTGTGCCGTAAAGCAAGCGTGCTTACCAGGGGCCCCATCATCCTCAAGAGGTGGTACACCTCCTCCCTGAGGGCCTTGGGGAGCTTGCGACGCATCCATCTGCAGCAGAATATCTTGTCACTCGTGGCTTCCTCCATGCTTGCGTAGAGCATGTATCTCCCTCTCTTGAGCGCCACTTACATATTTGTCCTCTGTGCAGAGATCACCTCTTGTTATGCAAACTTTAAAGGTTACTAATTAATCAGCGGTAGGCGAGGCAGTTAGCCGCTGCGCTAACCCAGCCAGCAGTGAAACAGTTTTGACATGACACCCTTCAGTAGTCATTGTATTCTGCCGATGTAGGGGAAAGTTTGAAACTACAATTGAATAAAATGAAACATTGCAATATGTAAGATACAACCATATATCAATATACTGATACTGGGTAAGTTAACATTTTCCTTGCAAAAATTTTTTCGCACCCTCGCTGTCTAAACACAGTATTCTGATTACCGTTCATCTTATAGGCTTCAGTGCTGCTGTTTTGGCTAACAACACATTTCAAATGGGATCAGCAGTTAACTATGTGACTACATTTAGTCATCCTTTGCTACATGCTGCAGCTTGGCTTCCCTTTTTGTCCATTCTAAAGTGAAACCTGTGGGATTTGCAGATGGATAAATAGTTGCAGCAAAAGTGAAGCAGTTACCACCAAGTGACAGCAACCCATCATCGCGTGCCTGCTCCCAGATAACAAAACATCCTTTCCACGTCTGGTGTCTTGATGATGATGATGATGCACTCCACTTCTTGCCAAATGGCATCTGGCTTTGCCACAGCATATGCAATCTTGTGCCGACTGTGGCTTTGGGAACTATTATTACTCTCACAGGTGGCTGTAAAATGCGCAAAATGATTTCCATGCGTGACTGAATGCTGTCTCTCGCCTCGTTTGATTGGCTCTTGTTGAGATGCGCTCCAAAGGGCCTTGAAGCCCTCCTCTGGAGAAATCTCATTTTCACTGGATGGCCACAAATATGCAGTGGTGTATGTTGGAGGACATTATTTCAGCCGTCAGCGCAATGTCAAGTAAATAACAAGGGTCCAAATATGCAGCCTTGCTGTCTCCATGGCAACAGAAACTCCATAAGGTGGAGGTTGTAATGTATAATGGCAACACCGTAATTCAAGAAAAAAAATTTTTACTGCCAGAGTTGATGCAAGGAAGTCAGGTCATCTATATCTATACATCTATATGATGTGCCAAACTTACTCACTCAAATCATTAACTAAAGCACTAATGAACTTAGCTGGCGATTATTTAAGGTGAAGCTCTTATTTGACGTGGCCAACTCAAATATTGTTGGGGTAAGGTGCCACATGGTGGTGGTGTTATTGTAGATGCCACAGTAAAAGCTACAACAACCACTAATGAAGAAATAGACTGGCAAACTAACTAGCTGAGACACAACCTAGCGAGTTAATTAAGAGACATGTGAGGTGTTACGTCAAACTAGCAATCCTTTGGACAACAAACCAGGTAATGTTTAGATATATTATTTTTCATATTTATTTAGTTGAGTAGCAGACTATTAAGGCGATATGATGTTTATTTATTATTTATTCATTGTTCTTCTTTATTCATTGTTTGTGCCTTCTTGTTTTTACTTTTTGTGCTGTTTACTTGTATGTATATTGTGTAATATGTCTTGTCTCCGTGGGATAGTGGGAAACGTAATTTCGATCTCTTTGTGTGTCTTGACATGTGAAGAAATCGACAATAAAGCAGACTTTGACTTTATATGACACGCGGTGGGATCAGGTGTCATTGTAAAGGCCATAAAACATAGTCTACAGGTATTTCAGCAAGGACCATTAAGTTATAGTAAATGCTTAAAAAAAATCTCCATTCATAAGCTTATCTAAAAACAAAAGCAATTCAGACAGCCCATATAATAGTAATATATAATACAAAAACAAGCACTGTGATGCCTAATCAGAGCAAAGTGAATGACGCTGAGTGGAACTGACACTTTTGCTCCGCACAAAATGACAACGCGTCCACTGGTAGCATTTTGTCTTTGACAGGCAAAGAATGTGACAAGACCAAAGACCTTCTGGCTTTAAATCAATTAATAAATGCCACACAGCCGTCATGTGCACTGAGCAGCTCCGCCCATTTGGATGTGTCACTTGTCATTTGCTAGCACGTCGTGTCTAGAATCTTGTCAGGCAGAAAGGTGGCTCATTTAACCCATGGGCGTAACGCAAAACATCAACATTTCCCCCCCCAAAATACACTCCTTGCATTTTGTTTTCATATTGTAATTTATTTTGTATTTATATATATATATATTAAATCCAACCATGCAGGCTAACAACAAAAATGGGATTAGGCTGGTTGCTAATTTGATCACTTATCACATATCATTTATTGAGCTAGATTCCAATGACCAGACGTCAATACCATTGAGTAAGGTCGATTTTGAGACTTTGGTGACGCAATCAAAGACAAAATCATTGTGTTTCAACATGACGTTCATCAAGTATCAAACAATGTTTACACCAACGTTAAATAGAAACTCAAGCCAGAACAAAATGAATGCATTAGGTATATCTGCACAAAGTACAGTGGAGAAAATTATGCTTCTCCAGCAATCTGGTTGTTTACTTTTCAGTTGTTGAATATTACTCAAAGTCTGCACTTCCATTGATATCTTCAAGGAAGGTATTTTTTACGGGCTCTTGTATAATAATTTACAAAATTGAATGGTGCGTTATCAAGCTACTGAGCTGGTCAGCCTCGTTTGACAGATTGTACTTTGAATGTAAAGGCACAGGAGTTCGTTTGTGCAAATCACGCATAGTTAAATATTAATGCTCTGTTCACATGATGGATTATTATAACTCATTAACGCAAACATTTAAGCATTTCTGCACTTTACACTGCCATTACTCGTTATACAGTAGATATGAAAAGTCTATGTAGCTCTTTTTAATTGCCAAGTTATTGTGATATAATAAAACGAGACCACCATAAATGTGACCTGCACGCACCCACCCATCCATGGGTGTGTCCAGCCCATTTTAGGTGTTTCCGAGCACTCTCAAAGAGAATCGAAGCACCCCCCCAAAAAACATTTTAACAACATTTGTTTTAGTATTGTTGTACGTCCATATAGAAGAAAGAAAGTCAAATGGACATTTGAGAATTGTACGTTACCTTACTTTTATACACAAAACCTATTGACCTTTTTATGCAATCAAAAAATACTCTCTATATTTAAAAAAAACCCAACTAAAATGAACACTAAGCTAATATAAACTACACAAAACAAAACATTTTCTAAAAAATAAAAACTTGCTCTAAAAACTACCGTAATTTTTGGACTATAAGTCGCGGTTTTTTTCATAGTTTGGGTGGGGGGGCGACTTATACTCAGGAGCGACTTATACATGTTTTTTTCCACAAATTTTTACTTGATCATTAACACATCACTTACTTACAAGTATATTTGACCACTTCACATGTTATTTTTAGTATAGTTGATCACTTCACATGCTTTTATATCTTTATCTTGAACATATTCAAAACATAAAAAATAGAGAAAAAATCAAATAAAGCAATTAACACTTATACCATATCCAAGTCCACTGTCTGCTGTATGCACACTTGCTCCATTTTTGCTCCTCTTATATTTATTATTATGTTATTTGTTTATTTATTATTTATTCATCACTCTTATTTATTCATTGTTTGTGCCTTTTTTTGTGTTGTTTACTTGTATGCATATTGTGTACTATGTCTTGTCACCGTGGGATAGTGGAAACGTAATTTCGATCTCTTTGTGTGTCTTGGCATATGAAGAAATCGACAATAAAGGAGACTTTGACTTTGATGAAACAACCAAATAAACAAAACAAAAAAACTACATCTGAAAAAAAAAAAAAAAATTCAGACGAACTGGATGAGGGCGCTCTAAATGGGAAGTTGCTTATATAATAGTTATTTGAAATATAATTTATATATCGTTGTAAGGGCCTGTGGAATATTTTGAATTGCAAGCACCGTCAGCCGCGCGCACCCATTGTTGACAAAGAACATCAATGGATTTAATGAATTGGAGTGACACCGATGGTTTTATAAACATGTTATTTATGTAATAGTTCTCTTTAATAACTCTATATGTTACGTCAGGCCCATTCTCAGCTCTTCATTTGTGTTTGTCACGTTAGCATACCTATCGTTTAGCCTGTTGTTGCTATCGTATCGAACGATCGATGGATTTAATGAATTGGAGTGACACAGATGGTTTTATAAACACGTTATTTATGTAATAGTTGTCTTTAATAACTCTATATGTTCGGTCAGGCTCGTTCTCAGCTCTTTGTTTGTTTGTCACGTTAGCATACCTATCATTTAGCCTGTTGTTGCTCGTTCATGACTGTTCTTGGTGTGGGATTTTGTCGAATACTTGCCCCCCAAAATGCGACCTATACTCTGGAGCGACTTATATATGTTTTTTTTCACTTTTTGGGGCATTTTATGGCTGGTGCGCCTTATACTCCGGAGCGACTTATAGTCCGAAAATTACGGTAATTAAAAAAAGAACAAAATTTAAAAACATAAACAAAGTAAACTAAAGTCAAAAACTAGCTGTAAATCTCAAACGCTTCTAACCTTGATGTGTTGTGGAGTCACCGAATAATAACCATAAATGGGCGAACAACCTTCAATTCTTCCTGAAAAAAATCTTCAGCTATCATGAAACAAGTCCAGCAAAACCCACAATGACATTCACCATCACACCAATTTATTGTACGAAACAATCAATCCATTTTTTGCACAAAGAAAGTATCAATTGGTGGTGGAAGAGTGACTGCAACTTTAATGTACGTATGTATTCATATTTGTAAATACAACACCGTGTACACTTTGTGACCACAACATGAGGTACACTTGCAAGGAATGAATAAAACAATAATGAACATTTTGCTCAATTTGTAGCCTTGCTAAACACAGCAATAGTTATCGTTACAAAACTTTTGAATTATTTGAAATGTTTTTGACTTACCATTAGACGTGATACCTCAGAAAGTGTCCAGCAAGCACAATGTCTTCAGCCTGACACTGTCAAAAATTACAATTTTTTCAAAGCATAAATTAAAGCACTCAAATTCAACATGTACAGTTTTCACCACAAAAGTATTTACACTTAACAGCCGACGGGCAGTAAACTGGACACCAACAAATTAAACGCATCATTTAATGTTATGACTATTGTTATATTTTGCCATCTTTTTATTTTTTAATTGCTTATAGCAACATTTTGTACACTCAATTACAATCATTTACACATTATGGTACACGCAACACTGGTGCAATTAGACTCCAGGGAGTCACACACACACACACACACGCACGCACAGAATAATTAATTCGCTAATTACTAACACTAACAGCATGTACAAGAGGGGAAAGGAGCTACAGATTGTTGCCTCTTATTCTTCTGACCCCTTTCTTCAAATTCATGTGAAACACATCGCAAGCAGCTCACTCAAAACCTCCTTCAACACTATAAAAATACCAACACACACACACACACACATTCCGTCTCACTTGCTTGCGCTCCATCTCGCGCACACACAGAAATGACATCAACTAGAAAACACACTTTGCACAGCAGTGTAAATACTATACATAAGACTTAAGGCAAAAAAACGAAACAAGTTGAGACCTGTTCCAAGGCCCCAAAAGATGATGAAATTTTGTTTTCTATTTACAATATTTGCTTCTAGAAAAATAGTTTGCAGAGTGGTCACACGCACACGTTCACAGGCAGATTCGATTGGATTGACTAACTCCTCACGTGTGTGAATAGGAACGACAACAATAAGGGGGACAATATTGGGAAATTTCAATACAATGGTGTTTAAATTTCTTAGAAATACATATATGTTCTTACATTGCAGATTTTCAATTCTCACGGGTGGTTCTGGAACACACCTCCTGTGATAAACGAGGGATCACTGTCTTTCTCCCAAAATTGTAGTCAAATTTGTGCGACAACAGAAAGACGTTTTTTTTCCAAGTAAGCTTGTCTCTGCATACATGCAACAATCCAACTCAATTATACTTCAAATTGGATATATTTTTGCATTTTTTCTCATGTTAAAATGAGCAGTAAATGGTGTTCCACTTAAGTCCTGTAGATAAAGAAGGGGACATTGCTGCCGTCTTTGGACAAGGAATGCTAATGCTAAAAACTCTTTCTGAAGCAAGACAGCCTTAATTGTGTCAGATTGTGCCAACTGAAATTAACATTAGCTCTCATAACTGTGCTTGCTGCAACACTTTTTGCCTTATTACGCTTTTCATCGTGTTAAGATGAACAATCGCTCATATGCAGTCTTTGCTATTCCTGTAACTGATGATTTGAAATGAAAATGGAGGTTATCCTCATTATGGTCGTGAGTGAGCTGGAGCATATCCCAGCCGACATTAAATGAAAGACAAGGCACTCCCTGAACTGGATGCCATTGACAAGCAAATAGACAACCTCAAATAGACAAGCAAGCATTCCCTTTCACACCTAATGACAATTTAGAGCAGGGGTGTCCAGACTTTTTCATTTGAGGGCCATGTAGAAAAATGAAATGATGTAAAGGCCACACATACTGAAATCAATTAAGCAAGCAATTATATTATTTATATTTCCTAATTACACTATTTGAAAAACAATGCTACATACCAGCTTTCAGTTCAAGGTGATAAGGCAAATGGTTTAGGATTTTCAAGATTTTAGGGTGGCCACAGCCCCGTTTCCCGCTAGAATAGAGCCACTCCTGCAATGAACAGCAACCAAATCCCATCTCTTCATTTAGAACAAAAACAAGTGTAAACTGTAGTAAGTTCATTATTTTTAAAACAGTTACTTGAAGATCATTCGTGTTTATGAATTGGACATTGACAAAGAACAGTGAGTGGAAGACATAAATGTGCTTCTAAAATTGAATTATCTTCATTCACCTCATTATTAATGTTATTATTTTAGTCTGAAATATTTTTTTGTAAATGTGCATATCTAGAAAATATGTACAATATATAAACTATTTATTCATAATAGTGGCACCTATTTATTCAATACCCTCCCTTTTTACTCTGCCCACTTTTAACCTTTAAAAAAAAAAAAACGCCTTGCGGGCCATGTCATGTGATGTTTTTTTAATATACTGTATGCTGAGAGCCACTGAAAAATGGATGATTGACCGCAAATAGACCCCATGACGTAGTTTGGACACCCCTGATTTTGAGTCTTCAGTCAGCCTAATATGCATGTTTTTAAAATCAGGAACGACCGAATAAAAAAGAAACCATAGCAAAAGAGAAAAATAGCAAAAACACAAGAAAAATGAAGACAGAAAAATACTACTGCTTTAACAACAACAACAAAAAATCTAAAATAGTTCCTTCATTGTCCAGAACAGATAATGCCGATAAAATAAATACCTTAATCTTAAAAATATAAACAAAAATAAGCTCCCTCTAAAATAATAAAAAATAACATCAAACCATGTTCTGTTGTGCTTGTCCAATTCAGAGCCTTCAATGATGCTCTCACATGCTTGTTTTAGGAATCTGGGAGGAAGCCGGAGTACCCGGAGAAAAGATGCACAAGCACAGGGAAAATACTTCCACACAAGAAGGGGCAAGCCAAGAGAAACCTTTAACATGGGCACTGTGCTGCCTTGAAATGAACAAATTGAAACACAACCTGGGGTACTGTATAATCGATTCAGAATGACTGCATCAGACTTTGGTAGTGCAACCTTTAGAGGCAGAGCCAAGTACAATGTTCAGCAGACGTGTGGGACAAAAAAGTGCTTTGGTGTCCATTGGTCCAAACGGGGATGTTTTCCAAGTTTGCGCTTCACCGATGCCAAATGCTTGGCGAGTTGAGGCAATAAGACAAAAGTGAGGCCTCATCCGCCAAAAAAGGGAGGGGAGGAGCCGGCACCAAGCTGCAAATATGAGCGAGAGTTAATGAAGTCTGTCACATCGGCGGCAAAGTTGTGATTAATGTGCGTGGCCGCGTCAGCGCTATTTGCTCCCGCAGGCTCTCGCCACCATGCCGCCATCGCCCGTGATTGCGTCGCCGTCGTCCCCTGATCTGGAAACAAGTGGATCAGCTCTTACATAATCATGAGTGCATTTACATTCCGCCGGCTTCTTATGCCAAGTGCCGCTGCTAATAATAGCATTTCTTGCTCAGGTTCCTATAAGACTTTTTTCCCTTTTACTTAGTCAGCCGCATAACACAAACTGATGGGTAAATTCCGAAACTCCCTTGCAGAGGCAAAACCCTTTTGGAGATTTGTTATTGAAACGAATGATGCAACATTTAACTAAGAATTTAGAGGAAAATGACCCCTTTGAAACCAAAACACTCGCAGGGGGGTCTTGAAAGAGACAAGAACTGGCCAATCGCTATTTTTCTTTTCCTGGCGAGTACTGACATTTTACTACCATGCACAATCCACACACAATGTCAGTTTAAGATCTAACCTGAGCCTCGACTCTCCCGCCATCCTCCATCCAATCCATCCGTCTTCTGGCCCAGCGTCAAGGAGTGGTGTCCCCGCGATGCATGACGCCCCGCCCCCACACGCCTTGCCCACCTCCTCCTCCGTGGTCCTTGTCTGACTCCGGCTGGCTCTGGGCTCGCTCGGGCTTGGGGTTGGGCGCGCAGGGGGGGTCGGGCTGCTGGACAGACATGGTCCTGCGTAGGTGGGTGCGCTTACACAGGAAGTCCGGTTTGGCGGTGAGGCCAAATGAGCCTTTCCTGAGGACCATGCGAACCGAGGGCGACTTCTTGGGTCGAGCTCGGTGGCCAAATTGCAGGGTGGAAAGGTGCGCTGCGTAGCCCTCACTCAGGAACTTCACCGAGCCCACAAAGAAGAAATAGAAAACAAAAATTAATAATCAGCACCATTGTATTCAACAATGGATCAACAGTACAACCTGGCACTGGTTTTGGTATTTCTTTGAAGGTCTTCCTACTATGTGGATCTGAGGGGGCCCAAGACCAAGCATGTTGTAAACGCTGATGTCTTTCATGGATCCGTAGGCAGAGTTGATCTTGATGTGACACTAACGACAGAGGAAAAGAAGCAATGAGACGTGCGGCTTTGCCATGCAGAACGAAGAGTTGAAGCTTCAGTTCAGTCTTGGGTCTCGTCTCAGTATATAGTGTACCTCATGTATGAGGTTCCTGAGGAAGATGGTCTTCTGTCGCAAGGGGTCGTGAACGAGGCCCTCGGAGAAGAAGATCATGCCGTGAGGAAAGTTATGCTGCGATAGCCAGGACACCACGCGCTGCTTTTGCATGTCGGGACGACCCGTGATGTAAATGATCAAGTAGCCCAAGTCCTGCCAGTGCCTGTACACATACAAGTCTCAGAAAAATCCTGGTGTCCCTAATCAAGTGTCCGGTGAGCGGAAGAAGAAACGGACCTGACGACGTCCACTGCTCCGGGGCGGACCTTGGGGTCGCTGCCCATGATGGACACGCTGGCCGCAAAGGAGCCGTCAATGCTGAACACTACACACTCCATGCCGCGGGGCAACACTGTCAAGTAGGCTTCGGCAGATGTTTGATCGCCCCTTGAGAAAGAAGAAAAACGATGACAGTGACTTTTCTCACATACGCAACTATTGTACTGGAAAATTGTCTTTTGAACTGATAGTAAATTAGGATGATGATCTGGAATGTTACACCATTAATAATAAAAATAGCTAATTAAATTTAAAAGGAAAAAAAATGCAGTGGTGGTCACGCACAAAAATTAATAATAAAAATAGGTAATTCGATTTAAAAAGAAAAAACGCAATGGTGGGCATGCACATAATTACACTCATCTAATTAACTGCCAATGAAATGCATTTTTTTTAAAAACACGATAGTATTTTCAAAACACACAGATGAATATTCAAAACGCATTTGACAAAAAACAAAAAGGTAATGGGGAAAAAATATAAATAAAAAAAATTCAAATACATTCAAAAATAAATCAAATACCGAAAAAAAAATGCTCAGGGAATGCCAATACCACAGAAAAAAGCAAACCTAACAAAAAAAAAACTAAACAGCTCCCCATCACCTCACAAAATGTCCAAAGATAAATTTATAAAATGAGGATAAATGCGCTGATAATGAGATTTTTACAATGCAAGACAACAGAAATGAATCAGTCTACACAAAAAAATATGTTTAAACTCTTATTTGGGCATCAAAACTTTATGTGTAGTCGTAAGTAATAGGCTAAATTGGATTGTTACAATATTAAAAAAGTATATTCTCCAACAACAGTTGGTGTGCGATAGCTTCATTAAACTAACCACACTTACTTGACCACCATCTTAATGGGATAGACTCCGAGGCTGAGCTTCTTGTCGTTGGGTATGGTGTATGTCACCCGGCCGTTGCTGTTGGTAACCTCCGTGTCAAAGTGCACCCAGCGCCCCGACTGGGGCTGCGTCATCAGAAGAATGTCCACCTATGGGACAAAAGTGTGCATACTCTTGTGAGCGAGTAGCGTGTTGGGGGGGCTGCGTTATTACCTTTTCTCCAGTTAGCGTCACCATGTCCAGGGGGCCGTACATAAAGCGGCCCACCAGTGTCTGAGGTCCGTCCTCGGTGGCGATGACATCGTTCACCCGGTGGTTGGCGGTCACGTTCTAACAACAACATAACGTTTGGATGTTAATTAATAATGTTATGGCAAGTTTGCTTCCAAAAAGTCAAACTTGCATCAATTTTACATTGCCCATCTTTCCATTAAAAGTGGGTCAAATTTAGTGACAATTGGACACAATCTCTAGGAGCAGTTTTCCTTTGAAGGGCTGCTGGAAGTGACCTAGAAATTGCCTCTTTGTACCAAAATAGAAGACTTTCTGAGTTTTTTTTTAACATCCATTCATGATAGACATGCAAACCAAATTTCATCTTGCTAGCTAGGGGAAACTGGCATTCGGAGCCAAAGAAATCATGATTGCGTTACCAATAATTTCATCATGTTTTATGGCGAGCCATTTTACTTCGTGCTCCTCTGAGAAGCAGTGACGAACATTCAAATTGCAAAGAATTTTGTGTCGCCTGTCTGTCTAAAATTTGGTAACAATCTGACAGAATCTTTGGGAGGCATTTGCCCTGGAAAACTGACCCTACACTAGCTGCCTCAAACCAAAATGTGTCTTTTTGAACTCTGGAGATTTTTTTTATTGGATAACCGATAGCCATTATCCCAGATTTCACATTCCTAAACACTAACGGCCCATAAAATTGCGAGTTACTGGGTCGCAATTCATCGCCAACGTTAATAATAATTGATTTAAAGGGTGTGACACGGAACCAGAAAGTCCAACATTCCCAACTGTTCTCTTTCATTAGGTCCGCTCGACTCGAATAGTGTCGACAAGTAGTATGACATGGCAGCCGGCGTCTGCTGCTCTTGTGAGAGGGAAAAGAGGGCGATTCTGACCCTGATTCCTGACCCAACAAGCAACCGTGTATTTTCTGAGAGGCGTAGAAAAATGACTCCTCATGACACAGGCATCTGTGTTAGACAAAGATTTTATTCCTGCTCATGCTGATGTCTCCTCGTTACCTTACGTTTGCGTGCCTCTGTCTGTGCCAGTGTCCTTCCTCATGTCTCTCTCTCTCTCTCTCTACGAAAATATACCTCATTAACAAGAGGCCAAAGTGGTTCAACCCTCGTGTTCAAACAAGTCTAAAAGGTTTTTACTATCTATTGGTATGATTTCCTATAAAAAATGGGACGCACCCCAGCACTGTTACTATGGTTTTCTGCTGACAATTCTATTTATAGAAGAGTGAAGAGGACAATGCGAGGCTAAATGAAATCCCGTCTTTTGAAAGCGGCAGCTAGAACAGAGGTTCAGGGGGTGAAGGGCATCACTATCTTGATTATGTTCGGCGCGGAGATTCAGAGGTGGCGTGAACGTCTCCAACCTTGAGCACGTCAAGGCCAAATTATTTTAAGACTTGCAGTCAGCAGAGCTATGACAAAGCCATCAATGCTTCGGTCTGTATAAAGTCTATTCAGCATGTAAACACACAAAAGTAGGACAGCGTTTGTGCAACATAAACACAATGGCAGTGTTGCGTACCCTCAGCTTGACGTGCGTCCTCCGTCGCAGCCACTTTTCTCGAGGGCTGGAGGGCGAGAAGGGAGCCGAGTCCAGATTGTCCGCTTCCTGCGTCTTCACAAAGTCACACCGCATAAGCTGTGAACCAATAATCAGAGATGACACGATGCAAACAGTGACAAATCCGTCAGGTCAGTGTTTTGAAACAGGGATTCCCAAACTTGGGGTGCATATCGTTACCCTGTGTTTGTAGTGTTTTTTTTTTTTTTTTTGTATTTGTATAACTTTATTTTCGCGCCTTTGGCACCCTGGGTGTTTAATCATTTTCAAATTAGTTCCCTTGTTACACTTTCTGTTCACACATCTTTTCGCTTGCTCCCCTTTTTCATCCCCTTGTTCTTTTTTGTCGCCCCAGTTGTTACGACGCTTGCGAGCTTGTGTTACGCTATTTATCCACTTGTTCTGCTGTCTGTTCCCTTTTGGTACCCTATTTATTCTTTAAATTAACTTTTTCTTCAGCTGTGGTATCCTCTATTTGTTCTATTTTGTTTTGATATTTATCCCTTTTCTAACGCATGTTCATGGGTGGTGCGTCATGGCACGTGGCTTAAAACGCGAAAGGCCTTTTCTTGTACGTGTTTTAAACAAGTCATTCCCATACTAGGGATGTGCAAGATTAAACACAATAGCATTCTAGTACAGTTTAACCCCCCCAACTTTTCTTGGTGGGGTAGCCTCCAGCGGAGTCGGGGTCTGCCATCGCTGTTGGATGTTAAAGTGGGTTAAAAGAAAAGGGTATGCGAAGGTTATGTTAGGTGCACCCCTGGGTTCAAAATTAAACCAACCCAAAACAAAAAATTTTGGGGGAAAACAACTCAAAACACACCTTGTTTTATTTTTTGCAAAATAATCCCAAATTGGAACAAATCGACCCAACGTCCTGGGTTGGAGCTCAATGGAGCTCGCCCATCTCTTCGGCAAATATCCACCCCGTATTGAATCACTCACTACAAATGTAATGAGGTCAGGTGGTTGGAAAGTTGACTGTTTTTTAGTTGGAGAAACCTTGAAGCTTGATGTTTCATTTGAAAGTGAAAGCGACAATTTCAATATACTTGATGAAAATTGCGGCTCCCCACTTGAAGCACAGGCTGTGCGTTTTAAGACTGGCTTGAAACTTGATGCTTTCTTTGAGGCAAGAGAGATAGCGGGGAAAAAATAAAAAAAGACATGATTCTGCTTGATTTCCTCAAATTAGCTTGTCTGCCGCACGGTCCTCGAGTCGTGCGTCAAGCCTTTTGATGCGAGTCGCATTAGAATTCAGCTGAATTAGTGCACTAATAGTGTAGATAGAATCTTCGTGTAGCGGTCTGACTCCTTATTCTGGTCTCGGTTTGCACAAAAACATACGTAGTATAGACTCTGTCACTGTCAATAACGTTTTTTTTTTTGCCTATTCATCAGAGAATGGTCTTTAAAGACAGGAACGTATTGCTCTTGTACGTCTTCTTTTCAAGTGCATTCTTTATTTACATCTGTGCCTTTTTTTTCGGTGTCCCTTTTGTCAACCAAGAATTTATCCTTGCATCACTATTCGTTCCCTTTGTCAACCCTTCTCTGTCCCTCGGAGTTCCTCTATGGCCTCAGTGCCAAACTCAAGGCTCAGAACCGACCTTATCCTACTGAGGGTCAAATAATTGCAGGTGTTTTTGAAGGCAGTGAATGTTGAATTCTTATTTGTCGTGGGTTCGTTCAAGGTTGCAAATGTCCGCCAAGCGGTTGGCGTTGACGTTCGGCAAACGTTCGGCAGACGTACGGCAGACGTTCGGCAGACGTTAAGATGTTCGTGGCTCAGTGGACATGTCTTGTTTGTTCCCTTGTGTTGTACTTCCCTTTTTTTTTTTCCAATATGTGCCTTCCTTAGTCTGTTTCCGTGTTTGCTCCCTTGCGTCCCCTTTTTGATCCAGTGTGTTTTCCCCATTGTGTCATGCTCTTTGTTCCCTTGTATTCCAAATGTCCTATTTTGTAATGCCCATGTGTATTTGTCCCTCAACTCTCTATTTGTTTACTTGTGATTGTTCCTTTGTTGCACTTATTTTTCATCAGCACGGACCATCCATCCATTTTCCATGCCGCTTGTCCCCACGGGGGTTGGAGGCATGCTGGAGCCTATCCCAGCAGTCATCGGGCGGTAGCCGGGGGACGCCCTGAAGTGGTTGCCAGCCAATCGCAGGGCACACAGAAACGAACAAACATCCGCACTAGCACTCACACCCAGGGGTAATTTGGAGTGCTCATTTGGCCTACCAAGCATGTTTTGGGGATCTGGGAGGAAACCGGAGTGCCCAGAGAAAACCCACTTGGGCACAGGGAGAACATGCAAACTCCACACAGGTAGGGCTTGAGGTGGAATCGAACCCACAACCTCCTAACTGTGAGGCAGACATGTTAACCAGTTTTCCACTGTGCCGCCATCAGCGCATATATTATCTAAACCTGTTCATCTTTGTTAAAACCTGTAAACACAGCAAGCTTTTTGCACATTATGTTCGTTACTTGCCCCAAGGAAAGCAAATAAAAGCACATAATTGATTTCAGGCACGTCGGCTGTGATCGATAGGCGGCATTCAACTTGTAAGCTTTTGGCGGCTTTCATCCTGTTAATGTTGTCGATTAGCCTTCACACTTGATAGATGTGAAAAGTCCTCACAGATGAATGATTGCATTTCAGGAGGTAAGTTTTATAAATTCATGAAAATGGCTGGCACACAAGGCACCACGGCGGAGCGCTGGTTAGCACGTCTGCCTCACAGGTTTCGATTCCGGCTTCGGCCTTCCTGTGTGGAGTTTGCATGTTCTCCCTGTGCCTGCATGGGTTTTCCACCCACACTCCAAAAACATGCATGGTAGGCCAATTGACCACTCCAAATTGCCCTTTAGGTGTGATTGTGAGGGTGAATGGTTGTTTGCTCTACAGTTCAGGGTGTACCCTGCTTAGTTTACAAGTTTGAATCCTTAGCTAATCCGTTCAGACGGTTAATGGCCTACCTGTCGAAGGACAAAGGCGGCGACGTCAGTGGACTCCCAGTAGGAAGCGTGGAACAGGTGCGGCAGCGCCACGGTGGGGAAGGCGGTCAACACATCAGGGCAGTAGAGGGAATAGTCCAGCCTCTTGGAGCCCCACCAGCTACTAGAAACTTCAAAAACCAAAGTGAACGTGAATGAGCGGACAAGAAAACAAGCTGATCGATCGAGCACCACCCACCACCCCACTCACTGTCGGCGATGGCATCGCCCAGTTGACGGCCAACGGAGCCGATGGACATTTGGCTCTCCATGCTGGTCACGCTGGCCCGCCGTCCTCCTTCCTCAGAGGATGACTGAGGGACTGTGGGGGTCTGCTCATCCTCTAGAAACACGTCGGGATGGCCCTGGATACTCTCGCCTTCACACAAAACAAAAGAAAGGAATTTGTCACACACTGACCTTTACTTCAAACACCACGTTGGAACCTCAACCTTTGCTTCATATAATGTTATCTGAAACTCTAACCCTGTCTTCAAAGCCCAATTCAAAGCAATAATCTCCACTCCAAAATCAAACCTAACCTAACCCTTATTAGAAACCCTAACTTAAAGCCATAATTTGAAACTCTCTTGTTTTGAAGCTGTGATTGAATCCCTAACCCTCACTTGTAAGCCTAAGTTAAAACCCTAACCCAGTTTCACAAAACACCTTGCCCTGGCCTCTAAGAACATCGTTGGAGCCTAACACCAACCCTTGTGTGAAACCTTAAATGAGGCTTGAAGCCATAATTTGAAACCCTAACCTTATGGCCTCAACTCCTAATTCAAAACCCTAACCCTACTGCTCTCCTTGGTCTTGTTTGGAATAAACTAGGAAGACACCTGTGGCTTACACACAAATACTGACTTAACGACCGTGGTGGAGCACAATAACAAGCTGGAAACAACACAAGTTGGCAGCTGGAGCTTCTCTAAATAAAGTAGCAGATGCTCCTTGTTGCGACCTCGAGAATACATGTGATCTCGGGTCTCAGGTGTGATTAATAAATTCTCTCAGTCCAGGCCCCTTTCAAAGTGGATTTGTTCCAGTAATGAAGATGGGAAGAGTGTAAAGCGGATTACCACCTCACTCATATTCTTTGAGTTGTGTTTGTTTGTTTTTTTCTTTACTCTCGTATGTGACTACGAATGCATCATGCCACCGTTAGCTAATGAGGACACCCGTCAAGAGAAGAGCGTTACTCTTCTTCCTGAGCGACATTTCTTATAAGGCGCCTCACTTCCCAAGCACAAGCAAAAAAGACGAGAGATGGGAAAAAAAAACGAGGGGGAGATAATGAGGTCGCCGATTCATTTTTTATTGACGGTTGACGCAGAGGCTGGCGCACCGGTTGTGAAAAAAGGAAGAACGAAACTGAGTTTTCACTTGCTGAGTTGAATGCGCCCCATCCTCCAAAGAGTTAAATAAATATAATAATAAATATAATAATAAATAATAGCCTACATATACATATATATACATATATATATAAATAATTGTATATCAAGAGTCATTTACATCGTTACTTTGGTCTTTGGAAAAAAGTATGAACATGAAAATGAACATACAATATATCTGATTAACAAACAAATAAATAAAATAAATGTTAAACTTTAAGAAAAATCCAAGTAGGAGTCATTTAAACTATAACAATAAATAAAATATGAATACAAACACAACATACATAGTTAAAATAAGAGTAAAACGAATCTCAGCTCTCTGTCGCATCCATTAGAAAGTGAGTCCATGGTATGTGTGTATATTTTATAATCTTTACAATAAAGCCTCATTAGATATGTGATCAATATTAATCATATGATGCAATCCCCATGCTCTTCTTTCCTTTTTTTAAATCCTTATTGGCGGACCACTGGAATCAAGAAGAGAAGCTACTCACTCGATTTCTTTATTACATTCATCCATCTTCATCAAAGCTCAAGTGAGAATGGATGAGAATGTCAAAGCAGGTTGGAGCCCTCGCGTGATTGGCTCCTCCGAGCTGTTGCGACAGCTCATTTGCATATTGCACATTCATCTGCTTTGACAGCCGGTCCAAAAGGGTCAAACCGCCTCCAGTGTAAAACCTTTCAAACCAGGCAACCTTCAATCGGTTAATCGTTGCCTGCCTACCTTAGCTCGAATCACAGCAATGTGATGGAAGTTCCAGTTGCCTTCTTTCATTTTTGGTGGGCATGTGCGGTTGCTACATCATGATATTGCCTTCAATTCTGCTTGTACATCATTGTCACACATTTTCTCTAAAACTCAACCTAAACGAATAAAAACGAATCTGGGGCCCTTCTTGATATTGCATGGGGATCAGATGGGCTACAAGCATTACTATTGCTTGCTGCAAAATACTAGATGAGGGGAAGTAATTGCATTGAAACTATCATACTACAGTGGAACCTCAGTCTTCATGATTAATCCGTTCCAAAAAATCCGACTAAAACCAAATCACACGAAATAAATCCAAAGCAATTTTCATGTAGGAAATAATGTAAATCAGTTAAAGACTTCTATTTGAAAATATAAATGTATTTTTGCCAGCTTTTATTGAACATCAAATTAACTCATGGCCACACGGATACAAAGTCAAAGCGCCATAGTATTTCTGAATAAATCATTTTCTCTGCATGTTTCTAAATTCAGCTGCAGGCGTGTGTGCGAGTGTGCTGAAGAAGACGACGAATAGGACACACTGAAGTTTGTGGGCGTGGAAGACCTTCAAACTACTTTGAGCTGTGCTGTAAAATTAATCCTCTAATTCATTTTCCACTTGAATGTGCTCATCACTTATTAAACTGTAATTAAACTTTAGTGACGAGCTGTTGATGCTTTGCGGGGTTTTCATCCTTATGACCATGTAGGTGGGGAGGAGAACCCACCCTCATTTAGGGTCTTGAGTTCTGTCTGTCAGAATTTTCAATTTAAAGCTAGGTGCAAATAAGCAACTGTAGTCAGACTTGGCCATTAAAACCATGCTTGGGTCCCTTTGGGACTTACTTTTTCCCCAAACCTGGCGCACTTTATAGAGGTTGACAGTGGCCTGGCTAAATGCCCCATTGACAAGAAATCCACAGAGTAAAAAAAAGTCCTCAGCAAACCTGGTCACTCACAGGCACACATGCACGCACAAGCATTGAGGACATGCAACTTCCTCAAAGTAATCTGATTACTCCTTTCAGCCTATTCATAAACACCAGCCACCTTGTGCAAATGGAAATGAACTGAACTATTAGTACACTAAGTCCATAGCACACTGGGTCATGCAAACATAATTAATGTTGATTAATGCTCTTTCACCAGTTATTGATAATGAATGCCAACCTTTCACGATAGGAAAAAGTCAATTGCAATAATCCACATTGTCAAAAAAGGGCCATGGCTCATAAAATCATGCAGACACGATGTTCCTATGATTAATGTGACTGCATAAACACCACTGTGTGTTGTAGAAATAAAGGAGTCCCAAAAAAAAGGTGCACTTCACAAATAACCGCACTTAAATCACAATGCACCAGAATAGATAAAAAGAAAAAAAACAAAAAAACAATACTTAGAAATAATTAACAACATAAAAAAAAGAGCCACGGCATCCTTGGTCAAGCAAAGTGTGCTATAACCCTTGCGCAATGTACATGTCGTCACTCTCGGCTGTTATTCTTGATACCCACCAAAGTTCACGCAATATATGCGTCCTAAAATTATTAATTAATAATACCACTGTGCACAATAGTAGCAAACACAACAACAATCAATCCATCCATACATTTTTCTTACCGTTTGTCCCCATAGTGGTCGCGGAACAATCAATAATCCACAGTTTAAAAAAAAAAAAAAAAAAAAAAAGCAACATATGGATGGTCCTGTCTCTCACCTATGACCAAGGAGCGTCCGTCGCCTAGAGGGTGGCGCTGGTAGCGTGGCACGGCGAAGGGTGGCAGCTTGTGAAAAAGAGGCTGCAGAAGAGGCTCCAGCCTGGAGGCTGAAGGGTCCGACGGGAAGAACAGGTTGAAGATCTGAGAGCAGGCCGGATGGAGCTGATGCACTGACAGACAGTGACACGCTTGTTAAAACAGCCGTGAGCAAGAGACTTGACCCCATCTCATGCTTTGTTTTTTCAAACAACTTCAATAATTGAACATGACCCAGTTCCCAAACGCAATAAACAAAATGTTTTCCTTTTTGAAAGTAAAGGTTAGCCAACTGATGCATGTACATAGCATGTTGCACAGCCTCACCCCGAACGGTGGGCAGCACGGTGCGACGCATGGCCAGCACCAGACCCAGCGGACAACCCAGCAGGAAGCAGTCTGACACGTCAAAGTCAAAGCGTCCGGGGTTGATCAGCAGACTGGGGCTGCTGCTACTGCTGGCGCGAACCTCTGCGTTCTCCTTTATCAGACTGGACAAAAAAATAACACGCGAGGAAGATCATGATATCCGACTTCAAAGACACGTGGCCAAGATGGAGCCTAAACCTGCTGATTATGACACCATGGGAACCATAGTCCTTGTTTGTAAACTTAACCAAGTTGCTAAATCTACTTTGAAACCCTAACCCATGCTTCATACCTTAATATGATACCCTCAACATGTCCTAAAAACACGGGTTTGAAATTGATAGACTAAACCCTAACCCAAGGTAGCAAGTAATTCTATATCAGAGATTGTCAACTGGTGGTCCACAGCTATCTAGTGTTCCGTGGCGGTATTGCAGGTGGTCCGCAAAATTGGAAATGGAAAATAATTGTACTTTTTTTTTTGATAAAATGTATTTATTATTATTTATTTATTTTACAGCTAATTTTGTAATTCGTGCACCCATCCAAACTAAAATTTTGTTGAGATTCCCAAAATAGACATACAGATGCAAATAAATAGCCTGTATAGGTCTATCCTCCTTTGGTGCAAAATAAAAAAATATTCCGCCAAAACAGTGGTCCCTGAGTTACTTCTTGGATATAATCTTGGACAAAACCAGTTGACAACCCCTGATCTAGATCATAAACCTTGTGTGAAACCTTAACTCAGGCTTAAATCTTCATTTCATTCACTGTCATAAAACCACAATTTGGCTCGGAATCTGGTTTGAAGATCTAATTCCATACCATAATCCTAATTTGCTCTCTAAAGAATGAATGTAAACGAGTTTGCTTGTATTGTAAATTGCATCATTATGTCCAAATGTGACTAATGATCACAGTGGAGTCACATTAAGATGCACATCTGGGGCTCACTTTTCAAGCCAGTGTCTTGGTTTAGCATTCTGTGGCAGTCGTCAGCGTCTCGCCTTTATGACTCAGCCACACAGACACACGCATACGCACACACACTCATACACACTATGCCTAACGCACGACACAACCAGCCTGAGGGCCTGTGATTTGATTCTCTGTGACGACCCTGTGCTGACAGACAGAATTTCTAGCAAGACAATGTTTCCATATTGACTCTTGTACAAGAAAAAGGGATTAGCCAACTTTCTGCGAAGATCTTCAAATCAATACAGCACCAGGATTTGGTTCACTTTCATTTTCTTGATGCGGATACAAAAGCACCTGGCACCACAGTGTGAATGTCTCATGCAGTGTTTCCCAACCTTTATTAAGGCAAGGCATACCACTAAGCAAATGTACTAAAATCAATTTCATCTGAACAAAATGACTTCAAATGACATCTAGGCTCCTTTATACAGTAGGTTGATATACTCACAGAACGCTATGAGTTCTTCAGCTGTATGGATGAAAACAAGTCGATACACAGCTTTATGGTACCTTCTGTCATCTAACAGAAGAGCAGTTAATACCCTATGGTTAGGAGAAATTGATCGAAAAACAAGGGGAAAAATACGATTGAAAATGTCCTTGTTTGTTCGGGCAGGTCAATTTCTGGTTCACGAAGGAAGACGTAAGACATCCTGACTACCATTTTTTTATCCTTCACCACTGTGTCTGTAGCTAACAAATGGCGACAGTATGCTAGATTAAAGTTGACTCAACTTCCAAACAAGCTCGTTTGCATTCAAGTCATAATGGAATAAATTATAAAAACACAATGACAGTGTGCAAGTTAAATGAAGCTAAAAGTCTTGGATGTCTAAAATGGGCTTTATGGCTCGTGAGCAATGTGCATACAATCTATGCGAGCTAATTAGATGTGAAGTCGCCCATGCAAAGTACTTTCTTGTTGGATGTCGGGAAGCTTCCGAGTGGCCCAATTTGGTGCTTGACATGCCCATCAGACAAGCTTTTATTACAGTTATTGTGGCATTGCCTAATTCAAAACTCTGTGTAATAAAGACACACTGTTCGCACTGTTTTGTAGCGTTTGATGGGGGATGTCACTGAGAGGTTCATTTTTTTAATGCAGTCGTTGGAAAAAAAACGTCAGTTATTTTGTTATAATGCTAAGCAATAGTTTATTGGGCATTAACAGTATGTGACTGTTATAAGAAACTAGGTAACACGAATCTACGCATCTAACAACACAGCAGCTAGCTCTACTTTTCGGTTTCCCCTTGACATGAGAGTAATTCCTGGAAGTCACTTTTCCAGAATGCATTGCCTTTAAAATATGATTGAAGAAGGCTGTTGGAAAACATCTAATATGAGCGGGTAATGGGTGACCGGTCGTGTCCACCGAGGAAACGAGGGCTGAGGTTAACCTCTTCTCTGCGAAATCACAAGCCAAAGGTGAGCGCTCGCTGTGACATTCCGTGTGAATTAATGGGGTGCCATCTGCATATATATTACATGATCGAGGGTGTACGACACAGAGTGACTATTTATAGCACAAGCAGACGGGTGAGTGACGTAGAGGTGGAATACGGCCAGTCAGAATGCAAACATTGAGGAGAAGCTGGAGCCAGACGGTCCAGATAGACTGGGATGAGGTTGGAATGTGAATACCAAACACACATATTGCACACAGACAGATTGAGAGTGAGAGCAAATGCTGGCAATACTGGACAGCAGGTACCGGGTGTGTCAGATAATATTACAAATAAAATCCACAGGTTTTCCCCGTCTAAGGAATCCCCCTGGAGTCTAACATACTTTCATAGCCTTCACTGCCATCTTGAAGTTAGGCTTTGAGGCTAGAAAAAAGGGAAAATAATGAATAGGGGAGGTTGCTCGAACATGGCAATGTGTTTTTTTTTATTTTTTTTATCAGGAGACGTCAGGGTGAAGTTAGGCTTAGTCATCTTCGGTATGGGATGGGTGCAGGGTTATGATACGTAAATGACACCAACTTTAATCACATGGATTCCAGTAAGAATCCAATAGTAAGTATCACCTGGAAAAGAAGACGTGCTGGCCGGTGGATGACGTGTCGCCGTCGTACGAGTCGCTCTGCTTGCGGCAGAGGGACGGCGGACCCTGGCAACGGCCTTCATTGGGTGCCGAGATGTCGATGTTGCTCTTACTAAGCCTTTTGCTGGAGCTTAGACTAGGACTAGACTCTCCAAGTAGGCCTGGGTTTTCCTGAAAGGAGAACAAACAGATGGAATTCTAGCATCTTACCATTTTATTAATTATAGTTTGTAAAAGTACCAGGGCAAGATCTTAAATCCTTAGCAATCTGCTTCACCGCTTTTTTTATTTGATTTGCTTTCTTGCCATATGATAGCATTCCAACTGTTAGCGTTGTGCCTATCTGAGTAGGCTTAACAATCACCTTGAGGCTTTCAGTGCTGTTGTTCCTGCTGCCACTGCTGGTGTTGTTGTTTGGGCTGCCAGGTCTTTGTTGGTTGCTGAAGCACAGGGCATCAAAACACAACACGCCACCCACGCAGTCGCCCATTAGGCACACCTGCATACAACACGCATCCACATGCTTTAAGGAGGGCTCCGTCACATTTTTAAAGGACACATTTGAACTTTCTCCAGAGCTGTAAATATTTCTAGGAAGCAGTAAAGTCTCAAGCGATTTCTTTCATTGCTTCATAAAAATGGCCACCATCCATAATTGATGATAAAGATCTTACAGTGCAAATTTTAAAGGTTAAAAAAGTCTCTTGACATATCGAAATGTATTTGTTGCATGTGCCAAAGCTTACTGTGATGAAGACATCCTCCACAAAATGTGGCCAATACAGCACGATTTAGTTTTGCACTATGATGCAGTTGCCTCATTGCTGTCAGCCATTTTTTCTGAGATGAGTGGGCAGATACTTGAATGAGTCACCAAAGTACCCAACGGAATTCAATTCCACTTGTTTTGCAGGCCTTTGCCTTTCAAAGGCTATTGCATGCAAATGCCAAATTGCTTATCTGTCAAACTTAATGTCACAGATTTATTTTAACCTGCATTATGCATAAATAAGAAAACATTTCCATTTTAATATTATGGGACCTTTAAATAAATTAAGTTCCCTTTGTGGTGAACCATGGTGAACAATTATAACAATCAGCAAAGGCAAATGTAATTATCGATCCTCTTCATTAAAACTCTCTGCCGTAGTGTGTAAAAACAAAAAAAAAAGATCAAATCTAATATGTACCACTGAGTCACTGAGACCACTGTGTCGCCACAAGAGTCGAACTAATCAAGAGTAATAGCCACTGGTGAGATTGTAATTATACCTTTTTTGTAATCACCTTAGCCACTTTTAACCTGCAGTTCTTGATTCTGTCCTTTGGTTGATTGGCTAATCGAGATTTTATCGACCCCCGGTGAGATTTTTTTTTTTAAATATCTACTGTGAAACAAATTTGGGATGATCCTTAAAAAAAAAAATCAAGCTCCCTTTTCAAAACTTTGATAACAACATGACATGAGATGGTGACCTGTGATATTTGGCTGAATAAGGAAAGCATAAACCCGAAGCAAATCAATGCACCTGTCCCGTGAAGCCCTGGCCATCATCAGACTCCAAGAAACTGCGGTAGACCTGGTTGGCGCGGGCGATGACGGTGGCGACGGCGTCCTGGTAGCGCGGCGAGACGATGGCAAGCAGCGGCAGGGCGGCCAGCGGCAGGTGGTCCACGCTGCTCGACACGCAGCTCTCGTCGTAGCTGTACGGGTTGAGACTGGAAGAGCAAGAAGGGATTCACAAATCATCAACAGGACCGTAAATTGTTAGAGAGCATAAAGAAAAAATTGATTCTCAAAAATGTATATTTTGATTTATTACCCTTTTTTTGAATTTATGTTTTATATGTTTTAACTTCTCAATTTTGTCAGAATAGAGCTGCCACTCCTCGGCATTAGGAGGCAATAGATGAGGTGGCTTAGGCATCCAGTTAAGTTGCCCCCTGGACGCCTCCATGATGAGGTTTTGAGGGTATGACCCAGCAAGAGGAGACCCAGAACACACTGGAGGGCTCAGTTGGCCTCCTAACATATCAGTATCCCAAGGCAACATGTGGATGAAGTGCTTGGGGAAAGGCTAAGGCTGCTGCCCTCGTGACCTGACCTTGAATGAGCGAATGCAAATGGACGGATGAGTGAATATTTTGGTGCGACATGGTTTTTTTTCAGGGCACAGATAAGAAGAAAAATCTTCGTTGTGTCACAAGGAATAAAATCTCTTTGCGCGAGTGAGCGCCTGCATGTGTGTGTCAGCCAAGTTGACTTTAATGGATGTGTGCGCATGGGTGTGATAGCGCGGGGGGAAAGATGGCATCGCCCGACACGCTCTCCGAGCACCGACTGACTGTCAACGCCATCCATCAGTCGCCAGGATTACAGGAAGTGGCAGCAAAGCTCGGCCAAGGCTGCAACGCGTCAGTGGCGGAGGGGTGCCTGCTCTGTGAGTGCATGTCCAAGCATTGATAGTGATGCTTGTCAAACTTGGGCTCTGCAGAATAGGTAATTTGCAATAAATTGTTTGCCTTTCTACTTGCGGCAACACACGCATCAATAAAACAAACATAACTACATAAATTCACTCGGTTAACAACTCAATAAACATTAACCACACAGTCTCTCACTCTTGCAGTCAAAATGATTTTAATTGGCAGATCTTGTTAAACTTCAAACACCGCTGATCATGTGCGAAAATCTGTTAACACAAAAGATGAAAAAAAAAGTTTGGAGAACGAGGAAGTGGCTATAATTTGAATCCTTCGGGGGCATCAAGCAAGAAAGGGTCACATCTTCAAAGCATCATCCTAACATTTTGCTTTATGTAACATTATACCAGAAAATTAATGGAGATGTGCAATATCTTCAGCAATTTCCACAAAAAGGAAACAATTGCCACTCTGTGTATATAGCTAAACCAAACCATAACATCTCAACCCCACATGCTCATGAAATGCCTTAACACTACACATTAAAAAATGCCGCATTGTAACCCACTCGACTTTGAGCAGTGTGGGTTACCTTTACCTAAGGTTGGGTTAATTACTATTGTGACCCCGCAGTTCGGGATGAAGATTAGATTTGGGCACATTGAAGAGCTAAAGCCGGTCATCATTTTGGAAAGACACAGCACTTGGTTAGCTATGAAACTAGTCCAACCCCCGTGGGCAATAGGGCTTTAAAAAAAGAACGAGAATTACCCCCACCCTTCTCTAAAAAGTGACAGCCTCCACCCCTCCGATAAATTGAAAAAGCAAATGACATTATTCAAAACATACAGTAGCTACATTTCAATTCAATTAATAATTGAAATAATAAAATAATTTCTAACAGGAGACCTGTGTTTGCAAAACACAGTTCTACATTATCTTTTCAAATCAAATGAAAGTCATTTCAATCTACTTGATGATATCACTAGAAGTTCTGTGTTCTTTTTGATGTATTGCATGAATTCATTTAGCTACAAAAGCACTGACAGCACATTTTTCATAACACGCAGACACTTTCAAAAATAATTAAAGGCACGCGGACTAATGAAAGTGGATGAAAAGATCAGTTGTCAGTTGCTCTCCGTCTCCTGTCACTTACACTTGTTAACACTCGCTGAGCAAATGTATTAGATTTTTTTTTTTTTATAACCCTGGCTGGGGTCCCAGTGGAGAAGTTATCAAGAAGGACACACAGCCGTGAAGGATTCGTCACGATGCATGGACTGTGTGATGTGTGACTGTCTAGCATGCAGGATGCATTCGAAGCCTTTAGAGATGCCGCTTGACTGGCGCTCTCAGAGGCTTCCTTTTAGAGAGATTGGTTTTTTTTCCCTTTTTTTTTTTTTTTTTTTTTGCTTTTAGACCCCAACACACTTGTTAGATAATAGTGGACATGAGAATTGGAAAATATCCTGAATGTGAACAAGTGCAACACTGGAATGCTTAGGAGGAAGTGCTGTAAAAGCTTTTTGTGTTAGTAGGAGGCAAAACTCTATTTATTTTCATTAAGAATCTAGGTCATGTTTTTTTTTGTAAAATTTGTCACAATACGACGGTTTTTTTAGTAGCCTGCAAAATTTGAGTTATGGGTTTACTGATATAAGCTAATAAACTAATATAGGCTGACTTTGCAACAAGCCGCAGATAAACAACAAATCAATATTGTCACCCTCTTAAAATAATGGCCAATATGAACCAAATTCTGATTGGATTATGTTTTTTGATTAATTTTATTTCAGGGGTAAAGAATTATTCATTTAACAAAGGATGTAGCTGATTTTATCGGAAGCCAGCATCCTGAGTAGATGTTTAAGGAAAAAATAATTTTGGGCAAAATTTGACTTACGAGATGACTTCAAGAGACTAATGATATACAGTGCTTATTTCAAGCTGTTTCTCTTCACTCCCTGCATTGATGTTGCGGTAGTAACTTATAACCCTTTAAGCAATAGATATTTGAATTATCTGAAGCAGTTGGACGATATGATAATACACACAAGCAGATATTCTTTATCCTCTGCAAAAATCGACTTAAGAACTGCATCTTACATCCGCATATGCGTCTTTATCATGTTTTATACTGCCCTCTGATGGCTAAGGCACACGTAAGAAGTATTTAAGTGACTTCTTTGATCCCCTCATTTTCGATTAATTTCTCTTAATTCTCATTATAGTCATGAGGGCCTTTGGAGATGCGCTTGCAGGCCTGACGAAGGGGTTCTGACGGTGGGGCTACATTAACCGCAGAAGATAACACTACCAATCAACCTGGACTCCCTCAATGCTGTTAAAAGATAAAAACCTCTCACATAAGGAAAAAAAAGTGTCAGCGTCTGTCTTAATTGCACTCTGGATGTAGAAATACAAGCTAATGTGCTCCTCAGCGTCTCTTCATTAACAGCGTGAGATCGTAAATAGGCGCAGTAGTTACTCGCCACCTGCCAGAATAATGAGAGTCCAAGGTAGACCTTCATCTCTTCTCTCTTAATCCATCCTCCATGGCTTCTCTCTATCCTTCCGCTCATGTCAGCTTTTTAATAGTCCAACTGTTTCTTTTCCGTCAAGGTGGTACAGAGGCGTCGGGCAGGCACCAAAGGCTGGTGGGCGTGAAAGGAAATCAATTCGGAAACCTTTTGCCGTTAATTGGCCAAGCAGCATTCTCTGTGCAGCCATTTTCCCGATGCTGCTCAGGCTCAGACAGCAACGTCAGGCATGTTGGCTTGAGAATTTGAAATCCTAACCTTGTCTTTTAAATCCCAATTTGAAACCTCATCCTTGTTGAAATCCCTAATTTGAAACCCCAGATCTGCCTTAAAACCCTAAACCTGTTTTAACCTTGTTTCCAAATCCAAATACTCACTTGAAACACAAACCTTTTGTTTAAAACCCTCACTTGAAACCAAAAACTGCCTTTACAAAATTGAAATCCTACTCCTGGATTGAAACACTAACCCTAATTTGAAAACCTAACTTTTGTTAGCCCCATTTAAACCATAATTTAAAAATCTATCTTGAAACTCAAACTGGAAACCCCAACCAACCATAACATTAAAATTAAAAAAATGTCTAAATAATCCAGTCCTAAACTCAAATGTACAATCCTAAACTTGTTTTGAAAACCTAACCTGAAGAGAAATAAACTTTGAAGTAGCCATTTGAAGTGAATGTTTGTTTATAGATCGCAGTTTGTGTTGTTTTGACAGGTTACCTTCAGCAACTCCTGTGGCTAAGATAATAACGGCGGACCTCTCGGGGGTGAGACAGGCTGTCTGCACAACAGAACAAGCTAAAGAGAGTCTCCACGGGGATGCCCGACAGTGCACCATTTCCAACCGTGTTGTGTGAAACTTTTTCCTTGTGCCATCTCCGCGTCATTTTTTTTATTTTTGTCAGCCAAGCTGTTGGCTGCAAATGGAAATTAGCCAGTGAAGGCTTTTCACCTGTTCCTCCTATGTTTTTGTTTGTGTCGTGTTAGTCAAATGAGGCTCTGCACGCCCACCTGAGCAACACAAGACAAGGCCAAAACTATAATGACGTCTGTAATGGAAGTTATAACTGTTGAGAATGATGTCATGATAGCTGAAAACACTGGTTCACTTTTAAACTGAGGTCCCCAGATTTGCAGGGCTCCATCAGCCGTAAATTAGGCTCCACAAAAATGTCACAATTTAAAACGGTATCTTATTTGTTTTCTATTTTGAAAAGCAAACCATAGCTTGAAACACTAATTTCAAATGTGAACTCATCTTTAAAACCCCATCCTTGGTAAAAGCCTTAATTTAAGACCCTAATCCAACCTTGAAAATGTTGTTTGTAACCGTGTTGCTGGGTTGAAGCATTAAACATAAAGCCTTGCTTGGAACCCTATTACAGACCTAAAACACTACTTTGTATCCTTAACCTTGGTTTAAAACATACATTTGAAACCCTAACCCATGCTTGAAACAAACAGATGGCAATGATAATAAATGGCTGCATGCAACGCATTCTTGCGAGTCATGAGAAAATAATTAATTCCCGCTTGATTCCGGCAGGAACGCTTTTTAAATATTTGATGCGCAAATAACTGAAGGCTGTAACGTGTATGTCAAGCCTATGCAGCGGTACGGTGCCCAAAGGACTGCTGTGTTCCTTCTGCACCGCCAAACACATTTTGTCTGTGACCATTCAACCAAAACACAATGAGCTTTAAAACCAAACAATGTGGTCCAAATATGAAACGACACCTTTAGCTCTTTAAAAAAGATAACACCGAGTCATAAAGGGCTTTATTCCTCCTGATATGATTTCTCTATCATATTTCTCCTCAACAAAGGCACTCTGCACTGCAAAAGAAT
Source organism: Syngnathus scovelli (assembly GCF_024217435.2). Lineage (NCBI taxonomy): Eukaryota > Metazoa > Chordata > Actinopteri > Syngnathiformes > Syngnathidae > Syngnathus > Syngnathus scovelli. The sequence goes on from NC_090853.1 coordinate 8,581,967, forward strand.
TGTTTTATTGGACACGAGGCTGTATAATTCATGATGAGGGCCGAGGTGACACCAGCCGTCCAGATTCATTAAAAAAATAATGCCACAAATGAAAGATGAATGCAAATCAAACATCAATTACCACTGAACCTACAAAGATACCTCTGCCAGAATACATTAATTCACAACCTCCGCTTAAAAACGCCCAAAGGTGAAATGAATCATTAAAAAGATGGCACCAGTAAGAAATGTTAAATATTGGAGCAAGACCAAACTATTGCAAACGTAAGCAGAAATAACTGCAAAAGTGCGTTCGTAGACAGTAAGTGAAGCGGATTATAGACACAATGAAAAGAAGACAAAAATGTGCATTTATGCAGAGTGACAAATTCCAACCACGAGATTAAACACTTACTTGGACACTAGCGAGAAGGCTTCAGCGCACACCGCAGGGCACGGCACCAATTTGATCATCACATGCTCAGCGGCGGCCTGGAAGTGCGCCCGTGTCACCTTGTTGAGCACGGACGCCAGGGTAGCCACGTCGCCTGCCTTAGCGCTGGGGTCGCCGCCCACCGTGTCCAGGATGTTGCCACCGTGCACCACCAGAAGCAGCACGTGCGTCCGACATTTGGAATTCTGCAAAAGACCACACCCCATGTCTCTGTGAATCAACACGTTGCAATGTTACTTTTTGTACTTCCTCTTGCTAGTGAAACAATTGGGTGTTAAAGATCACAAGTACAATGTTTTGGACAAACACTATAAGCGTCATACCTCTATGTCCTCAAGTCCTTCAATGCTGCTTTGTGGCGCACAGCGTGGATCACCCAACCGATAAAGACCCTCTGCAAGCACGTGATAAAAAACAACAACACAAGATAAGACAAGGGTCAACCACATGTGGCACAAATAGAAAGGTCAGCGACTCAAGTCACACTTATGTTGCCAATTTTAGGACTTGTTGGGCTAAAACCTACCAAAGACTCGATTTAAACTTACCCGACTTAACAAATCAAGCCTGTTATATTTGAAAAGAAAAGGACATTTTTTACGTGTTGAGGCAAATATCATGAAGGGAGCTCCAAAAATTGTTACATTTGGATTCAGTCATTGTGTTTTGAGAAAAAGAGTCTCTCAGTTAGTGAGATGAATCATTCATGTACACGTGGCTAGTGAAACTCAATTAACAACACCAAAGTGAAAGTGGCAGGCTTAACCTAAAATTCAAGAGGACAATTACAGCTGAACTGAATTTCTTCACCCTTTCTAAGATTTTGTCCAACTCTTCAGTGTTTCCGTACATTTTGTACAACTTGATACTGTTGATTAACTGCAGCCCGTCTTATGTCGTCTTGGTTTTATGATGTCACAATATGATCAATCCCAATATTAGGTTCGCCTTGGAAATGTACGCAAACAATGAAATGCCCCAATGTATTGTGATTAATGTATGTTGTTTCTTATCAGGATGGTATGACTTGACTTTGAACTTAATTTTCCCGCTTTTAAACTGAGATTTGCATGACACCTGAATGCTAAGACTTGCCATTTACTTACAGCATGACGTATACATGAGTTACTCCCACCTCTACAAATGGAAGTCGATTTTTGAAAGTGGTCGATATTAGACTAATGCCTCTCGATTTGTCTACATTGCACCTGCAGACTGGATGTTGCTTCTCCTATTTGGTCAGTTGATAAGCATTTCCCCTTTCTGTAGAAAACCAGCCAAGTACTGAAAGCCTGCTATTCACTGTGTCATTTCAATCAGTTTCCTCTCTAATTGGATGCTTATTTGGCTTTATTTTGTCCTTCATTCCTAGCCTGGTGCACTCAAGGGAGCTCGCTGCACGGCGACACTATTTTTGGTCACAACGAACAGAAAATCAATGAGAGGAGCTTTTCCTTTCTTGTAAAAAAAGTAGAGGAAGGAAGGCTGGAGGGAGCGAGTGGGAAGGAGGAAAGCGAAAAGTTCCGGCATTCCCGGGAGGCAAAACATTGTCGGGTCTCACACAAGGACTATTTCAAGATGAGAGGCTTTCATATGCTTGGAGTGTAATGTCTGCAACTAATAATGCAGCCATCTGTTAATATTAGCATGACGAATGGATTTCAGTGTGCTATACGGCAAGAGTTGCTATTGGTATCCAATACCGAGTACATACAAGGCTAATACAGTTACGGATACATTTGAAGAAAGAAGGTGGAAGCATGATCAATTTGTGCAGATAATGTAAGAGTTGGTATCAAGCTCATTTGAATCTGGTTATCTGATTAGTTAACATTAGTCAGTGAAGAAAAGAGTTTTTTTTTTGTGCGTGTCTTGCCGCATTAGACAACGTGAGATTGCAACTGAGCACTACCTGACAAAAGCTCAAGAGTATTGGAGAGGTCTCCTTTCAAATTATTCTCCTTTTTTTAGTCAGTCAACAAATAAGAAGGACTTCCGGGACCTGAGATGAAAGGACTTTACAAATGGGAAAATATTGATCCCCCCCCTTCCAACTTGGAGCCGTCTTGGCACAAACGGCATGAATAACACATTCACAACAGCCTCCTGGAACGTGATATTTCTAGCGTGCACTTTTCCCGTTCACTTAGTTGTTCCTCCTCTGGTCTCTCGTGCCACCACGGTGTCACATTTATCTTGTGTAGGCGAGCAGATGTTTGAGCCGAGCGCCGCAGGAGGACGGGAGACGTGAGGAAAGCCGGCGAGCCAGTGAGGGAGTACTCATCTTTATCTCAAAGATTTCCTGCTGCAACTTCCTCCGCAGTTGCAAAATGGAATAATGCATGTAGACTTTCTTTTCAGTGCCACCAGTAAAATAAAACCAAAATGTGTTGCAGTATTTAACCCTTGCTTCTAACCCTAACCTAAGACTTTGACGTGGGCATGAAATTCTAATTCCCAAATTTCCATCATTAACTTTGGCTTGACACCGTAATGAGAAGTCCTACTTGTAATTCAAAATAATTCAAACTTTTGAAACCCTCAGATTTGGCTTGAAGCCCTAATATGTAACCCTAAATTGAAACCCTAAACCAGGTTTGAAAGCTTAAATTGAAGCCCTAACCTTGAAAGCAGTTTTGAAGGTTAACTTGACATTTTAAACCTTAATATATTGAACCTCATTTGAAACCCTAATTTAAAACCATAACCCGGATTTATCATCATTATGTGAAGCCCAAATTTGGAATCCATTTTGAACCACCAATGACGCCTTCAAACCTTAATTTATGCCAAACGAATCACACAAGATTCTCACAAACACAACGCTACCTCGTGTAATAGCCTAATTCGAAACCCTAACCTAAAAACCACCACCTCTACTTTGATCAGATTATCGTGTTTTACTGAGGTATTCCGCCAAGTGTTTCGATGAGCAGAGTGACAAATATGTGCAAACCGACGTCAGAGAGAGGGACATAATGGCGATAGTGGCGATGTACGAAAAGAGCAGAGTGGCGGAATAAATGGGAGCACACAGGCTGGGGACAATTGGAAAAAATGGAGCTGAAGGAATAATTGGAGAGGTAAGGAAGCCATAAAGGCTTCAGAGGAAGCGACAAATAGACGGAGATTTAATAGGCGCCGCTGACTGAGACGAGCCCGCTGCACTTTTCAGGCGTTAATTGCGGGTAGATTTCCCCTTAAAGCCATGAGGCCAACCTGCACCGCACTCCAATGTGACCCGAGCTAATGTCAGCGCTTATTACGCGCGCACAAATGATGATGGGACTAAAATATGGACAGCTGGGAGCTATTAATGTGATCACTCCTCTTGACAGTTATTCATGATATCCGGCACCTTGCAGAGAAAAAATAAGACACAGAGAGTAAAAAAAAAAAAAAAAATGTTCCTTGCATTTGTGACACAAAACAAATTCTACAGTTGTGCAGGGAATGGACATGTTATGCAATGACTTTGATGCGATTGGTCTACAGTGCACAAGAGGACTAAACAATGACTTAAAATAGTCCAAAAAAAAAAAAAAAAAAAGTTCATTGCACATTCGGTCACGCTCAATGCTCAAAGAGTCCAGTACTTGTGTGACAAGCGGGCACTTCACAGGTCCTTGATGCTTTGGTGAGTGGCCCCCTGTTGCCATGTGTGAGAGTGTGTGTGCGTGTGTGTGTGTGTGCGTGCGAGAGAGAGAGCGAGAGAGAGCAAGAGAGAGAGAGAGCGAGGCACTTTGTGGAGGATCTCCACAGGAGACATTTGTTTGATCTCTGCGGTACGTTTGCCGCTGAAGTTCACTCATTGAAAGCTTTCGCTTAGCTTTTATTTGGAGATTTTGCAGAACCTTTACAGCTTAATTTTTTTTTTTTTTGCCCATATTTTGAAGATGTTTTCACAATGGAAATAATGATATGATGATAATGATAATGGTCAAGCTGTTACCGTCATAAAAAATAAGACATAAATAATGTTACTAGCTGTCGGCAAAATTTCAATACAATTGGTTGCGATTAAATCAAGCGATTAAAAGCAGGTCAGTAATTACATTTTCTTTCTAAATGAGTCTAAAGCCTGCATTGAAACCCTAATTTGAAACCTTAACCTTGGCTTCAAAGGCAACTTTGAAACACTAAACTCTAACCCTGGTTTCAAAACCCCTATTAAAGATCTCAGCCTAGGCATTAAACCTTAATTTGAGACTCTAACCCTATCTTGAAACAATAATTTAAAATCTTACACCGGCTCGAAACAATAATTTGAAGCCCTTGACCTTGAAACCAAACTTGAATTGAAACACTAACCCAAGTTTGGAAGCTTAATTAAAAACACACACACAGGATGGTGTTATTTCCTTCGATGCTCACTGAGCTGAATTTCATTGAGAAGAATTGACTAATTGAAGCTGCACTGTATATTTACATTTACCACGCCGTGTTACTGGAAGCGACACTTGAAGGCTTAAATACGAATATGATTATTATTATTATTAGCAAAGCATTTCCTCACAATTGATCAAATCCCTCCGTGGCTTCAGAGCAAGTTCAAGTATTCTATTGAAAAACACTGCATACATCTCCATAAAAACCTGAGCTGATTTATGAGGACAAATGAAAGTTTCCCATTGTGTCAGCAGCACATGGCGTGCATCACTCAGGATGGCTAACATTTGCCTGAAAGGATTCTATTAGGATTCTTCAATAGAATGCTTTGTTAGGGATTAATACCTTACATCAAATTGCATAGAGAGGTGCATTCATCTTTATTGCAAGGAATCTAAACAAAAGATAATTCAGGAAACAATCAGTGCCCAGTAAACAATTGTATGTATGTGATCATGAGGCCATTCCATGTTTAGTTTCAATGTGGCAAGAGCTGGCGTGTTCGTCAAAAGACCTTGTACAGTATACCGCTGCAGTTTTGATCATTTTCAGATAGCTCCAAGCTATTATTCCACTAGCAGCAGCGATTGAAGCCAACAGCAAGAGAGAAAGCGCTCTAAGGTTCAAACAGATTGCATATTTTGCATGTCATCATTTGTGCCCCCTCCAACCAACCTCCCGCACCCCTCTTATATTCATCTTGGGCTTATGCTCAAGCTCCTTTTATTCCAAAGCCTCAAAGAATCAAGTCGCAGCATCAGACTGTAATCTCCCTGTTCTCATTTTGTGTTTTATTTTTATTTATTTTTCCCTCCACCACTGGGCTACATGTTAATATGAGGCCAGTGACATTTGGAATATTGCTTGTGGTATTCAAATGAAACGGTGAGGTCAGGCCATTTTGGCATTTTCAGCAGCAAACAATGAATTGCGGGGGGGGGGGGATGCTAAATCAATTCAAACACATTAAGGGTGGAAAACATTATTATCTAAAAGTCATACATTCTTGTGGCAATATAGCTGAGATTAAGTTTGCATAACACCAATATCTTTGTTGTCTTTCTATTTTTTTTTCTTCCAAAACTGATACACAAATCTAAAAAGGACTAAGTGAGATAGAGGGCTGTTGGTGTTCAGGTTTTGCAAGACATAGTCCACCGTGTATCTTGTGCATGATTACCATGAGATGGGTCCATGTGTCCCAATGTCTCAATCTGCTCCACCAGGTCGTTGGAGTTCCACTGACTCATGCCCAGCAGCATGGCACTTTTGCCCTCCATCACATCTGCTGGGGCGCACACGCACAACCACACACACACACACGCACACACACACACACACACACACACACACACACACACACACACACACACACACACACAAACACAAACACATCCATTAAACAAACATAAAATCAATAAATATGCCGGCAAGCATAAAAAACTTTATCGGATAACTGGACCTTGTGGTATGTATCATTTGATGTTGGTTGTCTCTGTAGCATAGTAATCGGATGCATTATCATGTCGACATTTTGTCTTTTGTCATATTTACCCTCTCTGCGGCTTTGTCGAGAATAACAGCAGTGTGGTCAAAAAAGTAGCAAATAAAAGCTGGGAAAGGCAATTCAAAGGACCTTGTGTGACATTAGCTGCTGGATTCCATGAAACAGAAATTTCCAGCATTTCCCAGAAATAATGTTTCACAGTACTAGTTCAGTGATTCACAGGAAAGCAAATATATGTTCCCGTCCATAAAATAAAATTGTTGTTGTGATTCATATTTGAAATGTATGTGTTATCAACACCTCTGCCCACATCCTACATTGCAACATGAAAATGTTTGCAGTCTATAATGGACTAATATCCCTGATTCCAGTTTTAGCTAGTCCCATTGTATTGGCGTAAGAGCCTAAATGGAAAGCACCCTCTGTGGTGGCGGCTAAAAAAAAAAAACAGCTGCAACGCAAGGTGTTAGGCTGTCACGGCCAATGATTGCCTAAAGTCTATTGGACACTTGTGAGGCTTACGGCACAAGGACAAGCGAAGCCAGTTCGAGTGGTCAGTGTTTTCATCGGCTCGCTCCGGATGAGTCATAAAATGGGGGGCAGAAAATGACAGATTCTTTCATTTCTCACTCTTCCTCCCACGGACCCCGAGGAGCTCTCTATTCGGATCACGCAACAGAGGCTCAAATGGTCACCGTTTGTCACTAGATATCGGATCAGCGTTTGCTCGGTTGGGGAATGCAAAGTAAATGCACTTCATTCAATCTTCTGACAGGGGCAAAGTTGGAGTACATCCACAATATGGACTCCTCCTGTGCCTCAATCTGGCTGCCAACAGAGTTTGAGATCTACATGATGGATTAAATGATGGATTTTTGTCCATTGTGCGGACTTTAATCGATATAAACTTGTTTGTGTAGTCTCTGGAGGCCTGACAGATGGACGATTTGGCAGTGCCTGGAATTAATTTGAACCCAATGAGTTTTGTGCCAAGATTGCGCAAATGTAGAGACAGAAAGAAAATAGAACGTGAGCCAAGTTCTCAACTCAGAATAATAACACTTAACTGAAAGCACAATCCCGCGACCCCCGTGGGGACAAGCGGTATAGAAGATGGATGGATGGATGGATGGATGGATGGATGGATGGATGGATGGATGGATGGATGGATGGATGGATGGATGGATGGATGGATGGATGGATGGATGGATGGATGGATGGATGGATGGATGGATGGATGGATGGATGGATGGATGGATGGATGGATGGATGGATGGATGGATGGATGGATGGATGGATGGATGGATGGATGGATGGATGGATGGAAGTAAAATACTACCTTGATCTACCTGTGGTTTTATACAAATTAAGGCACTTTGCCCTTGCATGTGGACAAAACAGCCAAGGTCATTGATGCACTTCAAGCCAAATAATAAACAGGACAAAACACAAGTTTAAAGTAGAAAAGGAAAACACTGGCAAGGTATTGATACAGGTTGCTGAGACTAACGGACTCCATTCCATGTAGATCATATATGTATACACACACACAAATTTCCAATTTTGGGCATGGGTCCTTGAGACGTACCTGCTTTTGCCTTCATTTGTCCTCCCAAAGTGTCTTCCTTTTCAATTTGGCAAACAGATCCTTGAGACTTTTTGTGATAGACAATCCTATTGGAGTAAGTTGAAGTACCACCTCTTAGAATTGGTCAAAAATTGCCTCTTTCACCATAATGGCACACTGTCTGTTCATTTCTGGAGACAGGCCCTTGACACTTTCTAGTGCGTTCCGTCATGAATGACCCCACCAAATGATCGCATGATCGATGAAACTGCTGTTGGACGCTATTTTATTTCTTTACATTCCAAGGAGGTTGACAGTAGCCTTGGAATGTAAGGCAAAACAGCAAAGTGCTTTGAAGTGGCTGTGAGGAGCAAGGAGGAAAGTCAGGGACTTGCCCTGCATGTTAGGGGTAGACTGCCTTCAAGGATTGGCCAAAAAAATAAAAGATATTCAAGACATCCTTCAAGTTGACAGTGCACAGTGAATGGGCATGGGGGAGAGAGCGGGATTGTTAAATGAATTTCCAGAAATACTTGAATCTCATCTTACGGCTACGAGTTGCAATTATATGACAGCTTTTGTTTTGGCCTCGATCGACATCCGATGACGCACAGTCAGATGAGATAGGAGGATTTTCCCCTAATGTGTGAAGGTTACAGAGAAATGACAAGACAGCAGAACACTCTCATTTCCTCAATGCATTACACATCACCTTGACTGTTCTCAGGTAATAAGTGCCTCAGCAAATAAAGATAGATTTTCCCCCCAAAACTTGTTAATAGACAAATTTATACAGTTCTTAACTAAGACTGACAAATAAAAACGCATTGTCATTACAGGATCTAAAACTGGCCTGTACACAACTGTACACAATAGCATCTCTTCATTCTGGAATTATTTTTGAGTGATTTCACAGTACACTAGCATCAAAGTCCTCTTTAGTGGGCCCCCTGGGTAGGGTCATTTCAATGATGTAACGTCCTCATTGATGGAGCCGTGTTAGCCATGATGTAGTCGAACTGTCATTACGCAGATAAAGGGGTGCTTTGACGACTCCGCTACACTTATGGCGGCCATAAAAACAGTATTCCAATGGCTTTGCTAGACTCCCAACATGACAGCAGCTAGCGTGTCCTCAAAAATAAAGGCCTTGCCTCAGCGATTTTTGTTGGCCACTAGGAGCTGGAATTATTTTTTATTTATAACCGTATCTCCACATTATTTTTGTATTATTTGGTATGTTTTTCACAAGCAGACCTACAAAAAAAAGCTTCAGAAGCCATGCATGAAATGGCTGTGTGAGCCTCCATTTTGACTGAACGTGGAAATTGTATTATCATTTCCGCCATTCCCAGAGATTCATCAAACGTGAATTTCTATTATAGATTTTGTTCTTTTGGAACAAAATTTAAACCACAGATGGATGATGCTAAATTGAATATATGCAACAATGACAATTCTCTGTGTATTTGAAAATTCAGCCCTCAAAGCTAGTCCGTCTGTCATGAGCAGTCTTAAGAAGCGCTGTTTGAAAAGTCAACACAGAGCATAGCAGCAAGGCTAGATGACCTGCCATAAATCTCAAAATTCTAATAGGCCCGCTCCACAAGGTCAGATCTTGACTCAAAGAATAAGCCCCCAATACCAGTTTCACAGACTCACACTAAATTGGGTGGACAGGCCTATCACAACAGGAGGCACAGAATTGTCTCAAAACCCCTTTCCAGAAAGGCAGAAGAAGTCGAGCACTTTGGTCTAAAGTGGCTGTTGTGGGTGAATTGCGGGGCTCGTACTTTGAGAAATTTCTAACTAATTTACCCAAGTGGATTGGAGACAAGTCTCCTACAGAGATTGCCAACCTGAAACTGCGAAGTCTTTTTGCCGGCATCACAAAAAGTAAACTAACATACCTCTACAAAGTCATATCCTGAACTTGGTGCGCATAATGGACTCGGCACTCTGAAATGATTTACCGGTAGGTGTCAATAACCAACTTCTTCAATTAAATCCAATAAGGAAACAACATCCCGCTATTCGACCTCGCTCTCAGAAAAAACAGGCAAAGACACCTTCAGCTGCAAATAAATCCCAAAGGTGTTGAAGTTTGCAGGAGCTCAGAAACACATTCACGAATGATCCTCTTTCTCTATTCACAGATTTACAATGCTGTCACAAAGTAGATCTGACAAATGCGAGAAAAAATTGTCTTTCGATGTGACCGTCGTCCTGAGAGGAGTGACGTAAAAGGAGTTACAATAGAAGAGATGAAAGTCTCTTGACAAACACTATTCCTACAAGGACTGTCAGACATTTTTGATGACTCTCTTCCAGTGTTCAAATTGGAGAAAGTACATGGCGTACAAATGTGTTGTCTGCAAACGCCTGCAGAAAAAGGCTCTTGGCTCACCGTCCAATATTATGAGCAAGAAAACAAATACATCTCCATTGACTGAGTGTCTCCCTCGAATGATCTAATCAAACATAAGAGCAAGATGGAAGATAGAAGAGAAAGACAGGAAAACAAACTTTAGCTATCCTCCAATCTTTTGTGCTTTAACATGTCATTAACATGTTATGTTATATTCTAGCTATTGTAAGCGACCTTCAGACAGTTTGTTTTGCTTTGTCAGGTGAGCAAACTTAAAGTTGAGAGGTAGGCCTATACCTGACACAGAACATAATGCGAGTATGTGAATTTGAAAGAAATTACCACATCAGACATCTGCTGCCATTGAGGAACACCAATAAATCTCTTCACAGCAAAACCTTGTGAGGCTAAGGTGATTGGAGTTTCATGTTTTATAGTAACAAATCAAACTTACCTGCCATACTCAGCAAGCAAAAAAAAAAAAATCCCTTGCAATTTGTGCCCGCATCTGTCCAGGACACCTGGTTCACATTTAATAGCAATCAGATTAAATGAGCCATTTGTTTTTCAAGGAGCCATGGAAATGGCCCACATGGTATTGAAATGGCCACTTCAACGCAAAATGGCATGCATGTTTTCAGACACAGCTCCTTGAGGTGTTTTGCCGACCAGATTTCGTGTTTCCAAATAAAACTGGCTTTGGTGGTTCGTATAAAAATCACGAGCTGAATTATTGTGTGGAGTCATCATGTTTCACTGCCATGGTTAGCCCACGCACATAAACTGCAATTAGTCATTCTTTACTGTCATCTATCTGTCTAGTATATGTGGTTCAATCAAAATCCCCAACAATGATGGACTTCCCGCCTGTGTCTTTTCCAGCATGATTTCAATACTTTTTTTTTAACAAGTCTACCTATTATAGTACCTATTATAGATAAGGATAAAAAAAATCACATTAAGTTAAATTGACTTTGAGAGATGACTTTTCCACAGATTTGTGAACTGAATTATTATTTGTTTTGTGTTTTATTGCGAGTTAGAAAGCATTGGTGTTATACTTTACCCATGTTTTGCCTCTCTGTCAAATCTCTCTCAAATTTGGTTGATAGTAATCTGACAAAAGCTCTAGGTCATGGAATGCTTCATCTCTGAAGGACCGTCAGAAATGGCCAAAGTCATCAAAAAATGGCCATTTCTAACCAAAATCTTTTCAGGCATGGCTTTGCTAGATGTTTTTGTACACCTAATCATAATAGACATACCTACCAAATTTCATGTTATTAGTGAAACTGGTGAGAAATACATAAAAATAGTAAACTATTACTACTTTTGTGGTTCAAATTTGACGTCAATCAAACAAAATCTGTAAGTTTCCCTTCCAAGGGCTGCTTAAAACAGCCAAAAGGATTTTAAAATGGCCACTTTGAATCAAAATGGCAGACTTGCTGTGCATTTTTTGTTTTACTTTCAAGAGACTATTTGGTTGGTACGAGACATGTCAGCCAAATTTCTGAAACTGGTTTTCGGTGCTGAATTTCCCTCAAAAACTCTAGTGCGGATGTGATTCATTTGGCCTCAGAATAAAATCGACCAAGACATGATGCAATTTCAGATCGGTCGCCCGCATTGAGTTGTCTGGCTCTGGTGTGTATTGTCTTCTTTCACAGCTTCACGCAGCCGCCAGCAGCATCTTATCTTCATCAGTGGCTCAGTGAGACGCAATTTTCAATATTTGTCCTAACACGGTGAGGCGTCAGCTCATTCCTGTAGTGTGCTCTAATGGATTTTGCACTCAAGTCTTAGGCGTCTGTTCCTGTGCAGTATAGAATCGCTTAAGAGGTGTTTCATTTACGCGTAACTGTACAACCCATTCCTCACTACATGTTGCTGAGTCGTTCTGAAATTTTTTATGTTGACGAGCTGCCACCGCAGGGCCCCCGGGGCTGCCAATTCAATCGCCATCGAGGCTGCCAATTCAATCGCCACATTGTCTAACAGTGCGAGTCCTTGACATCGCGTTGTTTATCCGAATTAGATGGCGTCCATTTGCATAATGACGCAAATTGACAGACGGAGCGTGAAAGGAAATCTGTCGCATGGAAATGATGTTTAGATGTGAGCATGTGTTAACTGTATGTGTTTACCGTAAATGGTCGTACAATGCAATGTTAACATTGTTTAGTGTTACATGCACCATGCCTGTAAAGATAACAAAGCAGCTACTTTGGATTGAAGCATCCATTTTAAGTCATGTTGGCAATTTTCTGGTGTCCTTTTAAAAATAAATAAAAATAAAATAAAGGCAGCTCCTGAGGCCAGTTGACTGCGTAACAAGAAATTTCAGAGGGTTCATCATGAGCAAACAAACAAAAAGGTTTCAAGAAGCAAATACAAAAATGACAGCAGCCAATTTGGTTTAAAGCTGCCATTGTAGAGTCAATTATGTCAATTTCCGCAAGTCCTTTGAAAACAAATCAATTCAGCCAATAGGGGCTGTTTCGCTGAGCAACAAAGACAAACTTGTCCTAAAAATGTTGTCCCAAATTTGATGCATATACTGAAGAGGATACCATGAAATTGTTAAGGATTTTAATTCGCATCATTGCGCTTGGAGTACAGCACCATAGTTTGGTTATGAAGAGATACTGAGCTTCCCTTGCAGTCTCTGAGGAATCACTACTCATTTGCTATTATCCGGCTTCATATTTGCTAGATTATTGTTTGGTGTTTTTCATTTGAGTTCTCACATGTTGACACAATGAAGCTCCTTTTTTCAATATTGCTGATTGTGAGATCGAAGGGAGAATGTTGGTATGAATGTTTCTGTGTGTATGTGCATGCATTACAAACAATAGTATGCAAGATAAGGACTGTTTACACTGAATAAATATAACTTCTCATAGGATTAAAAACTATTTCTTCTTAGGACTATTCTCCTATGAAATTGTTTTCCCAAAAAATACTTAATTGCTGTAATAGTACAAACTAGAAAAACTAGGAACTAGAAAAAACTACAAAATAAAATAAGACTAACCTCAGACCATAATGACTTCACCTCCATATGGTTTTTCTCTAACCGAAAAAAATTATACTATTATACTATTATAATTGTCACGAGATTTTACCGCCCACCCAAGAAAATCAACTCTTAAAAATATGCTTTTTTTTGTTTTAATCCTCTATATTAATAGATTTATCTTTGAAAGTTTACTGAAAGAGCACTAAATAAACATATGGACTGCCACTCTTTGGTCCTGATTAAGAGAGCATTTAAAGAGCACTAAATTGTTTTGAACATATTCATATGAGAAAGCTGTGCATCTGTAAACACTTGTAGGACAGCCAGTAATATTAATAAGACTCAAAACATTGTCTGTATAGTTAAGATTTTATGATGACAATCTTCACTTGAGGAAACGACGCATGAGTGCATTCATTATCCCGGGAGCACAAAGCTTTTCACACTATGTTGAGCTTGGCTTTGATCAGTTTTGTAGCTACGGGCTAAATGCATTAAAGTGTCTCAAAACATGAAAAGCATCGGAGCGTTTAAACGTCCTTGTTGACATGCTGCATCTCTGCCCTGACATGATGGTTTCACAGTTCACAATAGAAAAGCTCTTCTCCATCTTCGTGTATATTCAGGACATTTACAATCGGCTTTATCGTCTTTTCAGTCCAAAAGGTCACCCTTTACAATATACATCTATTTTTTAAAGAACATGTATCTATTTAGAAAAAAAAAAAAAAAATCTTTTTACAAGAATCCAGTCTCATAATATAACCTATGAACTATGAGACTTAATTCTAATTGTACTACTTGTATAACGCTGATTTTAATCTCAAAAGAACACAGCAAATCTGAGACTCTTGTGAGGATAAAGCGGTTCAGATAATAAATGAATTGATGGAATTTTTATATATTTATTAAAAAAACATTTAAATGCCAATAATGTTCCAAAAAATATTTTTGTGTTAGGAAAAAAATATATGCGGCGGTCCCTATCCACAGCTTTTATATATTTATTTAAAACAATTTTAAATGCCAATAATGTTCCGTAAATAATGTTTGTGTTGGGATAAAAATATATATGGCGATCCCTATCCACAGCTTTTAATAATAACACTTTACGTTCTACTATTGATTCAAGTCAAGGGAATACACAAGCCATTTTATTGAATATAATCACTCAAGTTTTCAAGTTTATCCTAACTGATCCATTCCAATCTACTCCTTTAATTAATGTCTTACTTTAACAGTGTCAATTACCCTCCAGGTGCACTCATGTCCCATCGGAAGGATAAATATCCCATGTGGATGGCATCTCCCTGCTTCCAGCTGGCGTAAGCGCCGCTTCATTATTGGCCGAGCAAATCCTCCTTCTCTGTGGTGCGCTGCACTTAATTACGAACCATGCCACTGATGTCGTTAGCTTTGTTTTTGTTTATTAGCAAAGCTGTCGATAAACGTGCACACTGGGGTACTTTTTTTGTTTTAATTACTGGCCAGAAAAAGTTCAAGTCAGAGGAGTATACTACAAAGGAAGTTCAACAAAGCCAGGTATTTATTGCGTAATCTCGATCAAGAAGGCCTAAATCCACAATCTGAGAAAATTGGTACAACGATGGTAGCTTTGTTAAGACAGGCTTTCATCCCCAGGCTTTGTGCACATTCACATAAAAGGGGTCGTTTGGAGCGTCATTAAACAAAACAAATGGACCGTTCAAGGGCTGCATATTTCACTCAGGAGGAGCAAATTGTGATCATGGAAGGTTACGAAGAATATAAAAAAAACTCTAACTGCAAAACGTTACACTGTTTCTGCAAATAAGGCAAGAGAAGAATGCTGGCAGGAAATTGCTGACTGTGTCAATGCATTTTTTCCACATGCTGAACATGGGAGAAGTCAAAATTATAAAAACATATCTTCAAGATGTTAGTTTAGTCTGTGAGTTAAGGTTTCCCAATAACGAGCGATTCATTCAAATCAATTGAATTTGTGGCCAATTTAAAGTGGAGTCATTTTATGATTGATTATCATTGGTGATGAATAGATTAATGAATATTTTATAGAAACGATGTGGTGGCTGTACCATGAAACAGACATGGCAGCAAATCAAAGTCAAGCATAAGAACATCAAAGTGGTTTGTAACTTCTTCTTTTTTTCCCCTTATATTGTGTGGAAAATAAATGCATCACATTTTAAAGTTGCAAAAACAACCTTGTGTGTCCTTGCTCAGATTTTCAGCATCACTGACTGAATGCATGTCTAACTGCGACCGCACAGCTTCTCTTTGTGGCATTGATATTTGAGTCAATCATGTTTGTTTCCAACTTCCAACCTCTTCAATACTTGATGCCTTGTAATCGACTGGGTTTGGATGCACCCGACTCAAGTGGATGCCGGAGGTCACCTGCTCCCTGCTAGATTTTGCACACTGCTATGTTTTGTCTTGGGCTTTAATCACTACTATATCGTTTTTGGCACATATTTGACAACGCTAAAGGCAACATCAGGAAATAAGTTTAACACCAACCTCGGGCGTCGAAAAATTCTTCATCTGAGCTGTCCACAGATTCTTGCGCGATATTCTGCAGACACCAGTGGGTGGCGCTGTGCTTCCGTGACGAACCTTTATGTTCACACAAACACAAACACACACATTTTAAGCAATGGATATTTGAACAAAAATCGTGCAGCAACACAGATGTTTTATTACAGGTGGTTCTGAAACGCATCTCCCACGATAAACGAGGGATCACTGTATTCTTAGTCCTATGTGAAAAATGATAAATTGGACCACAGTCACTTAGAGGTAAAAGTCTTCTTCATGCATTTTGTATGTCCATATTTATACAACCCCCAGGTGGCCAAGCCACACACATAACAAGTGGTACAATGTCAATGGGCATTGACATTTAAAATCATGATGCAAAAACCATTCAATTCTTAATATTCTCTAATGGTATTGTATCTTTAATAAAATACCATATTATATAATGCTTTTTTTTGTATATTTAAAAACACCGAGCAGATGAATGGCTTTCTCATTCATTTCAATAGTAAAAGTGGGTTGACATGCAAGTGTTTTGAGTTCCATAAATAGTTTTATTATAAATTACATTATCGGAACGGGATGCCTGAGAAGATGGCTAACATTGAGTGCGGATTACAAATGGGATCAATAAATGTATTTGGGTTGGAAATGAATGAAATCAAATCAATATTTAGCACCAGCTGTCGTGCCGTTTCTTTTTTTCACCATTTGTGTGCGAAAAGCTTGGGAAAAAACAAATGCCAAACTACACATAACATCATTTGTTATGAAAGGGTCACAACTGTCCAAAAATAACACACGGTGGGTGTATTTTATTGATTGCCTGCGGCATTTGTGTGCACTGGATGCATGCAAACATTTCAATTGATGCCTGGAACTCATTCAGCTTTCAAATGAAAAGATAGCCGCACCAAACATTCAATACTCGGCTGGTTTCACAAAATGAGGGACATGTAAAGTAGTGCATGGAGCAATGGGAATTAAACGCTGAATAATGTGGCAGATCTTGTATAATTCCAATATATTCCTCAAAATATAATAGTCTTATTCAATTGAAATGTTTCCCCTAAATACTTTTTTTTAATAATGATATTACAAATAAAATTCAGGTTTGACCTTATTTTAACAAAACCCATTTTCCTTTATCACTGAATTTCTGAATAATCATGTCTGGGCTGTAGCATGACTCAGCACAATTACACATGGGACTGTTCCCTTCTTCCTCTTAAAAGAGTACATCGGGAGGAGTCAAATAAAGCCAAAAGGACTGGAGGGAGGCCTCTGAAGAAAACAGGAGACTTAAAGTCTACTAGCCCATTTTTTAAATTCAATCGTAGACGATGGACAGAGTTGACTGGTGAGCCGCCCAAACTTGCTATTAATAGCTCGGGCTCCAATTTAATCAAAACGCATCGCGGCACAATCAATTGCTGCAGTCGATGAGAGGTGAACACTGCATTAATTTGCCCTCCAAAACTGTCATATGAGTGGCGGACATTATCACACACAGACACGCACGATAACACAAGCATACGCTGGCACGCACTAGAAGGCAATTACACTGGATGCCAACCGTCCTCACTACTGCAGCAACGGACAACGTCACTCTTTGTGCTCATCCGCTGAATTCACCTTGCTGCAAATAGCCTACAGTTGGGTTGTGTTAGCGCATTTGCGTTTTGTTTGTGTCTTTATCCACCGCGGCTGTCACTTTCAATAGCTTGTTCACTCAGACACTAGAACACTGTGAAGGTCACAAACTTGTAGCTTTTTGTCTCTTTGTTTTCTTCCTCGTTCATGTAAGGCTCTCCAAAGCAACATGTCTTGGTTCTCATGTTATGCTTTTGGTTCTCTTTTCATGTGGTTTATTCACAGATTCCTCAATGAGAACCAAGAGGTGTTTTTTTTTAGTTGTTGACTTTGTAGGTGCTGCTTGTGTTACATTTTTCTTTGTGCGTCCCCGAATTGTTTTGCAACAGGTGTTGCTGTAGATTTTTGCTTCCTTCACTCTTTGTTTGCCATCATGGTTCTTTTTCTGTCCTTTCTCTTTGTTTATCCCCAACTCTCTCTCTCCGTCTGTCCCCTCTTAAACCGAGCACAACTACGTAAGCTGCTGAGCAAAATGGGTAAAATACAGTAACAATAATACTCTTGCTATTTAAGGTTGTTTATGCACAATTTTCTCAAGAGCTGGGAACAAAGAAATGTGGGCTCTCTGATCCAATCAATTGGGAATACAAAACAATGCATCCGCTAATTTATTCTTCACATAAGACTCGCAGATTGGTTTCGCATCAGTCGGCTGGAAGGCGGTGAAAAGCCTCACGCCACTCAGCACCTTTTCCCTTCATCCACCATCAACCCGCTCAGCCATCAATCTATCTTAGCATCCAGCCATCATCCATCCATATACCACCCACCTACCTATCCATCAACGTACCTTCCCCCTACTCAACATCCATCCATTCAATCAGCAAACCTCACAAAGCCAATCTATCCATCCCAGCGTCTACCTGCCTAACCAAACATCTGTCCATCCATTCATCCAACACATCGATGGATCCAACCATAAATCCACCCCTCCATCCAACCAATCCATGTAGCCACTAACCTGCATCTATAACCAGTTCACCCATCTAAAGCCATCCATTTACCTGCCCACTCATCAATGCATCCCACCATGAGTTGCATTCATCCAACTAATCCATATACAATCGTCACAAAAAAATCATCCATCCATTCCACAGTCATCTATCCATCCAAACATCTGAATCCACCCATTAACCCGATTAACTCGATCCATCCCACCATCCAACGATCAAGAAAACAGCCATCGCCAGGGCGCCGCTTCCCTGCCGTCGCCTTGACCTGAAACAGGCAGCGCGGCCTCGCCATGACAATCATCCATTATGTTTCAATTAAGGTTATTACGTGTGCTCAAACATAATGCAGCAAAGCTCACAGATGGAATGCATGAGCTGAATGCCGGCTGCCTGTTAAACAGCGTCATACGACGCAACATACCTGTATATATATATGAGTAGCTAATAATAAGCAATGTCTTGCGGAAGTGGCGCGTTAGCATTCAGAACACAGACGGGGATTTATAGGCGCTGCTATTTTTAGCCAGGCGCATAACAGAACAACAAGTCCATGCCCATTTATTCAACTGGGAGACGAATAAAAAGGCAAACTTCCAGAGTGATGGCCTTTCATTTAATACGAAAAATATAAAATGCTCTGGGGAGCTATAACTCACACTATTAAGTGGATGTGAGAGGGAGGACGAGCTGCATCGATGACAAAGATGACTGTGAGCAAATTGGAAAGAAAACCTAATATTGTTTGCTGCTGGCAGACATATTGGCTGAAGAAAGGAAATATGGCCTGAGGAGAGGATAGGTAGTGCTGATCGGTCACTAAAACGGATAAGAATGTCTATTTTGTCTTCAGAAACCCGCTAAAAGCACGTTTTAATTACATGCGCCGCCGGTGGGTGAAATAATGTCGTGCTCACCATTATTGGCACTCAATAAGTTAAAGTACATAATGTAGGACTTTCAGAAAAAAAAATAATCAAGAGAAAAAATATATTTCCTATTAAGAATTTTTTGATGAAAGAGTAAATGAAAACTATTCAAAACGATAAATATTGGGAGGAAAAAATTGAAAACTCAAAGTGTGCTGTGTCACTGGTATTGGCACCCTTTCCTACAAATCAGTATGGCAACACATTGTGACTCTCCTTTGGTAGATAAAAAATGAGAATTGGTTATTCTAAATTGTCTGTGCCCATGTGACAGGAATGAACCAACAACTGATGTCTTTCAAGTTTTAAAATGCCACCTGTTATCCCCCTTTCCTTTGACACAATGGTGAAAACAAAGGAGCTGTCTGAGGGTATCACACGTGCTATGATTCCCAAATACAAGACCTCCAAAGTGTATAAAGGCTTCTCCAAAGACCTTGGTATCTCTTCTCCAACAGTACATGATGAGATTAAGAATTTTGACGTGCAGAGAATTGTCAAAAACTCCCCTTATGTGGGGGCCAGGAGAGAAAAATTGATGACTGAAGTCTTTGGAATTTGGTGGAAATGGTTGAAAAAAACACCACGACAAACATTCAAAGACCTGCAAAAGTCTGGGATCATGGTTTCAACATGTACCATGTACGTTGCAACCAAACCAAATAGGCTGTCATGGGTAAAGGCCAAGGAAGACACTATTCCAGAGGTAAGCACATTTTAAAAAAGTACATAAGAAAATGTTTTCTGGAACGAACGACAAAATAAAAATAGAGCTTCCTGGCAATGTATGCAAAAATGGAATGTATGCAAAAGATGCCAATACCGATGAGCAGGGGGAGGAGGGGGAGTGAGCGAGAGTAATAATTGATAATAATTCATGATTGATAAGATGTCGTGTAATGCCCACAGAACACATATAAGGACAACATTTTCCAAGTCTCTCTCAATCATGAATAAATGATGCTGTTTGAATAGTATTTTGTTTCTTATATCACCTACTGCAAATATGGGTAAATAATTATCAATGTTCCTTAAATCCTTTAATCATTAAGTAAAAGGTTCTAGCACATACTAATAATTTGTTTATTCGAGCGGACCTACTCAAGATTCATGACCTTGTGAAATTCTATACCTATTTACAGCCTTTAACAAAACAGTACCAAATAATGTACAAATTTAGTTTTTTGGACTTAGAGTGCAAGGCTTTGGAAATTTTGCAATACCAAAGTTTGGTAGTACCAAGAAGAGGTTTTGTGCATCTGTATGTGAGCTAAAACTGGAGCAGACTGGACCAACACTACAAGCAACACCATAGCTTTAAAGAATCTTATAAACATATGGTCTGGGCTCCTTACAAGGAGGGCGAGGCTTAGTATTATTTGCTCAGTCACTGGCTCTTCCCTACCATTGTTGGTATGTGCTTGCTATATGATTTTTTCTATTACTACTATTGGCATGTAATTACTGCTGGAATATACTATTTTAAATCATTTTGATAGTAACTATATGTAAAACACATCAATTTTCTTAATGTTATTTATACCAGTAGGATGTGCATTGGCGTAACCTAATCGTGAGGAAAGCAAATAATAGAAATGGGGTGGGATTTAATATGATTTTCTTCTTCCCACTCCTGTTTTGAGGAGCTGTTGCAAATAGTGATATGTCTTTTTCTTTTACCTCTGCCATGGTCATTCTTCTTCATTTTTTTCCACGTTTGTTTGCCATGAATGCATTGCACAATTGTCAGAAAAAAATGATGTTATGACCTGCTCAAAAACAAATAAAATAAATCAAACATTTAAGAAAAAAAAAAGGTAAAGCCCCAACCTTGTCTTGGAAGCCTAATTTAAAACCCCCACCCTGTATAAATCTTAAATCCCTAACCTTGCCATCAAACCCCTAAGGTTGATACCCTAATCATGTCTTAAAAGCATAACTTGAAACCCTAATGTTGCCTTCAACCCTACTTTGAAATCTCAATGCTCCCTTGAAACCTTTTGGAAAGCCTAGAGGCATGGTTTTACACTATAACCGTGGCTTTAAATCTTAATTTGAATCCCTAAACTTGCCCTCAAACCCCGATTTAAAACTCTAACGCCACCTCCAAAGACCTAAACCTGACTTAAGTCTCCAACCTTACCCTGGAAGCTTAATTTGAAATCTTAACCCAAGCGAGAACCCTAAATTGTGCTTCACCTCTGTCAATGTTACTTCTGTTACATTCCAACTACAGCAAAATAATAATCCAAAAATGCGTGTGCAATAGAAGCACCCAAAGAGGTTCACATTCCAGCAGATTGAGGCACACGGGGGAGGTATGCTACCTGTTAACGGCACACAGGGCGGGCAGGCGGGCATGCATGCAGATGTTCGCTTACCTCTTCCTCTCGCCTCCTTAGACATGCTGTCGCACAGAGAGCTCCTCTTGCTCAATCGTCCACTCGCTCACAAAAATAAAGAAGAAGAGGGCTGAGCTGAGCTGCGCTCCCAAAACGTTCTGGGAGCACACCGATGCGAGCTTGACGCCGCAGCCGCCTGGTGCGCCTCCCCTCGTGGCGATGAGCTGCCGCGCTGCTCGCTACGCATCCACCTGTGTCAAGCGGACATCCACCCACCCCCGCCCGCACCGGCTCCACCGCAGCCGTCGCGCATACTTTGGGGAGGGTTTGTTGTCTCTGTGCAGACTTGGCTCACATTGCCACCCAGCAGCTCTTCTTCCTCTCTCCTCCTCTCCAAGCCCCCCCGCGCTTGTTAATCCAGAAGAGAGTAGCCAAGAACCGGTCTGCAGCGCCACTGCCTCCAGCGGTGCGCACATCCGACGCGGCTGAAGGGCGTCCGTCCCCGCGGTGGTCACCACCAACACTGCAGCAAAGAAACAAAACCAAAAGTCCCAACAGCGGTTTGACTTCACAAGTACCCGAACATGGCAAGATCGTTTCTTATTTACGTCAATCAAGTTTATCCTATCATTTATCAAGTCCAAAAAAATAAAAACAAAATAAACCCTTGAGATTACAGTATGAGCGCGTGTCTCTCTCGATAACATAGGCGCGCATCATTCACTGCAGTGAATACCAGATTTATGAAATGAATGAGCATATTCAAATCTCATCTTGGACATACTAATGTTTCCACGTACCCCATGCAATTTGCTCCCGTACTGGGTCACTGTACGGAGCTAAAATTTCAGGTATCACAATTACTGGTAGTATTCAAGTACTCCATGTACTCAAAAGCAAATACTTATACTTGTATCGGTCTAAAAAAAGTTATCAATTATCCTTATTATTGATTGATACATACGTATAGAGAAAAACAGTTTTTAATGAGCTATTCCGTGCAGTGGCTACGGCATATAGAAAAAAAAAACTTTGAATATCTGTCCATTGTAGTGAATAGTGACTAATGTGCAACTTTGACATCAAGATCCATTGTTGTCCACTGCAGTGACTGGTGAAAATTTAACAAAAAAGCTTTTGACTAGCTTTCCATTGTCGTTATCACAAAGTATGAAAGGCTTAAAATAACACCAGCATAATGTCTGCTGTATGTCTCTTACACTTTCTAGGGATGAAATAGTAATGGAGCAGGTGGCTGGCCTGAAATCCAGCAGCGATCTGCACTAATCTGACATTAAGTTTTACAGCTACTGTTGCATCTGATCCACTCGGGCTGTAAAATAAGAGTCCACCACCTCAATGCCGGCACCATGAGGTTATATCACCTTTTCATGACACGTCTCACCTCATCAGCACGCCAGGATGGATAAACCATAAAAGAAAATGGGGGGAGGAACACTCTATTACAAGCAACCATATTCACAACCTAGAGCTGGGCAAACAAATAATATCTGACTATTTTCAGGTAATTTTTGCTGATTTGAGATCTCCTTCAAAGATCAACTCCATTTTAGATGATTCGTCTAAATATGACAAACATATACAAGAGGATATACTAAATTACTAAGATTTGGAATTTTTATCATTACGTGTGGGCAGGGCGTGGCGGGAAAATTGTAAAGTAAACATGACATTTTTTTTTAAATTTTTTAAATTCTGTCCCCAAATCCAGTTTAACTTTGCTGTCAGCCCTGGGGGAGGGAGAAGTTTTGGAATTTTGATGTGGAGAAATGACTAATGAGTACAATTGATACAACATGAACTGTACATATACAAATCTCTTAAAACACATGGTGAGCGGGCAAGTTTAGTCAGCTCGTTCATGGAGCCCAGTGCAAGTGGGTTAATTAAATTAAATCTCTCTAAGATGTATTGTCTCCACATACTCGGCGTTCTAATAGATTGCACCGCTTTCCTTTAATGTGGAGACACGAAGTAAATCATTTATTCAAACATTAAAGGCACACAAAGAACTTTTTAAAAGGGTTTACAGACGAGACGGCTTTCTTCCACCGGGAACGGTCCATGGCCATCACGAGATGGCCATGGACCGTTCCCGGTGGAAGAAAGCCATATCAAGAACCCAGTCCAACCCAGCGGCGCCTGGAAAACGGACTTTAAACCGATGATGATGACAGACATCCTCGCTCGACTTTTCATTATATTTAAGGCTGGTTGGCTTTACAACACACAAGACACCCCGAGAATTTTTTTTTTTTGAATACCGTAATTTCCGGACTATAAGCCGCGGCTTTTTTCCAAAATTTTGAACCCTGCGGCTTATAGTCAGGTGCGGCTTATATAAGATTTTTTTCGTGATTTTTGTGATGACTTGATCACTTTTATACACTCGTAAAAAGGCTGTGGACCACTGTTGTGCGGTATCTTGAAGAAAAAAACAACAAAAATACTATTTTAAAACACTACTATGGCTGCTGCTTATTCTGGCTGTGTTGTTTGTGACTATTATGAGCTTTAGTAGGAATGCACACTAGGTTACCTGCGTCAAAGGGCTCTAAACCCTTTCTCTTACTCTGCCATGTGACTCAGAGTGGCGCTGTTTGGACCATCTGCATTGTATTAAAACCCAATCAATCAGCATTTAAATTCAATTCCTCTGAAATTTTGCTCACCAAAAACAAGTTGTAATGAATGTGAACTTTTAATGCATTTTATTCAGAAGGTTACTTTGAACCCTGAGGCTTAAATGGCGGTGCGGCGTATTTATGGATTTTTACGGCTTTCTGTGTACTGTCTTTCTTTGTAAAAAACTCATGTGCACGTGCGGCTTATAGTCCGGTGCGGCTTATGTAAGAAAAAAACTAAAATATCCCTGAATTTTAGCTGGTGCGGCTTATAGTCCGGTGCGGCTTATAGTCCGGAAATTACGGTAACTGTTTTTGGAGATTTATATATGCCAACCACAAATTGTGTGATGTGAGATTTCTTTATTATTTTTATAATTATTAAACTTGACTGACTTAATGCCCAATGACTCACCAGATGGTCGACTCAGCTGAACAGTAGAAGCACTCCCTGTGAAGATTCTTAGGTACCTTCTGATACGCATTAAGTGCACTAACAAACCTGCAATGACACTTCCACAGTCACTCCAAGAATGAACTGAGAATTTGCTATTCATCTCACCTCTCAAATAATTCTTCCACGAAAGACAGATGAGACACTGCCCTACAAGATCCAGCAGATGGGACATGGTTGCAAAAAAAGCTTGACAATGTAGCAATTCATCCATCCATCCATTTTCTGAACCGCTTAGTCCCCACGGGGGTCGCGGCGTGCTGGAGCCTATCCCAGCCGTCATCGGGCAGTAGGCGGGGGACACCCTGAACCGGTTGCCAGCCAATCGCAGGGCACACAGAGACAAACAACCATTCGCACTCGCACTCACACCTAGGGACAATTTGGAGTGATCAATCGGCCTACCAAACATGTTTTTGGGATGTGGGAGGAAACCGGAGTGCCCGGAGAAAACCCACGCGGGCTCGGGGAGAACATGCAAACTCCGCACAGGGAGGGCCGGAGGTGGAATCGAACCCGCACCCTCCTAACTGTGAGGCGGACGTGCTACCCAGTGCGCCACCGAGCCGCCTGTAGCAATTCAATTCAGTCAATTGATTGTCTAAATATTATCATTATCGTGCCACTTTTCTTGCGATTTGTTTGATTTCCTGTTTTGACTCTCTGACCTTTCTCAGTTTTTTGATTGGGATTCTGATTAATATTGCGTTTGTAAAATATGGGTGAAGCAGCTCAATTCACTGAAAATTGCATCACAGTTGCCAGGTCACAACCAATCACAGGCCAGCGGGTGAGCTGTGATTGGTTGTGACCAGAGATCTGGTAACTGTGATGTCATTTTCAGTCGACCGCAAGTGGGCAAATGAGATGGATAAAAACAGGTGGATTTTGCCTGTTTCATTCAAAACAAAACAATCTGCACACTGTGTTACAACTAGATGGTCTTCACAGAACAGATTTTCCCAAAGAATTTTCAGGGTTGACTTCCTCTTTAAGTTGCATAGGTAGACAAAGAAATGTCAATTAACATGGGACGTCACGACGTAATCACACATTTCCATTATTCCCAGGCGGAAATAGAAAGTGTGAGTAATCCGTGTGATAGATCCTATAATCTTTTTAATCCCTTTGCCATAATGTAGTAATGGTCTCTCCAAGCTTATCTAAACTAATATTCTCTGTGGAATACAATCCCACATAACCGATGGTGCAGCAAGAGAAAGACCTATCACATCAAATGCAGTGCAGCAATCTTCCCTGTTGGAGCTTTATTTTATATTAAAAACACACACTCACACACAGACACACATACACTCCCAATTAATTGGAGTCCCTCTGTACAAAATAAATTAAAAGGACAATTGCATGAGCTGCAAAGACCTATTGGTTGACCGAAGAGGAAGAAGAGGAGGTGAGGCGAGGTGAGTGGATCAATTGCAGGAACTCAGCTGTGAAGACGGCCTCGGCACACTCCTCCATAACGTCCTGGAACTCGGCCGCCACGTCCTCTACCATGTCCCCCAACAGTTCGTCTGCTAGACTGCAGCGTGACAAAGGAAACAACAACAAATGCGCACACAGACATGGAGTTTAAATGCTTGTCATAAATAAATGATAAGATACCGAGAAGTGTGTTTGTGTACATTTCATTCTCTTTATGACTATCCACATTCGTATATATGATTTATTCAAGTATATTTCTCAAATCATTGCCGATAGATACAATTTAGGGTGTTTTCATTCTCAACTGTTTACATACTATGGAGGTTCAAATGCCAAAGTTTTGTAAAATCAATAACATGAGACCAAGATAGATCGCAAATCTTTTTTTTTGCTATTAACCTCTACAACTCGATGAGAGGGAAAATGAAAATAGAGAGAATGTGGTTGCACAAGTGTGCACACCCTTTTATACTAATAGGGTTAGGGAACATTCAAATTTGTGTCTGCACACATCTGTCAGGATTTAAAGTGCTTTGGATTAACCCAAAATAAATCTTAGCTTTTTCAGTAGACTTTTTCTGAGTCTTTTGCTTTCCTGAAGGTTTTGTGGTAACACTAGCTGGTATGTGGAACTGTTTATAATTCCCTCCACCTTTCCCAGCTGAAGAAAACTCGCCCCAAGGCATTATCCTTCCATGACCATGCTTCACTGTAGCTATGCTGTTCTTTTGGTGATGAGTTTGTGCCAAATATTTTGGAATTGAAGTTGACACATTTTTCCACATTTGTCTGGTAGATTTAAAGTCTGTTTTTGCAAAACGGGCTTGGAAAATGCGAGGCTTTTGCCTTGCCAAAGCACCTCCTAGCTAAACTATAAATATGACAAAGACAGGAGATTGTTGTCATCTGTATTAAACAACCAGTAATTGCCAGAAATTACTGCGGCTCCTTCAATATTCAATATTGCTGCCTTTGGGCAACCGTCTCGACCAGCGTTTGCCTTTTCGCTAATTTTGGAGGCACATCCACTTCTTGATAATGACACTTGTAGAATGCCAATACCTTGGAAATTCTTTTGTCCTGACTGATAACCTTTGAGCTATGAGATTCCTCTGATACTGTGGAATCTCTCTGCAGTGTTGTAAGATATCACTAAAAATGTCAGGAAATGTCTTCTACCACATCAGAATATTTTGGGTGTTAATCAGCACCACTTTAAATGTTGGCAGGTAGCTGACTACCATTTATCATGAATTTAAATGACTGATTATTTCTGAACACAGTCACATCCCCAGTTATAAGAAGATGTGCACACTTGGGCAATCACATTATCTCAGTTGTTAATTTAACATTACCGCTGTAAAAGATTTCATATATTTTTCAATTGAGTTTTGCACCTCAGGAAGAATGGGTGCAAAAGTAAAAAAAAAAAAATGTTTTATAACAGTTATTTAAGACAACCTGACAATAAACAGCTTTGTCTGAAAGCTCCATGTGTGTAAAATAGCACATCTAAAATGAGCTCCCAGATTGTTTACGCAACACACTTGTTTGCCCGAGCCCCACGCCGAGGTGGGTGTTTGTGAATATTCATCGAGTCAAAGAAATAAGCAAGTAAACGAGTGTTTTGTGTACTCGAGCGGCAGGCAGATGTGACGTGCTGACATTGTTGAAGTGCTTCTGCATATTAAGCGTGACACGCAGCGCAGATGTGTCTCTCCAAACATTAGCGAGGGACTTGTAATAAGGGACTCATTGGTCTGTTTGTGCCCCGATGCAGAAAACAAGATGAGGAATCTCTGAGGACATTTGAATATCAGAAAAGATGGAAGTAGGGGAGAGAATTATCTTCTGCACTGCAGCAACTCAACAATTCTGTTGAGCATGTAAATGGCAGACTTGGTGGGGCGGGAGGAAGGGAGGGGGATGTGGGAGACAGAGAGAAAGAGAACTATAAAAATCCTTTTCATCCTCTCTGGGAATGAGAATGCCATGTCATTGACAAACCCACCCCGGCAGTGCAGTTTATACATTTCTAAGTAGGAAAACCACGCACAGGGTTTTTGCTAAAGCTCCTATCCCACTGAGCTGTGCAACTGCAAGTGTTTTTGAAAGACACAAATGTTGCAATCTAGTCAGGGTTTGTTACAGTTCATTCAAGGTCACAAATGTTTGCCAAACTGTGGCCAGACATTCACCTATAGTTTTCTTGTCGCAAGGGAATTTTGGAGGTGTTTGGTAATTGGTCATTAGCTGAGCTCTAAGCAACAGTGATGGCATTTTCAGACGAAGCTTGCTACAAAGGCATCAAAAGCATTTAGGAATCTTGTTACCTGTCCGCAATGGACCAGAAGTGGACATCACCGCTGCTGCCCTCGTGAGCCGCATGGCGCATGTGCGAATCGTAGTCTTCCCGGTAGTGTCGGATGCTTCTCAGCATGCTGCCTGGCACGCTGATGACAGTCCTTGCCGGGCCACCGTCCTTCGGACCAGGGAATATCGGAAGGCCATCTTTCTGGGATGCCCCGTCCACCAGGCTGCTGTCAGAAAGGACTCTGTAGTAAGAGAAAACAGGCAGGTGCTCGTGTGTCACAATGTCACTTTGAATGTTCACACTAGAGGTCGGCAAACACTCCCGATCAAAGGCCACGATTGGATTTGAAACAGAGAGATGCGTCATGTTATTTGTAGCTGAGGTAAAAAAATGTGGATGGAAAGTTTGTAATACCCTTAAAAGAGCTGGGTTAGAAACAACCCAATTTGGGTTGAAAATTGGACTAACCTGCTAAGTTGGGTCAATTGAACCCAAATTCCTGCATTGTAGTACAAAACAACTCACACAAATTGACCCAACTGCCTGAGGCACGGCCACCACCCAGTGTACTTAAAATCAATGGGTTACAAATTTAACCAACCCAGGTAGTTGGATCAATTTGATCTTTTTGGAACAACCCAATTGTTGTTTTTTTTTTGTACCAAAAAAAGAAGAATGTTGGGTCAGATTGACCCAACTTCCCAGATCAGTCCAATTTTTAACCAAAGTTGGGTTGTTTTTAATTAATGAACCGATTATTAAATGCAATAAAACATTTTGAATGTGTATAGCTGTGTATAGAGGCTTAGCTATAATCAGTCAGTTAGCAAATTAATTCATGGCTACAAGTACAACAAATATTACAGGACACATGGTAATTGAAATGCTGGGTGGGTCGGATTAGACAACGGAGTGCGCCATACTTTCACCCCCCTTTCAAACACGCATATGGAATTATGGACAGTATGAGCTGAATCAGACACCAATTTATTTAGAGGTGGCGTTGTCTGAGGTCACGATGATGAATTTGTAAAGCGACGGTTTGCAGAGGGCTCAGCTGGGCACAGCTGAGCGCTTTCTAATCCTCCCTACTTGGACGGATCGGCCTGCTTCTTGTGCTCTCTGAGCTATATTTAGTGTTGCGGCAGTTCCCACACACACGCCTTTCTCGAGAGCCACTCGTGCTACTAAAAACTGACTTGTGGCCCAAAACATTTTAGATCTTGATTCATCACATCACCCCCCCACCCCACCCCCCGGAAAGAGAAGAGATTGCGTGGATATGCATAACGCAATAAAGATGCTCTTTCAAAAAATGTGGCTGCTGCTATCAAACTTACATAAAGCTTCCCATAGTAATCAAACTGTTTACTGGTAAACACCAACCTCGTTTATTCCTTGTAAGAAAAAGGAGAGGTTGTACAGAGCAGACACACAGAATGCAGTCTACCAAGTTTGACTAATATAACGTCTTGGTTCAAGGTTGTTTACTTTAGTCAATAATTGTGCTGACATGCTTAGCGACATTAACGACTTTGTGGCCACGTGAGGATACACTGTGAACTGAATTCTGTAAGTTCTTTTGAATTTCTTCCTTTCTTCCAAACGATACACTAGAAGGACGTCCTTTTGTGCTGACTGGGAAAATAAAAAAATATTTCCGCAGGTTTTCAAGCATATTATCCTTGATAGTTTATTTTAGAGAATTTGTATTTCCACCAGAGGAGTCTCGATTGACTCAAGGATTTGTCAAGAAGGCCGTAAAGACAACTTCAAAATAGGATAGCTCACTGAAAGTCTGCTGATCTTTGAAGAGTGAAAAAAAAATCAATACGGAGGTAAAAAAAAAAAAAGTGTCATTGTTTCAGCTTTGACACTGACAAACACTTAAATGCTGGGCAATCAATGATGTGCTAAAATGATTGTGTGGAAGTGGAGAGCACCTTTTTTGGAACTGCAGCCCCAATAGAGGCAAAGGGATTTAAAAAAAAAAAAAAAAAAAGACAAAGAATGCATGAAAGCTTTGGAATATTACTGAGTGGGTCCTCCATCTATCGATTTTGATGGAAGACGCCAAGGGTCAGCCAGGGTGGCGGCCTGCCCGGGCGTCTGTGTCTGGACTCACTATGGAGACATAAATCTTATCTTGAAACATGAAATCTCTCACTATTGTATCAGCGTCTACATGGAGTCATCATTCTAGTTTATTCCTTGGAAGAAAGAGGACAGACGATACAGACAGGACAGAAAGAATGCAAGAATCTGACTAATACGGCACCCGCTGTTACGCTTAACACGGAGCCGTTTTGTTGATTTGTTGGTATAAAACATCGGTTGGTTAATCTGGTTGGGTTGGTTTGAATGTTTTGTTGGTTGGATGTTCAAACTTGGTTGTTTTTGTTTGGGATGGTACAAACTATGTTTCACTATTTTGGTTGGTTGGTATGAATATTCGTCAGTAAGCTGTTGAGGGGAAAAAAAAAGGTTGGTTAGTTGTGTTGGTTAGCTGTTTTGAGTACCGATTTAAAGAAAAGTGCCTGGCGGGAATGGACAACAGTTATATTTCTGTTATTGCTGCTCTAACATTGTAAACTGCTGACAACAAAAGCATACATTAGCTATACGCTGTCATTAGCTCTTCAAAGTGTTATTTTAGCATATAGGTTAAATGCACACACAACGGCAGCTCATTCCTTCAGGCTGCTAAACTCAAGTCCGATTATTCCCTCTTGACGTGTCCCTAAGGATGATGACATTTTTTTTCAGCGTTCTATGATGAATGTCTAATCAAGCTCATATTTGATCACTTAAGTGCACACACTAATCTTAAGAAGCAGCAACTTGCAATTTCCAAAGGCCTCATCTACTTCACACTTCCTCCAGCCATGTCACCCCCACTGACTCCCTGTGTTCAACTTATTTGCCTTTGAGTGAGCCTGGCACTCACTTCACTCTGTAAGAACCATGTTGCTTCATGCACATTGCACGACTTGAGACTCTGCTGCTGTTCTCTAGTCAAAATAAATCTGTCCTTCTGCTAAAAGCTCTGAATGGATTGATGTCAACGACGATGCTGATGTAGTAGTAGCACTTAGGAGTACTTAGAGTGGTGGCAGTGGTCATTAAATATCATGAATATTATGCAGATATGTGCCAAATATGTATTTTTTTGTGTTTTGCTTTATATGGTTTATGCACCCCAAAATAATGGATTTTTTTTGTTCTTTTGGATGTTTATAACAATTGAAATCTGAACAAAACATAACATCCTTTTATCCTACTTTGACAAATTTATGAAAAAAATAACTTTATCCATGAACAGACATTTCCTAATATTTTGTTTTTCTTGAATTTCTTTGGTTTTTATCAATATTGTCTTCTTCTTCTTTCGCAGAGCTTCTTAAACATTTGCTATCAGTGAAATACACCGTCTTTATTACTTCCAGCAGTTGAGCAGCTGCAAGCATATTCTGAGGAAGTTATGGGTTTTTCCTTTGCGTACAGGTGGGGTCACTGCAAAGTAACCTTTTTTCCCGCCAATCAAAGAAAGAAACAAGGCCTCCTCATGAGAAATCACTTATAGTGACATTTCACCAGGAACAAAATAGAGTGCTGTAGAAAAAAAACATTTCATTCAGTCAGGAGGCCTAATTATGGAAACTAGCCAGTGGCATCCTGTGGTTATTTGCACACTCAGGGGCCCACATCTGCCCCCCGAGGTACAATCTACCTTACAGTAATGTACCCTGGAGAGTTTATTTTTGTACTTAAATGTAACAATTTGTACTTTCTGTACTCATCATACAGGTAAATCTTGTTGGTTTTTAAAAGGGTTGTATAATAGAAGAGAATGAAAAGACAGGAATAACAGCGAAAACCCTACCCTGTCTCCACAGGTTCTTCCAGAACAATATCAGCGAGTGGCGGCTGCCTCAGCACTGGTTTGGTCAGTCTAATGGGCTGTGGAGAGCTCGGCCGCGAGCTGGCAACCTGGACCTGAGAGCCTAGCAAGTGCATAGAGAGGATGGAGATGGTTTCTGTGAGGAAATAATTGGATTGGATTACCACTGTAACACATTCTCCACCAAGAGGGGAAGTGAAGAAAACAAAATCCGGGCATATGTGGTCTTAATATAATTTTTTTCTTATAATCCATTTCTCAATGCGTGTAAAAAAGATCCATCACCAAGAAGGTCTGAAGCAAACAATTAAATAACATACTGTGTTTTTCTTCCAGTGCAAATGGCTCTCTTGCATAAAATTAACCGGTGAAAACTGCTACACAGCAAGCGAAGTCATTTTACCCAATTTTTTTTCTTCACAAAAATCAACTGCCTCAAACCTGTAATATTGAGGCACTTTTTGACCTGCATATCATTCCAAATGCACAAAAAATTATCATGGTTACTCACGCTGTTGTGATCTGAACTACCGCACCAGCAAATAAGGTGTCACTACTTTTCACACGAGATTACATAAATATCGGTGAGTAAAAGACCCAGTAAAACTGTAAACAAGCAGGCCTGCCATCTAGTGGTGAAAGTTGATTTTACAATATAAAATTACAATGCCCCTTACATAGTTGCACTTGTGAATTCACATAGTCACAGACTTATTTTTACTAGTGTTTGTCTTTTTGGGGTGTGGGGTAATTATCCAGTTTTTCCAGGAATATTCCTGAAGATTTTGAGCCGTTCTATTTATTGCTATTATTCAAGTGGTGATTATCAGTAAGTAATAACTGAAGAGGAATCAGATTACATATGTTGGGCATATACTTGTGTGGGACTGATGAGGATTTGATCACTCTGAGGATTTTTTCTGGCCCATCTCCATGCATGACAAAGGAGGGGAAGTGAATCAATCTTGAGCAGGCATAAGAACACTCAAACTATTCAAGTAGAGTTTAGGTGTCAAGTAGGCCCAAATGATGTCCAGGTTGAGCTTGTCCTAATTGCCTGAGCGCAGTTAATGGAGTGTTTAGTATGCCTGCGTGTGAAGAGTACCTGCTGGTTGTTCCCACTGTAGAGTATCTGAGTAGGCGATCGAAGCGACTCGTCTCCTCACTTGCTCCTGGTCCCTCTGCTCGGAAACACATTTGGTAAACGCGCTGAGCCTCACTGCTACGAGCGGTTGGGCGTTTCCACGGCGACCTTTACCTGTATTTCCTCCATGCGCTGCAGCATTACCTCCAGGGTTGGGGCTTGCACAAACCGCAGTGCTGCCTCATCCAAGAGATCTGCCTCCTCGCCCTTCTCAGCCACCTGAGGAACGTGAACCATTAAGGGACATGAAGGGAATTGAATTTAAGTGTATCCGAGCCTTGCTTAATTGCCCGGCTAAGAATAGCCTTTGTGGTTTACACTCGTTGCAGCCTGCTCTGACAGCTTATTCCTCAGCGACGAGTTGCTCCTGCTCCTGGACTCTCCGAGATGCTGAGGTAAACACACAGATGAAGATAAACGGCACTTGAAACACTTACAAAAGCCCAAAACAGCCACTGCTAAATAATGAATCACAACACGTCATACACAGCAAACCACAGAAACGACCAAATATGCCCCCTGAGGAGCTGTAAGCGGAAATGGGCAATGACATCACGCCGATAGCCCTGGGGTCTTGGCTGCTCTTGAAAATCCTCTGCCCAGACATGGCACTGTTATTTATCCACCGGATCTTGTTTGTGATGATCAAGTGGGAAAAGCCTATATTCAAGCAGCTTTTTGAGCAAGCTTGGTTCAGTTACATATGGTATGCATGTTTTTGCATCTGAATCATAGTTTACTATACAGTATAGTCACATAATGCAATACCACATTTGTAGTGGACCTAATTCACATTGTTGTCTCTTAATTGCATTTGAATTGGTTGAGAAATGCTGATGCTCTAACCCCCCCCCCATTCTAACCTGTAGTGTCTAGCATTTTGTTGTTGTAGGAGAACATTAGTGACACTCTCGCTTTGCAATTACTCCTAATTTATTCATGCAAAAGTCAACAAATGCAGCTGGCAAATCAAGATTGATTTTGCTGCCGAGGCCATGAATGTAGATATGTATGCTTTGAATTTTATTTGCGTAAAAGGGGAAATTGTATTTCTAATGTCTTGTTTACAAAACGGTTGTCTCGCTTGAGTGCTTGTCCACTCATCAAGTGTGAAATTAGAAAAACAACTGCAAAGCGTGACCTTGAGACCATCATCAACTTTCATTGTCCTGCTTGCTCGCATCGTCTGATCCAGCCCATTGGTGGTCAATTCAATGAAAGCTGAACTTGCCATTGGCCCAGCAGTATGTTGTGTGATGAGGGCTGGCTCATAGCATGAGACAGAGCTGCCTGTAAAACGACCCAATTTCACATGAGCAAAAAAAAAAAAAGTAAAAAAGCTCTAATCCTTGGGGTATTGTGCTGAACACATGCAAGACACACGAACTACATACACTAACAACAAATTATTTAGCTAAGAGGTCAGACAGTAGCTTTGAATACAGAATACATTTTTACGAAGAAGTTGTAAGTTAAGTTTCTATTTCTATTTTTGAGTCGGCTTAGGAGGTTGTGTAATGCTTAGAAAGCCCCACACAATCAGAAGGTGGCAGCAATGTTTTCCAATTTAAGATATATATAAAGTGAGACATCACCCAACCTTGGCCTCATCCAGAAGCGGCTTAATTCGTTCTCGCATCTGCTGCTCAGCCCTCTCAGCCCATTGGGTCGGTGAGACAACCTCATCCCTGTGCAACAAAAAAGTTTATTACTTTCATTGTTATCTAGTATTGAACGTGTTCTCTCTTGCTACAAGGTAGCAATTGGGGGGGAGATCTGCCTGCTGCCTTTAACCACACCTCAAACGTTGAATGCGCTCGGCCTCCTCTCGTGTCAGCTCGTTAAGGTCCTTTAGTCGTTGCGTGGTTATCCTGTCCAACCAGGCGCCTCTACAGTGAACAAAATGTCATGTGTTCATTTTTTTTTTTTTTTTTTACAGTAATAACAGTCAAATCCCAATTTCAGACTGGTCTGGTCGCTAGCCAGTCACAGGGAACATATCGAGACAGACAACCATTCACACAGTCACTGAGTGGGAAGTGAACCTTTATTACCTGGAGCCAAGTCGTACGAATGTACCAGTATGCCATCAGTGACCAATGCTATTAATTACTGCATTAGTTACACACATATTAATTTGACTGAGTCAAATCCAAATCGTCTGTAACATAATGACTAGTGTAAAAATTTGTTTTTTACTGCCCCCCCCCCCTCCATTAGGTTTAGTGGGTAGTTTTACTTTATTTTAGTTTTACTTATTACTTTTCTTCTCCAATTTTTTGGAGACATAACCACAGAAAGCGGCATGATAATCACAGAACAGAAAATGGACAAAGGCAATAACTTGCATATTGCATATAACATGTTCCACTTCTGTCTTTCAGGCGTGAATAGTTGTACTGTATTTTAGTTTTAGGTTTACATACATTTGTTAGCTTCTCTTTATATTTGCTTCTTAATAAAAGTACTGTAATTTAATTTCTTGTTTACATACGTTTGTTAGCTTCTCTTTATAATTGTTTCTTAATAAAACGCAATTTAAAACATTTTCATAGGCTCCTGATTCTTTGGGTGGCTCAATCGTGGCAAAGCTGTTTTGATTAAATAAACATATGTGGAACAGAAAAGCAAGCTGTGAATTAATCTCCCACAAAGACAAATGACCTTGATTTAGAATTGAGCAAGCGGTTTGATTAATTTATTGTGGAGGGAAAGTAGACGAGTAACTGATTGGTGAGTAATGCCAGCGGCTGCGAATAAGTAAAAATTGACAGTTTGAAATAAATACAAACAAGGGACTCATTAAACTCTCTTCCAGATTTGTTATTTTTTTGTGCCAACTAGGACAGCTGTAAAACCAACCCTAATTCAAACCTGTTTAAATATGTAATACAAATAAAGGGTTTCTGTTAAGAATGAATGTTACCTTAGTGCTTCATTCTGGGCTTGTCGTTTGTTGTCCGAGCTCGGCTGGCCCTCTTCGCTGAACCTCACGGGCACTTTCTGGGGGCTTGAGGATGACGTCAATTTGGCGGGAGACGAGAGGCATCTTGGCTCATGTGTTGTCTTGTGACCAGAGCTGTCGAAGCGACAGAGATTTTGATTAATGGCATCTTGAAGCAACAGAGGCAAAATGGCATACTGTGGCTGTGGCAGTGGGAATGGCTAAATTCACCGTAAAATGGACAAAACAAACCAAAATAGCTGACATGAAGTGTCTTTTCAAGTATGGATTGTTGATAGTTTTTGAGGGGCTAATTTACCAGATTTCATGTTGCTCAGTGAAACTGGTTTCATGGCAGAATTTAAAAAGAAAAGGAAAATAAATTTGGTTGCTGTTTTTAGGCATGTTGTCAAAATTTGCTGCCATGCTCCAACAAGCCACGACAAAAAGTCAAAAATCATTCAAATTTTGCATCGTCCATACATATGTGTGGTTCAAATTTGGTTGGCAGAAGATGAATTCTCTAGAAGCAGGTCTTTTCTAAAGGACTCCTGATAGTGAGCAACATAAGCCTTCTTAAGACTTCCTATGTTTTCAGGCATGGCTTCTTGAGACTATATTGGAAAAATACAGCATAACTTTGACTTGACATTTTTCAAGATGAATACTGTTCTACATAATTACAAAAAAAATACAATAATATGCATACAGTAATATTTTTTTTTTCCATTGAAAAAGCCCCTGTTTGCAACCATTCAGTATGTCAAGGTGTACCTAATGGAGAGTATACCGTCAGAATTCCCATGAGAGTGGAGAGTTAAGTATAAATTCAACTGCGGCTTGCATAATCACAACATATGAAAGGAATAGGCAACAGGAGGCTCACCGCGACGGCGAGAGAGAATGTGACGACGCCGGTATCCAAGGCACTGACGTCTCCCTAGAAGGGGGCTGATTGACTCGGAGGCGAGAGGCCACTGTGGGTTCTTTAAAATGGGCGTCCTCCTTCCCAAGATTGACCTAACAGCATATAAACTATTTCATATGCTGCATGTCAGCATGGGATAATTGTGGCACTTATGTACAATTCCCACAAATACCTTCACTTTTGTAGCCTGGTGCTTTTTTTTCCCAGGGGAGTTTCTCTTGAGCTGCTGTGGTGCCCTCTGCAGGCTGACTGGCCGGAATGGCCGGTCTGGCTTGCGCAGCTTCTGTGCCGCCATTCGCGAAGCTGGCAACATGACAAATGGTTGACAGTTAGCAGGGTGCCCACTAATTTAGGGAGGTAAATTAACTAACAGCAGGAGGGCCATTGAAAGCACAGTTGTACCTCAAAAGTAAAACCACATATCATGTCAGCAAATCATGTGAAACTTCAGCTCCCTGAGCATTTAAATCGGCGTTTGCCAAACTTTATTGAGCCAAATCAGATATTAGAAAAATATCATGGCACAGCAACAAACATAAATATCACAATGACATTGTTTTTAAAAAAATTAATTACCTGCAAACTTTAAAATGTGATTACATTTTACAAATGTTTCTCCATTGTTATATAAGTGCGAATTAAATAATTAAAAATTACAAACGAAAATTAAATACATTAAATAAAATGAAATTGCAATGAAATCAAGGAAAAGCCCCATTATGCTATTGAAGAAATAACACTATTGAACAAATACAAATTTTATTAAATATTTTTAAAAGTATTAAATCAATTAAATAATTAATACCTATTAAATAATTAGAAGATTGATATTGACATAATCATTACCTAGTCCTCAAATGATAATTAATAGTTAATAGTCATTGATTATTTTACAATTTAATTATTTCATTTTATTTCTTGAATTAAAATGCCTTTATATTAATTTAATTTTGGCATACAGCTGCATGCACTGTGTTCTCACCATGGCTACTTCTCGGTGGCTTGGTGGCTTTCGGGAGCCCGCGAGGCGCACTGCTTCTGGAGGCAGGCAACATGCTGGGATAAGTGGACTTCTTCTGTGAAGGACAAGCTCGGTCTTGCATGGCCTGCCGCGTCTCGTGTTTGCTGATTGTGTGGTCCAAAATCTAATGAGAGACATAATCATCAGCTACACTTGGGTGTGATGAGACACCGTCATCACTATGATCATGTTTCCTTCACCTCTAGCTTGCGCAGGATATCGAGAGCCGTCTCCGGCATGGGCGAGCCCGGCTCAACTTGTATCTTGGCCGAGCACAGAGAGAGCTGGCAAATGAGGCGGCTCAGTTCTCCACAATAAGACGGTAGTTTGTTGTGAAACTGATTGGCAAGTTGGCGGGTGACCACCTGCAAGGCTTTCAGGGTGCTGCGATGGGCGCCTGCAAGACGTTGGATGGCTGTGCACTATGATTTAAAAACAGAAAATCAATTTGCAACTCTTGGGAATAATACTTTTATCGATACCTTTGTCCAAAAATGATAGACAAAGCAAATAAGGGAACATGTACACCACCAGTAAACCTGCAACCCTCAACAAACAAGCTGTTGCATTGTATTTATTTATTTACTTATTTATTTATTTAGATTCTTGGGAATGTGGGGGTTGCACCGCCTGAATGGAAAAAATTTCTCACTAAATATAATTGAAGTATACAATATAAAATGTTTCCTTATATCCATTTTCTGAACCACTACTCCTCACAAGGGTTGTGGGTGTGTTGGAGCCTATGCCAGCTGACCTTGTGCAGTAGGACACCCTGAACAGGTCACCGGTCACAGGTTGATGCTGATAGTACTCTTGACACTAACCTTTTTATCATCCCACACGCCCTGGTTGTGCAGATTCTCGATGTACTGTTGTATTGATTTCATCTGAAGAAAAAAAAAAATGTTATTCAAGAGGCCGAAATTAGCTTTTTGAATTCATGGATAGCCAAACTGAAGTACCTGCTGTTGTAGCGCGTAGATGGTCCGCGCCAAACTTGCAGACTGCTTCTGCCAGCGCACCTCCGCTTTCTCCTGCTCGTCGGGTTCCAGCTCTTCCTCCTTATTGTGCTCATTATTGCAGGCCATATCTCTGTCAGACAGTTTTTCCACTTGCCGCATGTAGTTTTCCAGCTCAACGTCAAGCTTTTGCATCTCTCTATCTAAGAGATCCTGCTGACCCATGGGCCCTGGTGGCTTCAAGACAGGAACTTGCATCCATGACGACTTGGAAGCAACAAGACGTTTTTTGGAAGGGTTATCTGTGTTTTTCTTGGGAGAGGAAGCCTCGCTGCAATTGGTTGTTCCATCCTGTGAGCAAAGAAATCACTCAGTCATTGATGTGACTCAGTTATAAGATCTATGGAGTAGGGCTACAACCAACGATTACTTTAACAATCAATTAATCTGTAGATTATTTCATCAATTAATCGATGAATCGGTTATGGAATTTTTTTTTCAATTTTCATTCCTTTATTCAAAATCATTATGTGCATTATGGCAAAAACGTTTATCATTGTTTTCCAAAATTAAAAGCAAATGCTTTATTTTGATTCAACACAGAAATAATTGGTCTAGTTTCATGGAGGTTTATAGAAATTGGATAATATTTACTGAAGAGTTGCTGAAATTCCAAGTGTATAGACAATTTTAAATTGAAAATGATATTTAAATGATTCATCAATTATCAAGAATTGTGATAATCGATTCATCATCAATTAATCGATTACTTAATCGATCCACATTTTTGTAGTTGCTGAGATGACTTATTGCATTATTGAAACAACAAATACCTCACACAACAATGTGCCTGTGCTTTTTTTATACCATAGATTCAATAAAATAACAATGTAGTACCTGCACAAATGCACTGTCAGAGTTATTTTGGAGCTGGAATATTTCCTGTCTCTGGAGATCTTGCTGGTCCAGGACATCCAAAGGCGGGTGATGAATGTGCAGTACGGATGGCGTGGTGGCCTTCTTGGCCATGTACCGTGGTTGTCTGGCTCCAAGTAGGTTTATGTCTGTAGTCAGGCCCTGCCAAGAAATAAGTCATATAGGACATATCAGCAGATCGAATGGATAAACCAAATATAAATGCTGGTATCGGGTACCTTTTTTAGACTTTTGAGTTCATTCTGAAGCTTGCGCACCTCCTTTCTGAACAGATCGTACTGATCCGTACCTGCCACCAGCCTTGCTGAGGTGGGCGGTCGGCCTTTTTGCTTGGAAGGCACAGGACGCTTCTTGGAAGGTGTCTGTTTGGATACAGGTCTCATCAATCTCTTATTCAGACCCAGTTTGGTTGGGAAAGAAGTAATGACTAAATCAAGGCAAGTCTTGCTACCTCCCCAATTTTGCTCACAGTACAAGACGAACTAATTAAAAATCTATCAAGCAATTGCTCGTAACTCATAAATTGGTGCACACGTAAGTCAAGGTTCAATTGCTTTGGTAAACAATGAATATACCAAAAACTATGAGCCACAAATCATTTAATATCATTTCAACCTCATTTTACACATTCCCCTTTAAAATAAACGGTGCCTTTGATTATAAAAAAGAAAACAGAAGAACGAATATATCAGAAGACTATTTGTACATATGCAGTGAAGACGTTCCATAAATTCCATGAACAACGCAGGCTAAACATAGCACCTCCCCAGCATAAAAAGCTCGTCTTTCAATCAAGATGAACTACTTCACTATACTTCTGTGACACAATTACTACTTTCCTGTTTTGCCAGAAGTTTGGCACCATCTTAGGGCATTACAGAAATAGCACAGAAACAATAACACATTTTTTTCAAACTATCTGAGGATAAATTCCTTGGTAAAACGTGGAAATAAGTGAATTTGTGAAAGGCAAACCACGAGTAGGAGGGAATTCACTATGCACCCTTTTATCCAAAATTATTACCTGAGGCAAGGTCGTATTGCAAATGTCCGACACAGACGCCTCTCCCAAAGGCTCCGCAGACAACCTGCACATGGCCTGGAAACGGCTCCGTCTTAGATCCCTCTTGGCTAAGTCGACCGCAGCTTGCAGCTTCTCTTCAGACAGATTGCTGAAGCTGAGTGAGCTTTTCACACTGCCGTCAGTTTTCTTCAGCTGCTCTCCAGGAGGCAGGTGGAGTAGCTTCTCAATGACAATGGCAGCCGGAGGACCCACAGCTGTGGCACGGTTGCTGGAGTTGGCAGGCACGGCTTCATTGAACAATAGCTGTGTTCAAGTGGACACAGCATAACATTTTTATATGTGATCATTTGTAAACTACAAGCAACAGTGTGCATGCCTACCCATCAAGTATAAAATTAAATAACAAGGGCATCTTCAGTTATCTGCCCATTTCTGAAAATTTATGAGTCAAGGGTCTCATATAGTGAGAGTGAGTAAGTAAATGTTGGAGTAAATTGAGATGAGATCGTCACTATTGTGGTATGTGATGGTCATTATTTTCTAATGTGATGAAATGCATTGACTGAATGCAAGACTGAACCTGCTAGACAACACACATGATATGAATTCATTGTTTACCTTGGTTTGGGACGTCTGATTTGTAAAATAGCCTCCGTTGCTGGTGTTTTGTTTGGAAGCTATAACAACCCATTCCATACCATTAGTTTGTTGACCAATGGAAATCATCGCGGCGCTAGTATTTTAAACAATCCCTCATCGCAAAAAGGACCGCCATGTTGTATCAAATTAACGCCACAATAGCTAACATCGCATGTGTGAAAGTTTCTGTCCATCAAATTAATCCAAACGAAATGTTTACGAAACCTATATGATGATTAACTGTGTACTTACGCGACGGTATACAGTATTTTAAAGTCAATATTTAAACTTGTACAAACTATCGGTGAATTTAAACTGTGGCCGCCATGACAACAACAAATCGTTACTGACAGGAAGCAAGAAGTACGGAAAGCGAAAGAGGCAAAATGATACGAAAATGATTTTCTTTGCAGAAGCCCTTTATACTCTACAAAACGTGTCTTGACGTTGTTTTAACGTTTATTTTTATTAAATTGTGTTCATAACACGAATCATTTATAACATTAATATTACTTTGTATTAATTTATTATATAATCTATTATATTCATCCAAACTGTTACAAAAGGGTTGATGTTGACACCTGTCACCTGATTTTACAGGATGAAACGTTATTACAGACAGTGCTAGGTACAAAAAGGGTCGTGTTTCAAAATTAGTAGCAGTAGTAGTAGTAGTAGTATAAATATCTTGCACTACATAAAAAATGAAAATAAGCAAAAATTTCTGTATTATTGCAGTGTTTGTTGCGTGCTTATGCCTTCTGTATTTATCAACTGGCAAAAAGCATTTAAGCACCCCAATCATGTTTTCCTCCGTTCAATGATTGTTACGAAACACTGCCAATTTTTCAGAGCAGCAGTCCTTGCATCTTGAGTTGACATGCTAATTATAAAGGGTTTCAAGTAGGCTACACTTTACAGCGTGCTCAAGTACGAGTTTAGTGCATTAAATAAGCTTTATCTACGTAATATTCATTGGTCCCACTTTGTAAGCGGTCCTTGGACGCACCTCAAATCAGAGGCGGGCATTTAATAAAGGGTGTTGCTTTCGAGTGGAAAAATAGCCAAATTACAATACTCATTTCATAAGAAATTAGTTTATCATATATATACCTAGATGTAACCGTGAAATGTTTACTTAAAATAACATGATACAGCTCTTTTAAGTAAAATAAGCGTTCAGCTATAGTACAGCAAGTCACAGTGGTCAAAAATTACGAGAATTGCCTATACAAAATAGTAAATAACAGTTTTATTTAGCCACTGAACGCATTCAGTAAGCTCCCATTTTAAATAAAAATCAATCAAAATTCCGTTTGGAAACAATCATTACGTTAATTCACACAACAACAAAACGATGAGGAACACGTATTCCGGAAGTTCTCGTGTGACGTTTCAGATTGTCTTTTACCCATCTTGGCAAACGCGACATCATATGACACTCTCACACAAGTCACTGGCGCCACTTCTTCCTTAATTTTCACTTTATTGACTCGTCTTCACGTTACTATCTTTGCCGATCCAACCCATGGCGCAGTACGAACAAGTGAACGTTCGCGGCTATAGCGAATTCTGCAAGGCTGTGGCAGACAGACCGGGCAAAGCTATTTTTGCTTACTTTTGTGGTGACAAAGACGAACACGGCACGAGCTGGTGCCCAGACTGTGTCAGAGGTAACCTATAATGCAACCTGGGGAAAAACAAATGATTTGATTCGTGCAAAGGTCAAATCACCATTTGAATGCTCTTTGCTCCTATTTCCATAACGGTTCTCCCTTTTTTGCCTGCAGCTGAGCCAATCTTAAAGGGAGCAATGAGTGTCCTCCCCCAGGGCTCAGTCTTCATCTACTGTCAAGTTGGTGAAAGGAACTAGTTAGTATATGTTTCCTAATTATCTTAAAATATAATTTAAAAGTGAGTCACTCGGTTGTTCAAATGTGCAACTACTGATACTTTTATTTACCAAAATCTAAAAT
The DNA here is from genome assembly GCF_024217435.2 of Syngnathus scovelli. NCBI lineage: Eukaryota > Metazoa > Chordata > Actinopteri > Syngnathiformes > Syngnathidae > Syngnathus > Syngnathus scovelli. The sequence continues at coordinate 8,625,996 of NC_090853.1, forward strand.
TTCAGCCTCAAATTATGAGTAATTCTGTTGTGGAATATATTAGAATAAATACATGTGCGCATTTAAAAGTATTTTGATTATGTGTTTCTCCCTTGTAGATATTTTTTTTGTCATGCAATATGTTCCTCTTTTTTCTGTAATTGTGGACTTTGTGTTCTCATTGAGAGCGACATTGTTTTTCCTAATACTGAAGATGATTGTTTGCAGACGGGATTATGAAATAGTCACAAGTCATCCTGTTTTTTAATCATTACAAACAATAATAGAGTTGTGCGATACCTGAGCTTCTGGTATTGACAAATACCAAGTAAATACTGGCACCAGTGTCGGCGATACCAATAAGAATACTTTTAGGTTGAAAAATTATCATGTTATTTTAAAATGATTGTCTTATTGGTATGTGACTTTTATGCTGCTTATCTTTCATGCAGTTGGAAGGACCCAAGCAACGAATTCAAGACTACGCTGAAGCTGACTGGGGTGCCGACACTGCTGCGATACGGCACTGTAAGACTCACACACACTCACACACACTGTAGTCACATCTTTCATATGTGTGATGTTTCAGCCTCAGAAGCTGGTGGAGGAGGAATGCTTCAAAGAAGATCTAGTGAAGATGATGTTTACTGAAGACTAAGACATGTGCCTTCAGATGCTCTCAAATGAATCAAGAAAGACAACAATGGCCCTTCTTAATGATCCGCAATTTAGTGACAATGTTGTGCTTTTTTAAAATTGTCTTTGTTCATGTGTTGTAACATTTAATAGTCATGCCTGATGCAGAAATTTGTCACTTTCTTTAAATTAAAATCACAATTTCAGAACGTATAACTGGACATAAATAAACCTAACACGTGTAGGTTGCTTCTGTAAACACTAGATGGCGAACTATTATCATGTTTTACAAGTACATCACACGTTGAACAATATTGTGTACCGTGTATAATTTTGTAAAATGGGGGGCTAAAAAGACGACAAAGATGACACAAAAACAAAGTGAGTATGTAATTAAAACTTTCAATATTCACGACCTGCATTGCGTATGGTGTGGTTTTATTATGAAGCATCACGTGACAGGATGTCTCGTGAGTGCAGAAGAACCGCGCAGCCGCAGCTCTGCATTTAAGTGTTCTGCGATACTACATAACGATACTGATGCCAATACCTTTTATGGACAAGTAACAGACGCTGTTGCTGCTCATTCTGCTAAATAAAAATAAAGATACGTGTAAATACACTAAGTTAAGTTAACTAAATTAATTTCAATAAGGATTTGATATCTAAGTACAGTATTGATATAATTTTGAAATGCAGTAAGATCAATACCACCCGTGTTATTATGAAAGTTTTTGATATTTGTACTTGGTCGCAGAAATCCGTGTTACAAGTGTTACTTTAAATCGTGGGTATTGACATATGAGAAGGGTTATGTATATCGACAGTCGGTATCGATCCTTAACTCACTATAAGCGAGACATTTAAGTGCGGCGCATTCCTGTGCACGGTGCCCGCGAAGGAAGACTCACGGGCGGGGAGACACCACGCTACGCCTCGCAGGGGGAGCCGGAGGAGCTCACCCCAAAAGCACAACTCACGTCAGACCGCGAGGAGCTCGGTGGGGGGATTCATCAGCGACCTGCACGCGGTTTGAGGGCCGAGGGAGCGGAGATGTCGGAGCTTCTGTTGAGCGTGCTCGGGGAGCGGCTTGTCAACCGAGAGAAAGCCGAGGTGGACGTGCAGGCGCTGGGTGAACGGGTGTCGCTGCTCGGCCTGTTCTTCGGCTGCAGCCTGAACGCGCCGTGCCGGCAGTTTAACGGGAGCCTGTGTGACTTCTACGGCCGCTTCAAGCAGACTTCGGAGCACCGAGACCAGCTGGAGGTGGTGTTCGTCTCGTCGGACCAGGAGCAGAAGCAGTGGCAGGACTTTTTGCAGGAGATGCCCTGGCCCGCCTTGCCATTCAAAGATAGACACAAAAAGGTAAGAAGTGGACAATTTCCAAGCATGGGCGTTTTTATATGCATGTATATATATTGCAGACAATCTGGTTCCCCTCAACCTAATCAAAGAGAAAACTTGTACGGTTCAATTCGAAACTTAGAGCTTGGGGGCTCTTTATTTGTTTATTCTTCATGCCCGCAACATGTTTTCTTTATATACAACAGTCAGCATTGACAATAATGCAACGTAATGAACAACACATGATTGTTTTATTATGATGATGCCTTCACGCTTGCAATACTGAGATGGTTCACGCGCTAAAATCATCATTTAAAACGTCCAAGGGCTAAATATTATTTGAAACAAAGTATTTGATGTAATTTATTGTACATTTTTAAATCAACACTTTTTTTTTTCTCTCTATGGGTGAAATGATATTGGTTGGCTACTCTAGTTACTGTCACCTAGTACTTATTGGACTTGCATATTTTGTATTTTTTTTAGAGGAATATAATTGTTAGAACAATGATTACTACTTTCTTCACTGACTAAAAGCACGATACAATTAAATTACCCCACATTTTATTGTAATTAGAACATTTATAAATGACAAACTAAATTGGCTTAGTAACAATAGAGGAGAAAAAGCATCGTGCACAAATGATAAGGCCTGTCCAAATAAATTATTTAGCTTCAAGCAATTTCCAATTAAATAATACAATATTTTGCTTCTTTACTTCATGATACACAAATACTATTATAACATTTTTAGCAAATAAGTACTTAAACTGTCCCTTTTCATATGTCAGGTGTAAGTAGGAATTGTGTGATTTTGTGCTGCTCTTTATTTTTTGTACAGTTCAATATGCAATAATGGTTTTTAATTGAGTCCCGCAATAAGGGGGGGTCACACTGCAAAGCTTTTAAGTCATTGTTGCTGTCCAGCTTGAAAGCAGCAGTACCTCTACCACTATTGTGCAGACTTGTTATTGAATTTGTGGCAAAAATCTGTGTTATCAACAGAAGAGCCATTGTGGAAGGATGTAGCCGGTTTCCTGCTGGACATAAGTAATGTCCGCTCCATACACAGGCCTGCATCGCTGGTTGTAGGGTTTTTTTTTTCTTCTTTTTTTGCCTTTTGTTGTATTCAGAGGCAACAATCAGTAATATTCAAACATGTGATATTTCCACGGCATAACAATTGTTTTAAAATTACATTACTAAACAATAACATTATTTATCAATAATTTACTCTTCCGATATGTTTTATATTTTCTTATTTTTAATTGTGGACAGTATAATAAAATATTTAATTTAAGATAACAAAATTTTTAATATATATAGTGTGTGTATATATATATATATATATATATATATATATATATATATATATATATATATATATATATATATATATATTATTATCTCCATATTGGCGGCCCTGTTAGTGTAATAAAATAAAGTGTGTGATATTAACAGAACTAGTCAGTGGTTGCTGTTGTTGACCCAATGGTCATGTGACCACCTCAGGCCTCCTGCCAGACTCTGTTTTCTTCAGCTCAGCTCCAGCACAGCAATTTATCTTCTATTGTTTACACCACCGCCCAGCACCCCCCTTCTGGAATCTCACACTGTACCTCCTCTCCCTGCTGTGGGCTCTGCCTTCACTACCCCCCCCCCCCCACCCCCCCCCCCCCCCCACCCCCCCCCCTCACACACACACACACACACACACACACACACACACACACACACACACACATCATGGAAGGTTATCTGGGGTTATCCATTCAAGCCTTCCCACTGCGGGAAACATTAGTCATTCGGTATGTTTACATCCAGTAAAGAAAACCGTACTAGTGCACTCAATCAATTGAAACCAGGTTTAAAAATGTGGTTTAAAAAAAAAAATCAGCTGGAACTTGTAATCATGAAATTTGTTAAGCATGTCTATCACGAGTACATCCACAAAAAAAGTCTCAAGAAGCCGTGTGTGAAAATACACAGGAAGTCCACCATTTTAGTCTAAAGAAGGTGTCATTTTGCCCATTTTCAAAGGTCCTTCACAGACTGACTCATCTTAGAGATTTTGTCAAATTACTGAAAAGAGAAATTTTGCCACGTCGCATGGCATCGTTATCGGATTCCGCTGACGCGACGACACACACGGACCGGTTGACTGGTTCTCCCCTGAAGCTGTTTTGAACTTTGATAGGCATATCTATCATGAGTAAACACAAACACAAACCAAAAACACAGTTAGCCATTTTGGTTTGAAGCAACCATTTTGGGGTAATTTTTGTCAATTTCAGGGGTCTTTTAAAGATTAACTTTTTCTATAGTTGTGGAAAGGGACGTGAAGTGGAATAAATTATGTAATCATTATTTTTATTAATGTTATATTTGTATTTGTATAATTGCTAATGGTTTATGACTTGGTGATATTTTCAGTTGTATTGTTTTGTTACAGCAAAAGCCGTTGTGAAAGCGCTAAAAAAAAAAGACGTAATATGTATATTGCTTGACCCCAGTGAGAAATAGTCGTCCAGAGAATGAATCAATGAATGAATATTTGATCTTATGTCCAGCATCTGCAGATGATTTTCAAAGTACTCTACAAATGAAATAATGAAGTCGGTTGTTTTGGTTATTACTTTAAGTGGCCATTTTCTAGGCTCTTTCCCCTACAAAAACATCTGGATATTTTTGTCTGATTTGCTACCAAATTTGACACATAAAGGCAAGCTGTCTGCTTGTTGGCATGGCCTTACCATGATGGATTCATTCTACTGGGGTGTCGTGTGTGAATCAATTAGAAGCCGCGGCCAACGGAGTGACTGGTGCAGTGGGCGCTTTCGTCTGGGCATTCAGCAAGAGAAAGGCGTTCTTGTTCGAGTCCGGACCGCCGGACGTCTATTGTGGGGGCACAAGCAGAGGCCCACATGGTACCACCATGGTGCCACCATGGAGGCTCAAGGAGTGCCGACTGCACTGCAGCATGGCCGCAGTGCCCCAGTTGAAGCAGCTGAAGCAGTTAATGTTTGTTATTAAAAGCAACCAATAATCCATCTTAAGATCATCATGGCCTTTAGCTCAGTTATTATTTTTCTTGTAACTGCACGCACACCTTGGGGAGAGTAAAACTATTTGCATATGGATTATTGAATCATTTCCTGTATTTTATAAGGAGTGCATCTGCAGCCGTATTCCCCGAAATAAACTGATACTTTTGTCGCAACAAAATGGATTCATGCAAATTTCTCCATTGGACATCTTTCACATTAATGCGCGTGTGTATGAGTCACACCATTCTCTGAGTTGGCTGTACATGAGCTCAACAAATGAAGATGCTCTTACAAGAAGTGCACTTATTTATGCGTCATTCAATGAATGCAATGGCTCCTCTCGCCTGTTTTTTGTGAGAATTGCTACTGGGCAGTGGGCACATTAGAAATTAGAAAAAAAAAACAGAATGGCCTGAACTAAATATAAAAATAGTCCATGCCACGCAGGGGTAAAATGTACTGTATGTATCATGTAATAATTAATGCGATCACGCCGCTAACCAATCCTTCATCGGAACTCCCCACCTTGCACAATAGAAATAACCAAGGGTTTGTCATATGATGGATGCAATACAGCTATTCATGGTAACAGGTAGAAATAAATAAAAAATAATGTTAAGTTCACATGTATATTCAAAATTCTGTTGAAATGTCTTATTGCAAAGTGGAGTAAATGGCTGGCGAGTCTAAGGAGCCAACCCCCTGCTGAGGCTCTCTCAGCCGCCTTGTCGGGGGGCTAATCGCCGCTTCGATTGGTCTTTTCTCGCCCAATCTGTTCACACGGCGTGGTGATGTGGCGGCCATGTTGCATGAAAGGCTTTCATCAGCTTAAGCCTGTTGTAAGGAGCAGCAAAGGTCTCATCCTCTGAGGACTTACACACAAGCGTATGGCCAATTAGAGACAGCGGTTCTAACAAAGAAACACACACACACACACACAGTTTATTACTGAATTACAGTAGTATTTGGAATGATCAATGGATGAATGAACTTTTGAAGACTGCAGTTACTTATTATAATCAACATCTTGCACAATAGAAATGAACACAAATCTACAAAGGCCGAGTCCTTGGGATGCTTTTTCATTTTAGTAGCTCACCTGGATATCACTCGCCACCTGCTTATGTTAATAGCATAGCTGTTGTGTTGATAGCAGCAGGTATGCTTTTCGGCTCTGATGAGTATGACAACTTCTGTGGTGACCGCAGTGCGGCATCATCCAGAGTGCGTGTATTTAATCACAGTCAAATGCTCTTGTGCACATGACCTGCTGCAAAAATAAAGCGGATTAACAAGGAGAAAGCATAAAAAATGTTTCTTGTGAGGAATGTTGGCCTAATTCCATCTGACATGTGAAGTCAGGCTTTTACACACTGGCCATCCAAGCCTATTCCTGACTTTTTTGCTAGTTCGCTGTCCTATCCGTGAGACACCGATGCAGAGTCAGAGCTAGGAATGTCTTGATCTGATATCTGATATCGGTCCGATATCAGCTAAAAAAAAACAGTTTCTGTCGACATCATGTCAGAATTCATATACAAACAGTGCATTAAAGACTCCGCTCATACACTAAGCACATATCATTCCTGTTGATATTGTTTTAGATGGGTATCGGACAGTACTCTAGTGTGCAATATCGATATTGTATCAAAAGTGAAAAAGTTGTATCAGGGCATTAGTTCACATCTGTTCATTACCAGTACAAGTGATGCGCTAGCTATTAACTTGTGCAATTGTATATCACGAGTAGTAGCACGCAGTTTGTTTTGTAATTTTGTTGAGTTTTGTGATTTGGAAAAAAAGCATGTGACCATTGCAACCATATTTTATTATGTACCCAAAATGTGGAATTTAAAAAGGACTGTGTCGAATTTTTATATGCACTTTAGTTGTCCTACGAGTTGACTTTAGTCATTCTACTAATGTGATTTATTTTAGTAGTGAGAACATGGTCCTTATTGATACTCATTTACTGACAGCCCAGTAATGGATCTTCTTGGACTTCTATAACCGTCAGTGGTAGTGAATAAGTTTTAAATGCTTTAATGGATTTCCTTTTGCCATCTCAGACTGTTACGGCTCAATACTGTTAAACTAGACAATTGCAAAATCCCGCAAGTTCTGTCCAAAAGAGACAGACACTTAAAGGTGTTTTCGTCGCATCCCCTTGTTGCTTCAGGTGTGCAGAAGAGGAAAGACGTCATCATTATCATCATCAAGTTGTTTTCACAGGTTCTTCCTGTGCTGCAAAGTGATGGCGTATGTTTATGAAGTTGTCATTTCCCAAAGATAAGAGATTGGATCATGTAGCACACTGTGTTTTTCAACAAAAGTTCTATACGCTTGACTTTCGAGCCAAGGTAAACACGGCAGTGGCCTTTAAAGTGCAGGATGTTATTCCAGCAAAATATTGTGTGTGTTCACTGATGTGTGTGCCGAGGTAGCAGATCAGACAGCGGCAGACCCTGCTTTTTCATGAAATATTAGCCCATGCTAACTTTCTGGCTTGAACACAAACGTCTGCGAAACACATTTGGTCAGTTGATCTTCAAGCTCTGCTATTCCATTTTTTTTCCCTTCCATTATGGGAATTTTGAGTTGCTTTTGACAATGAAACCAAGCACAATATTTTTAATCGGGCGGAACAGAAAGCCAGAAGAGTCGCATGGTTTACTCTTTCACCTTTTGTATTTGTTCTCTGAAGTGCATGGATGAAAAAGATCTTTTATCCTGTAATCTGATTTTTGATGTACAGGATGTTTATTTAGATTTACTTAGTCCACACTATCTAAATACATACATAAACAACTCTATTTCATTTTTACATTTGTATGTTTGTATGGAACCAGCATCAAGACAAAAAGGTCCGAACAAACGGATTGATTAACTTTTGATTTGTGGAAATTGTGAATGGATTTAACACAGATTAAGATTATTGTTTTAATATTCTGGACATAGCTCAAAGGTAATTTAAGGACTTGAATAAAATTTGCTCAACATTAGTCGTACAGACTTTGAGTCAAAATTTGACATACATAAAGATTAATCAATTTTGTTGCTTTGTAGCTTCCATATGACTGAGATATATTGTCAAATAATTACCAGCAAGGGGATCTGATGAAATAATGAAACCCTCAGAGATTTTTTACACTACTTTTGTGTAACCATTCCACATTTATAAACACAAAGGATGGGTAACAATGAACATTTGATATCTAAGACGCTATCTTTACACATCCTGCAGGGAAACACGCTAGCATTTGTTGTTTGTGAAGTGTTTCGGATGATGGCCGGCACAGTTTAACGCCAGTGGCACACAGTCGAGCCGACAACTGAGAGGCAACATCCTGGTCTTTTGTGTGTGTGGCAGGCAGCTGTAAGCGGATGCTGGATATAATTGCTGCCGCATGCCCGTTTAGTCAACGGCGTTGAGATGCAGCTGTCTCTTTTGTATGTGCAAAGAATTTCAAAGTCGTGACTTGGAGAGCTTTTTTTTGGGGGAGCAAAATTAAAGCTACTTTGTGGGATTTTCCCTAGAATTTTTAAAACACTTACAATTCCCATGTCATATGAAATCAGAACAGACCATCGTAATATTTGTCAAACCCCCAGAGTCGTTTCTTCGTCTTCCTCTTAGTGACACAAAGAGGAGAGGACTTTCAAAGTGGGTCAGGTTTCTGTGTCATGCACTGGCATATTCACTCACATCTCATTTGTGTGTGATTGGCAGAGGTGGCGAAAGAGCAAAAAAGCAACTAAGTCCTAAAAGTAAGCTCTGAGTTCTCTGCAAATGTGTATTTCTTGGAATCTCCTTTTGTTTTTGTGACCAACCATCTTGGAAATCGGTGCTTGCCCAGTTGTTTGCACTGATGATGAACCCGGAAAAGTGTTGAGTGTAAAGATGGACTGCCCCTGTATGTCAAACTTCAAACTATACCTTGATATAGACCAATATTCATGTGGAAGTTATTACTTTTTTATATTCATTTAAACTTGTACTAAAACAGAAATGTCACATTTAATGCAGGGACACCATCGCCAACTTCGGTTGTTCTAGTACAAGCAAGGCAAATGTTTGTCGCAGTAAATGGCTAAAGTCGAGGAATTATACTAAAAAAGAAACACATTGCAGCATTGTTAGCAGCGTTTTTAGCGTTCCTAGTCTTTATATTGCCGTTTTACCTTTTCTAGTGTTTAGGTTCGTCGGCATGTGTCCATTTAGACTGAATAGCACTCCTGAACTTCTTCTCAGTGTCCCACAAAAGACCCTCATAATCCTCATTACACCACTCTTTTACTTACCGCTCTTTACCCCCGTTGCTCCACTGTGTTGTCATCAGTGACCCATGAGAACCGAAGCAAATTCATTCAGTAACCTCAACATTTGGTCAAGCTCTGACCTTGTGGAGCTGACTTGTTGGAATTGTGTTTTAGTGCAGAGTCGTCAAACTCCTTCGCCATGATTCACCCATGCGCAATGACAAAATCGCAAATTTCTCTCAATTTGGCATTGTCCAATTGCCTACCATTCCCAATTTTTAGCAAATAAAATATCTGGGGCACCAGAAAACGGCCAAACTTACCCTAAAATAGACACAGTTGATTGACTTGACTTATGCATGTCACACTTCATGTAGCTAAGTGAAACTCACCTCTTGGGACTGAATTTTCGATTGTCAAATTTTTTTAATTTTCTACCAAGCTCAGAACCAATGCTCTGACGAAAATGCAAATATTTGGCAATTAGTACTGTGCCACTCATCTTTTTACTCTACGAGGATCAAATTTTGTTCAATCAGGTTTTTTACATCAACTCAGTGTTTGAAGGACTTTTGTAAATGACAGAATTTGAGTTTTTTGTGAGTGTTCTGACAATAGACACAACTATACTAAGTTTCATGTGGTGTAAAACAACAAAATCAAATTCCTCGATGGCCTACCAAGATGATGCAATACCAAAAGTGATGAAACTGCGGGCAAAACGGTAATTGTAGCTCACGTGAGGAGGGGGCTCTCCCGAGATATAAATGGTTGACTGTGACCCTGCTTTTTGTTCTTGCTCTGCTTTCAGTACATCTGCTCTGCTTCATTCTGAGCAGAACAAGGTGTAGCGATCCACTTGAAACAAGTCAGTGCTTAGGGGGAGTTTAATCATTAGTCGAAAGGAGGAAGTGGCGGCAAGATGGGCATTTGTGCTTTTTCCAGGTGATGTCTGGCAGGAAGTGTGTGTGTGTGTGTGTGTGTGTGTGTGTGTGTGTGTGTGTGTGTGTGTGTGTGTGTGTGTGTGTGTGTGTGTGCGTGTGTGCGTGTGTGCGTGTGTGCGTGTGTGCGTGTGCGTGTGCGTGTGCGTGTGCGTGTGCGTGTGCGTGTGCGTGTGCGTGTGCGTGCGTGCGTGCGTGCGTGCGTGCGTGCGTGCGTGCGTGCGTGCGTGCGTCTGTGAGCGCATTGTTGCGGAATGCTGCTCTCCCGGAGCGCCTCATCAAGATCCCACCATGCTGAAAGAAAGACCCCCAGGGGAGAGGTGGGGGCTCTTTATTGAGCATCAATGCAGAGATTGACTTCAGTGTGGAAATTTACCAGAGCAGGCTGCAATCTGAGCTCGTATCATAATGTGTGCGAGAAGCAGCTCAAGGCTCATTACCCTGTTATCTCTGTCGGCCCTGTATGACATTAAGCACTTTTCTCTTTTCAATTTCTGGCTTGACGTTTAATAGAAGTGTGACAGAAGCTACCTTGAAGACTGTTCTGTATTCTGTTCTGTATCTTTCGTAATAGGAATAATGAACAAGAATGATAACCAGTGACAACAAATTTAATATTTAATATAACAACAATATTTCGACTTGCATATTTTAACATTGACATATCAGGTGAAGAATGTTAATAGCCCTTGGCTAATTTTGGTGCATCTACAGAAATGTTCATCGATGTACACTGTCCCTGTGAAATAAACTAAAAAAATCCCATATATAGCCCTTGCAAAAAAAAAGTTTGAAGATCCCTGGATTAAGAAGTAAAGATAAAAATGCAATTATTAGCTTGACGATCCTTCTGGTGGCCTTTATGTCCGACCAACCGCAACACACGGTTGTTTTGTTTGGCTCTGTTCTTTCTACCCAGCGAGACGTGTATTCCGGCAAAAAAAAGCCCTTGTTCCTGCTTGTACGCATTACACCGAGTGCCACTCAGCAGTCTGCTGGCAGCGGTCAATCCTGTTAGTGTGGAACAGCGACCAATTAGATCCGCTATGCATCTGGCCGCTACGTTTGTATAATGTCACTGGAACACCATGACTGCGAGCAGGCTACAGCAAGAGCACAATGGACTGTAGAGGAACAACTTTGTTTACAGTCTCATGTTGCTATGGCAACGGAATGTCTCATTGGAGAAGTTGTAACCGGCAATTCAGTTCATGTTTGTCATGCTAGCATGTACAGAATTCAGTACTGGTACATCTTTTTACCTTTTTAATTTATTTATTTATTTATTTATTTTAGCAGGAACCATTTTTCTATTTTATTTTTCACAAGAACTGGAAGGTATGCAGTACACAAGGCCGTCTGGCTGACAGTGCTATCTCATGATCTCAAACATGCAATTGTTTAAACTTAATTCGAACAGGGAGTAAAAAAAATAACCTTGGTTAATAAACCGCATGCTGGCTAAGGAGAAGTTGCGTAGAGCGCACATGGTGATCAGTGTACAGGCTCGTCTAACCTCATACTAACATCAACATCAAGCCGTCTCATTGTGATTACAAAAATTGAATTGTAGTCCAAGATTCAGAACACAGTCCTTTGACTAACACTGCAGCTGCTGCCATAGACCAAACCCGGCTGCTTCATGATCAATGTTGCTTCAATTGTTTACTGAAAAAAATTAAATAGCCTATGTGAGCCGCAGGCTACTTGAGGAGAGTTTATACAGAGCAGAAACATGGAATGCACTACACTAGGTCTTTGGACCAACACACTTGTATTGTACTAAACATGGAGCCGCCTGGCAATCACAAACATACTTACGATTGTTTACTGGGAAACGGTAACATCCACAGTTGTCCGTTCATCCAAGTCTTTTTACTCACTGTAATTATTGTATGGTTTTACTACTGTGTTAATTTATAGGACTATGGTACCCTCTGTGTCGATATACACATAATCGTGAATAATGACATGCATGATTAAAACTAGCTTCTGAGGTTAATTGGCAAGCAGGTCATGCCGTGTTGAAGAATCTTTGGTCAAATGAGCCAACCACATGGATGTACTTCCTTCTTTGTATGGAGCAAGAAAAAGTGGGTCACATTTTGCGAGCACAATCCAATTTTCCACATTGGGACAAATAGGACTTCACGCCCCTTGCCTTCACTTTCCATTCGTACGACAGGAATTATTCAGAGGCAGTGTGACTGGCTATTGTTCAGCACCATGCATTCCTCGCTGGTTGGGCCTGATGGATAAAAAGCAGGCTGATGTCTATCTCGGCCCACAGGGATGAAGGCTTACTATGTGGCAGATTGATTACCCGCATAATGTCTTTAGAGCCAGCACCGCATCCTTGCCGCCGAGTTGTGTCACTATTTCCCAAAAATAAATCACTCTTCATTTCGAATTGACATGGAAATATGGAGCAGCGCCATTAATGTGTCCATAAAGTCGATATATGAATGTTATAAAACACATGGAGAGTAGCCACTCGCTTGTTATTCTTAGCAGCCTGCTTTTAGCGATGACTAATGGACTAAAGTAAAATTAAAAAAAGCTAAAAATCATGTTATAAAAAAATAGTGTTGAAGGACAAATTATAAATACTGTGACCTAAAGTCTAACTGTGTCTATTGTGAAATAATACATAATACATGGCTAGTGACGTATAAAAAGTTTTTGTAATTATCATACATGATGCAAATCGGGGGCCATAGCTCCAGCTGTTATGCTGATAGCTACCTTGGTGGCACAAGTCCTTTGTGAACTGATGCAGCGAGCCCAAATGCTTTTTTTGTGTGCGTGTCTGCCTTGTGCCTCGTTATTTATAGTGAGTAAAGCCTCAGAACATTCCGGGCTGCCACAGACCGTGCACGTCCTCTTTGTGGGCACCCTCAAGAAAAACAAAAGGGGAAACATGCTTCCGATGGTCATTGTTTATTCTTATTTCTTCTTTGTTGGTTATCTTTTTTTACCAATGCCTTCCATTTAATTTTCAGTTGTTTTACGACTCATTTGTGACCTACCACGAGTCACGTTGGGTCAGTCGGCCTCCTCAACTTCCTCTTAAGCAGAGCATTCCTCACTTTAATGCTATTGCCTACTTTGGAAAGTTAGTTTTTTTTCCCTGACCACCTCGCCTGGAAAATATGAATTATTTTTCACCGATTAGACACTAGGGTCATTTTTATTTTGTTGCATTTAATTATGACTACATGCTTAAAAAGTAAGGTGCTTTCCAAACGTGCTTTTCCGAAGAGAGCAAAACATTTTCAACACTTAAGATTGGTCATTTATAAAAAAAAAAATAATAATAATAAAATAACACCCACCCATGTCACTTAACCAGGAGTAAAGGTTTATGAAATAATTGTGACCCAACATTGTAGACTCGAGCAGAATTCCAAAACCATCACATTTCAGGAAACCAAAAAACTGCTTGTTTGTTTAGTTATTAATATTGTATTGTCAAAGAGAGCAGGCAGTTTTTGACGATTCATATTAGTAAAAAATTTGCAAAAATAACACACACACACCTATGGACTGAAAAATAATCTTTTGGCCATAATCTTAGAAAAAAGGGTTTTGAATGAAGCACATGCAAGCCCTCTTAGAAAGATTAAAACCATGGATTGTATTTTCCCTCATGGAGCCCAATTATACTCTTGTACATAGTAAGTGAAGGAAATCGTTTCATGTGCATGCAGCACAGTATACCTCATCACCACCACATTGACAACTTCAACCAACATTCTAGCGTGTGCCGCCTGTCAGAAGCAAACCCCTAATTTGGAACCCTAACCCAAAATTAAAATTCTAACTTGAACCCTTAACCCTTGTTCGAAACACTATTGAAGCCGCACATGAGGGTTACATTCTTCTTCATTCAGTCTTTGGAAGGCAATGCATGAGGTGGGCTGAACATGGAAACAGGCATGCAGGAGGCAAACAGATGTGAGGGTTTAACAAGAGGAGGAAAGGGCTGAACGAGCGGGCATAACATGTCACTTGATGCCGTGATGTTACTGGGCCCTGGTAATGCACACACAGCTAACATCCTGGCCCTAACAAAAGGATAGCCCGCCTGCATTGTGAGTGGAAAAGCAAAGCAATGTGACATGCCTATAAATAAAGTAGGTTTGAATGCAGGTTGACATACTAAGCCTTGGAGCTCTCTGTGTGCTCTTTTTTTATGACAAGCAGAGAACTGTGTCACTGTGATTTATGAGGCGAGGTCCACTATGGGAAGAGGACAAAACGTGGGTTACCAATATGACATCTGTTTCATAATGTGGCAGCTGTTTGTGGAAAATATGCTTTGTTTAATACTGCCTTGAAACCCTGATTTGAAAATTTAATGATTGCTTGAAAAGTCTAACCCTGTTTTTGAATCCCAGTCCTTGTTAGAAACCATAAAACAGCCTGATCTCCCTAGCTTAATTTGAAATTCAAACCTCAGTCCTGTCTTGAAACCCTATTTTAAACCCCCCAATTTTGTCTTGAAATCTCAATTTGACAAGATGCCAGTGACTTGCAAGCCTAACTTGAACCCTTAATCCTCATTTGATACTTTGTTTTATAATCCAAATTCAAAATCGTAACACTGCATCAATTGAAACCCTAATTAAAAACCCTATCTTGTCTTGGTACCCAATTCCTGTCTTCAAACCCTAATTTGAATATCTAAATCTGGCTTGAAACCATATTTTTAAAAAACTAGTCCTTGTTTAAAACTCTAATGCAGAGTTGAAACCCTAATTTGAAACCCTAAATCAGTTGAACCCATATCTTGAAGCCTTAATGAAACCGTAACCCTGACTTAATTGAAAGCCTAAATTAAACTGAAATTCTCTGAAACTGTAACTGTGCAATATGAAACCCCAAGACAAGTTTAAAACCCTAATTTAAAACCATTGTTCAAACCTTAATTTGAAATTCTGAGTTCAAAACCAAGTCTTTCAAAGTCTTGAAACCCTCTAGTCTAGCAGCATAATTAAATGTGTCCGTCAATCGTTGCAACTGTAAATTAATTTTCATTTTTCAAATGATCGCTCGCTGCCGCAATTCAGCTCAAAAGGCTGCTAAAAGCGTGTGAAATGTTCGCCTTTTAAAGTGACATCAATATTCATGTGTTGTGATGTCGAGAGCATGCGAGGAGGCGGAGGAGGAGGAGGAGGAGGAACTGGGGGGGCTTAAGATTCAGGGTCAAATGGAGGTCATGGCATGGAAGCTTTCCAACCCACCCCCACCCTCTTCTTGTGGAGTTCTCCCGTGTGTGTGTGTGTGTGTGTCTGTGCGTGCATGTGTGTGTGTGTGTGTGTGCATGTGTGCGTGCGTGTGTGTGTGTGCAAGTGTACGTGTGCCTGAAATGAATGCTGACTGCGTCTAATTGAGCGACAAACCGTGCAAATGAAGCTCATTAATGTGTTTTGTGCGATTATTAAATTGTCATGAAGGCATAAACGAGGCCATGTTAGGTTTTTACACCAACTGCTTTTCTTTTCAGCCTTTTACGTGTTATCTGCTCGTGTTACTGCCGGCAGACAAAGAATGCACCTGGCTTTCCAAGCCACGAGTTGGCCCACCATACTCGGGCCTGAAGTAATACATGGAGAGCGTCCAGCTGGTCCAGACAAAACTCAAACCGTGGGTCAGTTTCAGCTGGTCCAGAGTATAACTTGGCAGAGCAGGCCTTATTTCTATCATCTAAGGACAATTTTAATCACTTGATGTAATAAACCAAATGTAGCTTATGATTTTTTTTTTTTTTCAACTAGCAAATTGTGTTTTACTGTTACAATTTTGCACACAAGGGAGTGGAGATAGGTAATGTGGACAAACACGAAATCTGCTCACCGACACATCTGCGACTATGCGGGGGTCGACTATAATCAATATTGACCTTGAGAAAACATTTCTTAAGTTTGAAACCCCAAAACCGGCTCAAACACTATCTTCCAATCTTACTTCTCACAGAGCCCTCGGTCCCGCGCACCTCCACCCTCCCCACTGGCCCGTTTCAAATAGTTTCCACATTACTGCGCATGTAACCCTTTTCATGCTCTTTGTGATCAAACTGAGGAACAAAGAGCAGATAAGCGCAAAGAATATTAAACCCGTTGCCACTGTGACTGCAGGTTGCCTCACAATGCAGCACATAGCCGCTGAGAGCTTTTGTACTCTTTTATTCCTCCCCCCTTGCCCTTTTTTTTAAAACTCCATTAAAAGTGGTCTCTATACAAAAGCAAAGTTTAGCGCCTCTATTCAATCAGGTTGCTTTTGTGCCCGCACACAAGGCTGCACGGAGGTGGTGCACCTCCATTTTTCCCCCCAAGCACCCTGACATTCTAGCACCTGTTTCCCGTCACAAAACCATTAATTTATCACTGAATTATTAAGCGGGGGGAGCGCACACAATACACGCTCTTTTGGCACTGAGGGGTGTTGGAGGGGGTTGCCGTGGCAACAGGAGCAATGGTAAAGGTGGCGAGACAGGGGATGGGGGGGAAGAGGGGAGTCATCATCATTGAAAAATGCAATCGCCGCTTTCCCGCCCAGTCAAACGAGCGGATTAATCAAAGATGCAGAGAGAGTGGGGAAATCCCCTGCATGATAGCGCTCGGATCGACGGCACGCTTCAAAAAGATGACAAGTGAAGAATGTGATGAGATGGAGTTCCAAAAGGTTAAACATTGCATCTGTCCCAGGGGAGGCCAGCGGCTAGGATCTGAAGTGGTAGCACGCGCTAGCAGAAGAGGTGTCGGGCGGATCCTCCCTTTTGTAACCGTGACGAGCCTTTTTTGTGTCCGGCCTCTTTAAGGGGTGAGCAAGAGTGGGGAGCGGAGCTATACATTGGAGCTGAACAATAAATCAAATTCCAATCGACATCAAAGTGTAGTAGAATGCCATTTTCAAATCAAAAAGATTACAATGGGCTTGACTGGTAGAATTTTGGGGAATTGTTAGAGGTAATACTTAAAAATTGAACCTTACAGTCTTGACTACCACTAAGTTAACATCTATAATTGAAGTACAGATAAACTGACTTTCATATTATCATTTTAGAGTAAGCCTAGCCTGCAAGACCAAAACATTTATGTTCAATAAATCTGATTATTTGTTATAATACAGAATAGATTAATTTATTACCTGTTTGACAAAAATACATGGGAAATACCATAAGTATAAAATGATCATAAACTTGATGTATACTCTTATGTTTACAAATTTTGCAATTGCATTAACAGTCTGTGTGGGGGAGAAAGTTAGTCCGGCAAAGCTTTAGCTTTTAGCTGCCTCTTTTATCAGCTCCCTGTCCTTGTGCAGTCTCTTTGCTTCTGACTTAAAACTGTTCCCTTTTGTAGTGAAAGAAATTGTCATCGCTAGGAATTTAATTGTCTCAATATGCGACACCACAACAACTATAAATGTGGATTTCATCGACGTCTGCCTGAGAGCTTAAGCTAAGTTCATCGTATTGCTATGGCCTTGACGGAAGCAGTCATTTTTATAAGTGAAGTGACATTTTGTAGATGACAAAAGTATATTTCATCCAGCTGTCGTTGTTTTCTTTAGAATGATTGCTTTGTTTCCTTTGGAGACATAATGCTGTGTTTATTGCTTTGGTTATAATAGCATCCAATGAAATGATGCTTGTAGGGGTGGCAGTGGATCAATACGGCATGGGATTGTTCTTGCTTATCATCTCCTGGAGGGACTCTCACTCTGAGAGCTATTGCCTGTGCTCTCTGTCTTGTGTCCGAGTGGTTTGAGGGCAGAAAACGCTGAGCTGTGTGTTTAAGAATGGAAGACTGTATTTTTTTTTCCTCTTTGGTGTGTTTGCAGATGAAACTGTGGAACAAGTACAAGGTGACCAGCATTCCGTCACTGGTGTTCGTGGACGCCGCCACGGGGAAGGTGGTCTGTCGGAACGGTCTGCTGGTGGTCAGGGACGATCCCAAAGGTGAGCCTACGTGATAGCCCATTTGTGGTGCACTTTCAGTCTGCTGCTTTTCCTGATGTTTTATGTTGTAAGCTGCTCCCATGTTGCTCTCAAGTGTGCTTCTTTTTCGAGATTGTTTTGGGGACACTTCAAGTTTGTGCTTTTTGTTCATCTTTTTTTAAGATCCCGTAACTTGCATGGTCTCAATCCGCGTTTTCCTTTTTGGCATTTGTGTAGCACATTCTTGTCTTTTTTTTTTACTTTTCTGTCTCTGTGCTTCTTTTTCAGGCTTATGTGTCACACTCTGCTGTCACTCCTCTCACTCTGCTCACACTGCTGCTTTTTCTGGCTTTCGTCACACTATGAAACTATGTTTCGTTTTCAGGATTCTGTAATGTACAAGTCCGTCGTGCTTTTCCTCTTTCTGTGATAATTTTTCAACGTTTTGCGAGTACTCTGCCGTTTAATTTTGTCCCTTCCCTCATCATGTACCTCTTTTTCAGGCTTTTGTGTAGCACACTGCCGTCAAGTATTAAGATTACCATAACATTTACATTAATTTCCATGCCTTCGTGGCTGTAATGGTGCACTAAAAAGCGATTAGTCATGTGAGAGAATTGCATGCTAAAGGCGACACAGTGGACATCCAGAGTGGATTTCTTTTCTTTTTGACAGCTTTTACTGTCTCTGCTAATGAAAGCCAGAACAAGCCTGCGGTGCTATTTGCATGATTCATTAACTGCGCTTGTAAACGAGTTGGCGGTGGGGAGGACATAAATCTCCAGCTATAGTACAGACACATATAATTCATTAGTACAGTTTTTTACATATGTAGTTTTTAGTTTCTGGGTATGGTTTTCCTTGTTTAGTTTTTTTTTTTATGTGGTCAGCAGGATTTTTTCACATTTATTTCAAATTAACTTATTAATTCATCCTTTTATTCTCCCCCAAAAGAATATACTTAACTGATACAATTGCCAAATAAACATGTCAACAAATTATATACAATAGCTAGAAATACATAATTTATTTACTCAACATAAATAGCAACAGATTAAGAAAGATAATCTAATAACAAATAATGAAAAACAGAATTATAACAAAAAAAATGTAAAAATGACTCCATTAAATGTGTGTGCATGTGCAAGCGTTTTACTCCATTTATGGCAAGTGAAAAATTAGACAACCAGGCATGATTGGATAATAATAGTACATCAGTGAAGAGTAAAAGTAGCTGGTGAGTTCGTCAAAAAACCTAGTCATATATTCTCTGTGCAATCTCCCCTTTTTCTGGCAAGGAATAAAATACAAAAACAACTTTTTGGTGTTTCCCAGTAAATAATCGTATGTCGATCACCACAAAAAAGCTAATGTGTCGTAAAAGTGTGACAGTAGTTGGTGTTTAAGTCAGAAGACCTCCTACGTCTGCACTGTTTCTCCTTTTCATTGGAAGGATTAAACTAGAGAGACAATTCTTGGTGTTTCACTGTACAAAATGTGATGTCTGGCTCCACGTTTAGTGTGATAGCAGCTGCCATGTTATGGGTGTAGGAATGATGGTGGCGAACATTCTCCGTATGGATGAAAAGGCTGACTGGAGTGCCTGCTGCCAGTGTGAAAGTGGCCTTTTAGCTTCAGGACCACAATGAGCGGCTGTTGCGCTGCAGACGTGTCATTCCTGCCTAATGAAGGCTCGCTCATAAAGACGCCATTATGAAGCGGCCATACAGGCCTTTATTTAGGATTACCTCCAACGCCCCCGCCCTCCCCGTAGAACTCCACTTTCTGGTGCCTAACAATGACGATGCCATGAAAAGGAAGTGAAAGAATGACCCAGAGCTGGAAAGGAGGAGATGAACTGCCTCACATCTCACATGATTTGACCTATCGAGATCCAATTTGATGGGGTTGTTTAGACTAACTTGAACTAGAGATTAGTTTGATTGCTACCATAATTCGACAGATAGAAAACACTAATTAAATTAGGATTTTTAGAATCTGTTCTTCTCAATATTTAAACAACATTCACGTCAAACTCATCAAAACATCCAAACAGATATTATCACAATGTGCGGTAGCCTCTTCAAAGTCAGAACATTGTTTTTGATGGTTATGGGAACATGTTTGTTATTAATCTTCAAAGACTCTCAATAGACGCTAATGTTTTGTCTTCATCCAGTGAGTAATCTTAAATGTTTAGTGTTTTCCAGACCTTGGTGAAGTGCTGACACATTCAAATAACTTGAATGGCTCCAAAAGACTTTTCCCACAGTGTGGAAATTTGCAATTTTCATCCTTAGATTTCCACAGAGTTCCTTCCCCTTCGTTTATTGGTCAATCCATTGACGTACAACTGTTTGAACTGATCATGGAATCTGCTCTTGTTTAGAAATGCCTCCCACTTTCCAAACGTTTGTAAATCTAAATCGCTCATTCTTAAGTTCCTTGGACTTTTAAGTATTGGTCAATCTCTTTTATGTGCAATTGTTTTCATTGACGCTGCCTTATAATGAATGTCGTCCCCTGTCTCTCTTCACAGGTTTGGAGTTCCCCTGGGGGCCCAAGCCATTTGCAGAGGTGGTGGCGGGTCCTCTGCTCAGGAGCAACAGGCAATCGATCGACAGTGCTTGCCTGGAGGGGCACTACGTTGGGGTCTACTTCTCGGCACACTGGGTAACCTTTTTACTTTTTTTATTTATTTATTTTAAACTACAAAGCATTTCTACTTCAATCCCAACACTGGCGGGGAGGCACTGGGCCCAATTGGCCCTGAATCTGCCAGAACCAGAAAGCCTCTAGTGAAGGATTGACTCACCCAAACCACAATCCCACATGACACTAAGATAAGGCAGTTCTGTCATATACTGTAAAGCACCTCCAAGTGGTGAAAAAATGTAATTACAAGATTTGGCAACGGTTGTAGATGATAAGTCCATAACTGTGAAGAAAAAAAACAAGCCGAGGAGTAAAATAATCAAATTCACAACCTTGCATTTATTAATGGTTGAAAATAAGTGAATTTTCTTTACTCCTCTTTGCACAACACTTTACTGTTACATTTTGGTTTTTGGAAGAAAATATTGATTACTCCATGACTATGAAATACAAAGTCTATTTGTTTGATATCTTTTAGTGTCCACCATGCCGCAGTTTGACACGGGTGTTGGTGGAGTCCTATCGCACAGTCAAAGAGTCGGGTCAAAAGTTTGAGATTGTGTTTGTCAGCGCTGACAGGTGAGATACCTTATACAGTCTACTATATGGTGTCCATCTATTGAGACACACTCATAATTTATCCTTCCCGTAGGTCTGAGGAGTCTTTCCAGCAGTACTTCAGCGAAATGCCCTGGTTGGCAGTGCCGTATTCAGACGAGGCTCGACGCTCGCGGCTCAACAGGCTATTTGGGATTCAAGGTAATCAATCACCTCTCACAGAGCACACACAAGTGATTTTATTTTATTTTCTCTTTGGGTTGCATGCCAAAGTTTGAACTATAAATTAGCTTCTTCTTTTTTTTCCCGCACCATGGTGTCTATTATACCCTCCTTAAGCTTGCTGTATGCAGTTTAGAAGTAAAGCACTCCTCTAAAAAAAAAAAATTATAATCTACGATAGCACAGCTGTCAAAGCCAAGGCCCGGGGGTCAGATACGGCCCGTCATATCATTTTATGTGGCTCTCGAAAACAAAATGCGCATTGACTACATGCGTCAATACCAAATAAACAAATCATCTTCCTTTTAAAAAAAAATAAAGATCTCGCTAACAATTTTTGTTACCATTAATCTTTATAAATTTTATACAGTTTATAAATATTATATAATATACAGCCTCTGACAGTTTGTTGTGTAGCCTGTATATACTAATGTGAGGAGTTCATACATTTATTTGGGTTGACAGTAGTAATGGCCCTCCGCAGGAAACTATGACTACGATGTGGCCCACAATAAAAATGAGTTTGACATCCCTGCTATAGCATCCACTCTTACATTTTCAAGGTAGACTTCTTCTTGTCAGAATTGCAATTTTTATGAGCTCCTGGATTTGATCTGTCATCATGTTTGCGCTTCTACACTCCTCACTCATTCCCTGCCTGGAATAAGTGAGGGGAGGGGGGGGTTGGTACTTTTTCCTGCAAAGCATGTGAGGAATGCACAGAGATGTCAACACTGCACCCCCCACCCTCTACCCACCCTGGCCTGCCTTCAGTCCACACGAGCAGACAGGATGAATTGTGACGCTTGCTCCGGCTGTGCTCCTGCATCCCGGCTGTTTCTGATAAAGCTGACAGATTGTGATCACAGAAATCACAAGCAGCGCTATGGGGAACAATCCGTGCAGGGAGTCCACTTTGTTTAACTCTGTGACTTTTTTTGTTTGGATCAGTCCAGGCTCTACTACAAATCAACCAGTCAGCTAGGATGGGGTCCACTCAACTGTGAGCCTATTGCGGAATAAAATAGATGGATCCAAAATACACTTGATGTTTATCTTGTATGACATAAAATCAACATAGCAAAAATCATCCCTGCTCTGGGGTGGTCTAGTTTTAGACTGCACAATGTAAAAAACACAAATGGTGTTCTTTGCACTTAAACAGATGTTACAACAGCAACATGCTGTCAAGAAAATGAGCCATTATCCGCTGTTCTCTTTTAACGTACTTTATCGCTCCCCAGGTATCCCCACCCTGATCCTGTTAGACACCGAGGGTCACGTGATCACGCGACAGGGCCGCGTGGAGGTGCTGAATGACCCAGAGTGCCGACTGTTCCCGTGGCACCCTCGCCCCGTGCTGGAACTCAGTGAGGCGAACGCCGCTCAGCTTCATGAGGGACCCTGCCTCGTCCTCTTTGTGGGTGAGTCGGCAGCCCTTGTAAATATTTGTCAAATCTTTCATGCAGCCCACTTGTCTAGTATACATATTTTCTATTTGCAGTCAAACAAAATTTCTAGGACAATTACTGTTTGAAAGATTCCTGAAAATGGCTAAAATGGAGGCTCTAAATGGCAGATTTCCAGACTTGACGTCTTGAGACTTTTTGAGTCTGCACCTTTAAATTAGAGTAGAATAGTGTAAGTTGACCCTTGACCCTTTATTGTTTTGTGCTACTTTTTTTTTTGCTTACCTTCTCTAGCTGACGACATTCAATGAGAATACATCTTCTAATAAGCTCGCATGGACCAAAATACCAAGAGCTGACATTTCAAACCGCTAAAAACTCAACTTTACTAGCTTTTGGGGTTTTTTTTAGCACAAATGTCATGCGAAGAGAAGTATGGATAGTAAAACAATTATACTTTTATAATCATTTCTTTGAGGATTTTTTAAGTGCTCTTTCCATAGTTTTCCATGTTTTTATATACTTTGAGTGACAAAAGAATACTAATTTACTTTAATGTTACAAGAGCACCATAATTTTCATATTTAGAATTACACATGGAAAGCAAGCGTTTAAAATTTCAATGAAATACGGATTTATTTATTTTCGAAGTCACAGAGGGTCAAAGCAAAAGGATGAAAGCGCTACATGTGGCTTTCATGTCTTGTGGTTGCAGGCCCCTTGTCAAGTATGAGTGGTTCATATTTGGTAGCAATCACATAAAATCTAGGTCAAGTTCATCATTGAATTATGCCAAAATGGTCGGTCGGCTTCCTGTGTGTTTTCAAGTAAGGCCTCCTGAAACTTGTGTGCACATATAGTCAACATGTCTTCCAAATTTTTGAAGAAGCCAGAGTATTTTGCAGGTACTGGCTAAATTCAACGTCCCCCTGATGTGTGTCGAGGTCAAACCGTACAGCAAAACAAGACGTGGACCATCTGGTGTTCTCTTCAGACGCAGAGGAGGAGGGCGAGCTGGAGCCGGCCAAGGAGCTAATCCGGCCCATCGCTGAGAAGCTGATGACTAAGTATAAAGCCAAGGAGGAGGAGACGCCGCTGCTCTTCTTTGTGGCCGGAGAGGTGAGGAAAAGAAAATGTCCCTTCAATAATGGGGTGAATGGTATTTAGTGCACAATTGCAAAAGATCAAGATTGACTGAAGTAAATATGAGAGCAGTGGTAGGTCATTTGTAGTTTACACTTTGTATTTCACTCTATCTTCTTAAAAAAACTTCTTCAGATCGTTTGCTTTGAAGCAACTCCCCACCTCCACCTTTGAGTTTCAGCCTTTAGAACTCAGAATTGAATGTCTGATAACCGCCGCTGTGCACTGAAGAAATAAAGTGATTAGAAAGAATTCCATCAAAAAAAAAGTAGGCTTGAATAATTGGTAAAATTCAAATTATCATTGCAATGTGGCAGAATGCAATTTTCACAATCCCACCCACAGTGTAGAAGTGTCATAAAGTTACTGTAATAAGATCCTCTCTTCCATAGTAATGATCTCCATCTTGCGATAAAAATAATCCAGGAAGGGAGGGTGGATGTGTCTGCAGTCCGTCGAGATTTAAATGTCCTGGTTTTATGAGCCAAAACCATATGCCAAATCAGATATTTTACATCCACAAAGCCTTCAGTTCATTTCCTGTCTTTACCCCCGCTGCCTGTTTTCTGAAGTCTTCTGAAGCTGAGCCGTGATTGGTTATGATACCATGCCTCAACTGTGATGTCATTTTCAGTCGATAGCAAGTGGCAAAATGTCCGAATTTGAGATGAATAAAAACGGGTGGATTTTGCTGCTTAACTCGTATTCTACATTCTCAATATTAATCAGAATGCCGTGTTTAGACTTGTGGGGGCACATACAACATATTATTGTAAAGAAAAGTTTGGGGTTGACTTTCTCTTTGAAGGGTCATAACCCCCTGATACTGTACTTTTCTTTGAGGGAGACTAATGGCAGATCATTGCTGCCGCTTACAGGACACGACAGGCCTTAAATATCTTCATTGTCTCTGCAGGATGACATGAGCGATTCCTTGCGTGATTACACCAATCTGCCAGAGGCTGCACCGCTGCTCACCATCCTGGACATGTCAGCGCGAGCCAAGTACGTGCGCGATGTGGAGGAAATCACGCCGGACGTGGTGGAGCAGTTTGTCGACGATTTCCTGGCAGACAAGCTCAAACCTGATCCCATCTGAGACAGGAAGTCCAAATTTGGACGAGAATGGGACTCTTCACAATCATCATTAATGCACTCCTGCGTCATCATTCAATTTTTACTAGTTTAACTTTTTTTTTTTTTTTTTACTCTCTCTGTCTCCCGTGGTGCCTTGCATTGACTCTATAGCCCCTACAGTTAATATATACAAATATTCTCTTGTTTTTCCACATTATGACATTAATAAATCCCATTTCTGGATTCTAGCGAAGCCCAGCGGACCTACTTATCACTGACATCTTTCTCACATCTGCACCATGGAGCATTGAAAACAAAAAACAAACAAAAAAAAGAATAAAGTGATTGCATTTTTTGTTTCTGTTGTGCAAGCTGGCAATCATTGCAACTACTAACAAAAGGAGCCGGGGATTTATTTTTTTTGCACTGGGTTGTTGTATTAGTGGTTGTCATGAATAAGGGGAGGAGTAATCACAATATTCATACCTTGCCGATTGGTAACCAAACATTGCCGTAATTTCACTCTATTTTCATAGTAAACTAGACCTTGAATCACCGAGCTTGTAGTTCCTTGTAAAATGACCCTTGTGTACTTCAATTTTCTGCATGGACTCCAGTCTATTTAGGCTTTTGCAATGTGAAAGACATTGTGCACACCTCTCCTGTGCTGAATTTAAAGACAATGAGTGGAGCAGTTTCAATTGGCCGGGAAACAAACTGGCAGTGTTCACTCCCATAATGGCGCAATACCCCCTTTCTTCCTTCACCTATGTATGTACAAAACTACAAATAGAGAACTTCCTAAAATACTGCACTTTGCGCTGGGTACACAATTAGGACCCTATGAAGGCTCAAGCAAGGTTCAAATGACTGATTTGGGTAGTATTTTAAAGCAAAAATAATTACTAGAGAAAAGTGTTTGAGTTATAACATTTAATTTTGAAGTTCAGTTCATATGACAATACCAAACATTATGAAACACGTTGTCCGGCGTTGGTTCTCCGCTTCTTTCCAGAGTTTTGCGTGGAGTTCAACAATTGCTTTCTACCCTCAAACAACAGAATGCTGGCCGCCATGGCAGAGTTCAGGCTGTCCACGTGGGGAACCATAGGAACAAAAAGTCTACATCCCGCCTTCTTTTCTGCCAGTTGAAGCGCCTCTACGCTAATCCCGTACGTCTCTCCTCCAACTACTAAGGCAACTGGACTCCGTGCCCAGTCATCGTGGTACGCTGCAGCATCAACTTTGGGCAGGGAGAGTTCCTCCTCGTCACTGTCGGACTCTTCAAAGTGGGAATCCCGGTGAGCGCGTGTCGTGCTGATCCAGCCGAAATCACTGGGTTTGTGGGAGGAGTTAACTTCCAGGTTTTTCTGAGTGTCAGCCACATAGACACCCACGTGCTCGGGGAGATGATCTTCCACTTCTTCCCAGGTCAAACTGGGATGAATGGGAAGGTGGAAGTGGGCGCCCATCGCCGCTCGCAAAACTTTGGGCTCCCAAATGTCAACGCAGCCTGGAGGTGGAAGGAAACATGTATTATTTTATAGAAAAAAATAAAATTTTAATACTTTGAGTGACACCTTTAGTGAGCAGCACTTGGTGGCAGCCAGCAGCAGCGGCACATCTCAGCATGGTGCCCAAGTTTCCAGGGTCTCTGATGTTGTTGCATATGAGTGAGAGAGGCACAGAGTGTTTGCTGGGCTCAAATCTTAGTCGAGACGCGTCAGGACGAGAAAATATACCTGCAAACACAAACAAAGCTAAATCAACAACAATGCACAGATGCAAAGTAGTATGAGGGCCATACTGCAAAAATAGAACTCTCCATAATATTGTTTGTGTAGTTATTTTTTGTAAGGTTTTTTTAAGACACTCACCTATGACTCCTTGTGGGGCCACAAGGTCAGACCAGAGCTTGATGTCTTCAAACTTGACTTTAACAAGCGCTGCCCTCCTCAGCTTGTCCAAAGGAAGCTCACGTAAGCGCTCGAGGGTGCTGAAGAAGATAGTCTGAGGGACAGCGCCTGCGTTCAAAGCGTCACAGATCAGGCGACGACCCTCCAGGAGGATTTTGCCTTGCTGCTCCCGGAATGTTCTGGAACGGGCCACACTCACCAATTTCCTGCAAAACAAATGACACAACGGTACCTCAATCAGTTGTACTTTAATTGTTAATTTTACTTTCAATTGGTGGCCCCAATTACAGATTTCAGAAAATGGTCATCGTGTGCTAATGATACTCACGCCAGTCTCTTATCTCCAGGCAAAGCCCTCTCAAAGGGGACTTCATCAGTTTCATTACTTTTAACTTTTGCTGATGATATTTGGCTATTCCTGGTCTTCAAATCACCTCTGTCTCCGGGATGCTGCTCTGCCCTCAATGGGACTTTTGCCTCTTTCTTCTCCGCCGAAAATGCCTGTTTTACGTCTCCTTTATGTTTTTCATTTTCTGGAAAAATCACCCTAACCGGCTTCCTTCTTAATCCACGCACGTATCGTTTTGTTTCCACGCTGAAGATGTTCCCCCGTGACAAGAAAACAGCTCGTTCCAAGGAGAAGAGGCACTTCATACGGCCCAGGTAAGTCGCCATGCTGCTTAGTCTTCTTCTTCTTCCCTACCTGAATGTTATTGCTTAGTCAACTGACAGCGCCACCCAAAGTCTAGCGAAAGTTTACCGGTACTGCTCGAAACAACTGCGTGTACGATTTAATATTTAATCACCACGTTAAATTATGACGTAGTCTGTAAAATAATCACCCGTTTTAGTGTAATGTACTTTTAGTGAGATTATTTTTTAATTAATTATTTTAATTAATTTTCACTGAGTAAATGAGCTTTACATACTATGGTTAATATTTCATTGATTTAATATTAAAATAATATCACAATTAAAACGTATGTAATATTTTTAATAACACTCGCTATCTTCTCCAGATGAATGAATCCTCGAGATATTTTTTAAATTTTTATAAAATTGTGAAATATTCAATCAATCAAATATAAGTTATAGAAATATTAAATAATAGCACCCGGGCTTTTTATCTAATGACATAACAACATTTGACGAAATTGATGTACATTTGCCGTCTTGTTGGGGGTTTGCTCGTAGTTAATCGATAGCAGAGAAATCGATCAACGCGGAAATTGGGCCGCATTCACGTGACCCCAGATAATCATAATAATAGAGAGACAACGACATCGTCTTTCTAAAAACATGAGACGAGCGCTACATTTTGTTTTTAAAGTTGGCGACCGAGCCAAAACGGCCACATTCTACCGAGATGTTTTGGGCATGAAGGTGGGTTGCCTCTTTTTTACCCACATTCTTGCACAATTTGGTCAATGGACGTGTTAAGTAATCTCATGTGAATTGCAGGTTTTGCGTCACGAGGAATTTGTCGAAGGCTGCAAAGCAACATGCAACGGGTGAGTTGCACCCTTAACTTTGTACACATTATAAAGTGTTGAATTCTGCTCTCCATACAGCCCCTATGATGGCAAATGGAGCAAGACTATGGTTGGTTTTGGTCCAGAGGATGACCATTTTGTTGCTGAGCTGACCTACAATTATGGGATGGCTGAGTATCAACTTGGAAATGATTTTTTGGTAGGTTTGATGACATGTGGGATGTAAACATATGCTAAAGTGACTATACGGTCGTGATTTATTGTTATTATTGTTGTTGTATTTTTGCAGGGGCTCACCCTTCAGTCAAGTCAGGCTGTTAGTAATGCCAAACGCTTGGGCTGGCCCCTCACTCAGGTGGGGGACAGCCTCTACCAGACGCAAGCTCCAGGAGGGTATTGCTTCTACCTGGTGGACAAAGAACAGCCTTCCACAGGTGAGTGTCATGGGCTACTTTTGTGTGAGTATTTTATTTTATTTTATTTGCATTGCTGCAATGATGATTACTTCACTCCAGATCCCGTGCAGAAGGTTTGCCTCGGAGTATCAGACCTCACCAAGTCCATTCATTACTGGTCAAAATTGTTGGGAATGACTGTGATGGAAAAGAACGCCGACAAGAAAACAGCCCTACTGGGATTCGGAGACACACAGGTAACTATAAATGGATTTGATTAGATGACGTTTACTTTTATTTCTTTTATTTTCTCAATAAAAAAGACAGTATTGCGAGAACGACGTTCTAATTTTTCCAAAATACTGATATTTTTCAAAGGATTAAAGTAAACATAATATTACAATTAAATATTATTTTCTGAACAAATATGTAGCTATAGTTAAGCATATAGTCAAGGCATAATTTAGTGAGAATTATTTTTCAAAATAGTCATTCTTTCTTTGGGAAATTGTGTAATATTAATGAAATAAAGTCAAGGAAAATAAGCATAATGGAGTAATTATTTTTCCAAAATATTAAATACACTGATGAAAATAGTTAGTCTTTCAAGAATAATATCTTTTAGAGTTTCCTGAGGGAGTAATCACAAGGGGTAATTAAAGTTGAGTCCAAGTCTAATACAGCCTTTGTTTGAAAAAAGCTGTAATATAACTAAAATAGACATAATTATACAAGAAGAAAGAAGTTAGCTTTTGATATATATATATTTTTTTTCCTCTTTAAATTTGGACTTGGACTTTAAAAGACTCTGACTTAATTCTGGTACATATTTGTGTTTGAAGTGTAAGCTGGAGCTCCGCGACATCAATGGGACTGTAAACCATGGCACAGCATTTGGGAGGATTGCCTTTTCATGCCCCCGGGATCAAGTAACATACATTTGATTATTGGTATTATTTAATGAATGAGTTGTGATACTTATTAACTAAAACTTAGTGGTCTTAGCATAGTCACCACTACAAGAGATATTTAAAACCTTTTTTCTTTTATATGTCTTGCTGACAGAAATCAGCTTTTAAATCACTGTTTACTGCAGTGAGGCTTAACGTTCATGCTATTATCACAAATATTACTCCTCAATATTAATATGTTGTCAATTTCCACAGCTTCCTGACCTGGAAGCCTTGATGAAAAAGGAGAAACAGAATATTCTCACCCCATTAGTGAGTTTGGACACCCCAGGAAAAGCCACTGTGGAGGTGGTGATTCTAGCCGACCCAGTAAGTGAATATTGAATATTTTGAATAATCTGTGAAAAACAATTGGTAACTTGACTTATTCATACTGTAACTTACAAGTTTGTTGGGTACATGATAATGTGTTGTTTTGTGCTGATGTTTTTCTGAGGGGTTTTGTGCGGGTATTTTGCCAAATGTCTTTTTTCCAAACATGGGTCCTAAGAAACTGAGCGATTGATATCCATTGAATTTAAAATTTTAAATCATAGGCAAAGCTGTATGAATGTAGTTCTCATTATGACTTATTTTAAAGGCAACATATTATTCATTTTGACATGTAACTCGAGTTAAAAAATAATATGATGCCCAAGAATTAAATGTTCAAATTAAGGAAACAAAATTAAATGATTTTAATCTACTAATCTGTTATGAACACAAGTAAATTGGTAAATCATAGTATTACTTTCAATTTATTTGTTCTTTTTTTTTCCTTTTAGGATGGCCATGAAATTTGCTTTGTAGGTGATGAAGCATTTAGACAACTTTCCATGGTTGACCCCAAAGGAAATGAGCTCCTGGATAAGGTCAGTGATTCTCCTACTGGTCATTTGTAAGTGTAAGACAAATTATCACAATAATGTAAAACATGTTGCAGGGAGCACAGACACCTGAACGCTTCTGATCATTCTAGCCATCAGATTGAAGTGCCCTAATAAATTTGGTGTTTTATTTATTTTTCAGGGAATGGCTGATGACAAAAGCAACGAGTGGTTTGCCAAGCACAATAGACAGAAAGCTGCTGCATGAAGTGAACAATGCAGTCTGGAAAAACTCAACTTTCACAGAGTCCTTCAATTTCAATTATATAGCACTTAAGGACAAAAACCTCTTCATTTTGATGTCATGTTATTCCATAAAATTAGACGGACAACCATTTTCTGCAAAAATGAAGGATATGGGAAAATACAGTTTTTATTGTACTTTGAAAAAAATCCGATAATAAACCATACCATTGCATTTGTATGATTTGTATTAACAGCAAGCAATAGTTCGACATTGCTTTGCATGTGTTGCAACTTTGGAAATTGACAGAGAGAACTGTGGGACTCACCCAACAATTGTTGGCTTGAAAAGAGAGGATGTATCATTTTTCTCATTACATAATTTTCGCATTACAATTATAATTACAGTACAGTGAATCAAAACTATTTTTGATTGAAGTTCATTCTTTACGCTGATGGTGTAAGCGTACGTTCACCTGTCTTGTGTGCCGATACCGTGAGTTCGCATATGACGGTGTGCGTGTGAAACAAAAGAAAAAAAAAAACTTTTTGCATTTCGAATACGTAATTTCTGCACAACGTCGCCTCTTCTGGAGCCGAGAGGGGCGGAGTGTTGACGCTTACTTTGCGGGCTAAACTGTCAGCTGTCACCGCTCTATTTTGCGGTGCCACGGAGCCCATTCACCATAAAAATGCCAGGCTAGATGAGTTTATAAAACTTGGACGGGTAAAACAAGACACCCTCTCGAGTCTCTACTCTGCAGGAAAGTTCCTTCCTCTTGCTTGGTAGAAGGTAAGAGCATTAGCCTTAGCATTAGCTTGCTAGCACAGATTTACTGCAGATTTTTTTTTCTGTTTGATGACGCGTCGCACGAGTTTGGGGTAACTAGATATTCTAAAGTTATTTGTCTGACTAAAATGTGTACTGTCATTTTTACAAGCACGTTACAAGTAAATTTTCGCGAGGTGTTATTAGCTTGATGCTAATTAGTGTTGTACTGTTTTTGTACACAATAATTTGCTACCGTTACAAGGTACTTGTTTTGCTTTCAGGGTTAGCAATGAAATATTACCTCTGACAATTTCATTTTGTGGGGAGGGGGCGTTTCATACCTTTCTGAATACAGAAAGTTGTCAAGTTAAAACACTTGTGTCTCTCTTTCCATGACAGAAGCTGATAAAATAGCTCCATGTCCACACAACTTGAGACGTCATGTCTTTCCTGCTCATTTCCTTCCTCACAATCCTGTTTCTTGTCATTGTGTTGTCATGCATCATATTCCGGTAAGTGTTCCTCACTTCAGGAGCATCCAACTACTGGCTGTCCTCGTTCAAACGATGTATTATTTCCACTTTCATTCTAAGATGGCTGGTCAACACTCTGGCAGTACGAGTCTTCCAGACAAAGCTGAATGCAGACTTGAAGATAAAATCTGTGGGACTGTTCTCAGTCCAAGGAGTCAGTATCCAGTTTCACCCGCTGCACACTGTGGTAAGTGACACACTGTCTAAGTGGGACATGATTGCAGCTTTTCCCATGTGGCCCTTATACTTATTTCTTCACGACAGGAAATTGATCAGATATGGATTTCGAGCAAACTTCTGAATCAGGATTTACCGTAAGTAAAAACATTGTGTGTTTTGACTGAACATATTGATATTATGTTGTGGTTCTTTATGGCTTATTCGCACTTAGCAAATTGTTCCCTGTGTTTATTGATGACAAACTCCTTACCCAATAGATATAAACAAACTAATCAGAAATCATTCAGAGAATTAAATACAACTCCACAGTACATGCACAAACACATGACCTTGTGCAACATAGGTATTTCATGTAAATATGATGGTGCCTCAAAATTTATTATTCAAAACCACCCTGTTGCACAAAAAAATACACAACCACCCGCGCACACGGGCACATGCCTGTGTACAATGTGCCGTGCAATTACTATGATAAGATCGTGTTTGAACAATTTTTCATAACTGCCACCTTGCTCAATAAAAAAAGATAAACACACCATGAGGCATCCACCGAGTCTAAAAGTTGCAATAATCTAACTCTAGTCCTCCCTGCAATGTACAATACTGTATGTGTCCTATTATTATTGCTGCTGTTATTGTTGTTATGTGATTTCTCCCCTCACCAATTAAACTTGATATAAATAAGTAAATAAATTAAAAAGTGGAGTGAAGTTTTTGTGTTCACTATGTTTTTTTTTGTTTTTGTTTTTTTAAGGAAATACCTGGCATTGTGCGTGGGCGAGACAAGAGTTCGCTTCGACTTACAAGTTCCTCTCGGACCGCTAACGAAGAGGACGAGCCGTGGGGAAAAAACAGGAACGGTTGCCATCAATGCCACAACACTTCGCTTACTATCACAAGTATGTACCAAAATACAGTGGAACTCATTTATCCATTTTGGGGTGAAAAACGGGGTATTCCCTGACTGGTTAGAGCACCCATGACCAAGCAAGCGTTCACACCAGTGGAAAATATTGCATCATCGTTTTTAGAGATACAGAGTCTCAGATGTTCAGAGACATTCAAAGTTGTAGTGCATTTCAGTTCAGCTTGAAATTTCACCCAAAAGCTGAATATCTAGAACTGATGATGAATAATAGGACATACATAAGTAGCACGAAAAAAACAACTCACTGCCCACACCGTTCTCTGCAGCTGCTGTCCTTCCACATCAGCTCAGTCAACGTGATGGTCCTGAATATGGCGCTGTCCGAGTCGCTGTGGCACATGACCATCACGTCTGTCACGTTGTTACTGGACCACCACAGTAAAAGGTGACTAACCACTTTCTGGTTGCACAAATGTGGTAAATTACTTTTTGTGAACAAACGCGTCGTTCCTTACAGGCTAGCATGGGACTTCTCGGTGGGACAATTAAGCAGCAAAGTTCTCAAAAGCAGCCAGCTGGTGAGTGTCCCAGTTCAAACTGAATTGTACGTCAGTATGCCTAATGTGGGATCCGATTTTGCAGGACATTTGTCTGGCAGAGGTGGCGTTCAACCTGCTGCTGTCGGGCGATGTGAGTCTCCCCGAGATGAGGCCTGGCTCGCTGTCGCTACGCGTCAGGACGCTGCTGGCTGAGCTGCACGAGGGCCTCTTCCTCAGCCCCGTACTGGTAACACAAAGGACGACTCAAGACCCGTCTGGTGAGCAATTGCAAGGTAAGTCATTCCACTGAAGTAACAAGTTTACTTTCACAATATTTCTATGATGCAAGGTGGCGGTCATCAGAATAACTGGCGATTGGAGCGATCGTGTTGTAAACATTGCATAAGTGCAATTTTAACATGAATTTTTTGGGGTTGCTCAGAGTGTTTGGACACGGAATTCATCAAAACGGAAGCTGTTGAACAATTCCACAGTGTCGTCCCGCGCAAGGCCAACGTGGAGTTTGACAACACAAATATAACCTTGTCCATGCACAGTCAGAAAAGGTGAGTCATGGTTTGATTTTATGTTCCGAAATCTGGTATTGACACGTACCCCCACTCACCCAAATTTTGCAGACACCTGAACTGGACGCTCAAGTCTTTAAAGCTTTGCTACACTCGTGACAGTGATCAGCTTCCTCTGAAGAGCTTCACCCCTGAGCTGAGCTTTCCCCAGAGCAGCCTGGATCTCCTTCTGGAGGGTCAGTTTACATCTGGACTTCACATGAAGTGAATAGAGAGTTACAAATAACATTTAATATTTTTTGGGCCAGATGGACTGCTTTTGTCACAAACCAGGCAAAGAATTCTGTGTGTAAACACACTGAAAACATCCCTGCAGGCAAGGACACTTTTTTGTTGTTATCTGAGGAAAACCTAGAAAGATTTGCCACTTGAGTTTCTTTTTGCTGTAGGTCACTTCCATGGACATTTCTGGCTCTTTTGCTGTCAACACTTGCATCGTCCATTACCGTCACCATGAGTTCTCCCACTGGCTCAATCTTCTGCCAAGGGGACAGTTGATCCACAGAAAGGCGTCACGTCGGAAAAGGCAAGTGCAGATGGGGGAGGAAACGACGACTGTAATTATTTCTTAATAATGATAAGCTATCATTTTGTGTGTTTTATCCACAACCACATCATTCTGTCTGTTGTGCGTAGTCCATTCGATTTTTTTCCCATCCTCCTCTTCCTCAGACGCTTGCCCCATCTGGACGCCCCTGTGATGATCTCTTCCTCTGTGTCCAACCTCAATGTGTCTGTGCAACTTGGAGACACCACACCTTTTACCCTTGGTTTCCTCTCTGCCAGTGCAGGTATTACAGTCTAATGTCATGGCGTGTTGTGGCAGTAATGCAAAATATTTTATTTATATTTTATTTTCTCAATATTTTATTTACTACTTGTGTAAAAGTATAATTTATCTAGTATTGCTGTTTCAGTTGCATTTGATATATTCTTTTACTTGTGCTTTTGTATGTGCAGAACTACGACATCTTTTGGACTTTAAAGTGGACCAAGACAGTCTAGAGTCCCGCAACGTGCACCAGCGGGCCTCATTAAACTTGGACAGTTTCTGGTGGCGAGTGGGCCAAGGCTCTCATATCCAGCAAGCCCCACATCCTCCCGGCAAACACGTGTGGGGTGAAGCACTTATTCTCGACTCCCTCGATCTTCAGGTAGGAAAAATTCAATAAGGTCCAGTCATGATGCATTTATTTGGGTGTTGAATTAAGCATAACTGTCTTGTCAATCAAGGGGAGCTGGAATCGAGCCATCAGTGAGTTGAATGGCAGCACTCCATCCTTGAGTGTGGAGTCCAGCCTGAAGGGACTCCAAGTGGAACTGTCTGAGACCTGCGCGCTGTGTTTGTCTCGTCTGCTCTCTGTTATCTCCACTCCAGTTGGAGGCAGGCTGTCAGATGAGCCCTTAGTGCCTCCCACTACTGCTGATGTGGGACAACCCACCTCTTCCTTGCCTCTGTTGTTCAAACTGGACTTCCATTTGGAGGATGTCAACGTTTTCACGGTTTCCAATCTAGCAGGCAGGTTTGATTTTAAACAGCCTTAAACATTTGTTCTCATGTGAATTAATAATCAAGCCTATGTATTTACTATCCATTTAGGAGCTCTGTCTTTAAGGATGGATTCCATCAGAGCGATGACCTCGGCCGAGAGCTCGCAGCTGTCTCTGCAGGGCGTTGGGTTCTCCGTCATTAAGACACTCACGGAAAACACTGAGACATGCTGTCCTTCCTCTCAGATTGATGAGCCCATTGTCAGTCTCACCGCCACGGCACTCTGCTATCACGTCAGCACCCACACATTGCAGGTACATTTTTTTAGATGGATTGGATGGAATGTGATGGGATGAGAAATCCTAATGTGTCCTTAATGTGTTTTCCCTAACAGGTTCAGTGTAAAAATGGTCTGGCCGTGATATGGACACCCCCAGACCACATGTTTTTGTATCAGCACATGACTGAAGCATTGGATTGCTGCCATATGTTCAGCGGCGAACGAGAAGATGAGTCCCCAATCAGACCAGATGAAGGCAATCAAAGTAGTCTAAGTGTGCTGTTAGAACTGGGTGCAGCTCGCGTGACAGCTCACGTGGGCGAGCACAACTGCATTCTCCTCCACACCGAAACGCTGTCCCTCTCCAAGCACGCTGGCTCAGTGCACATGCGCACACCTTCAGTGGCGTTTAACTTTGACGGCCATGACATCATCACCTTCAATGGCTTGGATGTGGCGACGCACGGCGAGCTGTCAGAGGTGCAGCTGCACAGGAACAGTTTCCCCTCTTTCACCACGCCTCACAACCGCATCTGGGTTTTCACCTGTCCACTCCTCTCCGTGGAGTTCCCCTACCAGTACAACTTCTCCGACACCTTCGACAGGGCTATCAGCGTGCAGAAGTGGTTAAAGACCTTGCACCGCCCGCCCGGCTCGACCTCCTCCACTCAGCTGTGCCCACCACCAGACCTCGTTTTCAAAATCAATCAGTTTTCCTTCGTCTTCCTGGACGACATCTTTGAGATCAAACTGCGTGACAATTACGAGCTGATGAAGGACGAGAGCAAAGAGAGCGCCAAGCGTCTGCAGCTGCTGGACAAGAAGGTAGCCGACCTACGCAAGCAGCACGGCGAGCTTCTGCCGGCCAGAAAGATTGAGGAGCTGTACAGCTCGCTGGAGAAGAAACACATTGAGATCTACATTCAGCGCTCACGACGACTCTACGCCAACACCCCCATGAGGAAGTCACTGCTGACATGGACAGTGTCCGACCTGGAGCTGGTTGTCCTGGCTGACCAGTCGCTTCACGGTCCAGAGCGTGTGAAAGAACAGCTGAGGGACATCGACAGGATCAGCCCCTTCCCCAGAGAGGGCCTCCACTTGGTTGTCCAGTGGTGCCGCGTTGTCAAGTTCAAACTGACTTCATTTTTGGGTTAGTTTCCAGAGGTTGACACACACACAGTCTTTATATTTTAAAAGTCACATACACTTGTGATAAAAAGACAGGTAAAAGTAGTACTAATACAGCTTTTATATTCAAGTGAAAGTTAAAAGTGAAGACTCTGAAATCACTCCTTTACTACCTTTCTCTGACTTGAAGTGTTTTAAATTGTGCCCATCTCTATGGAGGTTGAAAAAGTAAAAAGCCTACTTTTACAAAAAAGGAGTAGAAAGTACACTTATCTGAAAAAAAAATACTCAAGTAACAAGTTGAAAGAATATATCTACTTAAGTGAAGTAAAAAAAAATATATATTCTTTATTACTTCCCACCATTTATAGTTTGACAAAATCTCAAGGAATAATTACTTAGTCTATGTCTCATAGTTAACTTTGTTTGTCTGTCCAGTGAGAATTCGGGACTACCCACGCTACCTGTTTGAGATCCGTGACTGGTCGCTGTCAGGACGCCTTATCGGTACTGAGCAGGACGGACAGGTCAGAGCTCACCGAAAAGAAACGGTTTCGCTAGGCCTGCCATGGGGAGATGTGACGGTGCACAGGAACATGCCACCCCTAAAGTTCTACTACGACTTCAAATGTGAGTTCCTGTGGTTTCACCATGTCCCCCATATTGGGGCTAACTTCAGTACAGTACACACATAACCAAATCGTAGCATTTTTGCTCCCTTTGGCAATCGGGCTAAATTTTTACAAATCACTAAATGAGTGTACCAGCTTTACAGAAGACTGAATTTGCTGTGGGCTCATTATTTGTATGCAGCCAACATTTGCCTCTACACCATCGTCTGGGGGCCGTGTTGGGACCCGGCGTGGACCCTGATCGGCCAGTCGGTTGACCTGCTCACCAAACCGACGGCAGACCCCTCACCTCTTCTCGCCTGGTGGGACAAAAGTCGCCTTTTGCTACATGGACGCTTTGTAATGGACATTGAACAGGCCAATCTTCACCAGCTTGCCACAGAGGTAAAACTCCAGCGTATATCATTCATTGTTAAATATCCAGATGTCAACAACATTTTAACAAAATATCTTGCCTTCCATCCTTTTACCCGGTCTAATATAAGAACTTTGCATTGATACAGGACCCTTACAACACCACAGAGAACTTGCACTGGGAATGGAGCAAGCTCAACTTTGACAGCAACCCCGGCCAGTTTGTGTTTAAAGGAGATTTAAATGTCAATGTCAGGACGGCATCAAAGTGAGTATGTTTAGTTTGAATCAGTCTTTAATTTCTTACTTTAAAACAGAGCCCAGATATCATAATGAAAGCTTTCTGGCATTATTTCCCCAAAATACACAAGGTAAAGAAATATTTATCTTTTGCTTAACTCCACTTCTCGCCCTGGTTGTGGACTTAACATTGCCAACCTAGTCATTTTGAACTAAATATAGTGATTTCGTACTATTTTTAACAATTTTGACACTAAATTTAACATCTTTGATTCCATATCTAGCTACTTTTCATACTACTATAAATAACACTTGGGAAAAAAAAGAACAGAAGAATAAAGTGTGTGTGTGTGTGCGTGCGCGCGTGCGTGCGTGCGTATGTCTGTGCGTACGTGTGTGTGCTATGTGTGTGTGTGTGTGTGCGTGCGTGCGTGCTTGATATAACTTTCTTTCTTTCTTTTTCCATCTTAGGTATGATGACATCTGCTTTCTCCACCTTCCCAATTTGTGTATGACTCTCGACCTACAGTGGCTCTGCCATGGCAACCCTCACGATCACCATGCCGTCACACTTTGCTCGACAGAGAACGTTGCGAGTGTGACCTCGGGACAGCCGCATGACTCTTACAGGGCATTTCGCTCGGAGAATCTCAACTTGTCTATCACAATGGACCTTAACCAGCACTGTGGCTCTGGTGAGAGTGAGTGTTTGTGTACGTGCATGTGTGTGAGTGCTATATTAAAAGCTTCTGTTTTGCATTCTTTTCCAGAATCATCCCAGCCGAGAATCTTGCTGTACAGTAGCACTCTGCGCTGGATGCAGAACTTCTGGGCCACCTGGACCGGTGTGTCTCGGCCCATATGCAGAGGAAAGCTCTTTCATAGCCTCAAGCCCGTGCGAAGGAAGCTGGGTCAGCATTACAAGCAGATGTCCTACACAGCTGCCTTCCCACAATTACAAGTACATGTTGCCTCTCCTCATTGCATTATGTATGCAGTCATGTCATCTGTGCTATAGTTGTCCTTGGGTTATACAGTGCAGTATTGTGTCATATGGCATTGGATTTGTGTGTCCTTCAGGTTCACTACTGGGCATCCTTTGCCCAGCAAAGAGGTATTCAAGTGGAGTGTAAAAAGGGCCACGTCTTCACTCGAGGAGCTCAAAGACTAATTCCGCAGGGTATTTTTATTTCCTTTCAAAATGAATGTTTAGTATGATTTATTTTATTTTTTTATTTGATGCAACTCTCTTTTATATCATGCATGTCTGCTCAAACAGCTGGGACTGTCATGAGGAGGCTGATCTCGGAATGGAATGTGACTCAGATGGTGAGTGAGTTGTCGCAGGTGACTGTGCACCTGATGGCCTCCACATGGGACGAGACGGCCGACCACCAGATTAACGCTCAGGTGAACAAGACCCACCTGCTCAGCCTGTCCTCCCTGAGCTACCAGCGACAGAGCAACCGTGTGGAAGAGGTGATGCGGTACATCTACAAGCATCAATCTTGCTGTGGTGTTTTTGTGTAATGTGTTCTTTTGTTCTTGACAGGAAGTGAACCCAAAGGATGAGACCAACGCGACGTACACTCACAAGCTGCGCCTTGTGGACCTGCGTGCCTCCTGGACCACCACCAATAGGAACATAGCATTTGGGCTGTATGACGGCTACAAAAAAGCCTCTGTCCTGAAGAGAAACCTCTCCACGGAAGCGCTGAAGGGCCTGCGAATTGACACGCAGCTACAGGCCAAGAAGCTGAAGCGCTCGCCTTCAAACTATTCACCCACCACTGCGCCCACCACACCTGTTGTGTCCACACTAAGTCGAGCTGAGAAGAGTCCACATGAGGGTGAGGACTGTACCTCATTTAAAAAAAAAAATACAGTGTACAACATACCAAAAAAAGCACCACAGCACACCACAGTGTATGTGTCATATCATTATGTGATTGAATGTGATAGAATCCATAGAAAAAAACTCCAAATAAATCCACGGTCAAAATAAATTCTCTGTCAAGCATAACATATTGATGCAAACACTCTACTCTGCAGCAATTCTTGTTGAACCACTATTGAGCACAGTGGAAATAAGCATAACAACGGGAATAATCCACAAAGTCAGGGAACGTCGCAGTAATTCTTCTTCGATTGCTCCTTCTCTCTATAGGAACATCCATGCTCCAGAAGCTTATTGAAGAAACAGACAAGTTTGTGGTGTTTTCCGAAGAGGACTCGGGTGTCAGTGACCAGCTGTGCGGCATCGCAGCCTGTCAGACTGACGACGTCTACAACCGAAACTGGTTTATTGAGTTGGTCAACTGCCAGGTACACTACCTTCAAAACCATGCTGAGAGCTTAATTTAATAAGATCCCAAATAGCGGTCTCCAAATTCAATGTTCACTCAGTTAGACCGCTGTGTTTAAAAGAGGCTTTTGCTACCTTTGATGCTTTTCATCATGGAAAATTTAGAAGAGTGCCGCAAAGGAAAAATAGAGTTTAAAGTGATCACACTGAATGTGTTATATAAATCTGTTTGCATATACTTGTAAAAAATCAAATGCGCCACACGCAGATGATGCTGCGTGGGACAGAGACAGCCGGCTGCGTGCTGGTGTCTGCAGCCAAGGCCCAATTGCTGCAGTGTGAGCACCATCCGGCCTGGTACAATGACACATTGAAGCAAAAGACCACCTGGACCTGCCTGCTGGATGGCATGCAGTACTTTGCCACCATGGAGCCCAACCCATCGGAGCAGGAGGACTGGCAGCTGTGGTTGGAGGTGGGCTAAACTCTTGCTGAGTATTGAGACTTTGGAGGTCGCTCTGTTTTTAATGTTACTTTTCTCATTTCCAGAGGTGCTTTTAAAATTGACTATTTGATTTC
Organism: Syngnathus scovelli; assembly: GCF_024217435.2. Taxonomy (NCBI): domain Eukaryota; kingdom Metazoa; phylum Chordata; class Actinopteri; order Syngnathiformes; family Syngnathidae; genus Syngnathus; species Syngnathus scovelli. The sequence goes on from NC_090853.1 coordinate 8,667,525, forward strand.
ATCAGATTTTAACAGCTCCCAGGGATCGTTCAAAGACGGACTCGTTGTAGAAATTTCATGCAGTTGATAAAAAATAAGTGTCCCATATAGCTTTTTGCGACTTTGTGTTCAGGTAAAAAACATTGAGGAGCACCGGCAGCGGAATCTTGACTCGGTGCTGGAGCTGATGGAGAGTGGCCAGGCCGTGGGTGGAATGGTGAGCACCACTACAGGTATGACTGATGACACACAGACTTCTCTCACTTGGAAGTGAAAAGCAAATAATGCAAAAAGCACTGAAACACTGAAAACATCGACAAATTAAGTTCACCTGTAAATGTTATAGTACGTTTTAGAGTGATCTTGCAATTCATCTGACAACTGACTTTTTTTCTGAGGCGCTTATAAACCCAATTCAACCAACAAGATGTGAGACCTTTGTATGTGTGCGCACAGACTGGAACCAGCCGGCGCAGGTCAACGAGGCCCAGCAGGTCCAGCGCATCATCTCCCGCTGCAGTTGCCGAATGCACTACATCAGTTACAGTCACGACATCAACCCGGAGCTCACCACACAGATTAAACCACCTGAGCTGAGAAACCACCATGAGAAGGAAGACCTGCTGAAGAAGCAGGCTGGTGTGTATGGTTCCCATACAGATTTTGCTATTTTAGCATCAATTTACTCCTGATTTAATAATTTCCCAGGTGCTGTAGACACATTCACCCTCATTCATCACGACCTGGAAATATCCACCAACCCCATTCAATATGCCATGATTCTGGACATCGTGAACAACCTCTTGCTCCATGTGGAGCCAAGACGCAAGGTGGGGCAATACGAGAGCAGCTGCTCCTATCCATGTTTTCCTTGGCTGATGGCGTTTTTTTTTTTGCCTTCCTTCAATATTCCCCCTGCAGGAGCACAGTGAGAAGAAGCAGCGTGTGCGCTTCCAGTTGGAGATCTCTAGTAACCCCGAGGAGCAGCGAAGCAGCATCTTGCATCTCCAGGAGGCGGTTAGGCAGCACCTGGTCCAGATAAGACGCCTGGAAAAGCAGATTTACTCCAACATTAGGGTGAGTTGTACATTGTTGCCTTGCACTTTGCAAGGGTTCTAGCAAGGGTCATTATCCAACATTAATATTGACACATACTGGAGTTATCCATTCAGTAGCAAGGCACCCTACATAGAAAATAGTAAAAAGGTGAGAATGTTGCCTCATATATTTAATTAGGGCAAAGTGGCACCCCAAGGTGAACAGAAACAATTTTGTTTAGTTTTTTTGTAAGATTAGGAATGTATATATTTTATTTGTCACTGGGAAGAAGTGTAATTTTTTTGTGTTACGTTGGACAGTATTAAAAAATGCAAAATGGTGTCAATTCTAAAGCTATCCATGCATCTAACTCCGTCCCTGTCTTATTCTTTCTTGATTGATCACCAATTCCAAGGCACAACCCGAGGAGTTGAGTATTGACGAGCTGAACGAGATCAATACGCAACTGCAGAACCAGCTCAACCAGGAGAAAAATGACATGCAGATGAAGAGCGAGGAGCTTAACATCCTCATCAGGTTCTCACCAAATCTGTGCTGATTCAGTGATCTTGGTCTACTCTAAATTAAGGGTGGGCTAAGTAATGCACGTGGGCTACTTGTGATTAATATCCCATTCTTTCTCAGGTGCTTTAAGGACTTCCAACTGCACCGGGCCAACAAGCTAGAGCTGCGCAAGCCGCCGGAGGACGTGAGCGTGGCAAGGAGGACCGAAATCTATTTTGCTCAGGCACGCTGGTGTCTGACGGAAGAGGATGGCCAGTTGGGAATCGCTGAACTGGAGCTGCAGAGGTTCATGTACAGTAAGGTGAGGGATGACAAGGGCTGGGCCTAAAATAAAATCTTCATTTCTTGACCTTGTAGTCTTTTTATGTAGCTTTTTATGAGAAAACAAATATTTTAGCTGTAGGAAAAGTCACTCAATGTAGCAGCCAAATTGTTTAGTTGGCAACACTGACTCTTACACTAAATAAGAAATAGTTCTGACAAATAACATCAAATGAATCCGTAGAACGGAATAATTGCCAGGCCAAGGAAAAACAATGCTGGTCTTTCAGCTGGCCTTCTGGAGTTGACTCATTCTTTCCCCAAACAGCTCAACAAGTCTGACGACACAGCAGAGCATCTGCTGGAGTTGGGATGGTTCACCATGAACAACCTGCTGCCCAATGCAGCCTACAAGGTAATGTCTATCAAGTCCACTAAATGCTTATCATAAGCATCAAACTGCCAGGTGTAGCTTTGGGTCTTTGCAAAAAAAAAAAAAAAGCCATTTCTAAAAGTGTATATTAGTATTACCGAAGTAAGATCTAATCTTTTATTTAAACAAAATGCAGGATTATTTTCTGTTTTCCTTTTTTTTTTTTTTTTTTAAATACGTTTTAATTTTTTAAAGATTACTTAGAGATTATTTGCAGATAAAGTATGTATTGATTTTTTCACCTTTTTTCTTAAAAATCTTCAATTTTTTAGTTCCAGAGGTAGAATTGTGAGGATGCCCTTGGAGAAATTTCTCCCATATAATTGGTCCCTGCAATCAAAAAGTTTGAGAATTTCTGTTATTCTATCACCATTTACTAAATTGATAAAGTGGAAAATGTTTTTTAAATTGTCTACATTGTCTGCCTGGTTTCCCGCATGCAGCGCGTGAGGGTACGTATGTACATAGCTGTTGGTCTGTGTTGATGCCATCGTGTTTGCCCACATGACATCGCCCACTGGTCCATGAGTTCTCCATTCACGAACAGCATCATCCAGCCTAATTTATTACAATGTGTCTTAAATGCATGAGGCCATTAGTGAATTAAAGTCTTAGTGTTTATTTCTATTGTGAAAGGTTGCGGATATTACAATTGACTAGAGAGATGAATCCATGAAATATTCATGTGGACATTTTTTGATTCTCTGGATTATTTCTTGTGTTAATCTCTATTGTGCAAGGTGATCATCCTGAATAACTGGCGAGAGGCGCGATTGCATGAGTCATCCTTTATTGCATGTGCTTGTGCGTGACAAGAGCGCATTATTTGACAGATTATTGGCATTTCTTTATTTCTGTAAGTTTTATTACTATTGTACATTGTGGCAGTATCATTAAGCATGATGCATATATTGCATGCATGTGCCAGGATGGGAACTTTTATTTTGACTTATTGGTTATTTATCATTGTAGTTCTATTGTGCAGGGTTAAAATGTTCATAAATAAGTGGCACGAAGAGCATTAACAACATTGATTATTTGACAGTCACCTTGTGCCATATGTTTCCAAAAGAACAATTGACATTGTGGATCATTTTGAGTCATTGCATTTGAATTATGCAAGTTGACTGATATCATGAAAAACTGATAATGCATCAGAACACTCGCACTAACCAAATGTACTAGACTTTATTTGTCAAATAGGCCCAAGCACAGTGAAGTGAATATGTCCAAAACGATAGAGTGCAGCAGTATTTTTTTTTTCATGATACCTCTTTCAATAGGTGGTGCTTCGCCCTCAGAGCCCCTGTCAGTCAGGACGTCAGTTTGCCTTGCGCATTTTCAGCAAGGTGCGCCCCCCGGTGGGCGGGATCTCTGTCAAGGAGCACTTTGAGGTGAAGAAAGTCACACATTCCTCGTCGTCATCACAGCCCCCACACTGACAATAAAAAAATTATCTCATGTTTTCAGGTAAATGTGGTGCCTCTCACCATCCAGCTCATGTACCACTTCTTCAAGAGGATGATGGGATTCTTCTTCCCCGGGAGGAATGTTGAAGAAGAGGAGGTAGCAGACGAAGAGGACAAGTTCCGACTGGTTACCACAGGTATGTTTTTGCATTTGTGTCTTGTGTAATTTCACACTCATTCCTGATGTGGAGGTGGAACTGACATTAGCTCCGACTTCAGCTTTCGGGTAACAGCTCGGTCTGCAGATTTAAAGGAGAAACACAGATGGATAAAAGTCCTTGAGTCGACAAAAAGTAATTTAAAAGCTTTATTCTAGTCAACCTGAATTTAGCAGTTAGACAAATCAGTTTGGAATCATTCATTTGGAAAATAATATTATATACTTGCTTAAATTGTGCAGGAGAGCGTAATCCATCAATCTCTACACTTTATAATGTCAAAGAGCACAGGGTTACTGATTTTATATTTGGTTAAGTAAAAAAATAATGAAGATAAAATAATAATTTTCATTCGTTCTCTCTACCCTCCACATTGCAGGCATCCCCGTGAAGACTCGTCAGTCTTCCGAGGACACCATGGGTGCGATGGGCCCCAGTAAAGGCGTTGCCCAAGGAATGAACCGCAGCGCCGGCGTCAGGAGGTCGTTCAGGAAACCTCTTGAGGTATTGATACTTGCAGTTGACCATGTTAGGGTTAGATACAAAATATTGTAATGGTGCTCTGTGTACTTTCCTTCACCAGCATCCTGTTGATGATATTGACAAGATGAAGGAGCGAGCGGCCATGAACAACTCCTTCATTTACATCAAGATTCCTCAAGTGCCGCTCTGTGTTAGCTATAAGGTGACTAATGTTGACAAGATGTAATAATCATCTTAGAGCTGATTGATTGTATGAAACTGATTGATTCATTAATTTAATCTTGAAATGACTGAGGTGAATTGATTGTAGCACTGGGATCAACTCAGAGGAACTGGAGTTCATTTGATCTCAAGTTGGTGCTGTAAATGGTAAATGTTTATTGTGGCAAACAAGTTGAACGTAACTAGAAGTCACAGGACCGGCAAAACTATGGGGAAAAAAAAGTGTGACTTGGAGTCTCAAAAATAGTGTGTGCATGCGTGCATGAGCAATCAATTTAATTGCAGAATTAATCAACCAAGGAAATATGCAGTGTGCAGTGAGCATGAGTGTACAATAAGTGATTATCTTCCTCAGGGAGAAAAAAGCAGCGTGGACTGGAAGGACCTCAACCTGGTGTTGCCATGCTTGGAGTACCACAACAACACCTGGACGTGGTTGGACTTCGCCATGGCTGTAAAGCGAGACAGCCGCAAGGCTCTGGTTGCACAAGTATGGCAAACTAGCATAAACGCATACATTCATAATAATCTAGATTCAGATCTGTACAAAGTCCTCTTAAAGAAAAGTTGCTTGTAGCAAGTCAGTTGGAAAATGACAAGAAAAACAAAAAGTAGCTACTTTCTAGAATAAAACGAGCAGCACCGTTATAACTTTGCAAGTCATGGGATACTGTATGGTCGCTAACGGGTCTGTGGCTACCTAGCACAAGAAGCAAACATGCCGATTAATAGCTTAACTCAGTTGGAAATCTGAGATTTTCTTTAAAGTACATATCCCCAAGTTTTACTGGATACCAGAGCAACATATTCAATGCTCCCCAATCTTCTTCCTGCATATCAGATGATCAAGGAGAAGCTACGCCTCAAGCCGGCCGCCGGTGGCGCTGACCCACGTGGCAAGACGATGGACGGCAAGGCCGACTCGGGCCTGCAGCAGCAGGAAGAGGACGAAAAGGCTCGGCTGCTCATTGGACTCAGCGCCGCCGACAAGAGTTCTGGCAAAAAGAGCATCTTCAGCCGACGCAAGTGAGTTGGAGGGCCACACCAATTTTCAAAGGCATTGTTTTGTGTTGTTGTATTATGTGATCCTGCTGATATTCACATTGCAAAAAGCAAAGCCCTCGGGTGCCTGTTGATTATAAATATGACCAAACGCTAACTAAGCATCGTCACTGCATTTCAGCCAATAAGCACAATTGCTTGTTAACACATTCTGAGCACTTCCTGCTGGTTCAGGAACACGTGTGAGAACCTCGCCTATGTCGTCTGCTGTAAGAGTTGCATTAATACAAGATAAAGAAATATGTGACAGTTTATTAAAAATGGATGCATCTCAATAAATTAAGACAGTGTTTCCCCTACCTTTGAGTTATTTTACAAAAAGAAAAATCTTTGGCACACCACCAAACAAAAATGTCCCAAAAAGTGCGTACACGCATGACATGCTATTTTGAGAGGGTTTTATCATCAAAGTGTGTTTGTTTGACATTCAGCTAACGACTGATAGTTGAATACAAACGGTAGAGGAACTCATGTGGATAGATAAAATACCAAACACTTATTGGCATGTTCTCCTCATAGCTCTGACTCTCAGCTGGGATCAGCTCCATCTTACTCATGACCCTAATAATAAACACTATAGAAAGTAGATGGACAGAAAAATAAGGCAGAAATTATTTAATGAATACCTTCTATTCACAGGTTTCCCTTTTTGAATTGAACTATTTAAATAAAGTTTTCTACACACCACTATTCATGAGAATAGAGGTTAAGTCTTACTGCAAAAATGTATACCCACTCACAAGTGATTGTTTTTGCCTATTGATACCACAAAATGGTAAAATTGGACACACAGTAATTTTAGCCCACCTTGCCCACAAAAAAAGTTGGTTTTCTGAGAATAATAAAGGAGTCCCTTAAAAGAAAAATATGGTACAGCCAATATGTGGGGGATTCAGTTTATTTTGATTTATTGAGATGCAGACTGCTTTTTTACTTTCTTTTATATAATAAAGTAATTTGAATAAAGTATTTGTTTCTGATGTTTGTATTTATATACAATCCCATCTAAAAGTATGGGTATTGAGTGACATCAAAAGATCAAGTTCCATAATTTTATTTTTCTAGCTTTCCAGTGGTCCTTGTAATTAACTAATCAAACAAGGTTTTGCTTGCCAGGTAATCATTTTAACAAATATTGAAATACAAAGACGTCAGGATACTTTTCTGAAGCGTTTTTTTTTATTAGCAAAAGTAGGAAAATGTCAAAAGAACGATGGGTTATGCCATAAATAAATGCTATTAGATGTGCGATGGATAGCTGGTAAGATGAGCCCCCGTCTTCACACACTCAGTTGGGTCCAAAATAGTCCACCATGCCGTTTCCTTTGCGGCCGTCAAAGAAAAAGAAATTGCGATGTGGAGCGTCTCTCTGGGACAGAGCCTAGACAACAACAAAAAACACACTGGGGGTTAGGGTTAGTGTCAAAGGTTGAGTTTGGGGTTCTTAGTTTGTGGGGTTAGTTTAGGTTCGAGGTAGTTTGGGACTCGGGCTTGTTTAGCTGTCAGTATTGATTTATATCATTAGTTTAACACTAAAGACCAAAGCTGTACGTACATAAGTGTGCTTACCTTCACAATTTCTTGTCCGAGCACTCCTCCCACAACTGCGCACACAGGTGACATCTCTGAGAAGCAAAAACTGAGGACACAACAGGACATCATGAGTAGCAACAACCACAAAGTGTCTTCTGCCTCAACGATGAGTACTCTACCTGATAAAATCGTCACTGAGCAGGTCCCTGCCGACCCTCAAGGTCTCCAGGACGTCCTGGCGGAGCTTACTCAGCAGTTGGCTGTCCTCTGCAAAGCGTTGTGGGTCGGGGTCTCTGCCTTTGTTCGTGCGGAACTTCAGCAACACTAAGGACCATTGATTGTTATTTCGGATGTTTGATCGGATGTCTCCAGGCACATATCATCCCCCCCCAACCACCACCACCACCACCATAAAACGACTAAGGGTGAGTACCGTGAAGCAGGAAGTAGTCAACAGGCGTGCGCTTGAGGGCTGCTTTGGCCTTGTCGCTGGTCCAGTCCACATGCAGAGCCTCCTTCAACCTGCAGAACTTGGACGTCTGGTTGAAAGGACAACATGTCGTCATCATCACGCACTTGGTGAATTCCTTCAAACTTGATACATTAGCATAAGAAATGGATACAGTATAACATAAGCTTTTTGCAGTTTAATGCACAAAAATGAACATTGTTACATAATGCAGAGAAGTTTAGTTTCACGAAGAAAAACACTCCTGATTTACTATATTTTTTTAAGATTAACATAATTTGGGGTTTTGACAGAAGTAATAAAATTGTTTCGTATTTGAATATGTGTTACTGATGGGAAAAAAAAGTGACATTAGTCAGAAAAGTTTTGCGGGATATTTTCGTGTTTGAAAAAAGCAAGTACTAGACAGATTTTGTTCAAAACTAAGTCAGACTAATGTTATATATCTATGTTAATAACTATGGTATGCTCTAACCTTTTTCACCATGGTGGTCTCAGTGGGGTCCACTTTGACCTTTTTGGCTTCGGGACCATCATTGGAGTCGCCCGGGGACTTCTTCACCACTTTGGGTTTCTCCCTTAACAACAAAACAAAGCCTACATCAGAGTGGAACTGACTTGACATAGAGTCCTTTTTTTCCTCTCATGTTCAAACTTACTCTACATAGTTGTGCTCAGGTCCGAGGTTGCAGAACATGTAACCGTAGTAACCGTGGACGTCACCACAGAAGACCAGGATGTTGTGCTGTGAGCACAGCTGGTCCACGCGTACCATCACTTCTTTAGAGGCACCCGTCAGACAAACCTAAGAGCAAAAAACGTTGCTACAATTTTCTAATTGGACTCCTACATCACCATGAAGCCAATTATTCTAGCAAATCAATGACACAAACTACCATCATCTCTAAAAGATTAAATCAATTATTGGTTGATAGGTAGCATGAAAGTTCGTGTACAACAGGGTTGCCTCAGTTTCCTAAAAAGAAGAGATGCTGCATTTTGCTAACAATATAAACTACCAGAAAAATTCAATAAACTGTATGATCTCTATATTGTGGTCTTTCACCTATCACAGGTGAGTTTGGAACATAATCTCTGCGACAAACTGGGCTTCATTGTACACCAACTACTTCACGGGCACTCACCGCATTGAACTGCAGGAAGAAAGTGTCAGGTTTGTCTTCTATTCTGTCCGTGTCAGCAAGCACCTCCACCATGGGGTTGAGGTTCTGAGCACGCTCCAGGGACGCCTCAGCTCGATTCCGGCCCTGCTCAGTCACAGGTACCAGGAACTGGGCTCGACATGACTCCTCCGTCACCTGGTGAGACAAATGCACCAAACATTAGCATTGGACCTGTTGATGCATTTTATTATTATTTATTTTGAGATGGTAATTGGTGCAAAAATTGTGACCGACTGCACTACAACATGATTTACTGCATCCAATAGAGAGTTGCAACAGGCGCCATCCACTGGACATAATTCTGCCATTGTTTATTTATGTTCATTAAAAAACTAACTGGGTTTAAACTAATGAGGGATCGCTGTTGTATTTCGGTCGTTTACCTTTTCATGATCCAACAAAGTGAGTCCTTTCACTCCGGCCAAGATCAAATTTTTGGCTACCTCTGCCCCCAAACCACCTAAACCTGCCAGAAGAACTCTGGATCCACGCAGTCTGCAAGCAAATTGCGCAATAATTACACCAGTTCCATATTAATTCATTTAAATGTATAATAAAGAGACAAATGATAGGAATCCTCTGGGACGAATTTTATTAGCATGACCAGCTAAGCACCTCTTCTGGGCATCCAATCCCCAAAGTCGGATCTGGCGATCGTACTGAGCCGCCTCTTCCTCGGTGATGATCGGGTCCTCCTTCTCGATCATATCGATTGTGTCAGGCCTCTTACAGAAAAGAGAAACCGCTTTAAATGTGTGATCGTTCGATCAAGCTACAACGCCGATTGTTTCAAAAGTCGCGATGGTCCCGCTGAATTGACGCTGAGTGATGACGTCATAAATGAAAATTACACGTTTCTTCTTGTTGTTACTATATAAGTTTATTTCCACAATGGGATTCTTGTGAAATCAATTCACTTCAAACAATTCATATACAACTTAAATGTAAATTTTAAATATATATTGACACAGCAATTCCCGGGAGCCGCTTGGGTCTAATTTGCCCTGCGATTTGACTTGCGACCATTTTGAAGCGTCAGAACAGCTGTAAATTTGTACCTGTCTAAGTTTAATATAAATAATTGAGAAATGGAAAATCTAACGGCAAAACGGGGTGCATCATTGGAAGGTAATGCTAATAAAAAATCGACAGTTTTCTGACTTTACATTGTTGAGTTATGTGGATCTATTGACAAGTGCTGAAGACAGGCAGCGTTGTGTACTATATATACGGGCATAAATACATAGTACATACGTTTAATTTGCGGACAAATAAAAGTAAAATCAACCTCGCGAAAATTTAACTAGCCTAATGATGCCCTGTCTAATGTCTTAATAGACCTTGATAGACGAGTGCAGTTTAGGTCAAGTGTGGTGCAAGTAGTAGTCGTGGTCTGCGAGACTGAGTTAATAAATACTGCACAGGTAAAATTTACAGTGCATGATTCAAAACAATACAGAACAGCAACCAATCAAACATATACTAGTCAAAATGAAGGGCTTATTTCTTTGGTAACAGTCTGGGTAATGTCCGTGAGACGCATTACAAAAGCGTTGAGTAGTGACGTCACTCTGAGGAAAGTCCGCCCCATTTCTCTGAAGAAGACGGTCGGCCATTTTAGTTGCATCAGTCGTCATTTCACAGCGCTTCAGTAGGACGGAAAGAGAACGTCTGGACTCAATTTCATCAAATTTCTCTCAGTGGAGAATTGCCTATTGCCTATGAACTGAAACTCAACTAAATCCAATACCAAGTAGATCCTTGTGAAGTGACGCATAAGCCAGTAGATTTCCAGTGTCGAGATTGAATTTTTGGGCACCTCCATGTTAGCTAAGGGTTAGAGAGAGGAAATGGCTGTGGAAAGCATGACTGTCCATCCAAACTCCCCAACTACCAACCACGAACACAACAGTCTCCTGACTGACGAAAGGTCGAGTAATTCTACAATCATATTTCAATGAAATTATTTATTTGTCCACTGCTTTTTTACACACAAAAGCCCGGGGATACCTTTTTTTCTTTTTTTGTCAAAGAGGGATTAAACTCGCCTTTTCTGGAAAACTGGTAAAGCGGTAACGGACTTGTGCATTGACACGACGGCGCCAACTGGGAGACCAAAATAACGTCGGAGAGAACGTTTTCCCTTTATTTTATTACGTTAGCTCACCACGACGGTGAACTGGATCAACGCGGACTTAGATGACGAGCATAAAGAGCAGGCCGACACTCCTCAACGCACTTAGTTGGCACGGCCGCTGACCACTTCGACGAATGCTAAGCCATCGTCGAGTGGCTTTGCCTTTTTTTAAATTTATTTTTTGGAGGGGAGGGGGCGTAAACAAACTAACTAATTTAAGTGTTTGTAAGTAACATTTTTATTTAGGTGTCGAAAACAAGTCTTGTGGATTTAAGGTGTGCCCGTTCTGGCGGCTAACCTAGCCACATTAGCTTCGTAACGGCTAATCGTAAGAGCGTGTCTTTTTTCCCCCCCATAAAGAGCCTCACTTTGTTCTCGTCATCCTCACGTCATATAACAAGTGACATTACCACCGTTACCCACGTATTCTCAAAGTTCTACGAACACTACGAACCCAACACGATATTAACGTGTTGTTATTGTAAATAATAGATCAACGAGCCGCTGTACCAAGTTCACCAATCGTCCCCGATGTCAAAGTAGTTCTACTTGCTGGTTATCTTTAACCTTGCGAATATTTCATTACAGGATTGGATTCTTTCGACAATGTCACCTTTAACATTAATTTAAAGGGCATAGTAGCAGTCAAATTGCCTTTTCCCCCTCTTCCCCATCCCTGAAATTGTGCTGTTTGTCTAACATGTTCAAAAACTGTATGTACCAGCGCTGTGTGTAAAATGTCTGCAAAGCATCCCAGAAGTCAAAACACCAAAATCAGTTTGTAACGTAACCACCCAGTTCCCAGTTGGCAAATTGGTTGAATGTTTTAGTAAATCCAATTCCCAGCTCCCTCAAATCCCCCAGTGACCCCAAAGTGTTAGCGGGAGGACTTTTTAATGGTTGTGGGTGCAAAATATGAAGAAGGCCTGTCACAGTAAGTATCCCCCCTTTTAATCGTGGCCCTTCTCTAATTAATTATGCCTCTTTAACTATTGTGCACGGTGGTGCAATTTGCATAGAGAAGACTTGTGCTGTGTTGAATCTTTTGAGTTTGGTGAGGGTTTTTTGCAGATTGGTAACTAGACATAATGGAGGAATGTGTTGTTCTCTTGTTGCTTATCCATAGAAATGCGATCAAAATCTTTTTGTCCACTTGTGTGTTTGACATATTAAACCAAGTCTTCAGGCAAAGTGTAGACTAACCTTGTTAAAATGGGTTTGCACTTAAACGTGTGGGCTTGAGAGGTCCATCGGCAGGTTTATGCAGTGAGTCATGACAATATTTCTTCAAAATGGAGTCAAAATCCCTGAATTTGAGGATAAATAATTCCCTGTGAAAAGTTGACTGTCAAGCTTTTGTTGCTTTCTAGAGTGGCTTCTATCAACAAAGACACAGCCAAATGTTCAGTCAGAAATGTTAGATAAGACAATTTACCACAAAAGTGTGGTAACAATTATTCTCGGCATTCCCTGATCCTAACCCAATTAATTGAATCGTCGGATACAATTTTGTTTGCATTAAAGTGTATTTAAAATAAAATAAAAAATTAATAGAATTTTTGTTTTTTAATCCCTGATTACTGTTTATTAACCAATCATTTTTGTTTATTATTTACTGATTACAACTAAAAAAGAGTTAAGCAATATCACAAGAAAAAAATTATAGTCGTTGTCCAAAGTAAAAGCAGATGTTGGCAATTGTCTTATTTTGATTGAACAAATTATTGATTAGTCTGCTTTCATGAAGGACTAGAGAAATCGGAGAATTATTATTTTTGAGGGCCTGAAATCAGGCAATTTGGACAACCTTCAATTATAAAATTAAAATTATAAAAGAAAATCAATTGACAATCAGTTTCAACTTATCAATTAATTTTGAAACCATTAGTAACTGGCTGGCGACTAGTTCAGGGTATAGTTTGTCTTTCGCCCGATGTCAGCTGGGATAGGCTCCCCCTGCGACCCTGAGCAGGGTAAGCAGTGTTGAAGATGAATGGATAGATAGATTGTTGAATGCTTGCAAAGCTTCATATTTTTCATGGAGATGTGGAAATAATTGTTAATATGCTTAATTGTTAATTTGTCATTAATATCCCCATTGTACTCCAGGCACCAGCCTGTGATGCGCCACTATCATGTGAGCCATGTTAATTCAACTCATGGGGTCCAGCATTGTGTGTCCTTTAAATGTAGTATCACTGTTGGGGGCAGGGAGTGGGTCTCAAACATGTCCTGTTCAAATGATGTTATCTCATGAATGTTGTATGCATTCAAAAGATGTAATGTTGTTCTGAGATGATTAGCATTTCAATGTTGGTCGTTACCTGAGCCATCCACAGTGTCAATGTGGACGACCTAGTGTGCTTGTGCCAAAGCCGTCTGATGACACCGCTTGACATAGCAGACCATGCAATTCTAAAAAATAAACATTAGTCGGACTGTTACAAAAAGCCCCAAACCTCCACAAGTGCTCATAATATATAAACGTATATCTTGTTTTCTAATAAATTTAGAATAGCACTGGGAGGATTGTATCAATTATCAAACTGATTTTGTATTTATTTTGGGGTTTTCTTTGTCTTGACAAACTTGTGATAGATTTATTGAATTCTTTAATTAAGTGATTCCCAACCTGGGTGTCAGAAAATTATAATTTAGTAATTACTAATATATGTGCCCATCTATGCCGCTGATGTATAGTGACAGGCAGAATGTACAATAATCTCTGAATCGACCTGTTGCCGTTTTTACAACAGAATAAGACCTGGCTTCCTGCAATCTAATCTTTGTGTTCAAAATAAATTTAGGAATAAAGCGAGACAATATTATCAGTATTGGTGGTGTGCTATGAAGTTTTTATGTAAAATGGGTGCCTTGGTGCAATACTTTAGACGTTGGGAAACACTGCTCTAAATTGTTTGTCCACCTGTTATTGTGCCAAAGGAACATTTTAGATAAGGAAAAATATCCTGGCATAGATGGATTGACAATGATCCACTATTTGTAGTCAATTACCTGAACGCATGTCTCTGTCATGTGCACACAGGCCAGAGGAGGGCGAACTGGAGGAGGGCGAGCTGGAGGATGATGGGGGTGAGGTTGAAATGGGAGGCGAGGCAGCTGCTGGAGGAGGAGGCGCAGAGGTGGGCGAGGAAGCAGGCGGTGGTGACACCGGTGCGGCAGGTGATGGTGGCGGTGAGCGTGCCCCTCGAAGTCGGGAGCGACACGCCAGCAGCAATTCGGACGAGGAGCGCTCACACCGGCGCAAGCGCAAGAGGAAGAAGGAGAGAGAGCGAGAGAAGAGGCGCACAAAGAAAAAACGCAAGTCCAAGCACAAAGTAAGGAAAACTTTGGTGGGGTACACATCCACTAATTTTTTAAAAGGTCCTCTCAAAACATATTGTATGTACAGTATATCACATTTTTAAATCACGGTTACATGTTCCAAGTGCCTTTCACAGCACCTTATTAGGAAATTGAGGGCGAGCATGACATTCTCATGTACAAAAATGAGTCAAGTAAAATTTGCTATCAAAATTGCACAAAATGAACTAAACATAATTTAACTCTTGTTGGCACTGAGCTCTTTTTAGAAAAGTAAAAAATAATCTTGTTTTCCAAATATATATGCACTCACTATCACATACTATCATTTTGCAACCCATCCATTTTGGGGTCCGATCCAACAGTTGAAAATCTCTGCTCTAGATCAGTGTAACTTAATTTTGAAAACATGTTACCTTCATTGACTACTCTAAATCAGTGTTATTCCTCCTTTATTGGATTTTGGGGGACTTTTATCTGTGGTGTTAAATGAGAGGTTTTGAAGAACTATAAAATAACCTTTGTTTGTTAGTGCAATAAAGATTGGTCATTCGCGCTGGAATGAGCTGACAGAGAAAAACTGAGACCGGTTTTGGATTCCACACCCAAGAAATGTGTTAAAAAACTGATGTCAGACCTAACGCAATAAAGTTGAGCTCCTCAGTATTAACAGTTTGATACACCCCATTAACTCTCTATTACGTTCTCCCACAGCGTCACGCGTCATCTGATGATGACTTCTCGGACTTCAGTGATGATTCTGACTACTCACCCAGCGAGAAGAGGAAGTACAGAGAATACAGCCCCCAGTACCCCCCAGCCGTAAGTCAACGAGTAAAACACTTAAAGCATCGCCTAGGCTTGTTTCTTCACATGATCGCCCGATCCCTCCTGCAGCCTCACCCTGGCTATGGCGCCCCCAAGAAGGTCGGCTACATGAAGATGGACAAGCCGGGCTATGGTGGCTATGATGACTATGAGGAGGACAACTACGAGGGGGAGGAGGAGCAGGACATGGGTGGCGAGGACTATGACGACTTCACCAAGGAGCTCCACATGTACCGCAAGGCCAAGGAGGGCGGACGCGGAGGACGAGGTGAGTGTAATGGGAATTTTCCCCTTCCTCATATTACATGGCAATTTAACCAATTTTACAGTTTTGGGTGCTTGAAAAAATGGTGAATAGTCTCAGTGAATTTGAATATAAATAGTTCATTCATCAACTGAATACAAATAGTAAAACCCGTGTAGTGTTATCAAAAATACAATTCGTAATTTTTAAGGTAACAATAATTGATACTATTACATAATGTTGAAATTTCTTGTGATGGTGAAGTTTGTTTTTGTTAACTGTAAGAATATTTTGATCTGTGTTTAGTGAATTTTTAATAAATGAGTTTTTGTTTTTGCATTGAACTGATTGTTTTCCACAGTATTTGTATTTATTGAGGTGCACTTGTAGTTTTCTAAACTGAAAAAAATTTGTGGCCTCAATTTTGTTTCTTGTATCATAATTTTTCAAATGATTTTTTTTTATTTTGCAATGCTGCATTACCAATATTCAAATGACTATAAAACGTTGGCTAGAAGGAGAAGAAAAGAACATTTGTTAGTAATAGTTTAGCCATGTTTTCATTTGTGCCCTGCGATTGGCTGGCAACCAGTTCAGGGTGTCCCCCCGCCTACTGCCCGATGACGGCTGGGATAGGCTCCAGCACGCCCGCGACCCCCGTGGGGACTAAGCGGTTCAGAAAATGGATGGATGGATGGATGTTTTCATTTGTGCTTTTGCTTGATGATTAACATGTGGCGCGTCACATTGAACCATGAACACAAATACGAGACAGAAAGTGTAAATAAATATTTTTTTTTTAAATGAAGGCCTTCTCAAAAGAAAATAGGTCACTAAATTTTACATTTAAAGGTCTTAGAAATAATAGATACTTCAAGAAACAGCATGGATATTGTTTCTCTGCAGAGAAAAATATATTTTTGGGCGGTGTATGTATCTATATGTTAAGGTATTTTATGAATAGTAAATTTAAAGAAAACAGCTTGAACTTGTAAGGATCAGAGTGAAAATCTGCATGCAGACACTTTCAGCAGTTGACATTCTTCGAAGAAGGCTCAGTGATGTTCTCGGCATCAAATCTGCCGCTCAACAAGGCTGAAGATTTAGATTTATGCTGATGAGCTGTTGTCAGGAATGGAAACATTACTGTTTTTAAGTGGATCTCATCCTTTTCTTATTGGAGGTCGTGGTCGCATGAGGAACATGAGGGGTCGAGGTGGAATGAGGGGCGGGCGGCGAGGTGGACGAGGAGGCAGCCGAGGAAGAGGCGGACGAGGCGGAAAAATGGGAGACGATGATGGAGATGGTTTTGTGGAGGACATGGAAGTGAGTGCTTTTGATGTCCATCTCTTGCTGTGGCGGAGTGGTAGACATTTATCTGTGTGTTTAGCTTCAGTATGATGATGATTATGACAACATGGGGGAAGATGACTATGACGACTATCAGTACAAGAGGTCCAAAGACAGAGGAAGAGGTAAGTCCTTTGCTCTTGTAGAAGCAAGTATTTAGTTTAACACCCCCACCCTCACCCTGAACACGTTTCCTTGGGTATACTCCAGGCAGAGGCGGCCGTGGAAGAGGTCGAGGCAAAGGAGGACGTGGCATGATGAGAGGGAAAATGAGGAGCCGAGGACGAGGCAGAGGGGACATGAGCCACGAGGACGACAACAATGGAGACATGGACAACGGGGTATGTTTTCAAAAGCATGGCTTCAAAATTTTACTTTGAGGATTCACCATAGAAAATGAAGTGTGAGGGGAGGGTCCTTATAGTTTTGATGTACTCTCTACCCTTAGTTAAATCCTTTGTATTTTTTGTAAAGGACGGAGGAGGTGATGCTGGATCAGGAATGGGCAAAAGGAATCAGAACGAAAAGTTCCAGGATAAGAAAGGAAAAGCCATCTGCAAGTATTACATGGAAAACAGATGCACCTGGGTGAGCCCAAAAATATCAGTTGCTTTTTAAACTTTTTAGGCGTGTACTATATCTGATTATATCGGTAATTTTATTAATGCTTCCTCTTTTGATCACTAGGAGGAATACTGCAACTTTAGCCACGACATTGAGTTGCCCAAGAACAAAGAGTTGTGCAAGTTTTATATCACTGGTTACTGTGCTCGAGCCAATCACTGCCCTTACATGCATGATATCCTTTCAGCATTTTTGGAAGTGTTTATTTGAGCGTGACTACGTTTTTTTGCATTATTGCCCTAACGTTAACGCCACGCGAATTCCCCTGCAAGCTGTTCCATACCACAGGCAACTGTGTCAATGGCGACGAGTGCATGTTCTCCCACGAAAACCTCAACGACGATACCAAGGAGCTGCTCAACAAGGTAAGATCCTCATGTGCACGAATAATCATTTTTATAACAAATTTTGATGACGCCAAACCACCACTATTTGAAAATCTGTGCGCAATTGACACCTTTCCTAAAAAGGTTAATAAAGGTCTAAAGATGCCACGAGAGAGCAGCAAGGCATTACTTTTGTCAAATTAAGTTCCCCAACTCATCGACAGTTTATTGGCACCGAAGCTTCACCTTTGTATTTATATATATCATAAAACAACAAGTAGATCAGTTTTTCCAGAGTATTGTCACCCCACTGAAAAACTATAAGAATAGGCCTCATTGTTCCTATACTTTTTGAGAAGAGACACATTAATAATAATCTCCATTTTGTTGTGCGTTCAGATGCTGGCTGAGGACGCAGAGGCCGGGGCAGAGGATGAGAAAGAGGTGGAGGAGCTGAAGAAGCAGGGGATCAACCCTCTGCCCAAACCCCCACCTGGAGTGGGCCTACTGCCCACTCCCCCTCGCCCGGCACCCCTCGAAGCCAACGCCGGGGCAGGGGATTTCGGAGGCCCCGCATCCGGTGACTTCGGGGGCATCCCAGCTGCCAACCAGGCACCCCTCGCTAACAAGGCTCCCCCCAGTGGTCTTGGGATGGTTCCTTCTCCGAACTCAGGTGGTCCTCCCATTCCAAATCCAGAGGGAGCTCCATACCAAGGAGCACCCTTGAACCCCAGTGGACCACCCCCTCAAATGGTCCCCGCGCCCACTGGTGGTGGAGGGGGTGGCGGAAAGAAGATCCCCTCCTTGTTTGAGATCAAAGTGCAACCAACCGGACAGCTGGCTCATAAACTGGCTGTTAAGTGAGTCCACACAAATTTACTTCATTTTAAAGGAAACCGTGATACATGCAGACAATACTCCTTGTGGAGTTGACACTGACAAAAGCAGGGAGGGGTCTAAAAAGTACAGTATTAATGGTAAAAGTTAGCAGCTTTGCACGTTATTTCTTGTCTTGGTAAAATAAGCTTGGTTTGAGAGAGTTAGTTACTGTGCGGGTTCATGCAATGAACAAAACACCAAACACAAATAATTGCTCCCACTTCACTTTCAAGTCAAAAATTTTCATTACAATAATATGCAGCCCTGCTACTCTAAAGACGGTATTCTGATTAATATCGCATGATTGGTCGTTACCTGAGCCCTGAGCAATCGTGATTGAACTTTTAGTCGACAATCGCATTGAACATGTTATTGAAAAGATTTTTTTTGACTTGGAAGTGGTTTTCGTATTGTTTTGCATTCACTTATGAGGTCCTTCCCCTCAGAAGCCAGGTACCAAGCAACACCCAGGCAACAACTCCTGCACCGGGGGCGCCCCCCACCACCTTCCCCACCGAGAACATGGGCACGTTCGCATCTGGCGATTGTCCTCCTCACGGGGGTGCCATGCAGCCTCCTCAGCCTGGCGGGAACTACTTCAACACTTTCTTCAATCAAGAGGGAATGACGATGGAAGGAGTGGTGGAAGAGGGTGAGAATAATGATGAGAATGAAATGCTTTCTGTTGGAATTGGGTGATATGCCCTTAAATAAAATCTGGGGTTTTTTCTCACAAAAATCCTATTTAAATTAGACCTGCCACAAATAAACAATTATTATATTCATTATTCCATGTGGCCAAACATCTTAACCCCCACTTCAGTAGCCTGGCAAGCCAGTCCCAACATTCTACCAATGAATAGTCTGGTTGGAAGTTGCATGATGTACATCACAAGCTTGCATTCACCTCCTCTGTAAGGCTCAGGCCTAGTTCAAGTGAACTTTCCTTTGCTGAGTTCCTATGTCGCAATTCCCCCTAGGTGAAAACTATCAAGGAAGTGCTGCTAAATTAAGTAGCCAGGAGGACGCCACCAATGGAGCAAGTCAAGGAGGAATATCTGTCTCGGACCTTCTCCCTCCCGCACAGCGTGTCCTCTTTATGAGAATCCAACAGAAGCAACAGGAGGAGGAGGAACGAGCTCGACGCATTGATGGAGGCACGGCGAAGTGCAGAGACACTGAAGGTAAATATCTGACAACACCTTTGCCATTTCTTTTTTTTATTTTTTTTACATTTTTCTTGTCTTGAAAGCCGTAGTGCCCTGATTCAGGCATGCGCCGAGGGCTGTCAACTTGGCAATCAGACGACCGACACAGGCCAACCCCTCCAAAATTAGTACAATACTCTATGGATGGGTGGTGAATCAACTCATTTGAATTTATTTGTCAGGACATGTATGATTATTTATAGGCACTTTGTTAGCTCAAATCATGCCAAGTTGTACGCTTACAAATTGGACCAACCCAAGAAGTTGGTTCAATTTGACCCAACCTTGAGTTGTTTGGCAAAAAACAACCCAATCTTTTGGGTTTTGTGCTAACCAACCCAGGATGTTGGTCAGTCCAATTTTTAACCCAAATTGGGTTATTTTTAACCCAGCATTTTTAAGGGTGCAAATGTCATTTTCATTTGCTTTTTTCTTGAAGCAAAAGGGAAGGAATCAAATCAAATAGGAAATTAAGTCTTTGTGCAAAATTGGACATTGTAATGTAAGATCAGATCATTAAGCCCGACAGCGCCCTGATTTTTCAGATGTCAAATGGATATTGTGTTGTTTCCAGGTGACTCTGGTAACTGGTACTCCAGCGAGGATGAGGATGGTGGCAGTAGTGTGACGTCCATCCTAAAGACACTTCGGCAGCAGACGCAGGCTCCTCCTAAGACGGACACGCCGAGCGACCCTCGCCTCAAGACCAGCATCCCCCAGGCACGCCCTGCTGACCCACGTCTGGCGCGTGACCCACGACTGGCCCGAGCTGCCGTACCAGACCTGGCACCGCCCGCACCCTCGACGGGCCCACCGGCGGACCCACGGCTCGCCCGACTGTCCGCCGCCTCTGCGAGCTCTGCCGCTCTTCAACCCACTGTTTCTAAAGCGGAGAATCCTCTGATCTACAAACCGCCACCACTCACAGCGCCGGCAGCGGAGGAGGAGGAGACGGAGCGAGTGCTGCGGGACAAGCCCGTCCCAATCCCTCTGGATCCCTTGATGGGAATGGCCCTGAGGGACCCCCGTTCCCAGTTGCAACAGTTCAGCCACATCAAGAAGGATATTGTTCTCCACATGCCCGCTTTCTCCAAAACCATCACCTGGTCCCCCGAGGACCTCCTCCCGCTCCCACTTCCCAAACAGGACCTGCTTCCTCTCCCCCCTGGCATTCCACCGGTCCCCTCCCTGGACCCACGTCTGTCCCGCATCGTCCACCCCCACTCGCAGTCTCCTCCCATAGCCGCACCCCCCACCTCAGAACCCTCTGCGGCTCCATCCTCCTCCTCCATTCCAGACTTTGAGCTGCTGTCTCGCATCTTGAAGACAGTCAGCTCCAGCCCTTCCCAGTCTTCATCCCCTCCGCCGGCACCCACCCCCACTCCCCCTCTGGCGCTACTGCCTCAACCTCCCCCTCTTCCGGCCACGCCGTCAGAAAAGCCTGTCGACCCCCGCACGGCACGGAAAGGTCCCACGGACCCTCGCCTCCAGCCACAGAAGTCGGCCCTCAAGCAGCCGTCTGAGCCTCTGGCTCCACCCCCTGAATCCTCTTCCTCTACTGCGGCCACATCTGGTTCCTCGCCACCCACTATCGCTCCCTATGATCCAAGGCTTCTTTCTTCAGGTGGAACTGGACGCAGTGCGGCGCCTGGCGCACCAGGGGGTGCCAATGTACTGAGCAGCATCAGTCTCTATGATCCACGGACTAACAAACCAGGAAGCCCCGGTACTGCCGGTGGCCCCAACAACTCCCCCAACTCAGAGTCCCGACAAAGTGAGCCCTCAACTAGCAAAACAAAACCGAAAGAGCCTTTGTTTGTCCGCAAGTCTGCGCTGGAGCAACCTGAACCAGAGAAAAGCGGCGAGCAAGGCACCGACCGGTACAACAGCTATAACAGACCCCGACCCAAACCTGCACCCTCGCCCAA
Source organism: Syngnathus scovelli (assembly GCF_024217435.2). Lineage (NCBI taxonomy): Eukaryota > Metazoa > Chordata > Actinopteri > Syngnathiformes > Syngnathidae > Syngnathus > Syngnathus scovelli. The sequence continues at coordinate 8,689,189 of NC_090853.1, forward strand.
CTCTGCCGCACAGGGAGGCCCCCCTACCGGGGGTCCGGCCTCTTCTGGAGCCCCGGCGGAACAGGCACCCGCTGGCGTCCACAACCTCCCAGTGTCCACCCTCTTTGGTGTGGTCAAGCAGGCCGGTAAACCCGGTGGGACCAGCAGCCCGTTTGGGGGTAGCAGCCCGGCCCAGTCGGAACAGCCAACCGCTGAGCAGGACAATGGGTCACTCAAAGACGTTTTCAAGGGCTTTGATCCTACCGCGTCGCCGTTCTGCCAGTGATGCCAGTCAACTCCTGACATGTTGTTGATCCAACATGGACGCACGCTATGAGTGCAATAGATTTTGGGAGATGTGGGAGAGTTATATGTCTATTTTAAACAGAGGAACTGTTGTATAAATATGGACACAACAGACAGCGTTTTAGCATTTGCTCAGTACATCACTCGTCTCACCTCGAGCCAGTGCATTGAATACTAATGGAATTGGAACCGTTGTGATTTATGTTGTTATGATTAACCCAGCAGCGCCACTGCCCATCATCCCATAACCAGCTTTGTTTCCATTTTTCAATACATGTATTTATTTTTCTACTTCCGTGCACTGTCCTCCCAGGGAGGACCCTAGTTTTTAATGTTGCTCACCTTAACCGTTTCAATAAGGTCGTCAGCTCCCCACCTCTAATTCCTGTTGTTCCTTCTGCAGAGGAAGAGAAATCATTAGATTCAGAATGGGAGTGTTCATGTTGCGTCTCTGGCGTTCTTGATGGCGACGTGACAATCACAAATGTTTTACCGCTGCTTGCCATTGAGAACACACCAAGTTCTCCCAGGAGACGAGTTTTGAGACCAACTCCAATAGGATCCTTTTTTTGTAAAAAAAGAAAATATTGTTCCTTTTAATTTATTTTTATACTTAAAACATACTTCCACATACTTACCGTTTGTTGTTTTAACACAAGGTATTTTTTTTATTAGGTTCTGCTTCACTTTGTTGTTGGGTTTTGTAAAAAAAAAATTTCTGAATCTGCTTTGATTTCTTTGCATTGACAACAAAATCCATCTGAGCTTTTTCTTGTCCATTATAGTGGTGGGTTCTCTAACTGTACACCACCGGGTGAGTATTTGAATAAAGACACCAACCAGATTCAACGCAGCTCCCTCGCTATCTGTTTTATTTGTGACTGGGTGGCAGAAAAAAATATTTCTGATTTGAGCATGTACATAGTTGCCTTCTGATTTCAGAATCGTTTTCAATTGTGTTCCCGACGGCGGCGTGCGGGCCGCTTCCTGTTCTCACTGCAATCCCTCACTGCCGCTTCCTGTAACCCCGCCCCATCCTAGTCGACTCGGCTCCAGTGGGACTGGTGAGTGCACCTCAGAGATTTCCTTTCGCTGCTCCACACCTCCTCCTGGAAAACTGTACATGCACTCCATGGCTGTTTGTTACATCGGGTAGCTAAATTTAGAGTATTCAATAAGCCTAAACAGACTTGTTGCGAGAAATGGGATACACCCTGCACTGGCTGCCAGCCAATAGCAACGCACAAAGCAGCATTTGCACGCACATTAACACCTTTGGGCTATTTGGAGTCATCACTTAACCTACACTCATTTGGTGACGAAACTGGGATGCTCATTATACTAGTATGATATATGCAGCATGAGTTTAACTTTTTTATCTCATAAATGTCATACATTTTCTACCCAGATTCATATTTATTGAAATGTAAATATTATCCACCATTGATGTTTGCGTTATGCACCCACCGGTCACTTAATTAGGCACACAAACCACTTGTAGTAAACATGCTGCTGGTACAAACAAGTGATTAATTTATTGAACATTTACAAACACATTTACTGTATAGCAAAACTTAAGTTCAGGTGGAGTTTATAACCAAACACCACCCACACAATGTTGTGTACAATGTCAGTGGAACACTAATAAACTAATTTACTCCAAGATGCCATACTTTCTAATTGATCGATTATTATCTGATACAAAATATACAAGCCTTTTGCTGCTGTTTTGGTTAGCCACAACGTTCAAATGGCCTCAGAAGTCACCTCTTTAAAGTGCTGAACATTAGTGTTCAAAAGTTGAAACTGGAAACAAATAACTTAGATTTAAAGAATTACTTCTCTTTTTTTAAAAAAAAAAATCACTTTTATTTATTTTTTTAAATTTGTACCCATTTTAAAGCGACAGTCAGTGAATTATGTTACTGTAGGTTGGTGTGTGATTCTCTTTGGTGGCCAATCTTCTTAGCTGCCGCTACCTGCGGAGAGTGTGTTCATCTGTATATATTTAGCGCATGCAATCCTCTTAGACCTTTGGCCGGGATTTGGAGATTTGTCTTCAGCAAAGGATGCCTGTGCCGCTGGCTGTGATCTTGCGGGGGCGCTGTGTTTAGGGAGTTAGGTGACAGTATAAATAGTAGACATTTTCTTCAGTCCATTTAGGGATGGTGTCATGTGAGCATGCAGGAGCCCGTTTCTCAAATGTACTAAGCAGCAGCACTACAGTTGATATTTACCTTGTAGGCTTAGTGCATTTGGGAAGTGAAATATTCACATCACTTCACTTTTATTATTTTACATTTTGCTTTATTTCAACATGGAACTTGATGAGACATCAAGAGAGAATGGAGGTAAAGTTAATCTCGATTAACCCGATGAAACAAAAGTAGCCACTTAGGTGTTGGCTTGCATCCTGACATGGCTTCAAATAGCTGATACGTGACTCTCTGGCGGGAGGCCTTAATCTCGTAATGTCTACTTGTGTGTCGTAAATATCAGAACACTGGAAAGTTCCCACATAGGGGGAAAGAACTGTACCCTTATGTTCACAAAAAGAAAGAAAAATACACTTCGGTCATATTTGTACATCTTGAGAAAATCAAACGGAGTCATTCCAAACCTCATGCTCCCACAATAGAGTTCACCCTCCATCATCACTTCAATGCATCATTCCGCTAAATCTACTTGTAGCTTTCCCGTAAAAGTCTGAGGAAGGTTTTAGGTCAGACGGTATCCGGCCCTCATTTACTTATTTCCCTCTTTGGATAGTCAAGTCCTCTCTGTACTTTTGTATTGTCATCATAAAGAGCCATAATGCATATTCTTAACTTCTTGTTTTTGAATCATTTTGAACCGAATGTGGCATTTTTAAAATGACGTCACCTTTTTATACAATACACACATTTCTCAGAACCAAATGATTTCCAGTTCATTTTCACACTCAACTGGAAAGACTGAATGGAATATCCACACTTTGCCTCTCTTTTTGTTATTTAAAATGTCTTGGAGCTATAAAATTATATATATTTTTTAATATACACGGTCTCTATATTGTGGATTGACTCATTTTTCACAGCTTTTCCCATTTTAGGTGTGACTGTGTTTTGCTTGCCCCAAGACCTTGTTTACTGCATTTCTATGTGTACTCTGTGCAATCTCGCCCATTTCTTGAAGGCAATAAACTATAAAGACAACTGTTGGGCGTTTTAGTCCAAGAACAACATCTCCGCTTCCTGTTGTGAAGCACCAGCTTGAAACCACCTCAGCCCGGAATGTTCCGGACAAACGCTGACGCGGGATTCAAGCCCCTCCTGCACTTCCGAGGAACATGTTTTTGTCGTGACACGCACACACACACACACACACGCATACACACACACACACACACGTACATACACACACTTTCAGAGTCACGTGGCATTTGTTTGTTTTCCAAATTACAAAGATTCCCAAACCCCCACATACACATTAAAACAGTTTTGACCATTGACCCCATCTTGAGACCCTTTCAAGACTGAGCTGATTGGTCGCCACTAACCCATGTGTCCTCCTCCCCCTCAGCTATTTCGGAATGTTTGTCACTGAAGGTCCCTGACCCTATCCGAACTACCGTGGAGTCTCCAGAACAGGAGAGGGGGGCAGGCAGATTGTGGGAATGAAGGATGAAGGGCGGGACTGTCAGACCCTGAAGGCCTTCGGGAGGGAGAGAGCAAGAGCAGGGATTCTTTTCCCATTTGTGATCTCATGCTTTTATGCGAGTCACTCCACAAGGAGAGGAACGTGTCGCTCCTTCCACAAACTGCCTCTTCCTGAAAATGTGGATTATAATCATAAAGATGGCTAGGGCTGTCACGATAAAATATTTTTAAAATCAATTATTGTATCGATTATTCCATAGATTAATCGAATAATCGGAATTTTATTTGCGTTAAACTGTGTTAAAAACATTTCCCCCATTACTATTAATTAATAAACTATTTTTAATTATTTTGTATTAATTATTGATTGAAAAACACTTAAACTACAGTTCATGTCAGTAGGCTTGATGGTCATTGCTCTCGAAAGTAAAAACAGATGTTTGTAAATGTCTTAATTTGAGGAAACACAAAAAAAATAAGTCTGTTTTCATGAAAGGCTAGAGAAATCGGAGCATTATTACTTCTCAAACCCTGAAATAAGAAGATCATTTTAAATGTTAGTTATGGATACTGTCGCCTGTAAACTTTTATTCAGCATATGCAATGATGTAACTCATTACGTAACAGCGGCTCACTGTTTGCCCGTTGTGTATTTTCTATTTTGTGTGGTTTCACTTTGGTTTTTGTTGCCAGGTGGGAATTGCAAATAAGAATCTGTTCTCAATTGACTTACCTGGATGAATAACACTTATATGAATAAATGAAAAGTTTGCTTTGATGGTCAGTGTGAAAAGGGGCTCAGTGTGAGTGCATGTGTGTGTGTAAAATGATTTCCATCTGGACTGACGCGTTTATGACATTCTGTGAGCTACTTTGGGAGGAAGCTTTTTCCTAAGTGTCAAATTTGATCCGTGTCCCTCTTTTTTCGTAACTAAGGTGACATCATCCTTATGTTGCGCTTCCCCATTCCTGGTTGGGAATATCACTAACTGGCAAAGTGAAGCCTCTCATTTGGGGGACCGTCCTGGCAGCAATCACAGAGTCAACTGGATCCACATGGACATCTTACTCATAGATTCCCAGAATTCCCCATTATGATGTCACAGCCGCATGTCAATCTTGGTCAAGGTTCTGAGTGTGTACATTTTGATCCAAAACAACTGAGGACGCTCAGAACTCCCAGAGAGGTTCTGTTCCACCTGTTGCGTAATAGCACAGAGTTGGAGAAGATAAAACTGCAGGAAAGGGGGGTAACTTGACAGTGCCAACATCACAAAATGTGCATGAACATGAACCACTTCCTGTTTGCCATCCTTGTGTTCCCTTAACTTCCAGAACATCCTGAATGTTGCCAAAATAATACTTGAAGTGATGTGTGTGAGATTTTATCTGATGGGCATTGTGAAAAGGGCTGGAGACAGCATTTCGTCGCGACATATACAGAACAAAACATTTGGCTTTGAAAAAAAAAAATTCCAAGTTTATTTTTTTAGTGTTGTTGTATGTACTACTTTATGTCGTAGCGTTCAAATACACAGGCCAATTTCAGTTTTCCATTATGTATCAGTACCTTACACACAGGACCTGGGAAAAAATTGTCTTTGATGGGTAGTGTGAAAGTCTGTGTTGTACTGATGTGGACCTCACATGGCTGAGCTGGAGGAGGTTTCGGTGTGGAGGTCTCAGCATGTGGTAACCCTGGGGGGGCTTGAATCTCGCCATGAGGCCAAGTGGAGGGCCGCGCTGATTACATCTTGATTTATTTAGGTGATGTCATACCCCTGTGTGTGTGTGTGTGTGTGTGTGTGTGTGTGTGTGTGTGTGTGTGTGTGTGTGTGTGTGTTTGCGTGCGTGCACGCAAGTGTGCTTGCGTGATGTAAGTGCATGCTGCAAAGACCTTGTGTTTATCTTACCTGCACATTCCAGTCACTTTTCAAACACTTATGAGAAAAAAAGTGCTCGTACAATGTTAAGATGTTACAAGGTTGTCAAAATATGTTTAACGTTATGTCACAAGGATCTTAGGTTACAATGTTGTTATGCAATATTTGGGACGGGCGGACGGATGGATGTTGTGAAACTACAAGTGTTACAATGTTGGGACTGTGAATTTATTTTATGTTGTAATGATACAATGTAGTGGTGTTGTGATGTTGGTGGGATGATACTGTACAGCTGTGATGTTTAAGAGATGCTGCTTCATCACTAAAGCTGCTACTCAAGCACAAAGCACACAAATTATTGTGAGGTGTGTGCGTTTAATTTTCCCCGCAGGCGTCTCTGAGGACTGTAAACTAACTGTGTGAGCTTGCTGACAACACACATCTGCCTAATTATTATCTTTGTTTTCCTCATCACAAATGATAAGGCAGCTGAGTGTGTGATTTTTCCTTTCCATATTAATAGCACAAATAATGTTTGTTTAAAGGTCACAAAACTGAATACAATTCTGTAAAAAAAATTGTCAACTAGATAAATAATAGATTATTAATACAATTATATAATATTTTTTTAAAACACAATGTTACTTTTGTTTTTTACAGTACAGTCGAGCCAGTGTTAAATAACATGCACTATCCTCTCATACAGAGTATGAGGCATGAAATGATATGTAAATGTACGTGAATGTGAGTGTTTTATTTCTTCAGGTATCTGCAGGCTATCAATACTATGATGGATGATCATTATAGCTCGTTAACTCCCGCATCTTCACCATAGAGTATGTACATTGTAATTACGCAGTATTCCCTCTCAATACATGATATATTGTACAATAATACAATGGAAGGGTTTACAGTAAGTATACAAATGTATGTGTGGCTGCACACCAAGATTTTACAAAACAACTCAAAATATAGTACCAGATTTGGTGCAAATCTGTATGAAGGTGCACATTCAGGATGTGTTTCCCTGCTTTTCTTTTTTTTTTTTTTAAATATAAAAAATGAGATGATTACCAGATTTGGATTTTTGTTTGTTTTTTAGTTTCTACAATCCTACTGCGAAGCAAATTAAATAACAAACACTTAATTAACCCATGCACACATACAATCCACAATAAAATATCCGGTAGTAATCAAAGCGATCATTTCAAACCCTCCACTGCCATTAACATATTTGTAGCGCTCTAATGAGTTTACCTGTTTGATCAAACAACCTGCGTGAATCCTCTTAATCCTCTTGCCAGCTTTGATTAGCATTTTTCAAGATTATCAAGACAGACAAAAGCACACCAGAAACCAAATCAAAATGCCAAAATAAAAGATAAATAGTCAAAGTAACCTCTCGATTACGTATTTGTAAGCTGTTAAAAGTATATAAATACATGTTTTTAGTATTACATATACTATGGTTGACATTTTTTGATCAATAAGTGTTTTAACTAACGGGAAATAAAGATGTATACTTTATTTTGAAAAGAACTAATAGGATGTAATTGTCTCCATCAATTATCTTGGTCACACCACACTTTTGTCTGGAGGAGTGTCAAGCGACAGTCTGTCTGCAAGAGGTTTACTTGGAGGTGTACAACTCCGTCGCCGCCACCACCATCACTACGACAACAACGCTTTCTTCTACTTCTGGTACGCGGGAGGAGCGTCAAGCGACAGTCTGTCTACAAGAGGTTTACTTGGAGGTATACAACTCTGTCGCCGCCACCACCATCACCACGACAACAACGCTTTCTTCTATAACAGGATGAAATTATGAAAGGAAAGAGGATGGTGTTGGAACCACGCATCACATTGTAGGTAAATATCTGCCGCACACACACCAGTCAAGAACTCGAGGCATTATTATTATTATTATTATTATTATTATTATTATTATTATTATTATTATTATTATTATTATTGTATTGGCATTAATAACAACGAAGACGTTTAAGAGTGCGCTGTGGACATACAGTGACACACCCTTCGCGAGAAGGAGGCGGCTCATCTCTGGTTCGCTCAAATTAATGTCAGTGTTGCATTACTGTGACGGAGCTGACGCACGTGAAGATGTTGGTGGGAATAAAAAGTGGTGACATCAGAAATATAGGAGGAAAGAGAACGAGGGTAGTTTATTGTTATGTATGCATGGTATTGTATATGTTTAAGGCGAAGAACAACAACAGTTACAAATGTTGCGTGACAGTTCAGATGGAAAGAGCCAATCAGGAGACTTGAGGAGGTTGAGGCGGCTGATGACGTCACATTTTGCAGAATAGAAAAGAGTAATGAATTACTTTCGTAACGTCACCATCAATGGTCTGAAAGGTAGACGGCTGGCTGAAGTTCTTAATTGTTAAAATCACCCCTTATCATTACAGTGGACCCCGCATGCGAGTGTGTGCGTGCGTGTGTACGCGCGCGTGTGTGTGTGTGTGTGTGTGTGTGTGTGTGTGTGTGTGTGTGTGTGTGTGTGTGTGTGTGTGTGTGTGTGTGTGTGTGTGCGCGCGCGCGTCTGTTTGTGTGCGTGTGTGTGCGTGTGTGTGTTTGTTATCAATTATAAATTATAATTTAATAATTGTATTAATAATCTATTACTGCTCCAATTGACAGCATCTTTATAGAATTGTATTCAGTTTTGCAACCTTTACAATTTCCAAAAGTGAAACATTTTTTTATCTTTTTGCCCCAAGCCATGATCTGGTGAAAATCGCGTGATCGGCCCCCGATCTCCGATTATCGGCAATTTAGACATATGAATGAATTTGACAAACAACCCACTGAAGAAAGTGGTACCTCGATTTACAAATTCCCCAACTTACAGAGTATTTCATGTTAGGAGCCATCACTTGTTTGTGGTTTTCTTTGTGTTAAGAGAGCCTTAAGGTACAAAGTTAAGAATGAGCTTCTGAGTGAAGCTTTCAAAGAATTGGTTTGCAGTACTGTATTTGTACTTGCACTTCAGTCAGGGCTCTAACAGTGTCTATTGTTTGCAACTTTGAAGTTTAGTGACTTATTTGCAGTGATGGTGGCAGCTAGAAACCAGTGCGAATGCAGTTTTTACAGATGGTACACTCCCTTCTGAGCCCGCACTGTTGGATGAGTCAAATTGTTTAACAGATGTTTAGCGCGGGTCCACTGGGAGTTCGATTGGTGTCAATCGATCCTGCTGCATAGTTGTTTTTGGTGGTGTTGTAGCACTAGCCTGGAGAGCCACTTGCCACTAACAGCTCTGGAGCTTGTGAAGAATCTGTAAAAACAGAGTCGTGATCCAAAAAGGAGAACGTGTTTGGCTTATAAGTGTTAATGGCAGTCAAATGGAATAATGTTGGTGAGTAAATTACTAGGAATTTAGAAATAGACAGCTTCCATAAGCACAAATAGCGTAGGATGCCCACCGATGGTGTGGGGACATTCGGCATGTCTCAACAGTACTTTATCTATTTACATTTACATGCAAATTTCAAAAGTAGCTAAATTTGTTGCCAAGTTGCTTGGGTAATATGAAAGGTTGTCAAATCTGGCAACAAAAATGCAAAATTAGCTTTAATGGTGCAGAAGTGCTGTAATTGGTGCTCTCACGCGTTCCTTCACGTGTGTGCATCTTAATAAGTAGAGGATGACAAGTGAGTCAACAGCTGAAAAAAGAGGAGAAGAAGGGGGGCCGTATGGTCTTGGCTCCAAAAAGAATGCGTAGAGCAAAACCAGATGTTATATTGATGTCATCACCAGGTGGTGGAGCGCATGTTTGTTTTTGTTTGTTTGTTTGTTTGTTTGTTTGTTTGTTTGTTTGTTTGTTTGTGACCAAAGTCAGACGAAAACAGTTGAAGTGCACACATCTGCTCTTAAAACTTTTTCCAACTACTTTTTGAATATGGCAAAAAGCCAATTAAAAGGCAAAACTCATGTGCAATGTGTTAAAACTTTCATTCTTACACACCCACTAACATTGTCTTCAGGATGACATTTTATTATGTCCCTAATGAAGTGGCCAGTGAATGTACAGTATGTGTGGCTTTCTGTGTGTGCAATTGATACAATTCCAGGGACCGTTGGACACAAAACAGATAAAACTGTGTATGAGTGTGAACATTCACAGGGCAGCTTCACATGCCATCGCCATGACGACATCAACTGAAAACTCGCTCACTGATTGTAACTTGGCCAAACCCCACAAATACAACGTTTGCTTACTGAGGAAAATCATTGGTGGCTGCTTTTGAAGGAATCATGTTCTATTAAAGTTCTACTAAAAATAAATACATTAATACAAATCCTATTGATTAAATATAAATAACATTAAATATATTTGAAAATTGTATCAAATGATTTAAGGATGTATAAAATACATACAAATTACATCAAATGAATAAAAGGGGCCACATTTGAATTTTAATAGACAAATGGGCCAGGTCATTCAAAGATGAGGCAAAAAAAAAAAAAATTGTGAGCTTTTATACAGTATATAATGTTTGTGTTTATAAGTTTATGAATAAGTCATGCTCATTTTAAATTCCGTTGTTATAATGCATTTAATCATAATTAAACGGTTTAATACAACAACAATAATAATAAACGTACATTTTCTCTCTGCCCAGATTCCAAAACACGACAAAGAGGTCTCCCAGAGGACTTTGCGCCGTCCTGGGTGTGGAAGAGTCTTCTTGGACCGTTTGCGTGCCATCGTGGTGGTGTCTGCGACTGCTTCGGAGCACGCCCGAGTGGTCTGAGGTGTCCGGCGGAGGCGGCCAGTTGCCCCGTAGGATGCCCGCCAAGACCCCCATATATCTTAAGACCACCACACCCAAACGAGGCAAGAAGCCCAAACTTCGCGACGTTCTGTCTGGTGATATGATCAGTCCACCTTTAGGTGATGTGCGCCACAGCGCCCACGTGGGTCCGCAAGGTGAGCAGGACATGTTCGGCGACGTGGGCTTCCTAAGGGGTAAAATGGACATGTTACCGGCACGTAACGGCGACACCCGCTCGCACAGCGTGGATGGACGGCACGGGGATGAGGCCGCCGCCTCGGACTACTCCTACAACGGATTCCATTACCAGCATTCATCCTCTGGTTTGTTGAAGACCACCATCTCCATGCCCGTCTTCATTGCCCACGAGCAAGCGCCACCAAAACCACCACGCTTGCACCTGGACGACGTCAAACAGCGCCACCTACAACCTGCAGATGGTCCTGACAAGCAGCAGGGGCAGCGTTCCTCAAAGAACGGTGGTCTGGACATCTCCCTGTCGCCGTCCCTCCACCGACTGGTTCCCTCGTCCGGATCTTTCTCTGAGGTGTCGTCGGAGGAGTCGGGGTCAGACGGCTGTGGGCCCCCAGATGAGCGGCGAGGCCTCAGTCTGGACTCGTACACCAGTCTGAGCAACGAGGACCTGCGCAGCGATTCACCGTGCGGACTCTTCCTGCGATCAGACTCTGTGGCGGGGCTGAACCTTGACCTGGATCTGGGGCCCTCCATCCTTGATGATGTTCTGAGGATCATGGACCGTTACAAGGACGTGGACCACCGATGTGAGCTGTGAGGTGGACGATAAAGCCTTTTTCTCAGTTGATTTATTAAATGAACTGATGACAGGGCAGACATTTTGGATGCAGCAATTCCAGATACTATTTAAAGTTCTTAACTGTTTTCACATTTTATGTTGCAGCCTAATTTCAAAATGAATTAAATGTACTATTATAATATTCCTCAGAAATGTAATCACACAACACCCTAAAATGACAAGATGACTTTTTTGAATTTTTGCAAGTTTGTTAAAAACAATGAAATATGGAAAAGGTGAACCACTGTGAATGACTCATGCTTCACTTTTTTCCATATTTTGTTGTGTTACAGCCTTATTCCAGAATGAATTAAATGTGAATATAAGAATTCATACACACAATACTCATATGACATAATTTTTTGTAAGTTTGTTACAAAAATTAATAAAGCCTAGCAAATGTAAGTTGTATAACGCTTTTAAAAAGCATTCGCAATGCTTCACTTACTTAATGTTACAGCCTTTTTCCAAATTGTATTCCATTAAAAAGTCTACACACAACACCCCAGAATGACAATGTGGAAAACATATTATTTAATTAAATATTATTATTATTATTATTATTATTATTATTATTATTATTATTATTATTATTATTATTATTATTATTGCAAATGAATGGTATAAAATCTGAAGTCTAATTGTGTGCTCCAGAGCAAAACAAAAAAATCTATACACAACACTCCATAATGCAAATTCTTTTTCCAATGTATTACTCCAAAAAATACATAGACATAAAAATGCAAATTGAGCTTTGGTGGATCTTGTGATAAATCTTTTTTTTCTTTTCTTTCATTTTTAGCAAATTAGCCCAAATATCCACATTTGTTTTTTCATGAAGTGTTACGCATAGATTTTGAGGGGGATTTTTTTTTTCTTTTGGAGTAAGGCTATAACAAAATGTTGAATCATAAAAGCGCTATGAATACTTTGCAGATGCAATATGTCGTTGCTGGTAGGCGAAAGGCTCAGGCTGGACCCCAAGAGCCTTATCGCAGACATCTTCAATACCCATTAGTGACATTTTATCTCATGTGAAGATGTGACTTTAGTCAAAAATCACACAAATACTTTCTACCTAATAGGCGACATAGGCATATTTTTCACAATTTACACACTTTCCAGGTGTTTTACTAACACATCTGTGGTATACATTTGTGGCATTCTTTTGTCAAACTATCAAAACAAATTCGCCACTCCCATCAATATTGTCTTTTAAGCTTAAGTGTTTCAGAAGCTAATGGAATAACACTTTTACATACATAGAGTACTTCTTGTCCAACTAATGTTGACTGACCCATAATTACAGTCACCTCTTGTTTGTCAAGTCATGCATGCTGTGTACAGTTCTACGAATGTATCAATAAAAATCTTCCAATTGTAAAAATAAGAGTCTAATATGTTTCATTGCATGTAAGTTATATTTCACATGTATGAGACAAGTGTAGCATGTCTTTTGGCGATAATTATCCTCTTTTATATTTTATATAATAACTGTCAGTAAACAAATGATATGCCATAAAATATAAATGCTTTAAATCAATAGACAGGTAATTCAACTTAGAAAATTCTTGTTATGTAAACCATTTTATGAAAGCCATTCCTTCGTAATTAAAAACTTTACATTAATATGCATTAATATGCATTTAAAATGTCATTCAGTATGTAAAAAATGTTATTATATAAATACCATTATTAAATATCGTGTATCAGTTAGTCAATAAATATTTTCTCAAGATGAAATTTCCCAATTAATTAAAGAGGACTGTTTCTATTTGTTGTTGTATGTACGTCCATGTTACACTAGGTGGCAGTACAAAGAAATGCGTCGTGATTTTACAACGCAAATAAGAAAAAGCCAAATGTCCGTGCAGGAACTTCCTTCACAGCAAACTCATCTGTGAAAGATTCTAAATGAAAAAAAATTATAGAGTGTCATAGAAGAGGAGACATTTCGCAACAATGAAGTGAGTATTCTGCGTGGTTAACATTGACCTTATTCTATTTAAACGTCTGTGCAGTGACTGCTGTGGCCGGGGTCTTGAGCTTGCTATGCGTGCTAACTGGAAGCTAGCTTGTATTGGAAAAAAAGCCTTTTCTAAATTACTATTTCAGGCTCAACATCGACGGTCTGTTGGTGTATTTTCCCTATGATTACATATATCCTGAACAATACTCGTACATGCTGGAGCTCAAGAGGACGCTGGACGCTAAGGTAGGAGAAGTACAAGCCATTTCTAACAATACCAATAATGACTTGGGCTGATATGCTGCAGCGCATGTTATTGTTACGCACGTCCGTTGAGGTTCTGGCTTTTTTCTGCTCGCTCTCTGTCGCATAGTCAGGAAAGTCTATTGTGACACACCTGCATCCCCTTTTCTCCCGCAATACAATATGATGCATGTAACTCGCAATGATAGCCAAATGCAGTAAATTGTCATTGCACATACAATTCGTATATGTTACAATGGAAAGAACTAATTGTGTTCATGTTGTACTTTCAGGGACATGGCGTCCTGGAGATGCCGTCAGGAACCGGCAAGACCATCTCGCTGTTGTCGCTTATTGTTGCATACCAACGGGTGAGTTCCGCCCAGTGTTTATGTTGTGGTCCGGTTGCTTGCCTCAGAGCTTCAAGCTTTTTCTCCTCAGGCCTACCCTTTGGAAGTCACCAAGCTCATCTACTGCTCCAGAACAGTCCCCGAGATTGAGAAGGTGACTCAAGTCAGCCTCTTCAAACACATGCAGTAGAAGGCATAACTGCTGGTTCACTTTTTGATGATGTACGTGTTTAGGTGGTGGAGGAGCTGAGAAGGCTGATGGAGTTTTGTTCCAAGGAGACAGGCGAGAAAAACAACTTTTTAGCTCTGGCACTCTCCTCCCGCAAGAACCTTTGCATCCACCCGGAGGTAAGCTGTCAAGCCCTCGTCAGTGTGAAAATACCCTGAAACCTTGTCAGTAGATAATTAAACGATTTAGTAGGTTTCACTGGATACTTTAAATTCCACATAAATAATTAAAAGTGCTGTTTCATGAACAAAATTATTAAATGTCCACACACACACACTGCAATGATTTGATATTCCTTTGCACATCGCTATTGCAGGTGAGCAGCTTGCGCTTTGGCAAGGAGGTGGACAGCAAGTGTCACAGTTTGACAGCATCGTACATTCGCGCCCAACGTCACAGCAACCCTAACCAGCCCCTCTGTCGCTTCTATGAGGTAAAACCACCGCCACACGTCTATTTCCTGCTTGACGAAATGTGACCAAAACTCTCCGCTGCACCCGGTAGGAGTTTGATGCTGTGGGCCGGCAGGTGCCCCTTCCCCCGGGCGTCTACAACCTGGATGACCTGAAGGACTTTGGTCGCAGAAAAGGGTGGTGTCCCTACTACCTGGCACGCTACTCGGTACAAACAGGAAACATGATGCCAACCCAGCAACTCTTTCACACAGGAATCTTGTCAAGTAACCCCAATAGAGCCATAACAAAAGATTTTCACTCAGAACCCAGATAAGGCAGGGTATTGTTGAAATAAACAATGCTGGAAACATAAGTTCCTTGATGGAGATTCCAATCGCATCCATGTTTGCGTTGCGGTCAGATCCTGCACGCCAACATCGTGGTGTACAGCTACCACTACCTGCTGGACCCCAAGATAGCAGACCTGGTGTCTAAGGAGCTGGCCAAGCAGTCTGTGGTGGTCTTTGACGAGGCGCACAACATTGGTCAGTGTCACCCCACTGTGTACAGCTGAAATTTGTCACATAACTCACACGGCATTTCCCTGTCCTCGGCAGACAACGTGTGCATCGACTCCATGAGTGTCAACATCACCAGGCGGATGTTGGACCGTTGCCAGGGTAATGTGGATACGCTGCAGAACACCATACACAAGTAAGAACGTGTCAGCTATGACTTTAGTTTGCGGAGGAACTCAAGGTTTCCTGGTGCTTGAGGTGGAAATGCAGTTTAGGAGTTCAGGAGAAGACACAAGTTGAGGCAATCAGCTTCCTGCCTTTGACAGAATCAAAGAGACAGACGCTGCCAAACTGAAGGAGGAATATCGACGGCTGGTGGAGGGCTTAAAGGAAGCCAACGTTGCCCGGGAGACGGATGTCTACCTAGCCAATCCTGTGCTGCCCGATGAAATCCTGAAAGGTAAAAGACAGACACTGACATGAATTTTCCGATTGACTGATCGGTTGGCTGATGGCCACAGAGGCCATTCCGGGTACTATCCGTACCGCCGAGCACTTTGTGGGCTTCCTGAGGCGCTTCATGGAGTACTTGAAGTCCCGCCTGAGGGTGCAGCATGTGGTCCAGGAAAGCGCCCCGCAGTTCCTCAAAGACATCTTTGACAAAGTCTGCATCGACCGCAAGCCACTCAGGTCCCCACTGCTGCCTTCACTTACTTCTCCCGTGACATGTGACATGATTCCTCACTCCTGATTGGATGGTATCTTGCAGGTTTTGTGCCGAGCGTCTGCAGTCGCTGTTACGGACGCTGGAGATCACGGACATCGCTGACTTCTCTGCCATCACGCTTATCTCCAACTTTGCCACGCTTGTCAGCACATACAGTCAAGGTGCGCTCAACAATGGCCTCCCTGATGCATAGTTCAAAAATTCGCCGTTCTTGAGGCAAACTCTGGAATTTTCATTTCTCCTCAAAGGTTTCACCATCATCATTGAGCCCTTTGAAGACAGAACGCCAACCATCGCCAACCCTGTGTTGCACTTCAGGTAGGTGGCTCCGCAGTTTTGCATTTCTGCCACCTGCAGAACTGGTGGGAATTTGTAACACAACGTTTGAGGCCGAAGTCTTTTTTGCAGCAAAACCACATTGAGTCTCATATTGATGTTGAAGGTTTTGTAGATTTAATGTTTGGGCAACATGCGTTTAATGAGGACACAAACTACAGACCAAATACAGTGACATTTCTCATATTTTTTAATCATATCAGTCACACTAACATTTACATTTTGAACAGATTGTTCAACCTTGGAAGAGGGCTTTCCGCGCATTTTAGTTTTAAACAGACCTATAGGGGGGGAAAAATCCCTAAAAAATGAAAAGGTCTTTTACTTCTTTTGTGGAAAATCATCTTTTGATTTTTAAGAGAAAATGTAAGATTCAGAGAAAACCGTCTTTTAAGAGTCTTTGATTTTAGTGAAAAAAGTCCTATTTATTTTTTTAGTTGATGGCGTTTGATTGTACAGAAATATATTGTTTTCTAGGTTAATCTGTTGGTTTTTTGTAGGAAAAATATTTTATAACATACTACATGATCTCTGACTTGTCTGCTTTTTTCTCAGCTGCATGGACCCGTCCATCGCCATCAAACCCGTCTTTCAAAGGTTTCAGTCGGTCATCATCACATCAGGGGTAAGTCTTTGGACCCCCATTTTTGGGTTTCGTTCAAACTCTTCATTACCGTCTCCACATTTGTCCTAGCCAGACGCTGTCCCCACTGGACATCTACCCTCGCATCTTGGACTTCCGACCAGTCACCATTGCGTCTTTCACCATGACACTGGCGCGAACCTGCCTCTGCCCGCTGGTGTGTATGGAAAGCTTCAGTATTAAGCTCGGGATGTGAATTTTTGACTTTTTTGCAGCCGCAATATACAAAATTGTGACCAATTGGGT
Organism: Syngnathus scovelli; assembly: GCF_024217435.2. Taxonomy (NCBI): domain Eukaryota; kingdom Metazoa; phylum Chordata; class Actinopteri; order Syngnathiformes; family Syngnathidae; genus Syngnathus; species Syngnathus scovelli. The sequence continues at coordinate 8,706,267 of NC_090853.1, forward strand.
TCATTGTGTGCACAAAATGATCATTTATGAGTTTATTGTCTATTCTTATCAATATTTTTTTACATCTGGGTAAGCTAAAGAAGTGCATATTTGCTAAGAACTGCAATCTGCATTGTGGTCTCTGCCTTACATTTCCTCAAGAAGATGCCCTCGATAATGTTATCCAGGAATAATATTAGTATTTTGTGTCAACTTGGTGCCTATTTTTGGCCTCATTTTTTAACTTCATGGCCACACACATGAGCATTTTGTGGATGCATTATATGTATACTGAGGCCGCAGTTGCTGCCATCAACCCAGCCCCCCGCCCATCCCCGTGCATTTCTGCCGTCTGGACTTGTTTTGCATTCCTTCGGTTTTTCCAGATTGTCGGGCGAGGAAACGACCAGGTAGCTCTGAGCTCCAAGTTTGAGACCAGAGAGGATTTTGGTGAGTAGAAAAACATTTTGATTAGTTCAAGTGTAACACAAGCGTGTGCTTGTGTGTGTGTACATTTTAAGCACAAATTAAACAACTTCAACTTGGTTAAATGGGGCCCTGCAAAATGATATTTGAAAATTGTCTTGAGCTATGCCATTGACACATTTTTTTTTTTCCCCCTAGCTGTGATCCGTAATTATGGCAACTTGCTCCTGGAGATGTCCGCTGTGGTTCCTGATGGCATTGTGGCATTTTTCACCAGCTACGTCTACATGGAGAACATCGTGGCGTCCTGGTACGAGCAGGTCAGTGTTTCATTCACTCATAAGCTTCTGTTAGCATTGTGCTTACCTTGCAACTACATTGTATTTTCAGGGAATTCTGGAGAACATTCAGAAGAACAAGCTGATATTCATCGAGACGCAGGATGCCGCTGAGACCAGCATGGCCTTAGAAAAGTACCAGGAGGTGATACCCACATCCTGGTCAGGCGTGACAGGGTCTTCGCCAGTCAACTTCTCCCCGCTCTGCTCTCTTTGTCTTTACAGGCGTGCGAGAACGGCAGAGGAGCCATCCTGCTGTCCGTGGCACGAGGGAAAGTGTCGGAGGGGATTGATTTCGGTAAGTGTGGAAAAAATGGAATGTCGTAGTGTTCCCTCAAAGTACAACAACAATGATTTTCTGATTTAGGTGAATATTTTTTCAAGAAATAAAATTATGTAACATCTTTTTTCGAGGGAAGTATTTTGGGTGTTTTTTTTTTTTTTAGCTAAAAAAGCCATAACTCGTAAGAATATGTAAATACATGGAAAATATTCAGTAAATGTTTTGTTTGTGATTAGTGCACCACTTTGGCCGAGCCGTGATCATGTTTGGCGTTCCGTATGTTTACACGCAGAGCCGCATCCTCAAGGTAACATCTATCCACCTTCTTCTTGTAGCGTATTGACACTGAATTCGTATTGACATGGCATGGCTGTCTTCGGTGCTGCAGGCCCGTCTGGAGTACTTGCGAGACCAGTTCCAGATCCGAGAGAACGACTTCCTCACCTTTGACGCCATGCGACACGCCGCACAGTGCGTCGGCCGAGCCATCAGAGGAAAGACCGACTATGGGCTCATGATTTTTGCTGATAAGGTAATTTGAAGGTTTTTTTGCATTCTGAGACATGAAGTTGGTTGTTGGATCAAAATAAGGACACTGATAAGATAGCTTTTGAGAGACCTGAGCCTCATGCCTGCTACAGCAGCTAATAGAGCAGTGCCCCACCACATTCAGCAAATGGCATTGTTGTGACTTATGCAAGATTTGTCCATCATCATCATCAACGAAAATAAACGTGTCTCTTGAATCTACTACTGTGTGAGGCCATGCAGCCTTTTACTACAAAGAAAAAATTAGAAGTCTTTTTGTCATCCAAAATCCTAAGGGAAAAAAATATTTTCAAAGAAAGTCACATTTTAAAATAGTTGTAATCATATAGGAATTAAATATTTTGTGTAAAAGTTGTCATTTTTATTTCAAGAAAGTCTTTCTGGGGGGAAAAAGTTTAAATCTGAGACTGATAGAAAAATAATAATTCATTAAGTCTCGGTAGTTTCTTTCGTACTTGCTCTTCTTTTCCTTTCTCTATTGTGTGAGACAGTTGCCCTTTAATTCAAATGTTTCATGCATATTTTGTGTGGCAGCAACACTTTAAAATATGTCACATTACCAGGAGAAAATAGTTTTCCTCGTATATTAGTAGCTACTGCGCATCCATTTTGTGTTTTCTATTTGCACATTTGTGATGGACTTCCTCGTCTTCTATTTCTGCGGCAGCGTTATGCCCGAGCGGACAAGCGCGGGAAGCTTCCTCGCTGGATCCAGGAGCACATTAACGACGGTAGTCTCAACCTCACTGTGGATGAGACGGTTCAACTGTCCAAGCATTTCCTCAGACAGATGGCTCAGCCCTTCAGACAGGTGAAGCGACACACTACAGTCAACTCCTATTTCGATGCCCTAACTACACTCGCATTGGAGGAAAATCCACAAAGTAGACAGTCCCACATGCTTGAAACAGATTAAAATTATCAAAACATACCAAAACTAAGTAAAAACAATTTAAAGTATTCCCTTAGTGGCTAAGCTCACTCTGAGTTTTCCAAATAAGTAGCATGCTTGCTTCAAGCTGTTTGTTACATCCAGTTGAAATTTTTGTAAAGCCAACACATAAAACAGAATTATTTAAACACTAAAATGTTCAACCGTTCTATTCTCTAGCTTAATGTCAACCTAAAATGTAAAGCGCCACCGACTATTCTGGTGATAATAAACTGAGCATTACTGCTTCTCATCAGGCAGACAAGATAAGCTGCATTTAACTAGCTATCCACATATTGTTAATTGTTCTGTGCACCATGTCGCCACCTGCTGCACAGGAAGACCAGCTGGGTCTGTCTCTACTGACACTGGAGCAGCTGCAGTCAGAGGACATGCTGAAGAAGATTGCTCAGATGGCTCATCAGAGCTAAGAGAACTCCAATTGACTAATAATTCATGTTGTGAGTGTAAAGCAGTGGCATGACTGCAAAGTCATTTTGCGCACTGTCTGTTGTGCAGACATTTTTCTACTCAAAATGTTCATTTGACATTATGTAGATCTTGTCTTTTTTTCAGTTTCACCAGGATCAGTATCACTGTTTTGGGCCTTTAGTGTCCTTATAAGTCACTCACTCACTCATCATGAAAAATGTAGAAGAATAAAGCAACTCTGAGGTCTTATTACAGGAGGCCAAATATTTGCACACTTATCAGTACAATGGTACCATTTTGGTACTCACTACACTGTTTCCTTTGCATTATTTCATTGTATACAATTTATTTGATGAACTGAGCAGATCTGTGTGTGAATGAGTCAGTGAGTGATTTGTATTTCCAGTTCAAAGCGAGAACGGATCAGTGAGGCAACAGATCTTGACTTTCCCGTTTGCGAACGAGTTAATGGGTCAACTGCCTTCCTTCCCGTGCATCAACAGATCAGTCAGTGAACGTGTTGCGTCTCCTGGTGTGGCCATATATATGTATATATATGGCGTGGATATATTCTTATTCTTATTTTATTATTATTTTTTAAATAAACATTTGTGTTAAAACTTGTCTGGTGTTTTATTCCTTGTTTTTATATTTGCCAATTAAAAAATAAAAATCTGACATTTGGTTGTGGCACTTTTCTCTTTCCGCAAAGGTTTGACCATGATTTTTCCCTAATGAAGTGGCCTGTGATTAGGTATGCCTGAAAATGGCAGTGTACCTAATATAGTGTCTGAATGACGTCACAGATCAAACAGCCAATCAGAAAGTGGGGGTGAGGGCGGGTGTGGCACTTTTCACTTAAACCAGGGGTGTCGACCTCAATTCCTCGAGGGGCTGCGTTCCAACATGTTTTCCAAGTGACCCTCGTTAAGCGCACCTGCGTGAAAAGTTTTAGCTCCTTTCACGTTCTGCAGGAGCTAAAACTTTTCACGCAGGTGCACTTAACGAGGGAATCACACGGACACACCATTAGGTACACTGCCATTTTCAAGTGTACCTAATCACAGGCCACTTTATTAGGGAAATATCATGGTCAAAGGTCACAGGTGTCAAGCTCTCGTCCTCGGGGCCGCGTTCCAATATGTTTTCCAAGTTACCCTCGTTAAACACACCTGCGTGAAAAGATTTTGGTCATTTTCACGTTCTGCAGGAGCTAAAACTTTTCACCCAGGTGCACTTAACGAGGGTAACTTGGAAAACATATTGGAATGCGGCCCCGAGGACTAGAGCTTGACACCTGTGACCTTTGACCATGATTTTTCCCTAATAAAGTGGCCTGTTATTGGTACACTTGAAAATGGCAGTGTACCTAATGGAGTGTCCGTGTAATTCCCTCGTTAAGCGCACCTGCGTGAAAAGTTTTAGCTCCTGCAGAACGTGAAAGGAGCTAAAACTTTTCACGCAGGTGCGCTTAACGAGGGTCACTTGGAAAACATGTTGGAACGCAGCCCCTCGAGGTTACACCCGCCCTCACCCCCACTTTCTGATTGGCTGTTTGATCTGTGACGTCATTTGGACACTATATTAGGTACACCGCCATTTTCAGGCGTACCTAATCACAGGCCACTTCATTAGGGAAAAATCATGGTCAAACCTTCACGGAAAGTGAAAAGTACCACAACCAAATGTCTGATTTTTATGTTTTAATTGGCGACTATAAAAACAAGGAATAAAACACCAGACAAGTTTTAACATAAATGTTTATTTAAAAAATAATAATCATAATAATAATATATCCACCACACACACATATATATATATATATATATATATATATATATATATATATATATGGGCATATGGCTGTATTTCTTGGGAACTTGCTTTTTCATTGCACTTTTCTGGGCCTCTGTCATTTGGCTCACTTCTCTCCGTGCTATCTTGATTTTGGCCTCCAGCCTTCTCTTCCATGGTGGGCACTGTTGTGGTCGCATATGGTAATTCTTCTTGTAGCCAAGCATTTCTAGGATCACTGCTGCTGAGGTGTATAACACCAGAGAAGAGTCTTAGGAATGAAAAACTGGACAGCACCAGGCCCTGACATGATCCACAGCTACTGGCTCAAGAAACTTACAACTCTCCATGAGCGCCTGGCAGCACAAATGAACCAGCTGCTAAGGGATGGGACTCACCCTGAATGGCTAACCCAAGGGCGTACGATCCTGATCCAGAAGGATCCATCAAAGGGTACAGTCCCATCCAACTACCGGCCAATCACCTGCCTCTCCACAACATGGAAGCTGATGTCGGGCATACTATCAGATAAGATCAGCAGGCACATGGATCAATACATGAGCACTGCTCAGAAAGGGATTGGTAAAAATACCAGAGGAGCAAAACATCAACTCCTGGTGGATAGAACAGTCACCCAAGACTGCAGAACTAGACGTACCAACCTGAGCACTGCCTGGATTGATTACAAGAAAGCATATGACTCAATGCCACATACTTGGATCACTGAATGCTTGAGGCTGTACAACATCAATGGGACTCTGAGAACCTTCATCGCCAACTCGATGAAACAGTGGAAAACCACACTTGAAGCCAATGGCAAGCCACTTGCACACGTGACCATCAAATGTGGTATATACCAAGGAGACGCTCTGTCCCCAATGCTGTTCTGTATAGGACTGAACCCCCTCAGCCAAATAATCAACAAGACGGGCTATGGATACCAACTCAGGAATGGGGCCACCATCAGCCACCTCCTCTACATGGATGACATAAAGCTGTACGCTAAGAACGAGCGGGACATTGACTCCCTGATCCACACTACCAGGATCTACAGCTCTGACATCGGAATGTCATTCGGACTTGAGAAATGTGGCCGCATGGTGACTAAAAGAGGAAAGGTAATCCACACAGAGGGGGCCTCACTCCCAGAAGGAACAATAGCAGACATTGAGGACAGCTACAAATACCTTGGAATTCCACAGGCAAATGGCAACCTTGACGAGGAAACAAGGAAAGCAGCCACAGCCAAATACCTCCATCGAGTAAGGCAAGTCCTAAGAAGTCAGCTCAATGGCAAGAACAAGTCCCTAGCCATTAACAGCTACGCCCTACCAGTAATCAGGTACCCTGCAGGAATCATACGGTGGCCAAAGGAAGATATACAGACCACAGATATCAAGACACGGAAGCTCCTAACCATGCATGGAGGGTTCCATCCCAAGTCCAGCACCCTGAGACTGTACACTAGCCGTAAAGAAGGAGGCCGAGGACTAGCGAGCGTGAGAGCCACGATCCAAGATGAAACATCCAAGATCCATAAGTACATCAGGGATAAGGCCCCAACGGATGACGTGCTCAGTGAATGTCTCAGACAATGGGCATCAAAGGAAGATGAGGTGCTGGAGGGACCATCATGGGAGGACAAGCCCCTACATGGGATGTACCACCGAAACATAGCTGAAGTAGCTGATATCCAGAAATCCTACCAATGGCTAGAAAGAGCTGGTCTGAAGGACAGCACAGAGGCACTGATCCTGGCTGCACAAGAACAGGCCTTGAGCACCAGAGCAGTAGAGGCCCAAATCTACCACACCAGACAAGACCCCAGGTGTAGATTGTGCAAAGAAGGTCCTGAGACAATCCAGCACATAACTGCAGGGTGTAAGATGCTGGCAGGTAAAGCATACATGGAGCGCCATAACCAAGTAGCTGGAATAGTGTACAGGAACATCTGTGCAGAGTATGGACTGGAAGTCCCAAGATCCAAGTGGGAAACACCTCCAAAGGTGGTAGAGAATGACCAAGCCAAGATCCTCTGGGACTTCCAGATCCAGACAGACAGAATGGTAATGGCGAACCAACCGGACATTGTGGTGGTGGACAAAGAGCAGAGGAAAGCCGTTGTGGTTGACATAGCCATCCCAAATGATGGTAACATTAGGAAAAAGGAACATGAGAAACTTGAGAAATATCAAGGGCTCAGAGAAGAGCTGGAGAAGACCTGGAGAGTTAAGACTTCAGTGGTACCTGTGGTCATTGGAGCACTAGGGGCAGTAACCCCCAAACTGGAGGAGTGGCTGAAACAGATCCCAGGAAAAACATCTGACATCTCAGTCCAGAAAAGTGCAGTACTAGGAACAGCAAAGATACTGCGTAGAACCCTCAAGCTCCCAGGCCTCTGGTAGAGGACCCGAGCTTGAAGGGAAAAAGAGACCACCCACGGGGGGTGAGGAAAAGTTATTATTATATATAAGTCGTGACCCGACCCCGGATAAGCGGAAGAAGATGGATGGATGGATTGCACATAACTGGAGGGGGTGTGTGTGGGGGGGGGGTGACGTCATGAACCTGACCGCACGTCACTGGTGTGAAATGAAACAAAATTACTCCACAGACATTAAAATACGTTAATGGCCTTTATTTAAATGTCCCATGAAGCTATTCTAATAAAACAATTCTTATGGACGAAAATGAGCATGTTTTGAATAATATGTAACACGTTGTTTCTGTCAGCCATTGTGACATTTTCCACCACAGTAAAATCTACAATCAGTAAAAAAGTCAGTGAAAACTTCAAGTTTTCAATAAGAGTAGAAAGGCTACTGTCAATATATAAATATACTGTATAGTTAAAACCTGTGAGTTTTATTATGCCAAAGTTTGAAATAGTCTTAGGAGTTCAACTTCCAATGCAGCTGACAAATATTTTATTTAAGGTAGTTTCTGCTGCAGTTTAAAATGTCTAATAAGCTTTTAAGAGTTGAATAAAAGTCAGTTCATCAGTTGTGTGAGAGGAACTCAAGTGTTCCATGTAAACAAATTATGTAGGATATGATGGTTGAAAATAATTTTCATTCAAAGGCAAAAACGCATTAGATTTATTGTCGGAATGTAAAACGTTTTCTAGAAATGTATCAAATGTAAGTTCCTGTTGAGGCGGCGGTTAATCAGAAATTCAAGAAATCACATGAACATGTAAGTTCATTCATTATCCCCTGAAAATGGTGTGATAATAAGCATGCCAGGCCACTAGTTGGCAATGTAGAAACACTACACATTCTTAAAATAGATTTAGCTTTGCTTTTGTGTGTAAGAAAAGTGGTCTCAATAACAGTGTGGTCCAAAAAAACAAAAAAAAACAGTGTGGTCCAGCATTGATGCTTTGTTTTTTGTTTTTTTTTGTACATTGTAAGTCACCTGCGTCCATTATTATTTTCTTTTGAGGTTTTAAAATGACATCGGCATGTAAACAAACAACCCAAAAGACTTTTTTTTTCTTAGAGAAAATGAAATTGGATGCCCTCCCTTTCATGCATCAGAGCCATAACGGATAACATTTATCAGAACCCAGCAAACTTTTACACGTCAGCACAACGTTGTGCATTCAGATAATTTAATGACGTCGCGTGAAGAAAAATAGTTGTCGAGCAGGAGAACACCTTTCTAGCATTTTTGTCTCTGTTACTGTTCTGATGCTCCCTCTGAAAGTGCAAAAATCCTGTCTGTATAAAAGGGGCTTAAAGGATATTTGATGTGCTTGATTGTAGTTAAGTAGTCCCGAGTGATCCTCGCCTGTTTAGGTTCTGTGTACTGGAGCTGAATCCTCGATGGTCAATCAGGCGGCGGGACTGAGTCACAAAAGCAGAACTCAAACTGGTATCAAGGCGTGTGCATTAACAACTTTTGCTTACCTGGCTCTCATCCTGATTTTCTCCGCTGCCGACATTGAGCACGTTGAGTGAGTTGGCTCTTTTCATCCTGAAAACAGGAAGCCACATAACAACCTTCAGTGCTTAATTTCATTCAGTTTCACTGCATACAATACTGCTCAATATTCATGCTGCCTTTTTTCTTCATATTGACTTCACATCTCCCGGCAAAATGTAAGTGTTTATATTGTATTTTTAATAATCACAGAACTGTCAAGGACACTTATTAGTATATCATTTTGACTGTTGACTTGTTGCTACCTTTGCGTACAGACAACTGTTACTTTACCCAACATTCTTTGGGGTAGCTTCCTCAACGTCGACTCCCTTGAGCTTGCGTACCAGCTTCTCGCTGCTTCGCCGTATAGACTCTCGCAGTTTGGTGAAGGAGCCGCTTCGCCTCAGCGGGCCATCCGGTTGCCCGGCTTGGTCGTTGCCACCTGACCAGCTGGGCTGGGCGTCGCCTGGACAACCGAAGAGGGTGGAAAAAACATTTGATGTTATGACAATGATCCAAATAAGTACAAGGAAAAATAAGACTTTAACACAAAATTTTAGATAGGAAAAAAAAATCCAGATAGTGATTCCTCATTTATTACGGGAGATGCGTTCCAGAACCACCCGCAATAAATGAAGATTCTCAAAATAGAAGGGTATATGTATTCGTGTTTTTCAATATTGTATTGAAATAAATAAACGAAGATCCCTGAAATAGAACGGTATATGTTTTAACTTATGTCTTTTTCATTATTGTATTGAAATGTTTCTTGTTGGCTGCTAAAGGACATGTGTATTGCAGGTTTATTTGAAGAGTGGTTTACCTTGTCAAGCAATGCAATATATATAGTTGTCAGGGTAACAATTCGGGTTACCTTGCACAGATCCAAACTCCTTCTCGTGCGCTCTGGTAAGGATCTCCTTGTAGAGTGCTTCTGCTTGTCGGTACTTGCCCTGCTTGAGGTAACAGGACGCCTAACAGCAAGAAGAGGAAGATAAGGGGCTTTGGTCACATGCCAACATAGCTTTGGACTCACCAGGTTGTTTTTGGTCTTGGCCACGTTGGCGTCGTCGGGTCCCAGCTTGCTCTGGTAGATGTGTAGCGCTCGCTCGTAGTAGCGCTCCACCTCCTGGTACTTGCCCTGGTTCTGACACAGCAGCGCCAAGTTGTTCAGCTGCTTGGCCACGTCGGGGTGCTCCGTGCCCAGCACCTGCCAAACCACGCAAGGTACCACTGGGCCCATTAATGCAGGATCTCAAGGCAATCATTGCAGTTTATTTGTCAGCAAGATTTTGTGTTTTGCAGTTCTTACATCATAAGGGGGGGAAGAAAAAATAGAAAAAAATCACAAAAAATACCGTATTTTCCGGACTATAAGTCGCTCCGGAGTATAAGTCGCACCAGCCATAAAATGCCCCAAAAAGTGAAAAAAAACATATATAAGTCGCTCCGGAGTATAAGTCGCATTTTGGGGGCAATTTATTCGACAAAATCCCACACCAAAAACAGTCATGAACGAGCAACAACAGGCTAAACGATAGCAACAACAGGCTAAACGATAGGTATGCTAACGTGACAAACACAAACAAAGAGCTGAGAACGGGCCTGACGTAACATATAGAGTGATTAAGGACAACTATTACATGAATAACATGTTTATAAAACCATCAGTGTCACTCCAATTCATTAAATAGCAACAACAGGCTAAACGATAGGTATGCTAACGTGACAAACTCAAACAAAGAGCTGAGAACGGGCCTGACGTAACATATAGAGTGATTAAGGACAACTATTACATGAATAACATGTTTATAAAACCATCGGTGTCACTCCAATTCATTAAATCCATCGATCGTTCTTTGTCAACAATGGGTGCGCGCGACTGAGGGCGCTTGCACTTCAAAATATTCCACAGGCTCATATAACGATAGATAAACTATATTTCAAATAACTATAATATAAGCCAATAATATTATCAAACCATCCGTGCACTTTAAATCCATTAAATCCATCGGTCAAATTCCTCGTCCTTTGTCAACATCGCCGCGCGTGCGCCCTGACGTCAGCCTCGTCTTTATTCCACAGATCTAGTATATAACTATATTGTAGCGTTAACAAAGTACAAGGATAGACGTGGGTTTGGTATACGGCTCTTTATTAAACAAAACAAACTTCCAAGCGTGTGGCGGCGTGGACTTCCAGACACGAGAGCTCCATGGCATAGGACCGGGCGTGCGTAATGGCCATGTCCGAGCCCCGCGCACCGTTCAGCGGACAGCCACTCGGCCGAGCGTCGGCCCCCGACTCAGTAGAGACCGGGCGTGCGTAAAAGCCATAATAGTTTTTCAAACCTTCTATGTCACTCCAAATCCTTAATTCCTTCAAACTCTTTGTCCTCCGTGTCACTTAGAAATGATCACCGCTAATGATGGTAGTCCTTGTGTGGGCACGTTTGTATGTAAACAACCGGCGCGCCGCGCTACTGACGTCACTTGAAATAGTAATCCATTGGTACATCATGGTTCTCCAAACTTTCTTTCTGCTGCTCGATTACTGTTTTCAGCTGCATATTTTACAACTTGAAGTTTGTAACCTGCAAAATATGAGTTTCTTTTTGGTGTCATTTTTCTTAAGCCCACCCAGTTGATGAGTCACGGCCAACGGTAAAATTTAGAGCGCCCTCATCCAGTTTCGTCTGAAAATATAATTTTTTTTGGTTGTTTTATCAAAGTCAAAGTCTGCTTTATCGTCGATATATTTTTTTATATACTAAGACACACAAAGAGATTGAAATTACATTTCCACTATCCCTCGGTGAGATAGTACACATATGCATACAAGCAACACAAAAAAACCCCAAGAAGGCACTAACAATGAATAAATAAGAGTATTGAATAAATGATAAATAAACAAATAATAATAAATAATAATAATAAATATAAGAGGAGCAAAAATGGAGCAAGTGTACATACAGCAGACAGTGGACTTGGATATGGTGCTTTAAAGTGTTAATTGCTTTATTTGATGTTTTCTCTATTTTTTATGTTTTGAATATGTTCAAGATAAAGAAATAAAAGCATGTGAAGTGATCAACTATACTAAAAATAACATGGGAAGTGGTCAACTATACTTGTAAGTGATGTCTTAATGATCAAGTAAAAATTTGTGAAAAAAAAACATATATAAGTCGCTCCTGAGTATAAGTCGCCCCCCCACCCAAACTATGAAAAAAACCGCGACTTATAGTCCGGAAATTACGGTACTTAAATAATAAGGTGAAAACCAAAATCCACGAAAAAATTAGAGGCGTGCAAAAAAAGCAAAATCGATATGGGAACAATATATTAGAAAATAAAATATCAAAACATTACATTTATCCATCCGTTATCTGTACACGCTTATCCTCACGAGGGTCGTGGGAGTGCTGGAGGCTATCCCAGCTGACTATGGGCAGTAGGCGGGGGACAATACAAAGATTTAGACCATAAATAAAGGCGGAAGATACAATCTAAACTTGTATTTAGAGACCGTGAGATTTCATTTTAAGGCCTCGGTTACTGGGGCTTAAGCTCAACTTCACTCACCTTCTCTCGGATCTGCAGCGCTCGCTTGCACAGTGGCTCGGCTTCTGTGTATTTGCCTCGCTTCCCGTAAAGCACTGCCAAGTTGTTGAGCGTAGCCGCCACCTACAAACACACACGCACATACACAAACAAAGTATGTGTCAGAAGCTGTTTGATGATGCGTGTTCGTGTCTAACTTACAGCTGGGTGGTCCATTCCCAGTGTTTTCTCCCTGATGTCCAGGGCGTCATTTAACAGGTTGGCAGCTTCTTTGTATTTGTTTTGGTCTCTAAATATAAAAAATAAATTGTACAAAATAAATAAATATGAAAAAAAAAGTCTAAACAAAAAACGTTTTAATTTGAAGAGCAAAGATTGTAAATGGCAAGTCAGTAATACATTTGGATGACGTCCAAATAAGGCTTGAGGAATGCTAATAACAGGCTCACCTGTACACCAGTGCCAGAATGTTTAACATGGTGGCCACGTCAGGGTGGGTGTGGCCCGACGACTTCTCCAAGTCCTCTAAGGCCTGTGTGGAGTGTTTCAAGTTTGAGTCATATGATCTTAAACGCATTTCAGTCAGATTTTAACCCCCACGTCGGCAGCGCAGCGGTCACCTGTTTACAAAGCGGCACAGCGACTTCGTATCGTCCCTGTGAAGCGTACTGGATGACGAGATTATGGAGCGTCCGAAGGCGAGCCGGAATCTCGTAGCCTCCTTGCTGGGCTGCCGCTGCCGCGCTGCTGTGGTGGTGCTGCGAGGTCGACACTTGACGCACACACAACACACGTGCATTTTCAAGTCATTTTTATTATTCAGCTTGTTCTGTGTTTATGAGTTTACTTTGTGATGACTCTTCATCCTCGGCAGGGAAAAGGTCATCCAGAGACTCTTTGGAAGATTTGTTCTTGTCATCCTGGAAATATTTGACAAAAATTCCAGCAGAAAACACAACTATTATGACAAATGCACAAAAAAATAGGAAACTAAATCGGTGAAAAAGGGACAAGCAGTAAATAGCACCCAAAATACTAGATTAAAAAATCTATTAGAAAGGCATAATATACATAAAACTGCATGCTACTAAGATTTGTCTCACCGGTGGCGGCGCCTCCTCCTGGTCATACTTGCGTATGGAGGCCATAAATTGCAGATGTTTATTGTGTTCCTCCAGCGTCACCATGTCCTGCTCTCGCTCTTGCAGACGCTGCTGGGCGCCCGCCAGCTCGTCACGCAGCCATTGGTTCTCCTGACACAGGCGGCGCACCTGAAATGGACGCAAAACAAATGGGATGAACCACCTTGTCTTCTTCACTCTCCTCACTGCTGCAGTCTCCAGGCTCACCTGAGCTCGCAGTTTCTGTTTCTCGGCCTCCAAAGAACTCAAATGAGCTGACAGCGCCATCATCACCTGATCGCACAACACACAAGTACTACAATTTATTTCTACTGCTTGTTGTCTTTTTTTCTATCCGCCCGTCCCCCATGAAAGCACCCAAGTCATAGTTTGGCTTTGTAATAGTTTGGTTGGCTTTTTGTGTAGGATTCAACCTGCGCTTCGCTGAGTCCCAGCTCGATCCTCTCCAGCGATTGTCGTATGATGCCGCTCTTCTCTTGTTCCACGCTGGTGCCGCCTTCAACCGCCATTTCAGGACTCTGGGCTGCCCCCCGCAGGCTCTCTAGCAGGCTTCGGTTCTCTCCTCGAAGTGCCTCTAGCCCGGCGATCACCTGCTGCGTGCTGCACAGGATCTCCTCCGCCGACAACATGGCCGCACCTCCTTGTGTGCTTCAAAACGAATATTCCAGACACATTCCGATGAAAACAAGAAAATGTGTATTCCGATGAAAACAAGAAAATTTGTTTTCAAGTTAAATTTCTTTATACGCCCTTAACAAATGATTGACATTGCATTATTATTAGCTGTCATTTTTTCCAACGTGACATAATTATGTTTCTGTATAATTTAACAGTCCGGCAATTTGCATTGTGTAGTGTTTTTAAATCACCTGCCACATGCCGTAATATTCAAAACATAGTAATAGAAAGAGTTAAAAGTTGAAGGTTAAATGATACCACACAAATTTGTTGCACTTTGAAAAGTTGAATGATTTGTGACCTATTTTTAATTCAAATTAAAAAATTGCCAAACATGTTATCCTTGACATTTTTATTAACATTTTGAATGCTATAAATATGTAGTTTGTTTAATTTATAATAGAAAAATTGCAACATACTTTTCATTATTTTAAAACACACACACACACACACACTTATAACTAGTAATAAAACTGTTACTTTCCTGCATTGAAGTGCTTTGTTTGACTTGCCTGATGTATTTGTTCTAACATTTAGTTTTCACTTACATCCAATGACATCATACTTAAATAAAAGGCTGCTTCTTTTATCATCCTCCATTCACACTAAGTGCAAAGGGCCCGCAAGCGATAAACAATAATAATTCACACACAACTCTCCTAACCTCAACACTGCGAGTGATTTATGGGCAAAATGAAGTGAAGTTTGCCATAGAACAAGTAACATATGCAACCATTTTCAAGTTCGCAGCAAAAGTAAACAAACACAAAGACGTAGGTTCATTTCCACTCCCACTAAAAGTTATTTTTAGCCTACCTGCTAAGTCCACACTCCGTCAGGATCTCGTCTGCTTTATACCCTGCGAGCAGATGCTGTTTTTACATTTAAGTGAATAATATTTAGGATTTGTGCGACATTTTCTCCCGGTTTTTGCGATGCTGAGAAGCTTGTAGGTGTTACAAAGTACTAAAGGTGTAAATGATCCACCTGCTGCCTCCTCAACTAGCAGCAGTCGTGCTAACACCAGCTGGTATCCACATCCGGTTACGAATATGACGTCAAAAAGTAAATTATAAGAGCACGCCACAACACCGGGAAGTAACGCCCTAATTTAAAAACATATTCACCTTCTAAAGTACAATATTAATTGCAATTACGTATCGTACATATGATGAAATGAACCTAAAAAAATACTAATACACAATAAATTTAATATCTTATTCTGGAGGCAAAAGCTGCCAACTTCCTGTAATTCTCCCCATGGTTTGTGACAAGAGCGCTTACCTGATCCCATTTTTTCCCAGCATCCACTGCAGCCAAACGACGTCACCTGGATGATGAGCTTCTCGAATGTCAGAATTGTGAGAAGTACTATAATATAGTACTTATAATATAACTAATAATATAGTAACTGTATTATTAAATTTTGGCTTAATGATTGCTTCTCCATGATACGCCTGTACGCAATTTACTTGGTTGATTGTGTTGTGGTTTCTTTCGGTTACAGCAGTAAGAAAAAGTAAGCAAAGCAAAGTCCCAGAAGGCAAAAAAGTGGGAGGAAGGAAGTATGGAAAGGAAAATTTTAAGTTGCTCCAATTTCAAGACGTGTTTTACACTGGCAAGGACTTGGAAAAGCTTGCAAATGTTTGTAATTTTTGTCTTTTTTGTGTCTGTTTTGCAAAACAAGCCAAGTGTTAGTGGGTCAATCCACTTGTTAATGCAGTTTTGAAAAAGGTTTCATTCGCTTGAAAAAACAAAACATTTTTTGCTGATCCCCAAAACAAAGGCATAAAACAATTCTGATTTTTTTGTTGTTTTTGCAAAAACAGAAACTAAAAAAATCCAAAACCAAAGCCCAAAATATATTAGTCAGAATTTTATTCCAAGTGAATGCAATAGACCTGCGTTATAGTTGAATTAAAAATAGATAAACACACAAATAAATAAATACGTAATAAACATGCAACTGTGTGTGTTTGTCTTTGTGTGTGTGTGTTTTAATCATAGTAAGATTCTGAGTAGTTGGGGAAATTATTATTGTTACTTACAGCTGCTTAGTCGGGGGACTTAAACAGCCAATCCACAGAAAAATGTGAGCAGATTGTTGTTAAAATCACATTGGATAGCAAAGCATTGTGTGCATGTGTGTATGTGTTATAGGAGCAGGGTGACCGTTGACCAACAGCTCAGCTGCAAGTTGCGTGGCAACCATATGAGGTCACTTCAAATTCTTGGGGTTGTACAGGCTTGTCGACTCGTCAACTTAACTTATTCAGAATGTTTTGAGCTTGAAGTTGACTAGTCATTAGTCACATTTTAGCTTGGGGAGGTGGCAGAGCCGCATGAAATGAGAACATCGGCTTACCTGATTTAAATTGTCTTCTGTTTCTGAATGGGCAGTTTAGGTAAGTGAGTGAGAACCAGTAAGGGGTAAAAAAGGCTGGCTGCAGCAAAATTTTGAACAAACTTTGGGCTGCACTATCAAAGTGGAAGATGAGTGAGGAATTTTTCCATCACACACAAAGTGATCCCTGATTACGGCCTTTTCCATGCAACAACACCCTCAGTAACTGACAAGCATACAATTACCATGCTTTGTTTTGTTCAGTGCAGTAACTTGTTAAGGTTTTTATTTATTTACTTTAAACTCTGGACTTTAATAGACTACATAATTGTTGTGATACTGGGGAAAACCTGTGATTTAAAAAGTCTAAATAGGCAACACAATAACTGAAATGTGTGCATTACATACAATCTCATACAAACACACTTGTTTCATTGTGTTTGTTGCATAATGTTGCTTCATTTAGACCTGAAAGCTGAGCGTGAGGAAGCATGCTGAAGATATAACTGATACTTTGTCTACTTTCTTAAAAAAGATTCATGACATTGGAACCTGTTCACCACGGGATGACCCTCACGCACACCCACAGTTGGACACTATGTAGCAGTTGCGTATTTGTTAGCCTTTCTACTGTGGCATAGTACGTGGGCCAATGAGATGCATTGGGGAAACGTGTGATACATGATGTATGTACGTGCGTGTGTGCGTGTGTGCATGTGTGTGTACGGCAGGCAGACAGACAGACAGACAGACAGAAAGACAGAGAGCGAGAGAGGTGTGGGATCATTACCAGAGACAGCTGAGTCAACGCAATCCAATCGCGGGTCTGGCGGAGGAGCCGGCACTAAAATAGAAAGTCGTACTGGGGTGCATTGATCAATTTGTTCAGTGACTACATCCTAAAAAGACAAAATCAGCAACACAACTTTATGTGAAAAAAAAACCCACATACACAAGTGAAGCTTAGGCTGTGAATGTGACCATAGAGATGAAACATGACATGGTGTTTGAGAGTGGTATGTGACAATGATGTACATAAAAATACACTGCATGACCACTGAGACCAATGAAATGTGACCCCAAAGGGGGTGCTGCAGTCCAAAGACAATCAAGTATAATATGCCAGAGATATGTTACTAGCATACAAAATGCAGGCAAACACATGTGACACATGTATACTACTACCCAAAACCTACTAACCTACCCTGGGTGCTGTAGAGTGCTTCGTTGTCGGCTGTGAGTGCGCAAACATCATTAGGGAAGGATGTGCCAGGATTGGAGGGAAACATGTTTTACTTGACAGCCAGCATGTGGACAAAGGCTTTCCGCTTGCGTGGCCACTTTAACGCAAGAAAAAAGCCCTGTGACAACCTGCTGGGATATATTCATACGTGTTAATGTGTAGGTGGAAGAAAGGTAAACAAAGTAGCATCTATTTAATAGTATTTGAATGACAGTTAACAGCTGGGAAGGATGTGGCTTGAGCTATTCAGAGGACATGCACATAACATTTAAGTTTTCACAATTTGGAAGACTTATTTGATCTACTTTCCATTTTTTTTAACCATTCAAATTTGGTTGCTAACCAAAATCTCTCTGTGATGTGTCAAATTTAAGATGTCACATAATGTTATGTACCAAAATGTTTTGTCATAATGATCTGTTGTTGTTTTCCATCATGTACAGTAGAATGCTGTATATATTACTTTTGTGAAGTGTTTTGGTTCATATCATATGGTTATATGCATTCATGTTGTTGACTATAATGTTGTAAATTAACGTGAAGCATTGCTTGACATGCTGTTCCTGCTTATATAACTGCCCTTGCGATCCGTCAATGTGGGCAGCTGTGGCACTGTGCAGGAAGGGGTGTGTGGTGTGTGTGTGTGTGTGTGTTAGGTGGGGGTGTATGCGGATACAGTGAACATCTAAAGTGGGAAACTGGATCTGTGCCACAGTAACATATGAGCAAGAGAACACGCGCACAAACGCACACATATGACCTTAGTGGTATTGGCAGTGTTATAAAAGTCAGCATGAAATAGTTGCTGTCATTACATCCACACGATATATTGAAAAGTTGCTTGTATGAGCCAGCGCTGTTGAGTTATCATGGCAATCAGCCTTTGCGTTTAATTTAGGAAGCCACACCAAGGCCTGTTTTGGTGAAACCCGAGCCCAAGGGATGATTTAGAGCACAGACCGTGACACCTGATGCTCATGTGCTGACGTTTTCTGCTGCAACACAACCCAGAGACTTTTCAAAAATTATTTAGTCCCCAGGCTAACATTTTATTTTAGTACAGGGTCTCAAACGGTGGTGTCTCTTGTGAGGTGTCTCACATGTATGCATAATCTGAGAATGATTTAATAAGCGTTAGGCGGATGACTGAGGTTTATCAAATTAGCAGTGGAGCTTTGAGAGCAATTAGAGCAAAGCTTCACAGTACAAGCGGGGGCATTTTAGGAAGCTCATCCCATGTCCCCCCACCCAAAATATTCAGTCTTCAGTCATCAGTGATCCGTTCCATAGCTCAAAAACTGGTCTCGCTGAGTAATGATATCAAGCTGATAGTTCACAGGAAAAAAATTCACTAGCTGCCAAAATATTAGAAAGAGCTCAATTACATACCATAATAAAATATACATGCACAAAAAATGTGTTGCAGGCTGATGAAACCAAAGTTGAACCTTTTGGTCATAATTCCCAAAGTATGTTTGGGATAAACACGAGACTGCTCATCAGCAAAAGAGTACTGTACTTACAAGAGGTGTCAAAATTAATAGATTGATCAACAACGAATTGCTTTAATCGAAAATTATTTTAGGAATCGTTTAAAATCAGTGTTTGACTTAAAATTGTCCAAATCCTCTGATGTCAGCCTCCCGACAGCAGAAATTCTCAGATTTTTGTAGTCTTTTCTGACAGTGGACTGATTATCTTTTGTTTGTTTTCGTCAAAATAAGACATTTACAAGCATCTGCTTTTACTTTGGAAAGTAATGACCAAACAAGCTCCACATACATGGGATGGCAATCGGTGAGGCTCCAGTGGAACATATTTTTGTTCAAGTGGCCCACCCAGTTAGAAGGAGATTGAGCTTCACCAAATCCTTTCAGAGAAATTCTGCTCTGATTATTTGAACATCATTATCTTTGTCTGATGTTAATCAGCGATTTTAAAAGCGCTAATATCAGCTGGATGATTAATTGGTGAGGCCCTAGCACAGGGGTGTCAAACATAGTTGAACGCGTATTGTTAAAAATAGTTGAAAATACAGTTGTTGAACATGGCTGAGAAAATGTTGTGTACACGGTTAATTGAAACTGAGAACACGCTTGCGAACACATCACGCACAAGCAGGTCCTGCCGACTGCGGCGGGCCGCGAGGTGAAAGGTCTCGACGTTCCTCCTGCAGCTGTCGCCTCCACCCCGGTTCCTCGTTGCCTTTTACAACAGCAGGCCCGCCCGCGACCAATCACACCAGGGCGGGCCGAGTCCTCCCAACCAGTCGGGGTAGAGGTGGCGCTATAAAAGTTATCATCCAACACCTGGCACACTTGGGCAACCCCTTCATTTGGTGGACAGGATCTGATCCCGGGATCTGTTACCTCTTTCTTTCTCCCTGAGCAGGTAATGAGTCAATCATGGTGTTTAAAATAACAAAATTTGCATTTGTCATTTAGAGAATTGAATGTTCTCAGTCAGTTGGTGGAAATGTGCTGCAAAAATCACACTTGAGGTCATAACGACCGTGTGTCGAGTCCTCAAAGGTCCTCAAGTGAGATTTTGTTTGTGTTTTCTTTTTAGTTTAATACAAAATAATGTCAATTTTAAGATATTTTTATATTTTTGTACTAAATCTTAAATTACTTATTTTGATGCATGAACACAAATAAGTATTAAATTGTAAAACACAATGTAATGCAACCGAGTGGAAAATAGCTTCCCAAATTGGACAATTAAAAAGATAGACAGTATATAATTTAAAGAATTCAATTATTATTATTATTATTTGTATAGTATATCAATACTTGCTGTGTTGTAATATAAAACTATAATTTTCGTAAGAGGAAATACGATAATACCTGCTCATACTTTTGGATTGTAATTTTTGCTGGACCACAGAATAAGAGTCATGTTCTGAGGTTGGACGAGGTGCAACAGATGCAATCGTCCTTTTTAGTGCCCTGGTTGAAGGTACTATAAAGGGGGCGGGGGTGGCAACTTTGAAACTATTAATAATCCTGCCTGACGCAAATGGGGTCTTTTGGTGGGGAGGGGTAAGTGGCACAGCTGAGAAAGACATTGACAGAGTGAGCCTGAGAAACAGATACCTTTGACTTTTAGCAAGCACTTGGTTTCCACTTCTACCTATCAGGGTGGTGACGCAGAAACAGAGAGGGAGGGGGAGAGGTTAGCGAATAATGAGAAGATGTCTCCTCTTTACCCAAAGACTCTTCAACAAAGCGATTGGAGCACTCAAAGAGAACTCAGACAATGCTCAGGGTGCTTCATTCCTTGAAAATAACAAAACCAAATAAAAATCAATAGGTCGTAATTTTGAATATACTTTGTTACAGTCGAAGCAGGAGTCGCAGCCATGGCCAAGAATTGTCACAATGACTACAAGATGAAGTTCTCGGTGGACGATGAGTTCCCCGATTTGTCCCAGCATAATAACCATATGGCCAAGGTAGCATGCACGCACGCACGCACGCACCACACGCACACACACACAAGTCTGTCTGCATGAAATCATTCATTTTTATAACAAATACAGAGTCACGGTTGTCCTCCTTAATGCAGGTGCTGACCAAGGAAATCTATGGTAAGCTGAGGAGCAAGTCCACCCCCAGCGGCTTTACTTTGGATGACGTCACCCAGACCGGAGTGGACAACCCCGGTAAGCAGAGTTCCAAGTTGCAATTTTGACATAAAAAGATGCCACCTAGTACCTTGGAATGCTCCTTCTCAGGCCACCCTTTCATCATGACCGTGGGCTGTGTGGCCGGTGACGAGGAGTCCTATGAGGTCTTCAAGGACCTGCTGGACCCCGTCATCTCCGACCGTCACAATGGATACGGACCCAACGACAAGCACAAGACTGACCTGAACTTCCAGAACCTGAAGGCAAGTTCTTCTTCCAAGACTGTACACAGACTTTGAAAACAAGACAGAAATGTCGAATGAACTCAAAATTCCAGCTAAAGCAACACATTTGTTTGAAATATTAAGTTGTCTCACCAGTTTTCTGAAGCGGAGTCGTGATTGGTTGTGACCTGAGGCCTGGTAACTCTGAAGTCATTTTTAGTCGACAGGAAGTTACGTAATGTCGCCCTAAAATGGATAAAAAGGGTGAATTTTTCCAAAATAAATGACCTTTTTTAGGAAGATTTTTTCTTTACAGTGTGGTTTAGAGAATACATCACCTAATATAAACATAATGATCTGCAAATACAATAGGAAATTGACTCTTTAGAGACTGTAGAACCAAATCCTTTCAAATTATTTTTGGACAAAGTGAAGAGCGGGAATCAAGTGAAATATTTTCTTTACAAAAATATGTTCTATGTGGACCAACTAGTCTAAATGCACCATTCTGACTAATTTGCATTTGTGGAATATTAACATTTTATCAATCAGTTGCTCAGGGCTCAGGTAACAACCAATCATACAGCACTATTTAATTTTTTTTAACTTGACTTTGCCTTAAGCAAGAAAATTGGTCTTACACAAAAAGTGCCTGGTAAGAAGAAATATCTCTGCAGACTTGATTTGAAATATTTCATTTTGGTTAATTTTAGTGTAGAACGGTGGATCAATGATGTGTCTTGCAATTGTTCTTACAGGGCGGAGATGACTTGGACCCCAACTACGTTCTGTCCAGCCGTGTGCGTACCGGCCGTAGCATCAAGGGCTTCACCCTGCCGCCACACAACAGCCGTGGAGAGCGCAGAGCCATCGAGAAGCTGTCCATTGAGGGTGACTAGCTGGACAACCTTTGTCAGAAATTTAAATTAAAATTTGTTTATTTGTTGACAACAGAAAGTCAATTATCTCATTACATATTTGGTTTATTGTAAATTTTAAAAAATCAAGTAAAACATTCATTACTAATATTCTGCTTAAATAATAGCCTCACTAATACATTAATTTCAAGAAGTGACAAAACATGATTATTTTTTATTATAACATTTTACACATTTAATTTTTATTTTGACTAGGTAAGTGGCTAATTCATTATAGTAATACAATTCAGAATGATATTTATTATAAAAATAAACTTTATATTTCATAATCAATGTTTTATTTTAGAAAACATTTTTTAGATTAAATATTGTTAATCAATATGTATGTGATCCAATAAGAATTTATGATTATTTTACAATTAAAATAAAGTATTTTACACAAATATGTAATATTTAGTTACTACAATGAATAAGTGGGTAATTATTTTAATGAAATGATTTCTTGATTTAATTCAGTAATATGAATGATTATTCAAATGAAAAATGTAAGCCCTAATATTGTCCTGCCTCCCCCAGCTCTGGCCAGCCTGGAGGGCGAGTTCAAGGGCAAGTACTACCCCCTGGCCGGCATGACCGATGCCGAGCAGGAGCAGCTGATTGCTGACCACTTCCTGTTTGACAAGCCTGTGTCCCCACTGCTGACATGCGCCGGCATGGCCCGTGACTGGCCCGATGCCAGGGGTATCTGGTAAGGGCATAACAGTCTTCACCAGCTTGAACCGAACAATGACATTATTATTATCATCATTTGAGTTTTCATTTTTGTTTGACCGATTATATAGATCAGTCCATCAAGCGATGGATTGTGAGATGTTGACCAATCTGGTTGTGCAGGCACAACGACAACAAGACTTTCTTGGTGTGGGTGAATGAGGAGGATCACCTGCGTGTCATCTCCATGCAGAAGGGCGGCAACATGAAGGAGGTGTTCAAACGCTTCTGTGTGGGTCTGCAGAAGGTAAGCAAAGAACAAAAAAAAAACAACAAAAAAATTAATCGGTGACAGTGATGAGCCATCAACTTTCTTCTCAGCTCGCGTCAAAGAGATATTCAAGAATAACAAATTAATGACCCAAACGTATTGCGATTGAAACAAAAATTGCTAATTCATTGGTTTGTTAATTGGAATGAAGAGTGGGAGTGAATTTATTGACGGATGGTCATTCCCTCAGATCGAGGAGATTTTCAAGAAGCACAACCACGGATTCATGTGGAACGAGCATCTGGGCTACATCCTCACTTGCCCATCCAATCTGGGTACCGGCCTGCGTGGTGGCGTCCACGTCAAGCTCCCCAAGCTCAGCACGCACCCCAAGTTTGAGGAGATCCTCACCAGACTGCGCCTGCAGAAACGTGGCACAGGTACCCCATTATGCATGACAAAAAATTTACAGGTCATCACCCTTACAAATGATATTTATTTTCCTTGAATTATGTGATTTCTTAAAAAAGTATTATTTCTTCAAATCACTGCAAAAATCTGAAAATTAACTTTTTTTTCCCTTCTCCCATTACTCCAAAAATATTACAACATATATTACAGAAAAATAAAGTTTCAAAAGTTTCTCATTTCAATGGCCATACGCGGGTTTTTGCTGTTGACTGACAGGGTTCCACTGTACATCACTTTTTGAACGTGGTGGTCAACCAAACTTGAGCGTTCTTCCTACCTCCAGGTGGCGTGGACACAGCCTCAGTGGGTGGCACTTTCGACATCTCCAACGCCGACCGTCTTGGCTCCTCCGAGGTGTACCAGGTTCAGCTGGTGGTGGATGGCGTCAAGCTGATGGTGGAGATGGAGAAGAAGCTGGAGAAGGGCGAGTCCATTGACGGCATGATTCCCGCCCAGAAGTAAACAAAAAGACTAACAACCACCACGGTGACCATGACTGTGTTGTTGCTGTTTTTTTATATACGTATATAAATATCAAAACCAAAACAAAGCCTGGTTGTTCTTTGAGAACATTACTATGTTCCTTTTTCTTTATTTTCCCTTTTTCTCCTCTGTAACATCCTGGGATCAATCCTCTCTACTTCTCTGGTTGCGAATTAGAACTGGACAAATAAACAAATGCCCCATTTAAAACAACTTTGTCTTGATTTCTTTTTGGGCTAGCTGTTAGCCACAATCTTAAAATGGAGACTGGCCAATGAGAGCAAAATACACAAAAATACGGTAAAACATTTTCTTAGTGGCCCCTCTATTGAACCAGATAAGATTTTGAAGTTTAGTGTCATTTTTTTGTTACTCCAAACAATTTTCAGAATTTTTAGGTTGTCTTTCCTGCAAAAGTTTTTCCCAATCTATTCCAAAAATAACTTTCCCCATTTTTCTGAGTAAAAACGTTTTTTGTTAATTTTTTTCCTTAAAAATTAAAATAGTCTAAATTCTGCTTGCAGTATACATTTAAAAAGTCCTTAAAAAATACACAAAATATAACTACGTCAACTCCAATGTGAGCAATGTGCTGTTAGCACAAAACATGACACATTTTAGTGTCTAA
Source organism: Syngnathus scovelli (assembly GCF_024217435.2). Taxonomy (NCBI): domain Eukaryota; kingdom Metazoa; phylum Chordata; class Actinopteri; order Syngnathiformes; family Syngnathidae; genus Syngnathus; species Syngnathus scovelli. The sequence continues at coordinate 8,731,190 of NC_090853.1, forward strand.
GGCGCTAGCAAAAGAATAAAGCTCTTGTATTATTTTATGCTAACTTAATGCTAATGTTTTGATATTTGCTAGCCAAAAGTGTGGCAACATGACCAACAAAACCATTACAGCAGTCAGAATGAAAGCTTGCTTTAAGATCCTGATGGCACATTATTTAATCGTGATAAATGGCCAATATTCTGGTTTGCATTTGTTTTTAAGTATCATGCATGTGCTAATGCTAACATTATGATTCAAGGGAGTGAAAAGTATGTTAGCATTATCCCAAAAATATATCACAGCAATCAGACCAGATATTTTATAACAACTTTAGGACAGTGACGGTGTATCATGTCCAACATTTTTTATTTTATTTTTCTAATACTAAATAGGATTTTTGTGCAAATTCCAACACCTTGATGCTAGGCAGCAAAGGTGTTAGTCTTAACCAAAAAATACATTATAAAATACATAAGCTAATCACAACTGCTTGTAGACAATGACGTAATGTCAGGTCCGATGTTTTGGATACTCTTTAATGTGAGACTGCATTTGCAGCTGAATGCTAGGTAGCCAAACATGTGAGCATGAACAATAAATACGCCTCAGAAATTGGAGTGGATGCTTGTTCTCTCCTTTAAGACAATAATAGGAAATCAATTAACAATTTTTAATATATTTTTAACATTAAACAGCATTTGTGTCATAAGTAGCGATAAGTTGTATGATGGGTAGCGAAAAATGTGTGAGCATTAATCAACAAATACATTTGAGAAGTCCAATTAGCCGCTTGCATTAAAACAATGACAAGGTTTTTCATGTAGAAAAAGTCAAATTTATCAACTTTTTAGACTGACTTAAAGGTGTATGATTGTGAACCAACAAATCCATCATGCCGCAGTTTTGGGGGGCGGGGACACTACAGGAAATAGTATTATAACTATAATAGAACTGTGTGGTTGTAACTGTGATGATGAGTGGACCATAACTCACTCTAGAGTGTAGAGGTCAACATCGCTACTTTTTTGCTGTTTGTTTCTCTTTCCTTTTTATCAAAAAAGTTGATAAACGTGACTGTAAATAGCAGCATTTCAGTCGGGAATGAACTCTTATCGGGATGGAATCTTAGCTAATTATAAATGGGTATTAGGACCACACTGAAAGAAAAAAGAAAAACAAGACTACACAACCAGAATAAATTTGGGATCTTCCAAAAGTCTTTTTTGGGGGGATAAAATAGAACACAATCTTGTGATAATAAAACTGTAAATATTCAATAAGAATTTATTATTAATATTATGAGATAAAAATAGAAATTTAACATCATAATCATTCAATGGGAATTCTTTTTTATCTTCACTTCACCTAATAGTAACACGGTACAGGAAAATAAAAAATTCAAGACAAAATTTCATTTAATTCATGAAAAAGAGCATTTTGTCATGAAAATAATGAAATAATGCTCGAAGGTTTGTTGTGTTTTTCATATTTATTTTTGCCCCTAAAACAAAATTGCTTTTCTCTTGAAACAAATCCAACTACAGGTATTCTCCACCTCTAAATAATCAAGATTTTTCAAAAAAACCTTTTTGAAAACAATTTTTTGTTTTTAGACTACTTTTTTTTTAAATAAATTTTTGGGCAGAGAAATAAATTCAGATTGTCATAATTTTTTGGTAAAAATTTGACAACTTTGTAGAACGTGGCTCCTTTTCAATAATTGCTTTTTTCCCATCTGAAAAATACTTAATTTCCTTGAAAAACAAAGACAATGCTAATGAGATTCCTGTTTTCCCTTGAAAAATAAGACTATTCTACTAAAATGATGAGTTTATTCTGGTGGTATTAATCCAGAGTATTTTATTGTTCTTTTGAATGTGGTCTTAACACTCATTGGTAGCTGATCAGTCAAACATGATAAAATAAAGTGTGTGTAATCTTTTTGCTTGTTTTCAGCAGTTCAAGATGGGACACAGGACGAGGGTCTTTGGCGGCATTGCGGCGAGAAGTTTGTGCCCACTTCTTCTTCCCCGCCATCCTAATTTCCCAACTTAGCCCTCAGAGCTCCAGCTCTTTGGACACTTTGGTAGCAATGTCTCTGAAAGCGAGCGGTGCCCCCCAGAGACGCTTGAAGCGCACGCCGGTGCTCTGCGCCGGCCCGCCGGGCAGCTGGCACACTTCTGCCTCGAAGGCCACACGGGCACCGGCCGCTCCGTGTGTGCAGGACAGTAGGAAGGGGCCTGCCAGATGTACCTGGCAGCCGCAGCCTTGGGCCGCCTCCCGTAGAGCCAGGACCACCTCGGCCGGGTCGCGGGGGCTGCGCACCCTCACATCCCAGCCGCATCGGGGGGTCCGGGGCTCTGCCGCTTTTTGATGCCCAGATATATGGCGACTGAACCAAACAGGGTTGGTAAAAAGTGGAGGGCGGATTGTGAATGAAGGTTCGATGAGTCATGAAGTTTGATGGAGTGAAAGCAAAAGGAAAAAAAAAAAAAAATCGATTAACATAACGCATATTTTTATGTCTACAATCTAAAAGCATCCCCCCCCCACACATACGTACATATCCCCAAATTAAGACATTTATTTGCTTTATGCTATATTTCTGACTGTCATTTACTACAGGACATAGTTGAATTGTTTAGCAGCTTTTGTCACAAGCAACACAAGCATCTGCTGAGTCCACTATTTGAGGAAATACATATTGTTCTCTGAATCATTTCTATACACAACAAATATTTGACTTTTCCACATCACGTCTGAAGAGGGTGAAAAAGGAGGTACAATCTATGAAAATAAAGCTTTATTGTATTTATTTTTATTTATTTACTTACGGGTAGGTCTAGCACTAGGAGCAACGAACACAGCTAACTAAGCTAACGTTACCTGCTGCTGCTAGCTTGTGACACTGATGAGAGTAAACACACACAACATTTAGGAAGCAAAAGTGCATTTAAGCTTTGATTCTTATCTGTCTTACAGAAATACATTTGCTAACTTAAAATAGATGGCATGCATTGATGTTAGATAATACTATTGTTGATAACATGTCTTGTTCTTAAAAACAACACAAAAGACCACAGATAGATTGTCCTCGTAAGATTGAAATAAATAAATTCTCGTCTTTAAACTTTTCTTTCTCTAAAATTGTAACTTATTCTCTCCCACAATTTCACCCCCTAAAACGGTCTCTCCCCCTACAGTATGACAATGACAAGAGTGCATGTATTTTTCATTGTTCAAAATTTGGAACTTAAATTAAATTGACTTAAACTTTAAACTTAACTTAAATGACAATCTTTCATGACTCACCTTGTGACCGGAGATCTGCTGATTCTCTCAGGTTCGTCTGTGACCCTCAAGAGGAAAACAAAAGGTGTCCGTTAGAAAACAACCAGGAAAAAAAAAAATACAATAAAATAAAAAAACATGTCTGCTCAAGTTCTACTTCAAGGGCGCACCAATTCAAACACAGAACACGGCCACTCATCCGTCACAGTGATCAGTGGGCAGATGTAAATAGCACAGATGATGAACATGAGGACCATCGTGTCTTCACCCCCCCAAAAAAATTGTATCTGTGTTGGTATTGATCTTATCTTTACCTCACAGAAACTTGTTGTGTAACTTGTTCGCTAACGACAACAACGTGAGGCCAAATAAAGGTGGAGAAGCGTACAGGTGCATAATGGGAGGACAGCAGAGGAAGAAAAAGAAAAGCAGCAGTAGAACAAATCAAAAGTTGTGTAAGATGTTGGTTGGAAAACAGAACACACATTAGTGAGGATGACGTGTGAACAAGATGCCACCCTCTTAAACCACACATGCACCCAAAGTCCTATTCTTTGGCAACTACTCAAACTTGAAAAGTCACCTCTACTTGATTAGCAATTACTAGGAAAAAAAAGTTGAATCATTACAACAGCAATTTCTTTGAACTCATGTTCTGAAAATAAAGTTGATTTTATAAAAGTAAATAATTTGATTAATATTTTTAAAGTCAGAATATTTTGTTGTAAAACAGCATAATTTTACTAGAATTTTGCAGAGAGAGGTTAATTACTAGAAAAAGTTGTATTTTTAAGAATATAATTGTAATGTTATCAGAATTAATATTTTACAGTTACTTGTTTATTCTTCATCTCATCTTATTACAATTTTCCGCTTGTAATTTGAAATTTTTCTATTTCCTGTAAAAACCCAATCTACTGTTTTACCTTGTTTAACCCACAGCCCACATCCATATGACTCTCTGTCTCTCTCCCCTTCTTTTCCCACATTCAATCAATGATATGTGTACAGATGAAAACACATGCGCACACACTCATACACACGCTCATAGACCGACAGTCAGACACAGTAACAATGCAGACGGATAATTGGGTTATTGCTGGTTAGAGCTATCATCAGACACATTTTCGGATTCCAAAATTGAAAGGCTAAATATCAAAACTCTCCAAAAACCGCAGACAACAAAAATACACATTTGTATAACTACAGGATACTCCACCAGTGATATGAACATATAGATAAACACATGGGCGGACACACGGACATGAAGCGAGATACACAGCAGCCAGAAAAGATGGGAAAGGAAGACTTACTAACTGTTTTTGTGGCCTGCGGGAGGTTGCAGCCCGACACGGATTTGTTTGAACTCTGACGCTTAGAAGGGTCAAGAGTGACCCTGGAAGAAGAGGAAGAGGAGGTGTGGAATGACAACAAGAGCAGTGTCAGAGCAAAGAAAGAAAGTGGGAGAGGAGGGGAGGAAAACAACATGGAGGTGAGAGGAAACAAAGCAGAAGATTGAAGAAGAAGACAGGATGGCAGATCGGCAGGTGACTGGCGAGGGGGAAGCAAACGTGGTTAGACAATCAAACAAACACGGAAAAGCAACAACAAGCAGCGGAACGCCACGCGTGGGAAAATAGTTGTCCGCCTCAGAGAAACGACATCACGAGTCATGAGTCTCGAAGTTGCTCAAATGTATTGGACTACAGGGATGCACTTGAATACAGGGAGCGATGTCAAACACCAGTGGGAGTGAACTAAGCTTTAATTAAAGCCTCATTTCCACCAAACCATTCTGTTCAGTTTGACACACATTTTAATGTGAAACCTTCAATGGAATCATTGGTTTTCCACCTAAAATTCCATAAAACTTTTGCCCTCTGTAATTTAATGATTATTTTCAAGGTCCTCTTTCTATGTATTTTTTTACCAACACAAGCAATACATTCATCTGTATTACAAAAAAACAATAGATTTATTCTACAAATATGTTTTGGTTTTATAGGTTAGGCATAGGACTGAAACTGCACAAAATTGAACTGTACTACTTGGTGGAAACAAGGCTGGTACACTATGATGTGATATTTTTACGCAGTTATCGCCACCCTGCTAACACAACCCTGCGCTAGAAACTCAAACCTGACCAGGATTTACCTGGCTTAGAATTGTGGTGGAAACGAGGCTAAGATAGACACCTGAGGCGGACAACTTGTCAAGCTTCACTGAAAAAGAATAAAAGCTGATATGTTAGTAGATGAGCTCTTTATGTATTTGTAGAAGTCATTAACATCAGTCCACAGTAAAAGATCATCCAGCACATTTTAAAATGTCCGTTTTTAGCGTGCTAATCAATTAGCCACAGCGTTAGTCCACAGTCATCAGACGCCTCCTCTTCCCGCCATTTTCTCCCGCGGCTTCTCCGCTTACCTGCGGGTCAACTTGGAGGTGAGCTTGCTGAGAAGGTTGCTGGGGGTGCGTGGGGTTCTGGCACCAGGCAGGGTGCCACCTGTGTCGTGCGACAGTGTGGGCGAAGCCGCCGTCCCGTGTAAGGGCGGCCGGCGGTCTCGGATTTGCCCGCCGTGGAAGGTGCTTCTGGCTGTGGAGCCCCGTGAGAGACGCGAGGAGGTTGTGGAGGTCGAGGAGGCGGAAGAGGCTGACGTGCCTGTGAAGCTGTGGGTAGAGGGAGAGGCTGGGGGCAGCCGGTGGGAAAGGGAACTGGGGTGGGCGGACACGGGAGAAAAAACATTGATTTCCTGAATGGAGATTCGGGAGGACATTTGTCTTCTCATAGAGCACTGACACAAATATGCACCTAACTCCCCAATATTCGCAAAGTAACCTTGGGCGATGGGACACGTGTTGCTTCACCAAATCTAAAGACACATTATCTGTCAATTTGCACAGCTGGGTTTGTTTGTCAGGAGTTAAAAATGTCACAATAATGTGTGTGCGTGGGTGCGTGCATGCACATGTTTACCCCATCAAGCACCATGGCATGGCATCGCATTGACAAAGCCTCAGAGGCAAATGTAGGGGGGGGGAGCTTGGTGATGTGGGCACTGTGCCAGTCTCCACTTTATCACCACAATGCTTCCTCCTACTTTATTATGTGCCCGCTTTCACTTTATGACTCTTGCTTCACTGAGCAATGATTCCTTGCTTTTCTAGAAAACAGGGGAAACAGCCAGAGAACTGAAAATGGAACTTGCATCCATTCAGTTAAACTGGAGCTTATCCTAGGTTGGCAGTAAATGTTAGGGCATATTTTAAAACAAACAAAGCATTACCAGTATACTTACATTTACAGCCATGGACAATTCAGCATCTTCAATTAACCTCATCTGATGCTTGGCAAATGAACTCACTGGACTGAGCGCCAACAAATCATAGAGCACATACGTACGTATACTAGACATCACCCTCACAATTTAGAGACTTTAATGTTCCTAATGTGCCAACCGCAGTGGAAAAATGTGGAAGGAACAGCAAGAGGTGACTGACACTCTCAGCAGCACAAGGCCATCTGTTACAACAAAACACAGCTCATACGGGCTACATAAACACGCACATGCACGCACTTGTGCAGTTATAACTCTTAATCTACTCCAAACGCGAAACAAATCTCTTGTGAAATGATATCCGCCCAGTCATTCTCGACCTGTACTTAAATCATATTATTTGGGCATTTGAATAGTCAGATAGGAGAGGAGATGCCTCATCATAAAACATACATCATAATGTATATTTAAAGTTAGAAGTGCTTCTCACCTGTTCTCTTTGCCGTTTTGCAACAACGACTGTCTGTCTGCGCTGCACACGTACGTATTCCTTCGCGTCATGCCACTAGCAGAGACATTATTCTGGAGAAACAGGAGGAAAAAAAGTCATCAATGGCTGGCAATAAGAACTATGTCCAATTCAGCAGAGGTGGGATTAAGTGTTGCAAGTCATATCATATAATCTTAATCTGGTTGCTGGTTGAGTTCACCAAAATCTGCCACGTTAATCTTAAAAAAAAAAAATAAAAAAAAAAAATAAGTGAATTGTGTTGCACCTGGAGCAAATTGTATTGTCTCATATCACACTGCAGCATAATTAGGGTAAATTGCATAATTAGAATGTATTGAATCCTAATTTGAGTAAATTGTATCATAACTGTAGCAAATCATTTGGGATTTGAAGTGAATCGTATAGTGGCGTGAATTGACTTTATGCATGCACCATCTTTGGATTTGAGCCATGAACACATGCTAACTTTCTAACACATAGCAAAAACGACAACAACATCAAACCCTTAAAGGTATACTCGCGGTCTTGTTACCGTAAATGACATATCACCTTTCTAATTGCTCAATTGCTTTCATTGCTTATCCAAGTGTCGGCAAAGCAATCAAAGCATCTCTACTGTAACATTATAAACACATAAAATAGTTCATCTAAGGTTAATCTGTCTTCTGTTTTAGTTCCCCAAAATCTGCCACATGGACTCAGTGTAAAATTTAAATATTTAAACACTGTTTTACGACCGTACCGTGGTGGAGTTGGCCTCCTTCCGTCTGTCAGGTATCTCGGCTTTGTTGGGATTGTGAGCAGAGCTGACCATCGGACTGGAGGGTGTCGGGATGCTCCGAGAACTGACGGTACTGTTGCTGGGCTTGCGGACTGACAGCCTTTCCTCCTTTAGCCCAGATGCTTCTCCCACCCCGCTTGGGCTGCGCTTGGGATGCGCCGACCCAGGAGCTGCCGGAGCACCTACGAGAGACAAGAGATGCAAGCAGATGAAGACCACTTGGAAACTGCATGGATGTGATGTCAAAAAGTCATACAGAAGTCAGAGTGTCGTCTCTGGCGCTGATAGGTGGAGACGCTGCGTTGTGGCTTGTGGGCTGAAGAGGAGGACGAAGCACCAGAAGAGGAAGTAGAGTGTTTGCTGGTACCGTTGGCGATGGTACCGGTCCTGGCGCGAGCCAGGCTGAGACTGCTGGCTGATCGGGACACTGTGCTTTCGGCCTGAGACAACAGAGTGACGGCAATGAAATTTTGTAGGAGGCTTGTATTGGAAGTGTAAACAGACCAAATTGCATTGTAATTGAAGTGATTTTGATTCACCCCAATTATGACAATGCAATTCAATCCAATTATAATGTAGTAGGGTACGATTTATGCCAACAACGATATGTTGCGATAAAAACACAAATGGCTGTGATTTTGTAAGAGACAATTTGATTGGATGCAATTACAATAAAATACACTCTAATTATAATGTGATTCACTCCATTTCTAATGTGACATGTGATTATGATACAATTTAATTCACTCCACTCAATCGCATCTTGATTAACTATATCATACTAAAATTTGAGTGTATCATACAGATGTACGCTCAAACCACTATGCCACACTCACCTCGTTCTTTCGTGCCAGCAGGAAGTACGTGGCCGTCACCTCATTGTACTTGTGACTGACCAGAGAATCTCGGATCTCCTCTCTGGTGAAACCCATCCCCACCATCACATCTGCAACACCAAGTGTCCAAGTTTCAAGGGTCCTTCTTTTCGGAGTGGGAGGTGTTGTTCTTAACTTACCAATGCGGACGGTGTCGTTGAAGTCCTCCTCGGGCTCTTTGTGAGGTTTCAGCTCTTCTCCTTCATAGCTCACATTCAACCACTTGTCTTTCATGATTTGCTGGTAAAGTGAAGCCAGAAAAATAAGTATTTAATGCATTTATTACATCTTGTCATATTTACAATATAGGGCTGGTCTATATGCCCTGGTTTGTTGAAAGAAAAAAAAAAATTCTAAAGATTTTAATGAGGCCAAAAGTGGCAACAGCGAATGTGTTTATTTGTAAAGTAGCAGTGTTTGCAGAATATATTGTTAATGTGAGCTGTGCACATAAACAGTGATGTGCTTTGAACAACAGAAGACATTAACATAAAACAATAAATCACACTAACAGACTCGAATTAATGGTTACCTCCAATGAACAGCGCTTAGTCGGGTTGAGGACCAGGAAGCGGCGCAAGATTCCTTCGCAGTCTGTGGACATGTAGAAGGGCACACGGTATTTGCCTCTCAGGACACGCTCACGCAACTCCTGAATGGAACACAAATTCTGATAAGTTTCAACCAGAGACAAATATGCTTGAGAAAAAAAACAATAAGGTAGGTTTGCTCACCTTTAGGTTTTGGCCGTCAAAGGGCAGCGAGCCGCTGACCAGGGTGTAGAGGATGACGCCCAGGCTCCAGATGTCCACCTCGGGACCATCGTATTTCTTGCCTTGGAAAAGTTCGGGCGCGGCGTAGGGCGGCGAGCCGCAGAAGGTGTCCAGTTTGCTGCCAGCCATAAACTCGTTGCTGAAGCCAAAGTCAGCGATTTTGATGTTGGAGTTGGCGTCCAAGAGCAGATTCTCCGCCTTAGATGGTGGAGCACAACACATGATGTCAAAGTAGTACGTTTATATTCAAGTGACCTCCCAAGAGGTTTTCATATATGAAATAGCTAATAAATGTGCAAAGACAGGGGTGGGAAAAGTTTGGCCGTGGCCACAAAGCATTTACAGTACATATACTTCATTGCATTTTCACCAAAAATTGGTTATTCGGGGTATATTTGTTTATATGTATAATAAAATAATTGGTTTATTGATATATTGTACATCAATTTTGAAATAATTACAATTATATACACAGTTAATAGTATTTTTTAAAACCGTATTAATGAACTGTATCTATTGATTCATTTACATTTATAAAAAAGCTATTGGTTTATTGATTTATTGTAATACATGTTTAAAACGACAATTACTTTACAACCTTAAAATTTTTTTAGTTATGCATTTTTAATTGTATTAAATAAACTAATTAATTAACTCTGGCTGGCAACCAGTTCCGTCTACTGCCCGAAGTCAGTTGGCATAGGGTCAAGCATGCCCGCAACCCTCGTGAGGACAGGCGGTTCAGAAAATGGATGGAAACTGATTAACTCTAAGAACACATTGGTTCCTTCATCAACAACGGGAGAAAAACTGAATTACCATTTAATCCACAATATGTTCCAGATGTGACAATATCTTTAATGCTCAATTAGTCAATGATGAAATCCAACTACTTTTGCCACATAAATTGTGTCCATAAATTATAAATACACTCTGCTGTGCGCTCACCTTCAAGTCTCTGTGAACAATGTTCTTCTGATGGCAATAGTGCACTGCTGACACAATCTGTGGAAAGACAATAAAACATGCTTCATGTACAGTGGACAATGTACAATAGAGAATTTCACTGCCGCTGTTTATTTTATTCTGCAGTGGACCACAGTGGAAATGTCAGTGGTGCTTTTGCGTCACACTCTGCTAAATTACAGCTCATTTTTGCAGGCTTACATGCCAACTCCACCAACTTTTTACTGTGTATGATGCAAATTCATCTTCTTCTTTTTTCAATTGATCACAAAAATAAGTAAGTCGAAGTTAGAACCGACCTGTCGGAACTTGCCGCGGGCTTCTTTCTCCTTCATGCGGCCATGAGCCACGAGGTAGTCAAACACCTCCCCTGTGAGTAATGATGACAAGACTGAATACAAGCAGTTTCAAACAAGAGTAAAGTAATAAATACTGCAGAATCAAACCAGCTCACAAACAAGAACAAGGCTGGAGAAGTAGGGTCTCTTTTTGTTGTCCTTTTAAAGTTGACTAGTTGTAATCAACAAACTAAATGAATTGCTGCAGCAAACTGTTATCCGTTAACACCACCCTTCACAAAACAAAAGATTGCCTTTTTAATTTGGACTCAAAGTCATCTTGGATAGATTCCAGCTCATCAAATGGGTGGCTGGATTGTTAAATTGCTTGTCACTTTTTAGGCTTGAGGCTAACAAGTAGCCACTTTGAGCCTCATGCCTCGTCACCATGGCAACAAAAGCCATACTTGGGGGTTTGAAAAAGAAAAATAAGTGAGGGGAAAATTGCCTAATTTGGCTGTTTCCTTTATGTTTTTAATTCAGTAATACACCAAAGCACACTTTATCTTTCCAAGCTCCAACAAGTCCAAGTTAACAGCTGGAATTTATGTAAATAAACATCCATCTGGCGGAAAAAAGTAAGGCAACTGAAGGTGAGTCATTAACTTTAACATACAGTACGATAATTATTATTTACCAAAAGAAAAAGAAAAGAACAGGGAGTCACAAGTCCACTCCAGTTTGTGATGTAAACCTCTTTATTATGTGAGTAGATTAACACTGGCTGCTCTGTAAATTCATGTGGTGTTGAGTTTGTGTGCATTGGTCTCCCATTTTGTGTGCAAGCTCCTTGTTAGGTAGTAGTAGCAGGAACAGGAGAGCAGCACACGGATAAAAGAAGAAAGGTTAACTGAAGCGTTCAAATTGGAAAGGTTTTCACTTCATTGTGTGGTCATGCTGAATTATCCTGTGGCGTCCAGCGTGTTAAAATCGATTATCCTATGAGGTGTGTGGATTATCCTAAGCGAGTAAACTATAGTGAGGAGTGTACTATGATAAATTATTCTGTGGAGTGTGATATTTTAAGTGTGAATTTTTTTTCTCCATCCAGTGCCAGCTCCTCAAAAAGCAGCCCGGCCGACCATCGTAAATGTTAAATGTGTTCAATATTTATGATTGAAAACTTTCTGTGGTCAAATGCAAGGTGGGCCAAAATGGCGCTGTTGCCCAAACATAATAAGAGGAGCATTTTCTAAGTTGTCGTGATATTTCATATAACACATCCCTCAAGTCATTTACCAAAAGAAAAATAACTGGTTGCCAAACAAGGTCAGAGTGCAGCTTCTTTTATTTCTTGTTCCTCTGCTCCTCTTTCCTCAGACTAGATGCCCTGTGGCAATGTGCTGCCTCTCACAGTTCAGTGCTATGAAATACAGGCTAATGTGTGTGGTGTGCTGTGACTCAGAAGAGCAGTAAAAATACACAGTATGACATTTTTTTTCCTTCTCTCACACTTTAAAAATCAATAAGCTGTTAAAACGTATGTATGTGTGATTCTCGCTTAAGTGCATTGGCATCACTCACCTCCACTGGCGTACTCCATAATCAGGTATAGTGTCTTCTCCGTCTCGATGACCTCAAAAAGCTGGACTGTAATACACAATTAGAAAAGGTCACACTAAATAAAGGATATCAATAAGCCCAATAGACAAACTCAGGGATAATTCACCTATGTTGGGATGGTTGAGGGTTTTCATGATGCGTACCTCACGAAAAAGCTGCAAAAAGGAGAGAAAATATCATCCATGTGACTCATATTCATAAATAGACAGTCTTTGGTGGCCCACAGGGGAGTGTGACAGAGGTACAAGTGAGCAGTAGGCCTCCTGCCTTTGATGAGTGTGCTACACCCCACCCACCCCTTAATCCATCCATTACAGTGCTCTCGACATTGCTGTCTCATCCTGCAACACTGCCCCGCCCTTCTGCCTCATTATAATAATGCATTTTGCAGGCTGTGTTCAAGGCGTGCTGAAAATAAAATTCCTTGATTCGTGCAGGAGAAACAAACGTGATGACAAGGCTACATTTTAAGACCTGCTCGATGATGGTGATGCTCACAAGGATTGGTAATTAGTGGCATAGTGAGACATACTAGAGGGGGTTGTTGTTACTGGAAACTGAATGTGGAATGTATGATGATGGAAAGGCACAGTGCGTCCTGAAAGTATCCGCAGCGTTTCAACATTTCCGTTTTTTTATTGCATTACATGACAGCCTTATTTCGAATTGGTGTCAATTCATTTATGTGAACACATTTGGAAGCGTAATTTTAGTTTTAATATGTGAGCAAACATTTTAAAATATTTTTCACATTGTGATTACATAGGGTTTTATGTGCAGAATTTTCAGGGGGAAAAAGTATTTATAAAATCTAAAAAAAACTAACACAAGAGAGAATAATGTCCACATTTTTTTCCATTTGTATACATATATTAATATAATAATTACAAAGTAAAGAAAAAAAAATTCAAACGTCATCATTGTCTTGTGTCAATTTAATCCTTCTTGGAATTAGGCTGGAACAAACAAAATGTTTAAAAAGTGATTTTCCAAATGCACTGTAAATAACATTTCCATCTAATTTGCTTGTGGTCATGCATCATTGAACCAAATCCAGTTGTACTTGATTTAACTTTACACTGCTTCCACACACGAATGACTCAAACCTGCATTGTCTATTGTTAGTAATCACAGGAAAGCACATGGCTATTGTCAAAGTCTTATTTCTGCAGCTTGTTGCAGACAGCATGATACTTGTCAAGGTGACTGCTTATGGCACAACAGGCAGCACAAGTGAGCGATACGTGTGAAAATACTTTTGGCCTGAAAGTAGACATTAGCGCAGAGGGTGCCAAACTCTGGCCCACGAGCAAAAATTGGCCCACAGTGTAATTATAACTGGCCCACAAAGACAAATAGTGCATCGACTTGTCATTCTTTAATTTTATTAGTTACAATTATTTCAATCTAATTAAATGAATACACTGATGCACATGTATGTACATATATAATAAATGTAAGCGTAAAATAATTATTTTGAATAAAACCATTCATTTTAATAAGTGTCTTATTTATGAATATATACAGTAAGTATAAATCATTTCCACGGTAAAACAAAACTATTGTTATATGTGCATGCAAAATATTTTATTAAGGGAATTCATTCTCATTTTAAAATTGTATTTTAAACATAAATATTTCAATTAAATAAACAATAAATAGTTGAAATGAAATGTGTACATTTCAAATGTTTATTCTACAAATATTTTAAAACGCATTATGTACACCAAACAATCAACCAATTATTTAAAAAAAAACTACCTGCTAAATCACTGCAACCTTTCGAGACTTTTGATAATACAAACGCTCTGTTGGTCAGATTATAGAACAGAGTGAGCTGAGTATGCAGTTATCTATGTGTGTCTTTTGGTTCCAATGTTATTTTCAACAATAACCAGCTGTCGAGACAGCCCTTTATCTCACCTCTGTTAGGGTTCTAATAAAAAAAAAAAAATGGTGTTGTTGTTGGGGGTGGAGGTTCTTAGGTCAAATCCCCAATTACAATGGCCTTTAAGCAAAACGGTGACATGGAAACAAAGCGAAAAAAATACAACTACAACTAATAAATAGAAGTGAACAGAAAGAAGCTTTACTTCCTTATTTCCTCATTGCAACATCACACTTTTCTCAATTCGTGTGACTCAGAGGAGACACTTGGCCTCGTTGAACAGGTCGAAAGTCTCTAGACATCAACTGACGCCTGCATCAAAATATTCTACAGCACTCCCTAAATGATGTCATAGTAACCAAATAGCATGAAGCTGTAATCTGGTGTGAATTTAGTGTAAATAAATTTTTTAATACAAACAATATATCTTATTGCAATTACCATGACCAAAATAATCCCGGATATTAATATGAAGACAACAGAATGATTTTGAATACAGTTTAAAAAAATAAAAATAAACTAGGTACTTTATGCACTGTTTAAACATTTGAAATTGTAAACAGTGGAACAAAAATGAATTTTCATGCATGCAAGCCCCCCGAAAAAATAACATGGTTTTCACAGCAACTAAAAATAGTCAGTTGTGCCCTTAATTTATTTTATAATATTAGCCTCCAGTGATTCAACACAAATTAGGTGTGTCATAACAGGACGCACTAGTATAGTGAAGCATAGTGTTAGTTTCACGTATATTTTGAGGGTTGTTGGCAAGTTTGAGGAAATGGTGTCCTGAAGGCACTTTTACCCATCAACATAAAATTGTGTTAATATATTTAGCAAAGCTGTAGACACAAGAGGGCCCATGGACCCAAATGCCATTTTGGTTTCAATTACTCACTTTGGGCAAACCCCTCCCACGGAATAGGCGTCATCGCAAGTTAGCTGAAGTCAGCTAATGTGGATGGACCATGTATAAGTTTCATGATCTTTTCAAGGATTCACCCCCGTCAGATTAGAACGCCATCATAAACCGAGGACCACAGTAGCTGTTTGAAATTTTATCACATATGATGGGTAAACCAGCAGCTGCGTGTACAGCCGGTGTTGCGGCCCTCAAGGGGATTAATACCGACATTGTCACGGCAACCGTGACGCGGCATGACCGTTGTCATGGCAGCTGGCCAGTATGTGAAATAAATTATCCAGTCAGGGTTTCAACGAGCAAAGCGGGATGGAAAAGTTAGAGAAATGTAAACCTCATTCATCTCGGCTCCTGATTGATGGGATGTGGAAAATGTAAAGTGGAGGTGACAGGCTCATCCCCTTAATTCCACTTAAAGTACTCAGATGCTCCACTTTCTTAATTTGATTATACTCTCTTATGTCATTTAGTCCATACATGTTCAATCTCAGTTGTCCTCATCAGGGTCATGTTTGTTTGTGCTAAAGCGTCGGGCTGTTCGAATATGGAAAAAATATTAATCATTATTATTTTGGTAATAAGTGAAATCGCAATTATTCAAACGACTATTTTTTGGTATGAAGCAGGAAAATGTTTAATTGTAAAAAATACTAAGTCAATTTAATTTATGTAAGTATCAAAAAAACTTTGAATGATTATTTATTTTATTCTACTGTATTTTCCAGACTATAAGTCTAATTTTTTTTCAGAGTTTGGCCGGGGGTGCGACTTGTACACTGGAGCGATGGTAAACTTGTTGGCATGATATCTACGCTATAGTTATCTGAATAACTCTTAATGTTATGTTAACATACCGGGCACGTTCTCAGTTTGTTGTTTATGTGTCATGTAACGTTAGCATACCGTACAATTATTCAGACTGTTGTTGCGTCTATTGCATTTTTATTTTAAATTGCCTTTCAAGATGACATGTCTGTTCTTGGTGATGGATTTTATCAAATAAATGTCCCCCAAAAATGCGACTTATACTCCAGTGTGACTTTGTTTATGTCTTTTCCTTTTATTATGCATTTTATGGCTGGTGCGACTTGTACTCTGGAGTGATTTATAAAAATACAGTAATTACTTTTGTATAAGGATGCCAATCTAATCGTGGTGTAATATTCGTAATCATAACTGAATTTTGTTTAATTGCAGAGCCATACTAGAGCGTATCCCAAGTGACTTTTGGTGAGAGGTTTGGTACGCCCTGGAATGGTCGCAGCTGGTGGCAGGGCTCATAGACAAACAAACATTCAGACATGAACAATTTACAGTCTTCAATCAACTGACACTGGCATTTGAACTGGTCGCCAGCCAATCACATCACAAATTGACAAGCAACCATTCACATTTAAATTCCCACCTATGGACCTATAGATGAGTGCTGATGAGATGGCCAGTTTGTTATTGTTGTGTTCAATGGTGCTTGTGGGAAAAGCTGCTCTCAGGCTGTCTGCCCACTTATCTCCATATTCACCATACACAACCACAACAAAGCACGCTGGGCCAACAATATGACACAATAGCAATGCATATAATTGCATTACACATGCAGACAAAAGATGGAGAGACGACCAAGTTCACATAGTCTGTCTTCTCTCTATCTTGTCTTTCTCCTGTCTCGTGCCAAGGCCCCACAACTCCGCAACCCGGCCTTTTGTTCGCCTGTCTGGAATTCAGCTCCCGGTTTAGGGGCCAGCACAGGGAGTCTAAAAGGAAAAAAAAAGAAGCTTCCCAGCATTGCTCAATGACGGTTCAAAAACAGACTCCAAACACTTTATCAGTGTCACTATCAGTATGAGGAAACCGAAGGGTACATTTACATCACAACAATCTACTGAAAAGTTGCAACCGCAATTGTGCAATTGTCCAGATACAAGAAAATGATATGCATTGCTTGCATATGTGAAATTTAAAAACAACAAAAGATGCTGGTGGTTAATCCTTGCAAAGAGAAAAAGTCTAGTGTTTTGGTAGGGTGTTGAAGGGCTGAACAATTTATCAAATTCAAATCAACATCACAGTGTAGTAGAATGTAGTAATTTTCAAAACCCAAAGGCTGCAATTTTGGAAGATTTTTTTTTTCTCTATATAGTGATAGATTCAGTATTAAAGAAAAGACGTCCAAATGTTTACATGTCATTTAATGAAGCATGAAACATTGAAGTGATGAAGCCACAAACATTTTGGATTTATAGTTTTAGTGTGATTTATAAATTACTGACTTTGGTTGACGCTACACTTGTTTGGTAGAATTTTGTGAAGTTATCATAGTAAATGCTTAAAAGACTGCAAGTCAAAATATTCCATTCGTGAACATCTGTATTTGCAGTATATAAACCGTCTTTCTAATTGATTCATGGTTCATCTGCTTTTTTAAGTGTAAGCGTAACCTATAGGACCAAAACTATACTATAATAAATCTGATATTGTTCTTTGTAATACAGATTTCTTTTTTCCTTCTGATTGTTGGAAAAAATACATAAGAGGTCAAATTGCAATATTGAGGGGAAAAAAAGCAATTAGATAATTTTTCTGAATGGCTTGGTGTTGCCTTTATGAAACAGGGACCCAAAAATCATACAACACGAAAAAGCTTCACATTTGTTCTTTCACATGGTACCAGGTACCTAAAATGAAGTAAAAAGGCTGTCATACCTATAACAGGCCAGTAGTTGTTGATGGTGAAATGCCTATTTTCCTTCGCTTAAATTAAAAATCTTGCAGATAATTTGCACTACTGTTCGCATTTTCACAGTAGAAACCAGCTTGATTGGTATCTAGGCCAGGTGGGAGCCAGCGTTGCATGGGGAGGACCAGACACTGCCAATACGTGGGTGTTATCAACACTTGCGAGCTAACCAGCAGACATCTCATCAATAGTCCCGCTCTGTGCGTGTGTGTGTTTGTGTGTAATGGCTTATGGATCGTTTTGTTGGGACGGTGATGATGAAGTCAACTGATAATCAGACAATGGCTACGATTGTTTTTCGTACAAAGAGCAATGTGTACCGAGTGTGAGAAAATACCATCACCAAGGTTTTTAAACAGTAGAGGCTAAGAGAAGCACCAAAATTCTCATGTTTCATGACAGGGTAGAAGAAAAAATGAATGATCCACATACATGGAGATAAAATGATCGTACACTGGCACCTTGAGCAATTTAAACTTTCGCCAGTGAGGCCGCCTTTACCATCCATACAGGAAATGCTGAATCAGAAATCAATAATGGACTGTGACTCTCAATCCTCCGGAACAAAACATGAAAAGCACAGAATCAATACAATACAGTGCTTCTTATTACCTCCCTCAAGGAGATGACTGCTTGATTTGCAGTCTGGTTGGTTTGTCTGCAAGCAGACTCTGAAAGTAACAAAACGTATGATCTGGACTAACAACAATATTTTATGAGGGCCACTGCTGAAATGAGGAACAGTGCTGCCTTGGTGGAAGCCTGCTCTCATAAACAAACTTAATATACGAGGTCAGACCACCAATAAAACAGATAGCCCCCTTGTTTGAGATCACGAGTCTACAGCGAATCCCTGCGGTTCACGAGATATAACCTACTGTGAATAGTGAAACTTAGAAAGCAATTGACACTCAACCCCCCCCAAAAACATTAGTACAGCATTTGCAGACTGGAGAGGCCTAACTAAAATAAACCTCATCTCCTCACTTCAATATAAGTTCCTGATGCCCTTAAAACACTGATAATACACATTTAGACATGAATAAAACAAATACATAACAAATAAAATAAATACAAAGATAGACATGAATCATATAAAGAAAGATACAATTATAATTAAATGAATAAATACAAATTAAATGCAAACTATAAATACTAGAAAAACAGAACTACAAATATTTAAATAAAAAAATATACGTATATATACAACATAAATAGTAATAATGATTTGAACATTTTCTATTACGCGTAATGGGCATTAAATGATCAAATAAAATTCACTCACCTTCTGTAGGCTCGAAGGGTTGAGTTGTGTTTTATCAATTATTTTTATTGCAACCTAAACAGCAAACAAAAGCAAAATATGTCAATGACCATTAAAAAAACATAGGAGGTTCCATCAAGACAGCGAATAAACAAGCTATCGTTGTTTTGGTGAGGAAAACAAAAACAAAAATTGAACAGCCTACCGCAAATCGTCTTCATTTATTCATTAAATAAAATGAAAATACGTTGTCTCACTTGAAATGTACATAGAAAAAGATACAGACATCATTTCGGAACTGGTAACTTGGACCTGCTGTGAAAATTCTGCCTTGAATGTAAAGTCTTTAACAAAAAAAAAAAAAAAAAACATACCTCTTTGCCAGTTAGGATGTGTCGCGCCAGTTTGACCTTGGCGAAGTTGCCCTTGCCGATGGTCTTGAGCAGCCGGTAGTTTCCGATGTGCGGCTGTTCATCTGAGCACAGCGCGATGGAGTTGCGACATCGGGCACCCAGCGAGCGGCTGGACCAACCTGGACCCTTGTCCGAGCGGCTGTTGGACAGCGAGGTGTGCTGAGGAGACAACAGGCAAACACTTAGCATCAGGAAAGGGCAAACATCAGCAAATTATTCAGAGCATCTGCAAACTATTCACAGTGATCGAAATTTTACAAATTTTCATGTGTATGCCTTTATTTTAAATTTGATTCCATTCATTTTCTCTTGTCAAAATTTTACACAAAACACCCCATTAAGATTATTGGGGAGGGGAGGTATATATTTTTTAAATTTTCGCTAATTTATCCAAAATAAAAAAAAGGGAAAAATGTGAATTCTTTTTAAATGGACAGTGTAACTGGATCACGAGTTCCGTTCCATGCTGAATGTTCGGCCTCAAGGGAAAAATCTACTGAAAACACATTATGTTTTGAATGCTGTTCATAAGTACAATTGCAACATTTCACATTAGCTCACGGTGGATCTAAAAAGAATTCACAGTGCTTCACTTTTTCCCAATTTGCGCACATTTGAGACTTATTCCAAAATGGATTAAATTCTCTACATAACACTCCATAATGACAACAAGAAAAAAAGTTTTATCATTTTGCAAATTAGAAAAAAAAATCATATTCATCCTCACATTGTACATGATGGGAGAAATTTGAAAATGGCTGTGCAGCAATGTTCCCCAAGCAACCTCAGTGATATTGATATTCTTCAGCGATTAGGCATTCAAAATAGTTTTATGACACTGTCTGCCACAGATAACAGCTATATATGATGGCGCAAAAAAAAGTGTCCTGCAGTCACACAGTCTGTGTTGTAACAGGAAGTGCATGGACTCCAGGAAGTGTGACGTTGTGGCCCAGCTAAAGTAAAATTGCGTAACCTTGAGTTAACTCCCAACCTTGCCGCAATAACACCGGTTTCCTTTACTTCCTTGGTTCTTCACTCACTCATACAACATGCAGGACACAACAATGCTCTGTCTCTCTCAAACACAAACACAAGCGCACACACAAAATCTCTCACTCACTTTCACACGCACGCTCACACACAAATGTCTCTCGGCATGATGAAAATAGACGTGGATGAGTCACCGGCTTGACACCAGGTGCTATTTAACAAGTCACATCCATTTTGTTAATGAATTTAATTGTCACGGTGTTGTTTTGTTGCATTGTAGTGGCGGCAAAAACACGTCACCTGTTGCCAGGCAATTCAGAGCCAAACCCCAAATGTTTTGGTGGTGAGCAACGTCACATTTTCTTCACCTTTTACTTCCAATGGGTGTCCCAACACTTTTGAGGTTTTGCTTCACAGATGCAAAATACTGAAGCATTCCAAGAAAAGAACAGTGTTCTTTACTGTGGAACATTAGAGAGGCCCGGTTAAGTTCGCTAAGTTCCATCAGAGGAGTGTTTGATGAAATTGAAAAATGTCACAGATTCCTGGAGAAGGTTCTAGACTCAAGATGTGACGTCACAATTAAAAGCAAATATGTTGCCTAGGAAAGAGGTTTGTCATATAATTAAGTGGAGGTTCGCAAATGGAAAGGAAATTGCAGGTGGCCATCTTGGTAGGAGACACTAAGAGCAAACAGATGGCACCTCAATCACCTCTGAGAGCCCAAGCTTTAAGACGGAAATGTCGCAGTGACTGTCCTACTTCTCTGACCTTACCACACAGTCCGGGTGAAAAACAAAAGACCAAACATAGGTCACCTCATATTAAGGTTTATAGGCGTCATGCATGGCTGACTGGGCCTCAGTGAAGCACATGATGGAGGGCCTGAGGTGTGCTGCTAGCGCTGGCTAACAAGTTGTGGCAGCAAATCTGGGACTTAACTTAGTGAATCCAGGAAACATAAAAGGGAAATTAAAGCAACCGGTTGGGAGGTGCGCCGGACTTGTTTGGAAGACATCGGCCAAAAGACGAGTTCATCTTCGAAGGGCTGCCTTCCCAAAAAATGAAAAACTTTGTTTATCCAGGCAAGGCTTCTTAAGATTTTTTTTCCTCATGACTGACATGCCTACCCAACTTCATATTGTTCAGTGCAAATGGCTTCACGGGCTGAAATATCAAAGCATTTCACACTAACACAAAGCCACGCACGCCCACTTTGGGACTTCCGTTACAAATGCTGATCAAATCTCATGACTCGCCTTGAGCAAAATATTTCAGTCCTGAAACAACGACTGCAAAGATAAACCTGTCATCATAAGACAAGGTCACGTTATTGTAGCCAGGACTGCAAAAGATTTGATGCTCTCACTTTAACCTTGGAATTATTTTTTTTTTTTAATCAAGCAGATGAGCTCGTGAATAATCATGAAAACGTACAAGGGCGTGAAAATTGCCCTCCTTACACCTCAAGCCCTACGGCTGTTGCCATGGTAAGGTTACTAACTACCATGGCTTGTGAATTTGGCCCAGTTTACAACCTTATTTTTAACCAGATTTTAGATGGAAAAGTCACGTTATTACTTGTGCACTCTCTGCATCCATTACAACCTGGTGATCCTGAAAGGGGGATCCTTCCATCTGTGGTCCCTTCTCAAGGTTTCTCATTTTCCCCTGGCAGGGGTTTTTTGAGTTTTTCCTTGCCCTTTTGGGAGCTTATGATCAGGGGATGCTTTGAGAATAATTGTCAATTTTGGCTATGTGAAGCCCTTTGAGACTGTTTGTGATTTAGGGCTATACAAATAAACTTGACTTGACGTTAGGAAATATTACAAGACACTCTTACAACATGTCCAAATGAGATATTTCATGTGCCCAGCCTCTATGTGGCATTGTAACATTGCCACAAAAAAAGAAGCTGAAACCTTGGGGATGAAGAGGATCCATAAAACTGGGGGAGGGAACTGCTTAACCCATCCAAGGCACACCAAAACCAAATGAAGAACTATTAAGACGTCAGATTTGTTTGTTTATGGATGCTACAAAACACAATTGCGATTTGTTTTTCACTTGGACTGGAGCAGAATTGTTTTTTGACTTTTTCACTGACTCAAGACAGGTAATGTCAGAAAAAGTCAACATGGAAAAGCACCACCTGAAGCCTTGCGAGTCATTTTCATCTTAAAAAATCAGGAGTCTGCATGCACAGAAGACAAACGTATATTTGGGTGCTGATTATTTATTGATTTATTTTGTCTTCTCATTTGTCAGTCGGTAATTCTCTCATATAATAATACAAACAATAAAGGCAACAATCAACAAATGAGAAGCCAAAGTGCTGAAATCAGATTACCAAGTTTACACTAGACAAGAGTGCCATATTTCACTTTTGCATTCCTGCAGTCGGGAACTAACATGTCATGGGCATGGACAATCCCCTTAGAAAATTTTGCGTCAAGTTGGTGGGATCGAGGCAAGGCTGTCGATATTTACAATTTCAAATGTGCAAATGGCTACAAATTACACTTTGTTTTGCACTTTTAGTGCATGCATTTGTCATATACCTCACTTTTCACATTAATCAAATTACACTGTGGTCATTTATAGGAGTGAAGTGGGTGGGTTAGTTCAGGGTGGTCTTGCATAAACTAGATTAAATATTGATTGGCTGTTGGGCAAGGGTGGTGATGATGGGAGGCGACAGCTCAAAATGGATGATGGGACGCATCATTTTCTAAATGTGTGTGTGTGTGTGTGTGTGTGTGTGTGTGTGTGTGTGTGTGTGTGTGTGTGTGTGTGTGTGTGTGTGTGTGTGTGTGTGTGTGTGTGTGTGTGTGTGTGCGTGTGTGTGTGTGTGTGCGTGCGTGCGTTGTTTACGTGCACTTACATGATCCGGTTTCCGCTCGTTTCCGGGCAGTGCGGCTCTTAATAAAGACATGCTCGTCCCTGAGTGCGATTCCGGCCAGAAGAAGGTAAATGAGCAGACTGTTGTGTTCACCACACAAGGCCAGACAAATCACGCTCTGGTTGTCAATAACAGCAGACGCAGCGGATTTGAGGGGGAAAGGTGGAACTCTCATACAATCTTCATGGTGATAGTCCGTGAAGGCAGCACGATAAAGAGTCCAGTAAGCTCTACGCAGCTCCACCAACTCAGCATCATCGAGAAAAACAAATACTGTACACAGAGGCCCAACTTTCGACCCCAACTTTACTGGGGGCTCACTGTCTCCAAACCCTTCAGCTCTATTGCCGCATTCCAGAGGACAGACGGCGTCGCTAACAGGATGATCCCGGAGGTTAAGAAGCAAAGTCTTCAGTCACATCGGGAGAAACTCGAACGAAACCACAGCAGGATAGGAAGCTAGCTGGCTAACGGGTTTGCCGCGTTTGTCCAAGGATTCGAATTAGATTTAGAAATGTCAAGATAACGCATCCAGCGTCCCCATTTCCACTGATGTACCGGAGGGCCTTGTCACCAAGAAAGCCTCTTGAAACCCCCCTCCGCTCCGCTTCTGGATGCGGTGAATGGAAAGTAGCCGGTGTCTGGAGGTCGCGTGGCGACAAAGCAAAGGGCTAATATCTCCTCAGCGAGGTCTTTTGGACTATTGAACGGAGTCGTTCTGTCCCAGACCGTTAGTTTAACAAACTAGAATGAGGCCGGCAGACGTCCACTGATGTCGGTAAAAAGGAAAGACAGTCTGACTCTCCCTGTTCTCCTCCCTCCTCCGACAATGGTGGCCGCGATGCGTTCAGAGGCGCCTCGTAATCAGCAGATATCAGTCTTCCCACGGTGGCGACGCCTTCAAGTAAACTCGTAATCGAAAATTGCAATTCATTGTCATAGGTAGCGCGCTTGTTTGGCTTATGTTGCAATTGAGACACAAGTCATCTAGCCATCCATTATCCAAACCGATTATCCTAACGAGTGTCGGAGGATGGGCTAAATTATACACTTTTTAAACAAATGTATTTAAAGGAGGAAGAGGCTAAGTAAGAAGGGAAGAAGAAAGGTTTAGAATAATATGAAAGACAGAAGGGAGTAGGGTTTGACAGTAAAGAAAAAAGGAAGGAATGACAGGAGGAAAGAAGGAAGAGGGGAGAAAAGGAAGACAGGCGAGAAACCCAAATTTAAAACCACTTTGACATGCTCGCCATAATTTAAATGGGTTGAACTCGTGAGATTGACCCGTTTAAGAAATATAATTGTAATTAATACAAATGTAATGAATTTGAACCAGTTTAAAATGCGTTTGTTTTACATATTGTATTATTGTGTTGACCTGTTTAATAAATGTAATTGTAATTAATACAAATGTAATTAATTTGAACCAGTTTAAAATGTGTTTGCTTTACTTATGGTGTTGCCTTATTTTCTGTTTGGACACAACAAAAAGTTATCCACTTAAGTCTTCAGTTTACAAGACATACAAATGTAACAATTAATACTTACTTTCAGTTAGCATACCAGACTACCACACTGTACACAGCCAGGAAATTTCATCTGGACTATGCAACATCTAAAGGAATTCATTCATCCATCCATTTTCTATACTGCTTGTCCCCATGGGGGTTGCGGGCGTGCTGGAGCCTATCCCAGCAGTAATCGGGCAGTAGGCGGGGGACACCCTGAACTGGTTGCCAGCCAATTATTTACTCAAATATTTCAGCCTAAAAACACATCCATCATTTCAATGTGTATTTGTGTGAACAGTATTGAAAATACTCGCCAATTTTAGTGTCTTACCTGGACCGATCTGGATCTCATGGACCGAATCCAAGGCCTCATCCTTCAGCTGTTGCTTCTTGGTTTTGACTCCTTAAACTAAAAAGTAAATAAAAGATAAAAGAGTCCAAAGCAGCACTGTCATCTGTCAAGAGAAGCTTACAAAGTGGACAGCAGAGAGCTTACAGCTCCAACTGTGGGGATCGATACTGGAAAGAACATCCATATTTCCATGTAGCAGCAGAGTTGTCCGGTCAGCTGTGGATAAAGCAATTAGAGGGCAAAAAAAAAAACAAGAGTGGATGTGGAATCATCAATACATCCAGCTGGGTATAGGAGGCATGTGGGCAGCTTGGACAAAGGGCATGAAAATAATTTCACTAAAATCTTTTTCTTTTAACAATGAGTGTTACATGTAAATCTCACATTTTTTAAACTGAATCGAAATATAAGCCAAAATTCCCACTTTCCTCATACCCAGATCACAAATACACATGTACATGTTAATGGTGTTCCACAAGGCTGTGTGCTAAGACCTACATCATTCTTCAAAAGCAAGTTTTAATGAAGCAAAACAAATTTCTTTTAACAGCGAATGGCTTTTATAGCAGGAAGAGGTGAGCTCCATGTAAAATTTATTTTAAAACAGCTGTTTTGAGACACAAATACCAAACACATCTACTTTGTAGTCATTACATTGCCTGCAAAACCAGCCTGAAAGTCACATATTCTCTATATAAAAAATGGTTTGCACAATCTGGTGAGATGCATTAAAAAGTTTTTGCAAAAATTTGGTTGGAGTTGGTATTGGCTTACACGAGGAATTCCCAAACACTCTACTGCCCCATTTCACTTGTTCCAAAGATAAATCTACAAACTACAAATAATGGGGGCCGTTTTTTGAACGTGAAATAAATGACTGAGCTCTATCAAGATTGGGAAGCATTGGAACTAAACTGCATACTACTGCCACCTACAGTTCAAGTGAAGGTGGTGCCGGTGCAATTAGAGAAGGAAATCCATCCAGCCATCTATTTTCTGAACTAAAAATATCCTCACGAGGATCGCGGGCGTGCTGGAGCCCATCCCAGCAGTCTATGGGAACCTGAACTAGTTGCCAGCCAGTCGCAGGGCACACATAGACAAACAGCAATTTTTTCAAAGGCCATCACACAATATTAATGTAAATTTATCATGACTAGACCCTAATTCAAGGATTCGAGGAAATTTATTAACTTACTACCACACATTTCCACATAAGGTCAGTGACATGCGCTGTGCGGTAAGGTACAAGACTTTTTCCAGTACCACAAAGCCTCTGCGCCATTTCACTACTTTACTGTAAATATGACAACTAAAGAAAATATTCCTTCAGTGCAAGCTGCCATTCAACCATCAAGTTCAGTTAAACAATTCAGGGAGTCATTAGTAGAGGCACTTGTGGTTTTGGAGGTTCCTCCTGTAGGCAAAGCGCTTGCCGCAACGGTCGCATATGAATTTCTTGTGGCCCGTGTGGACCTGCTGGTGGGCCTTGAGGCTGCTGCTCTGGTTGAAGCAGCGGCCACATACATCGCAGATGTACGGCTTCTCCCCTGTGTGGATGCGGCGGTGTCGTGTCAGGTTGCCCAGGTTGCCGAAGCGCTTGTTGCACGTGTTGCAGGCGAACGGCTTCTCACCCGTGTGCAACACCTGGAAAGCACAGGAAAAAGGCGAAGATTCATTCGACAAATTTAGTGTGCAGTGTTACTACGAAATACCGCATGTACCTTGTGCGTCTTGAGGCTGCTTTTCTGCGAAAAGCTGCGAAAGCAGATGTCGCAGGAGAAGGACTTGATTCCAATGTGTATTTTGTAGTGTATCTTCAAGTAGCTTGCTGACTTGAATGTCTTCCCGCAGATGCTGCAGCCGTGTTCACCTCCCGTCGAATGGTGGAGCTGCTGGTGCGGGCGCAACTCCTCTGCCGTGGTGAGCCGATGACCGCACAGCATGCAGACGCATGGCAAGGCTTCAGCGTGCGTTTGTAGGTGGTCGCGCATTACCTCCACACAGTCCGCCACGCCGCCGCAAACCACGCACACCAGCGAGGAGGCGTCTGTGTGCGTCTCCAGGGTGCTCTTCTGGATGAAAGTCTTCCCGCAGCTTAAGCAGGCGAATGGCCGCTCCCCCGTGTGGATCCTCTGGTGGCTCTTGAGCGTGCTGGCCTGGTTGAAGCTCTTCCCGCATGTGTCACATCTGAAGGGCTTTTCGCCCGTGTGGATGAGCAGGTGGCGCCGCAGGCTGCCGAGGACCTTGAAGGCCTTCTTGCAATAGTGGCAGCGATGGACGCGATCGCGGCGCACCACATGCAAGCGCTGATGCATCTTCAGGCCTTGCGCTTGGTAGAAGCTCTTGTCACACTGCGTGCACTTAAAGGGTCGCTCCTCATTGTGCATTCGAAGGTGGTCCAGCAGGATCTGCTTGAGTGTGAAGCCCTGACCACACACATCACACGTGTGAGCACGCTCACCTGGAAAACAACAAGCAAATGTTATGTGTTGACTCCCTACATTTGCAAACCAAACTTTATTGCTCAAGGGTCACATTTCATTATTGAAACAGACAGATAAGCCAGATCATTTGTAGATTAGGTGCAAATATGAATCTATATAGTGATGGACTAATTATTTCCCTGGCCGATTATCGGTGCCAATAGTTTTTGCCGATCAAACCAAACTAATAAACAAAACAAAACAAAAATGTGTCTATGTAATGATTCCTCAAGGCAACATGTCTGTTTTTGTTTTCACTTTAAAGCCTCTTTTGGCCAAATTTGAAACTTTTTACATCAATTTGAATGTAATTTAAGATTTTTTTAAAAACCGGTGTCAGACCGGCTTTATCGGACCCAAGACTTTAGTAACATGCATGTAGCACCCAATAAGGTGAGAACTGACCCGTGTGCTGCCGCATGTGCACATTGAGGCTGCGCTGGAGGGCAAAAGTGCGTCCGCAGAGTGAACATGAGAAGTTCTTCAGCGCTGTCTGGCGGACTCTGTTGCTGAAGTTGCTGCCGCTCCGTTTGCTGGCTGGGACACCAGGTTTGGTCCCTTTTCTGTGGCTGGCGTCACTGACATCTTCCGTCTCCTGCCCCGTAAAAACGGTCACAATCAATTACTCTATGGTTTATTCAACCGATTAATTGAATAATCGGATTAATTTGAATGTTTTTAGTGTGAAAACAATAAATGTGAATCCGTCAAGATCGAATCCTTTTTAGCCTGACCAATGCCGTTTTAAGTTTGATACTTTCAGGGCACTTATATTGTTAACAAATCAGTTTTGAAGGCGGGTCGACGCAAATCGGGCTTTGTGTATGGTAATCATCTCTTGCTGTGAATACGTATTTCAAACGGGTCATCCTGGTATTGTTCGTGAAAGGCACCTTTGTTTTTCTTCTTTGAGAGAGGCTTTTGTGTTGAATCCTCTCTGGGCCTTTACCCATGGCAAATAAATTTTACAAACACATTTATTATACTCAGTTTGCTAGCTTGTGGATTTCATATTAACAACTTTACATGACAAGTTATGGACAGAAGTAACAGAGAATCCAGTCCCTTTTCAAAATAAAATAATTTTCATCCTCACCTAATAAATAAACTGGAAACTTTTTTTCTCCATTTGTGCAGGCCGGTACAAGAAAACCGGGTTCGCGGCCTGGAGGTTGTTGACCACGGATCCCGAGGTCATTTAACTGTTCTGCCTGTCGCGATATGTTTGTTGCTAGCATACATAGGCGAACAAAGACAGATTATTTGTATTGAATAAATAGTTTTTCAGACCAATTAAGTTAAATTGGAAAATTTCCTGCAGCACAGCAGATGGCAATGTCTATACTAACTGCTTAGATACTGATATGCTAAAGACAACTAAAATACAATAAATTGATTGATGTGATACTAGTTGTGCATCCTTACCTGATGGTCTGGCTCATCGTCATCAGGGCCTCCCTGCTGATTGGACCCACACGACTTCTGGTCAATTAAGATGTCCTGCTTCAGCGCTGGTTGCACGCTGTCCTGCAAAAAAACAATAATAATGTTCACTTTTGATTCACACGGTCAGAGGGGAATTGATTTTGTGTATTACTATGATTTCACTGGTGCACATTGATCCCTGCTGAATTGCAGCTAAATGTTTGCACGCCTGTTATGTCACAGATTTATTTTATTTTTTTGGGGGGGGGGTGGACCATATCTGTAGCAGAAATTAAGTGGTACTATCTTCACCGCTCTCCCTCAGAGCTTCATAAGGCAAGCAAAATATGGAGTAGAGCTTATAGCTGCTGGTCGTGTGTTAAGGTTGGTTGGTCCTTACTGGTGGTATGTGCTCTACTGGGTGACATTCTCGGAAGGAAAGATTTAAGAATGTTGGTGGTATTCTGGTCAAATGTAATATCCTACTTTGATCAAATTTAAGACTTATTGATCCAATTCAAGGTTTCTTAGGACCTTTTAAAGATTACTGTGTTCAATTTCAAGGCTTTAGGGCCCTTGGACCAAATTTGAGACTTTTTTGGGGCATTTTTAAGACCACTGATATAATTTCATTGGTTCTTTTGGACCTTGGTTGGGGTCTGCGTCCCATTGTGCAAAATTCCAGTTCAAGTTTTAAAGGTGCTGTAATTCTTAAGATTAAGGGTTGCTGTTAACTTGAAAATGCTCTCAGATGTCAACAAGTTAACATGATCGAGGTGGTTTGGAGTACCTTGTAGGTTAGGTAAATGATGGCAGAGTTCTTGACATCCCCAGACATAGCTGCAAATGCAAATCATGTCAGTAAGTCAGTTAACAAGCCAGTGTTCATTGTTTGGCAGCCATTTTATTCCATTATTTTTATACTGTGTTATAGTCTGCTAGAAGAAAAGCATGGATGCTACTAACAAAAATGATTACAATATTGATGATGATCAAGAATTGAGGGTCACCTGAGCTATGCGTGTCTCCTTCTGACATGGCGACTTGTTCATCTGCTTCCTGGACATGTACTTCCTCTTTCTCTACAGTGGCGTGAGCACTTCTCAGCACCATATCCAGCGCTGTTTCCGCCACTTCCAGCTTTTTCTTCAGGTCCTCTAGCTGCGCTTCCCCTTGCATAACCTGCACAAAGGCAATAATCATATTCAAATATTCATAATCTGTGATTCACCTGTATTGTGCAGGTACCCTGAATGTCACTGTGTTGGGTTGCGTGACGTACTTGCAAGTGCAGCAGAGATGAACATTCATGGAATAGTTGGCAGATATTGTCGGTAGCCTCTTGAGCCAGAGACGTCATGAAGGTGTTGGCTTGATGGATTAACTGTTAGGAGACAATAAGTAAATTTAATACATGGTGGGCCAAAAAAAAGGTATACACTTAAAAGAATATAAAAGTTTAATTTGATTACATTTGGGAGAATTTCCCACTTTGATGCTTCTCCAACTTACTGTACTTTTCTGACAACCTTTCTTTGTTCGCATCATTCATTTAAGGACATTTTAAGAATGTTGACCTAAATCTAGGACCCTCGGATGACCATTTTTGTTCAAATGCCAACTGTTTTATCCCTTTTTCAAATACAGAATAAGATGGTTCAGCGCCTTTTTTTATTTGATTTGTTTATTTCGGCAAGTACAAAACCCTTATTACAACTTCATTTCACATTTTATTTTATATGACTTTCAAATACAGTATAAGATGGTTCAGGGCCTTTTAAGTCAAAATAAGGCTTTTAATTACCTTTGAGAGATTACTTTGATTTACATTTTAGCAACCTTTTGCCAAAAAAAATAATGATCAATACTACATAGTATCATTAGTGATTATAATTACGGTATAACATTTACGTTATATCGTGTAGTGACTTTTCTCCAACTGATCATTGATGAAGATAGCGTGACATGTGTCCGACGTACTTGTAGACCTATAAACATCTAGAGTAGACTAATCCGTGCTTGTCCCGAATCAAAACGGTGGCCGCATATGGTTCTTCCCAGGGGGTGGGTGATCGCTAAACACATAAACTCGTACATTAAGACTCTTCCCGGGGGTTGGGTGATATCTAAACACATAAACTCATACATTAAAACTCAGTTTAGTTTTGAAATGAGTTCTAATGCGTCTAATTGGCGGATGCTACGATGACTAGCGAGCTAGCTATTCTATTTCTATGATCACCCAGGAAAAGGGGGCGGATGGGAACCAAACAAATTAAGTACGATAATAAAATAAGTAACGAATTGTACGTTATCTGTCAATGTAACTGGAGTGTTGTCCTCGCTCAGCGACATTTCTTGCGTCGTTTTGCTCTCAAAGATCACTTTGCTCATTTCGATCACAGCCCTGTTCGCCATTTGCTCCAAAATGGATGTCGCTCGCGCCTCAAAGTCCCCCATTTTTGGTCTTGAAGTGGACGAAAGACGAAGTGCAGTATGGTCAACTTAGGAGAACAAGAAATAAGAACGTTAACTTCTATGTAAAAACAAATGCGCTTATCTCACACCCGGAAATTACATTCTTCTCACCGGTTGTTTCAAAATACGAATTTGTTTTTATCTGTTTGAAATGTTTTAGGAATGTATCAAGTGCCCCAAATTAGGTAACTAACTATCCATCCATCCATTCAAATACGATAAATATTCTTCTTATGGCGTTTGTACCAGAAATTAAATCAGTGTTATGTATATTAGATTGAACAGTGTTCCCGGGGATTTGTGTAATTTGGTGTCACTTTGGGTTTGCAGGTCACCCTTGATACGAATCTTTTTCCGGTTGTGTTTCAAAATAAGAGTACTTTATTTATTTATTTTAAACCACGTTTTGCCTAAAAACTTTGAATTTTCGAAAATAATACTCCAAACTATATTTTGTCTCATGTTTTCTCATTTGTTTTCCCCTCATTCTTTTGTAGTTTCAATACTGTGTTCAAATTAAAAAGACCAAAAATGCAGAAGTGTCACATTTCATACATTTAACCCATGTATAAAAAGTGGCCCCAACCCTGGAATGAAACACATTTAATAACCTCTACTCCCCCTCCCCTACTAACACATGTAAAACAGCCGCTGGTGTTTTTAAAATTGCTTTATTACACCAACAGTAACAAAATATGTACAGTAAGCAAAAGAACATTTGCTGCAACATAGTGGGTTCAACGGACACCTTCACTGTACACCAAATGGCGTTGCCAGGAAATAGCTGGCCAGTAGTATATACTGTGCTCATAATTTGTTCTAATGATTCAGTCAGGCAGACGCGCAATAAATGCACATGAACGTTTAGTCATAACTACCAAACTGTAGAATGAGAGTAATGACACCAAACGGCTGTAAATAATACCTGCATAATGCATATGCTGTATTTATTGTTGTTGATGAAGTAAATATATACTGTATGGTAAATCATGTTTTTTTTTTTTTTTTTTTTACCTGTTGTGGGGTCAGCCTGGACAACCACCACGACAATAGAGGGACTACTGAGTGGATTGAGACAAGGTCATTAATTATTCAGTGAACCTTTTTTTTTTTTGGGGGGGGGGGGGGGGGGGACTTTAATTTGATGATCTGCCATGAGATTTTTCTAATGTAAAATGCTGTATGTTTGTGGACTCAATAAAAGTTGAGGAGCATTGCTGAACACATCCGCATTGCCATTCAGCGCATTGCTTCCATCTGATCCATTCGTTCTTTGTAATGACCAGGACATGAAATAAATAAAAATTGTGAAGCACAAGACACCGTAATATTTTTGGCCCATGCTGATACATTCAATTATCAGAATTACATCTGAACCTATCCAGTAATGCCAGGGAGCATCGCAAAGCCTGAGCAGTATTTTAATTTCATAAATTGACCAACAAGTATTTTCCTTATGTGCAAGCAGCAATTCGCCCTTCGAGTTCATTCAGGGAGTCGTCAGCATTAGAGACACTTGTGTTTCTTGAAACCTCTCTTGTCACTGTAGCTTTTGCCACAGCGCTCACACATGAACCTTTTGAGACCAGTGTGGACCTGCTGGTGGGCTTTAAGGCTGTTACTCTGGTTGAAGCTGCGGCCGCACACGCTGCAGATGTACGGCTTCTCTCCTGTGTGGATACGGCGGTGACGGATCAGGTTGGGATTGTGGTTAAAGCCTTTGCCACACACGTTGCAGACGTATTGCTTCTCGCCTGTGTACTCTCTCTGAAGACGAAAAAAAGTTCACAGATTCATCATTCACTTATCCGAGGTGAGCAGCCTAAGCAGGGAATAGCAGAGTGTGGAGAACCCTGTCCTGTCTTCCCAGGGTCTATGTTATGCATATGGCAGTGGAAAAATGGATTTTGATTGCACAAGACTTTTAAGACTAAGATATTTCTATCAATCTCTCACTTTTTGTTTTTACCTTTTCAACTGTGTGTATGCGCTGGTGGCGGATCAGCATGTTCAAGCTGCTGAAAAACTTGCCGCATACGTCGCAGCAGAACTGTTTGTCCTCATTGTGCACATCCTGGAGAAGAGAAATCAAATACGGTTTGCCTCGGACTTTAAATGACATTTAAATGGGAAATCAACCCAAACATATATTTGCAATACGTTCTGTGAAGCCTAACCAGTTGAAACAGTGTTGTGATTAAAGCTTAAAACAAAACAAACATCAAATGGCATATCTTTTAGCAACTTTTTTTTAAAACTATTCGAAAGAAGTTTACCTGGTGCAACTTGAGGCTGCTTTGCAGAGCGAAACTGCGGTGGCAGATGTCACAAGAGAAGGGCTTGACTCCGCTGTGCAACTTGACGTGTGTCTTCAAGTACGTGCCTGACTTGAATCTCTTATTGCAGATGGGGCAGGCATGCGCACGACTGGCCATGTTGTGGTGCCGCTGGTGCGAACACAAGTCCGTCACAGACGCCAGTAGATCGCCGCACAGGGTGCAGATGCACGGCACAGCGTGCGCTTGCAGGTGCTTGTGCATTCCATCCTTACAGGCAACCACCACACCACAGGCCACGCACGCCACGGAGGCGGCGTTGGCGTGCGCCTTCAGGGTTCCCTTTTGGTTGAATGTCTTCCCGCACGTGTCGCATTTGAATGGCCGCTCCCCCGTGTGGGTCCTCTGGTGGCTTTTGAGCGTGTTGGCCTGGTTGAAGCTCTTCCCGCACATCTCGCAGCAGAAAGGCTTCTCACCCGAGTGGATGCGCAGGTGGCGCTGCAGATTGCAATGGAAACTGAAGATCTTGTTGCAGACTTGGCAGTGGTACTCGCCTTTGCGGCGGGGGGCATGCAAGCGTTTGTGCATCCTCAGGCCGTTTGCTCGGTAGAAACTCTTGGAGCACTGTGTGCACTTGAAGGGTCGCTCCTCATTATGCATTCGTTGGTGGTTCAGTAGGATCTGCTTGAGTGTGAAGCCCTTACCACACTTGTCGCATGTGTGAGAATACTTCGCTGGTGGGGGAAGAAAAAAAAAAAAAACCACAACAGGAAGTAGTCCCAAAGTTACACAAAACTACAGCAGTGGTCCTCAACATTTGTTTCATCTTGCAGACTGGCAATCAATCATAGACAGTGAAAGGTGGAGGGATGCTGACATAACTGTCTATTTTCTTTAGTATTAGCAACATACTCCAGATCCAGCCGTATATGTTCTACTACAAAAGAAAATTCCTTATTTTCTAGAACATCAGGTTTCTGAAATATTTTCTTTTCTTTGTTTGACCTATAAGAAGCTTACGAATACAGATTTGACCATGTGTTATAATTAATAGCGTTGGAAAAAAAAATCTTGAGAACTTTTTTATGACTACTTATTTTCTAGGAGACAGCTTGATTAAACAAAAGACTTCATCAAAACGCATACATAATGTAATACTGACCTGTGTGCTGCCCAATGTGCTTTCGCATGTGCACGTTGAGGCTGCGTTTGAGGGGGAAGCTGCAACCACACAGTGAGCACACAAAGTTCTTGGGCAGGTGACGCGCTGCCTGCTGTGCTCTTTGCTGCTTGACAGCTGCTACGCTGCGTTTGGCTTGGGCATTGTGGCTGGTGTTGAGGGCATCTTCTTCTGACTTCAGCCAACAGAAAGAAAGGTCATAATGATTAAAGGATGTTTTATTGTAAATACAACATTTGATAATGAAAAAAAAACAAGACACTCTTCAAATTAAGTAGTTGTTAAAGGCAGGATAAAGCGAGCGAAAGGGCGTTACACTTACTCTGCTTGATTTGACACATTAGCTTGACTACGTCACGAAAGAAAGAGATCAGAATTTCCCTCCTTGGAAATCATTGTAAAGACTATTGCTTAAAATGTACAGAAACAGGTATCTCTTGGCACCAAAATTTACATGGACATCTCTACTTATGACAACTTGAACATATCACAAGGATTCGCCTCTCCGTGGCTGATTTAAGAAAAATGAGCAAGCTCTCTGCAGCTGAAGTGCCCTGTCACTATTCCCTTTTATTAGTCAAAATATTGTGATCTCTTCCTTCTGTGACATCATCAACCAAGACATGGGGGGGGTTGCGAGGCCCAATTCCTCATTAAAAGTGGGTGGTTTTAAGGGCATTCATTGTTTCATTACTTCTCCAAAATGAGTGGGCGAAATAAAAAATGCTAACTTTTTTCATTTTCCTGATTTAAAAAAATACATGAACTGGGATAGTTAGTGAAAAATGAACCAGCTTACCCTCCCTTTAATGACAAATACAAGTAAAACAAATGAAATGATTGAACTGATACAAATCACAACCTGATAGTAAAGATCATTGTGGTTCTCCATGTCTGTATTATTTTCCTGCTGGATGATGAAACACGACGTCTGGTCAACAATGGCGTCCTGCGTTAGTGCTGCAATCGCATTGTCCTAACAGACAAACATACAAGGGGGTTCATAACGTATAGAATACGCAGTAATTCTCACTTTTGAGCAATACTAAGAACTAATATTTTTATTAGTCTACAAAGCTTTGGGTGACATTTTTAAAACCTGTGTTATAAAGTAAGACTTAAACGCTTATGGTCATTTTATTTAAATGCAAGTCTTTTGTGGACTGGAAGGTACAATGATTAAGCTGAGGTGTGGCTGTTCAAACCTAACTGCTCTGTAAACATAGGACAGTAATTTAGCACTGATAACATGCAAGATTTTTGGAGGGCCTGGAGTACCTCGAAAGTCATGGCCTCGATGGATGGGTTTTCAACTTCAACGGACACAGCTGCGAACACAAATCATGTCAAGAAGTCAGTTACTGGCTTCGACAGACATTTTGTAAAAGAATATTGATGACGAACTGCTGGACACCTGAGCTCTGCGTCTCTCCTTCCATTGTGTCCACTGCTCCGACAACAACCAGGTCATGCAACTGCTGTTCCACTACCACGGCACAAGCATTTTGTAACACTGCACTCAGCGACGTCTCCGCCTCCTCTAGCTTCATCCTCAGGTCCTTCAGCTGCGCCTCACCCTGTGTCACCTGCACACAGGACAGGTGTCTTGTTCACATTCATTCTTATTATTCATATTCAGTTTTGCACAAAATAGCTTCTGAGAAGGAATTACAAGTTCAGAGGGATTATGATGTCATGTGTGAATGCCATCTTTCCCAAACCTTTGAAACCACACCCCTGACATACTTGCAAGCGCAGCATTGCAGAACATTCATGGAAAAGTTGGCAGATGTTGTCAACTGCTTCTTGAGCCAGCAATGTCATGAAAGTGTTGGCAAGATGGATCACCTGATGGGGGACAATAGATAATTAATAAATAAAAATAAATAAATAAATTATATATATATATATATATATAAAATCTGCTGAAATGCATTGTGTACTGACTGTCATTAAACAACCCAAGATCTTGCAAATAAAGAACCAACTGTCACTCCACATGTTTGTTTTCCTTGCTCAACAACGCACTCCTTGCTCAACGAAGGACAAAACGCAACACCGCCTGTCAGAATTTCTACCAGTTCTAACGTTGAATCAACTAGTGCTGCATTCGAGGAAGGTCGGAAGTCGAATTTATCCCACTTGAATTTTCCCAGTTTTTTTTTTTTTTTTTTTTAACTACAGCAGTAGAGGAAACGGCTTAAACTCATTAAGGCCATTTATTTTCTCTCAGCGTTTCAAAGTGTGCTTAATGGTGCAATCGGATTTTTTGCCAGTCGGAAGTACGTGTGACGCTATAGAAGTACGCGTTTGTAGTCATTCTTGTAATTATTTTATTGTCTGTGCTCTTCCCTCTTGTGAATTTATTTTGTTATCAATAAAGATAGTTAAATTCATGTTCGTCATAATCTACGGATGTTGTCATGTAATCCTACCAATTTGGTTGCATTATTGACATTTTAAAGACTTTTTGTAGTGATCACAACCGGATAACATGTGGCTGAGGTGCTCGTAGACTTTGTGTCTCGTGTTTGTCTCAACACATCCAAGGAATCAAACGTGTTTTTTTAACAACGGGCGGTGATACTTACTACTTACGTTACTAGATTCCAACTATAAAATGAATTCTAAAGTTCCTAATCGTTGGACTCAGATGCTACAGTGGCTAGCAAACTAGCGTTTGTATTTTTATGATCGCGTAGGCGCAAAATCACATGAAATCCTAAAATGTACCTTATCCTGATATGAAACTTGAACGATGTCATTCTCACTCCAAAAATATTCGTCCGTCTTGTCCGTGGAAAGGACAACTTTGGACATTTCTATCACAGCGTTGTTAGCCATATCCTCCAAAATGGCAGTGGTTCGCGCTGCAAAGTCCTCCATTTGACACTGTCTTCAAGTGCACTAGAAACGACGTGCAAGAAAGAAAGAAAAATGACTACTTCGACACGATAAACTAAAGAACATGACTGGACCACCATGTTAATTTGGCCCTAAGAAACGCGGTTTACTTGTTAACGGAAGTGACGTTTTCGTCATGTTTCAAAACAAGAGTGTTTCGTTTTAATTTTGATACATATTTTAGAAAATAAAGAAATCACTTTCATGCATGCACCTCCCTACTAACAACAAATCCACTCCGTTTTATGAGTGGTTAAAAGCGATTCATGGGGATTTCAGTACTTCCCAATTGCGTTTCAAAATAAGAGTAAACGCTTCGATGGTGTCTTGACATATTTGTTCCATGAC
Organism: Syngnathus scovelli; assembly: GCF_024217435.2. Classification (NCBI taxonomy): domain Eukaryota; kingdom Metazoa; phylum Chordata; class Actinopteri; order Syngnathiformes; family Syngnathidae; genus Syngnathus; species Syngnathus scovelli. The sequence continues at coordinate 8,769,621 of NC_090853.1, forward strand.
CAGGCCTTGTAACTCATTTTCAACTCATCTTTCCCCAATGAAATAAATGGAAATATCATTAGTCAGTTCCAGCTCCCTAAAAAAAAAGCAGATTTTAATAACAAAAATAGAATTGTAATATATTTTGCTTTATAGAAACACTTAAGTACAACATATAGCATGTAAACATTTGACCACATTTTCTGCTTCACTTCAATGGACATTGTGCTACTCCTTCTGGTTTGCCTGCCTTGGCCACTGAGGGGGCATGACTGCATGCCGGGTACATTAGTTGTTATGGAAAAATATAAAATTTTACTGAATTGTGTCAAATTATCCTTGGGAGTCAAGATGTTAGCAATGTCTTCACCAGATCCTTGCCAGCACACTTGTGTTTCTTTAGCTGCCTGGAGTCGGAAAAGCCGATTCCACAAGCAGCGCAGGAGTATGGCCGCTCACCCGTATGCACCTGCATGTGGAACTTGACATGCCCAAGTTGGCGGAATCTGACGCCGCACACCTCACACTCGTACGGCTTCTCGCCCGTATGGATCCTGAGGTGTCTCTGGTAGTTGGTGTAAACACGGAATGCCTTTCCACACTGCTCGCAAGCATGCGGTTTCTCGCCCGTGTGCCGCAGCCGGTGCGACTTGAGCGCATGGTGGATGATGAAGGTCTTGCCACACACATCACAGGCATACGGCCGCTCGCCTGAGTGCGTACGGAGGTGGTAGTCAAAGGTTGTCTTATAGAGGAAGGCTTTGCCGCAAACTTCACACGTGAACGGAGTCCCGCTCGTGTGGAGCAGCTCGTGTTTTTTGAGCGCCGCCTCTGAGTCAAACGGACGTCGGCACGTCTTGCAGGCAAACGCTGCCAACTCCATGGTGGTCCTGTTGTTAAGAATTAAAATTAGTAAAATAGCAAAGACAAAGTGCCCTAACTTTTCATACACTGAAAAATCCTATGACGCCACTACTGTAGCAAAACAATTTCAAACTACAAATGTGTTTAACAAAAACTTATTTATGAATGTGCAGTGTTGTTCATGGGTTTAAGGAGGGTGGAGGCCAAAGGGAAGCAATCTACGATAGGATGAATTTTCCTTCACCTGTCACGTTTAAAGATGACGGTACGCTTTCGCCGGGCCCGGACTTTCCGCCGCCCTTCCTGCATGTCTGCTTCACTGCCCTCCTGGTGCGCAACTTTTTGGTGCTTCTTTAGCTGCCAGTTGTACAGGAAGGTCTTACCACACAAGTCACACATGAAAGATTTGGTGGCACCGTGGAGCAGCATGTGAGCCTTCAGCTTGTCCTGGACGAAGCTGGCGCCGCACACGTGGCACTTGAATGGTCGCTCGCCCGTGTGGATGCGGGCGTGCCGCTTGAGATTCTGCTGCAGTGTGAAGCTGGCACCACATATTTCGCAGGTGAACGCCTTACCCTGTGAGACGTCTAAAAAAAATAAAAGAGGAATAAATTATTGAATTCATCCCATTTAATCTAAGCTCATTCACTCGGGACATTCGGCATGTACCAGGGGTGAAGGGCTGTGCATCGTCACCATGTACCGACTCGTGTGCCTTGAGCAGTTTTTTGTTCTTGAAGGTCTTGTCGCAGATTGGACACATGAAGGACTGAAGTGTCTTCTCCTTGTGACGCAGCAGGTGGCGTTCCAGCGCGGCGCTGCGTCGGAAGATCCTGGGACACTGGTGGCATGTCAGAGGCTCCTTATGACTGTCCAAGTGCTTCTTGAGGTGGAGCTGCCGGCTGAAGCTCTTCTCGCACACGTCGCATGTAAAAACCTTCTTATTGACTTCAGATTGCAAAGGATTGTTGGAGTCTGTGGACAGCATCACGATGTCGTCCCCTGCGATGTCGTCCCCTGTGATGTCATCCCCTGCGTTGTCTGTAGATGACAGTTGGACGCATCAGATTCTTACACAATGGCTGTCTAGTAAGTCCTGTATGACATTTATTCAGTCAAGTGAAGCACAAGCCACACATTACATAAAACAATCGAATTACAACCTCTAACAGAAGTGAAAAAAAATGGCACAAAATGAAAGAAGAGCACACTTCAGTGTTGTCTTTGTATGACCCAATTACGTAGATGTGTGGCATCAAGGTAGGTAGATGCATCACATTTATTGAGGAAATATAATAATTAATCATAAAAGTTGATGATCTTACCTTGTCTACTGACTGCTGATGACTCAGCTTCACAATTCAAGACCTCCATTGTAGATTTGTCTAAAGGGATCATTTTACTTTTTAAATGGTTAATATTCAGACAGTAGCATCACAGCTGAGCATATTATAATACACACCTTTGCATATGATTACGGCTGATGTGGATTCAGCATCATCCTTTGCCCACTCATCCGATTTCACTAAAACCCCGTAAGGCTTCAGGGTGAAGACCCATCCTGTCTGCTCATTGAGCACGGGACATCCACTCAACACGTTCTCCCTCCATATTGTGATGACGTCAAAGTCTTCCGTGACTGCCTTCAGCTGGCACTCCAGCTCGCTTACTTTGTTCTGAAGCATCAGTTTTTCCTTATTGGTACTGTCAAACAGCTGCTGGTAAACACAGTTGATCTTTCTGCTTGCCTCCCGAGCCAGGAGCTCCACCATTTTGTCAATTCCTGCCTGTTCGGAGCAGTTACAAACATATTAACATGTATTTTTCTGCATATAAAATTTTGATACAGATTTTATCAAAAAACATGGAATCTGACATGATTTGTTTTTGAGGGCCACATTAAATTATCCGTGGGACAGATCTGGCACCAGGGCTTTCAGTTTGATACCTGTGGATTAAACGTGTGTCTCAGAAAAGCATGGAAAACACGCCTTTATATGTGAAACAGTATTCGTTTTAGAAGACTGTGTTTCTACATAATTTTAGCTTAGCTGAAGATCAGGTTATATTTTACGACAAATTTCTGGAGAACTCCCAAAAGTGGTTAGTTTGGTTTTTACACCCCACTGTACTCGGGTGTCGTCCTCCAAGTCTCTAGGCGGCGCTACTGCTGCTAGCCCGCGACACAAATAGAACGTAAACAGAGAGCTGACCGTCAGAAAACACACAATGGCATCTGTGAAAGTCATGCTGAAAGAAAAAAAAAAAAAAAAAAAAAAAAAAAACAAGTGACAATAAAACGAAGGTAAAAGAAGAAATATATACATGCGCAGTATATATAAACAGGTTTCTAGCTAGCGCTTCAATTCGCTTAATATAGCACCAAATGCTAACAGTTAACCAAAGTTTAACAGTCATAATTTTTACAGTAGGAATCGAGACACACAGGCTAAACCATTGAAACTATTACTATAGCAACACAACATAACGCCTTTGGTAACTTTAGCTTGTCAAGCTAAGTGAGAAGGCTCCAGGTTATTGCATTCAGATGTAACATCTCTGTAAAACCCCTACTCTCCCGAACGTAATAAAAATTAAAGTTTACCTTGGCGGAATGGTCTTTTATGGCATTTCCCGTTAAATCCAGAGCATATCGAATAAGCGTCTCCAAAATGGCGTTAGCTTGGGAATAAAACACCAAACTTTCAGACATGATATATGGAATTTATTGTAGATTCTCTCTCAAACAAGATCTTCGGTTAGTTCGCAAACAGAACCCAACAGGAAGGTCGTTAGACTTGAGGATTTCAAAATAAAGGTTTCAAACTTTCAAAATAAAGGTTCTTTTGTACATTCTCCAGAACATACTCAACTAGCAATGTTATAAATCATACTCTTGTATTATACTAAAATATTTAAAACAGTAAGAGTTCTTTTTTTTAAATGAAAAATACATTAAGAAAATAGTAGATTTGTCATTTTTGGATTATTATTATTGTTTCATGCAACACACACATTTTCAATGGAATTTGAGACTATTTAAATCTAGATTTAGGACCTTTTCAGAATGTCAAATCTATGTTTTAAACTATCTGGGGTGACAGTCCTCAGTGGTAGAGTGGTTGTCTCCAACCCCGAGGATGTGATTTCACGCCTCAACACTTGTAACCATGTCAAGTTAGATTCTTCCATTTCGTTTGCAGATATTTCATTACTTTTTTGATACTAATATAGTTTTTCAAGTTTTCACAGCATGGGCCTCCTGTAGAATTGTTATTCTAGGGGAAAAAAATCTGTTTAATTTCCACAAAAGAAAAACGTGTTGCACATTCTTTTCCTATATTCCCCGCTTTTATGCCAACAATGTAGGGACAACAGCTCCGTCACAGCTGTGCTTCTTGAGCTGCCTGGAGTCGGAGAATCCACGTCCGCATGTCTGGCACGAGTAGAGCTTCTGGCCCGTGTGCACCTGCAAGTGTGACTTGAGCTGGTTGGACTGGTGGAACTTGCGATGGCAATAGGCGCACTCGAAGGGCTTCTCTCCCGTGTGGATGCGCAGGTGACGGTAGAAGTTTCCATCGGTGCGAAAGTCCTTACCGCACTGCTCGCACTTGTATGGCTTCTCACCCGTGTGGATGCGCTCGTGCTGCTTGAGGCTACCGGCGTGAATGAATCCCTTGCCGCACACTTCGCACACAAAGGGCTTCTCGCCCGAGTGCGAACGCTGGTGTGAGCGGAACGAGTACTTGTTGTGGAAGGCCTTGCCGCACAAAGCGCAGGAGAACTCCTTATGCTCGCTGTGGCCCTTCTCGTGGAGCTTGAGCGAGCAGGCCGCACTGAAGCTGGCCAGGCAGATTTTGCAGCTGTACGGCTTGACAAGAAGCTTGTTCCTCTGCCTCGGCGGGAACGCCTTGGGTTTGTCGTCCGCTTTGGTGTGTACGTATTTCTGGTGGATCTGCAGGCGGCAGTTGAAGAGGAAGGTCTTTCCGCACAGGTCGCACATGAAAGGCTTCCGGGCTCCGTGCACCAGCATGTGCGACTTGAGCTTGTTGTTATCCGAGAAGCTCTTGCCGCAATCCTTGCAGGTGAAAGGCTTCTCGCCGGTGTGGATGCGCAGGTGTCGCTTCAAATTGTTGTTAAGGCTGAAGCGGGCGCCGCATACGTGGCAGGTGAACGGTTTCTCGCCCGTGTGCACCACACTGTGCCGTTTGAGTGCCGTCCCGGTGCGGTACGAGCGTCCGCACACACTGCACACGAACGGCGTGATGCCGGTGTGCTTGCGCTTGTGCACGGTTAGCGAGTGGGCGTACTTGAAAGTCTCTTCGCACATGTTGCACTTGTACTTCTTGGCGTTGGTGTGAACCATTTGGTGGAAACGCAGCGTGTCCTTGCTCTTGAACTCCTTGCCGCAGGTAGCGCAGCTGAAGGGGCGCTCCTCCGAGTGCACCACCATGTGACCGCGCAGCTGCACCGCCGTCTTGCAGGTCTTGTTGCACAGCGTGCACTGGAGTGGCTCCTTCCACTTCTGAATACAATACGACAAGACAAAGTAAAATATTATTTTTTTTTCTTTTTTTTCATACTTTAGTGCACACACGGCACCAATTTTGTCAGTATATAAGTATATCGTGAACACAATTTAGTCATCTGTGCTCCCAAATGACTGGCAACAATTTACTATTTAATGGTCAAAAATGTATATTTTAGTTGCATGTGACACCAATCTTGTTGCCCGAATGTGGTATGATGCGGCCAGAATTAAGTCACTTGTGACCAGTGTAATATTTTTAGGCCGCAAATTTGTTGAGTACATTATTGGGGGCAGAAGTTTGTCACAACAAATCAATATATAGGGTCACAAATTTGTGGCCACTAAATGTGGCTACTTTGTGAAACAAAATTAGTATTTTATGGCTGCAATGTACAGTATGTACAACACACAAAATTAGGGCTGCAACTAAAGATTATTGCAAAATTGCAAGACCTGGAATAAAATGTTGGTGTTGCTTTTAGCTTAGCACAGTCATGGCTTCACCTGGTGGCGCAGCAGATGGTTCTCAAGAGAGCGTTCTACACGAAAGGTCTTGCCGCACTGCTCGCAGGCGAAAGGCTTTGGCTCGGCCAGTGGCTGATGGCGCTTCAGGTGGTTCTGTAGAGACTCCTCCTTGCGGTAGGAGCGCTTGCAGCGTGGGCACGGGAAGGGTAGCTGTGTCTTGGACACCGCCTGGTGGCTCAGCTCATGGTCCTCCAGATACTTCTTCTCCGGGAAGCTCTCGTCGCACTGCTGGCACGGGAAGGGCTGCTTGTGGAGCGCCGCATGCTTCTTCAGGTCGGCCTTCCAGTAGAAGGCGGCGTCACATTGATCACATGCAAAGCGCTTCACGTTCCGCCGTGCCTTCTTCCGCGGGTTATCTTCGTCTTCGCCGGAGTCTCTTTCGTCGTCGCTTATGTCGATGGACGCTGAGAGAGCTTGAAGGGACAGAAGCCAACACGTTGATTTACAAAGGAAAAACTTGTCTGCTAATGGTTCAAACACAACATAACCTCATGAATCCAACACTGTTTTTTGAAAGTTTGGATTTTGAAAAAGAACAGAATCATTTGCTCCAGGCTACAATTGTCATACAAGTGTTAAAAGAAGTAAATCACGATTAATGTTAAAAGATAAACAGTAAAAACAGTAACCTTTACAAAATATTTGTATTATATTTTAAATATTTATATTAGATATATTTTTTTTATATTGTTTTATTAACACTTGCATTTTGGTCTATTCTTATTATTTTTTGCTAATATTTTTGTCATAATTGTGTTTTTATCTAATATTTTACATAATAAAAATATAATTTCCATATTTGTGTAGATGTTTTGCACATTTTTCCATTTTTTTGCAAATATTTTTTGCATATATTTCGTTGACCGTTATATTATGGTATTATTGTCATAACGTTTCATAATTCTGTTGTATAACATAATGGAATAGTTTTGAATAATTAGTTATTTTCAAAATGTCTAATTTTCTTTTCTTTTTGGGTGGGTCTAAGATGGTATTTAAATAATATTTTAGTCATTTACTCAGTAGAAATTTAAAGACCTTGTACCTGTTGGAATTCTAAATTGTCCAGGGCTATAGGTTCAATTTTAACATGGCCAGCCGGGAAATCTTAATCTTTACCCATTTCCACTTTGAAACTTGGCTTCCTTGTTCTTCTCGGTCTTCCTGATGAAGATTCTTCCACTGAACCCTGCCAGACAAACCAAATAAAAAATATTTGTTTTCTTCATTATGTTGCCAAACAGATTAACAAACTAATGATCTCATCAAGACCTGTAATTTGTCATATAATTTGGTTCCATGTGGTTAGCTGCAATCTATTTATTTATTCTTTTTAAATTTCTTTACTGGTGAACTTTGACCTCATGTTGGCACATCCAAACCTCTGAAGAAGCTACAAGGTGAGAATCAAATATGTTGCTGCTGATGTATACGTATCAAAAGGTTGAAAAGCAACTGTCGGAGACAGCAAACCTGTTTTTGTGCCTGTTCCTGCGGCAACTCCTGACTGTTGAGAGAGCAGGAATTGGGACTTGGAGCATCTTGAGGTGAGGACACAAGTTGGGGGTTATGATGCACCACGAGCGATTCTTCTGTTGTCTCCTGTACAGCAGACGCTCCATCTTCCACAATAAGCACGGCATCGAGCTCGCCGACCTTCATCGCTTGGGGAACTTTGGACCGTGGGTCCATTTTAGGACTCTGGTCCGCCTCGTCACTACCTGCTTCTGAGACACTCAAACTGGATTCTGCGTCAGCGAAGGTCTGGTTGACGGAGACGGACGACAGTGAGACTTCTGTGTTCATTCGCAGAGAGAAATATAACATGGCATATGTTAAAATTTGTTTTCAATTCATTCCAAAATATTGCAAGTAAGTTAACTTCAAGGAAATACGCAAACTAAACCGTTCAGAACTAGTGTGTGATGGGCATTTTTGTATTATGCCGAGCTGAGTCCTACCTCCTGCCGCAGCTCCTCCATCGCTGATGCTCTTGATCTCCTTCTCCAGCAGCTCCATGTCTCTGCCGAGTTGTCCTACCCGAATGTTCAGCTCCTGTTCCAGCATTCCGGCCTTCCTCTGCATCACGTCCTCCAGCTGCTCCACTTTGGCCTTTAGCGTCTCGTTCTCGTCGCATAACTCGGCGAATACTCGCTGGAGCTGAGTCAGCAGATTGCGCTCGATCTCCCGCAGGTCGCCGATGAGGCTGAGCTCTTCTAACACCGAATTGGGCGCTTGTTTCTCCCACTCGCTCCTGAAGACCGACACAGTGGCTCGGAAAGCGACATCGACCATCGACGCCACCTCGCTGTCGAACCTCGCCCCCATGTTTGTGGCAACTGTACACCGAACCGACTATTAAAAGATACATAAATCGAGAATACGTCAGTATTGGGATAACATTGGGTTGATGTTACTTCACCAATTCGACTGCTGACACTGGCGGACTGTGGGTCTCAATTAATCTTCCGGGTTTTATTTTCGATTCCGGTTCGTTTTTCTTCGTTTCCTGTTTCCGCCCCTAGCTGGACTTGTTTCGAAGGGATTTTTTAAAATTGCTTTAACAATTCCACTCTCACCCCTAAACAATGATAAAAGACATAACGCACAAATCGAAAATATTTTCTTTTGGCTTTTGTACTCAGTTTGTGTGCAAAGTTAAGTATGGTGACGTGCAACTAGTAACAACAACAACAACAACAATAATAATAATAATAATAATAATAATAATAATAATAATAATAATAATAATAATAATAATAATAATAAAAAGAGGTTTTTAACATCGTTATATTAATAAAAAGTACCGAGGACCCAAGTTCAAATACAATCAGGCCATTTTGGCATGATGCCGTTAGAGGGAAATTCCAGGGCTTAGAAAAACTCCTAAGAAATTCCACATAATTGGCTCTGATTATAAGCAGACATCCTAGACAAAATTCAAGGATTTCGCCATGAAAACAGGAGTCAAATAATGCTCAAGTAGACAGTCAATGAGTAAGACATTGTGGCAGAAGTGAGGAACGTGTTTTTATTCCATGACTGTCTCCTAATTGTTGCTAGAGACATCCCTCAAAGCCGCTAAGAAAGCATAACATCGCAAAGACAAACATATTACCCCACCACTAACTGCTGGCCTGCTGGGTGAGAGGCCTGATACTGAGGTCCCCCCCCCCCCCCCCCCCAAACACCCAAAACACTCAAAAAACACAAAAAAAAGGGTTCATGAACCGCCGCAGAAATAGTTCACTGGGCAAGATGCAGACAGCGGTGCGCTCCGATGGGCTGTGGGTGTCCCCCCAGTTAAAGTCCCAATGATCATCGTCACACACACATCTGGGTGTGGTGAAATTTGTCCTCTGCATTTAACCCATCCCCATGTGATTTTGATCCATCCCCTGGGGGAGAGGGGAGCAGTGAGCAGCAGCGGTGCCGCGCTCGGGAATCATTTGGTGATCTAACCCCCCAATTCCAACCCTTAATGCTGAGTGCCAAGCAGGGAGGCAATGGGTCCCATTTTTATAGTCTTTGGTATGACCCGGCCGGGGTTTGAACCCACAACCTTCCAGTCTCAGGGCGGACACTCTACTACTAGGCCACTGAGCTGGTTGCGAACACAGGCGAACGTGTGTGCAGCGTCCCAAGCACTCAGCCGGGTTAGATGCAGATGGGATGCGGCGAAGGTGGGCCACGAGGAAGAAGGGAAGGTTGGATCTCTCCCTGAGGGCGGAGTCTTTAAGTAGAGGGTGTAGCACACTGGCAAGCGTTGAGGCACTGCAGACATCAGCCAGGTGGTCCAACGCAGTAGCAGAGCTGGCTGGTAAAGCCGATGTGGGACTGCAGACATCGGTCAGGTAGTCAACTGTGTCAACGCAGATAGCAGAGATGGCCGGAAAAGCCTGGTGGGTTGCGGAAGTCTGGTCCTGACAGAGGCGTGCAGCTATCCTGACGGCTAGGGCCGGACTCAGGAAGCACACGTTGAGATGGACGGGCCAGAGGGTGGCTTGGGCAGTCCTGGCCGTAGAGCGTGCAGCCCTGAAGGCTCTGAAAGCCTGACTCGGTGGGTGCACGCCGAGGCGCGGACGGAAGGTTCCGGGTGGCGCCAAGCAGATGGGCAGGAACGCATGTGGCTTTTTGAGCTTGACTGACCATCATCCTGTGGGCGGACGATCGTGACGGAGCAGGCGGCCTGGCCGCTTCTTGAGAACCTCCAATGGAGAAAATGCGCAGCTGGTCCTCGTGGTCCTCGTGAAGGTCTTTGGCAAATGGCCGGAATTAATCTGTTGGCCTCATATTGTAGTGGGCCGACATCACGTCGGGGTCACCAATGTGGCAGAAGTGAGGAGCACGTCTTTATTCCATGACTGTCTGCCAACAATTGTGGCTCGAGACAATTCATCAAAGCAACAAAGTAAGCATGACATTACAAAGGACAAACACATCATCCGACCCCTAACTGCTGGGTGAGGCCTGGTACTGAGGTCTGCCACAACATCGTTAAAAACAATCAAATGGGAATTTGTTTTGAATATACATTAAGTCTAGAGGCATGAAACAAAAGAGATGTTTTGCTTTTATTTTTTTCAACATGTGATTTCACACCGAATCAGACATGCAAAGTCATAAGGTGTGACAGCTGAAGCGCTTCTGGTCTGCCATCCATTCATTCATCCATCCATCCATTCAGTCATTCATCCAACATTGTTTACACTCTGCTGACGCTTCCAGTGGATTGGAACCTTGCACGCATCTGGAAGACATTTGAGCACCCCAAACACACACTTACAACACTGTAAGAAACCTGAGAGTTATGGACAGACGTTCACATCAACCAGATTCCTTTTGGGTGGGAACATAAAAAAAGAAAGAAAACGAGATTTGGATGATTTTAGTGGGGTGATGATGAATGATATCAGTTTGGCATAGAGGGCTTCCTTCACTAAAAGACAAATGTGTTCGATATAATAGCAGTGAGTTTAAAAAAGTGGTTTGCATCTGTGTGGCATAACAGTTCACATGTACCAGATGTTAGTCCAGAAGAGTCTAGAAATTTTATGGAACAACTAGAGGGTCTTTGGAGAATTCATCTAAAGTCTTGAAAGATTTTTTTTTAATCAATTTGAGATTCTTTAGATCAACTGGAACACTGTCAAAGACTTTGTGGACCAATTGGAAAGTTTGAAAAGAAGTTAGGATTAACTGAAGAGCCTTGTAGAGATTTTTTAAACAAGCAAAGAATTTTAAGTGACAAACCAAGAGGAGTCCAACTTCAAAATAGATTATTCCATCTCAAGAAATATTATTTATATTAAATTACTGAACCATCAATGAGATTTTTTTAGACTTCAAAAATCCCTGAAAGACTTTTTGGACTAACTCTAGAATCTTCAGATGGTTTTGACCAACTCAGTGTGCTTCACATCTGTATTACATCCCAGAAATGCAAACCTTTTCAAGCATTTTTCACTTTCTACTGTTTTTCTTTTTTTCAACAGCCTAAATTATTTTTTTACTTAACTTTCTTCAAGGAATGACAAGTTTAATACATTATTTTATCTGACGTTTATTTGGATTCAAAGTGTTGTTGATAAATTTGCTAAGACTGAAATAAAAGCGATTATAAGAATTTAAGCAGCAAACATTATCGTGTTGTATGTTGTGTTTTCGACAGGTTTCGTTCAAGGTTGCAAACGGTCGCAAAGTTGCCCGCCAGACATTCGCCAATAGTGCTAATTTTCGTCACCAGTTCCACAAGAAAAACTGTTTGCAACTGTTAGCAAACATTTAAGAACCCCGACAAAATTCCAACGTTACTATGTGCGCAAACCCTCAGAGCTCAGTGAGATACAGGCTTTACTTACTTTCTTAATTCCACTGCTATTACTCTGAACTTTACATGCCCACACACACACACACGCACGCACACACACGCACACACACACACACACAGCTCATATAAGAAATCAGAAAAGGAACAGCGCGAGCTACTTGATACTCTATCTCAGAAGCAGCAATCATCATCCTGCTCCACTTCCCTGCACGGCCAGTGGGGGGAGAGGGGCGATACGCTTAGACACATTAGGAGAAGAAAAAGTCAGTTCAAAGAGTTCTTCCTTCCTGTGTCATTTTGCATCTTTGCGCTTCCACGTGGGAAGCGATGAGAAGACATCACTTTTTCTTACTGGACTTCTCTGAGCGTTTGGCTTCTGCCTTTCCACAGCGCTCCGAGCGCTCCCCCCTGTCTTTGTCCCGTCCCCTGTCCTTTTCTTTGTCCTTTTCCACCTTTTCTGCCTTCTCAGCTCGGTCCGATCGCTCGCCCCCGCGCTCCGAGCCAGCTTTGCTGCCGTCACGCCGTGTGCCCTCGTCAGTGGATGAGGTAGTTGCTTGGGGCTGGCCCCACTTGGCCATCTCCTCGTGTTCCGAGATGCTGCTGCCAATGTTGCTCACCCACGTCTTCAGGTCGTCCTGACACCACCGCATACACAAGTTACATGTCAATTTCCATCACGTTCCGCAGCTGCATTAAAAACCACAAGAATGACTTACCTCGTCTTTAGCGTGGAATAAAAATTCACTGCCATCCTTTGTCCTGGGAGTACAGTAAACAATTCAGTGTTATTTATTTTATAATCTACTTTAATTCTCGATTGAATTCAATTGGAGAGTCTTCAGAAAAAAATGGCCCTACTGAAGAGTCTTTAGAAAATCAAAGTCTCAAGAGACTTTCTAGACCAAGGGTCTTTGGGTCATTTTTTCGGACCAAATTAGGAGTCATTTAAGCTTCAAGATTCTTATTGAACAAACCAAAATGTCTTCCGAATAAAAGAGTCCATGGAGACTCTTCAGCAACTTAAGACCGAGTACCTTCAGAGACTTTTTCGACAAACTGAATTCTTTGAAGGCTTTTTAGAATACTTGACAAATTTGATCAAGAGAAGACAATTAAGATCAGCTAAAGAGTCTTAAGGGATTTTTTCTGAAGATCCTTCAGTTGGTGAGTCTTTAGAGGCAATTAGGAGTTAAAAGTTCCAATCTACAGCATGAGGATGAGAACGAGCTCTTACTTAAGTGTAAAGACATTCTTTTTTTTCTTGTATCCATTGGTGACATCACAATGGCAGTGTGCGAGGTTGAGCATCGGCTCGTTGTTGTACGCTGTGGCGGTGTTCTTGGCGTCCTTGTAGAAGCCCAGCTCGCCTTTGTTCAGTATGCAGTACAAATTCACCCAAGACCTGCTGAGGTGGGAAGGTGGTGGGTGTGGGGTTGAGGGAAAAGGGAGGGAAGGGGGTGGAGATGTGAAGAGTTAGGTGAGTCTGCACAGTACCTGCTGCTAAGCTTACACCTCACTCACCTGAGCTTACAGGTAGGTGGGTGAGAAGAACCAACACCAACAAGGGAGGAGAAAAAACACTGCAGAACAACACAAGACGGACGCCAATGGGGGAACATGCAGGGTGGAGGGATGGGGGGCTACATACAGGTTGGGTGAAGCAGGGGGAGCTTAAATAGGACTTACCTTAGAGGTGATGAAGGGGGCGGCAGCCAGCAGCAGCAATGATTGAAACAAACAGTATAAAAGTTTGGTTAAATGAAAGTTGATTAACAGAATAGTCTTAAGAGACTTTTAAGACCAAATAATTCCTGAATATAAAAAGGGTTTGGAGATTTTTAAAAGTCAATTTCACAACCTTTTTGGAAATGTGTGAACACTGTCTGACCCCAAATGGAAAGTCTTTAGACAGAGTTTAGACTAATGCAGGAAGGACTATTCAAAATCATTTTAGACCAACTTGAATCTTGAGGGCCTTTTTGATCAACTAGAGAGTCTTAAGAGACTTTGTGGACCAAGTGAAGAGTCTTTAGAGATTGTGTAGTCTATAAAGACATTTTAGATCAACTCAAGAGAATTAAGAGCATTTTTGGATCAGCTGGAGAGTCGGGTGTTTTTTAGACCAACCAAAAAGTCTCATTGTTTTCAGAAACTCTGTGTACTGGCGGAAGAGCTTTTTTTCCACCAAGTTAAGAGAGTCTTTAGTCTCGACCACCTTGTGGTCGAAACTATAGAGAAATTACTTTTCTGCTGGATAGGTTTGGTGTGTAAGACCACCTGTGATGAACTGCAGTGTTGTCAGGCATGTCCTGCATCAGGCATCAGGACCCAGAAGACCCACCTGTTGGTGCTCTTTTTCAAGCTCTCAATGTCAAGCTTGCGGAAAAGGAAGCCCTCGTGGTGTGCGCTGTGTGCGGGTGGCTGGGGGGTCGCGGGGCCACTCTGGGATGGAGCCGAGCGGGATCGCCGCGTGGTCTCTCCTGGCTCTTTGGGTCGCGGCCGGCGCCTGGGTTTGGGTCTGTCCCTGGCTCGAGGCCGATCAGGACGGGAAGACTTTTCTGGGATGCCGTTTGGCAGGCGGGGAACCTCGCCTCGGGCCTTGTGGGGGGCACAGATAGGAAAATGTAAATATTTTATTAATACACACAGCTTTGTTCAGAATCATTCAGTTATCACTACATTGTTTGTCTAATAGCATAAAAAAGTCATCACGCCACATACGCGTCAAAATATTTTTTCAGCACATTGACGTCGCACGTGTACATACAATACCAATGGAAAACAAAATCGTAATTTGTGTAAATTTCCTACCAGTGCTGCTTCTCTCTCCTGAAGCTGCTCCACTATTTCCGCCATGGTGGTTCTCCTCTCTCTGTGGCAAGAAAAGCACACTAAGCAAGATGGCTGCTGTTTTTATGTAATAAATACAATCATGAGCCAAAGACAGGTTTCCACAGAACACCTCCATTGGCTATATGCACAATTGTGTATCCGCAATAAAATGATTATACATTGATTTGACTTTAGTCATAATGGCCCTTTGAAGGAACCCTAAGTGCTGAAAATGAGTTTGACACATCTGAAAATGGGCATCTTGGTGTTGGAAAAGTGATTGTCCTTAAAACAAACATCTCACCCGCCTCCTGAGCGTCTGTCAGAATGTTCCTTTCCAGTGTCGTGCTCGCTGGATTCCTGCCTCTCAAGCCGGTGCCGGTCTCGCTCTCTCCTCCGGCCTTCGTGGCTTCCGTGTCCTTCCTGCTCGCTGGAGGTCTGCCTCTCCAAGGTCCGCCGCTCCCGCCGCTCGGCGTGTTCTCGCCACACCTCCTGAGGAAGCTCGTTTTTGCGGGCCTGAATCAGTTGCTCGCCGGATAGCTGAGGCTGGACCTGCGGCTCGGGGTTAGTCCTGGAGGCCCTGGGACCTCGGTTAGGCTCCTGAAGGACCACCTCAGCCATCACGGCCACCTCGGCTCTCTCTGTCATCATCTCTCTGCCTTTCTCCCGGGCCTTCTCCAACCGGCTGGCAACCAGAAGCGGCGTCACGGCGTCGCCCAGGTGTTTGATTTTAGGTTGGCGGAGGTACGGCGATGGCTTGGCATCCACTTCGATCTGACAAAAGATAAATGGAATGATTCAAAGTCAACAAAATCATTGAAAAAATATTCTTTTTTTGAAAAATAAATAGTAAAAACAATATTTTTTTTGTTTGTCAATAACAAACAGCATTTTCCGAACACAAAATATCTATCCTGCCATCAGTCCATCTAAAGTCAAGCATTTAAAAAAAAAAAAATTC
Source organism: Syngnathus scovelli (assembly GCF_024217435.2). Classification (NCBI taxonomy): domain Eukaryota; kingdom Metazoa; phylum Chordata; class Actinopteri; order Syngnathiformes; family Syngnathidae; genus Syngnathus; species Syngnathus scovelli. The sequence continues at coordinate 8,785,143 of NC_090853.1, forward strand.
TACTTACAATAACTGTACAACTATCTTTAAATCCATGCTTTTATTTAACTGGCTGTCTAGCCAAAGGCTTGTCCTTCCATCCATTTTTCTCTTAACTCTTCTATCGAATCTTAAGCATTTTCAAAAACACCCAGTAAACGCACCTTAAAAGCAAATTCAAATGAACAAATTAATAAAATAAAAAGTCAAAAGGAAATAAAAATGAAAAGTAATGAAAAATGGCAAAGTGTACACACCTTGGGCTGAAGTTGATCCACCTTCCTGCTGCTATCTCGCGCCTGATTGGCTGAGACCAACATGGCGGCCGTCGCTACGGACAAGATGGACGAATGGGCAGGATGTACGGGATGTCGGACCCCCGATGGGGACGGCGTCGGTGTGGCTGGCGAGGGGGAGGGTGGCGTGCTGGCCTCATTCTGCTCATAGATGGTCTGTCTCATGACGGGGGAGAGGGGCAGGCGGGGGAGGCTAGAGGGGAGAGCCGGGGAGGCATCCTGGGGATCCAGGAAGACTTTACGGCCCAGCAGAGGGGTTGCCGGTTGTTTACTTTGCTCCGCTTTCAGCTTCTCCACCTGCGTGAACAACACCTTAACATCTACTAGGGACATGACGGTAGGGTTTAAAACCCTAATTTGATCCCCGTAATCCCCCAAACAAACCCAGGATTGAACCCATACTTTGTCTTAAAGCTCTGACCCTTGCTTGAAACTACAATTGAAACTTGACACCCGAGTCTGAAGCACAAACCAGGCTTGAAACCCTAATTTGAAACCCTAGTATGAAAACGAAATTTGAAACTCCATTTTGGGACTCAAGCTTGAAACCTTAATGCTAACGACTTTAAAATGCCATGAAAATCTCATTCGAAAAACAAAATCCAGCTTGTAAATTTTGAACTGTGACTTGACACCCTACTTTTAAACTTTAACTCTGTCTTGAAACCCCAATTTGATAATCCTGCCTTGAAACCCAAATTAAAAATCCTGACTTTGACTCCTAACTCTAACGTTCAGAACAGGTCTACAAGAAAAAAGTACCGTGGTGAGCCGTCTGAGCGAGCTGAATCGTTCCTCCCAGGTGGCGGCGGCTTTGCGAAAGGCTTCATGTCTGCGAATGAGCTGCTCCACCTCATCCACGCTTGCTCCCAGCTCCTTGCTGCTGACCAGCGGTTCCTGCGCCGCCAGCCACGCCTCCGCCACTACCGCTTCCTGAGCGAACTGGTGAACCTCCAACACTGCACAGACAACATTTGCGGCCACCATACTGTGAGTACGGTACATTGTTACATGTACACTCGTGCAGCTTTAGGACTCTCGGACCACTGTCTAGTTCATCTGGTCCCTGCCTACAGACAGAAACTAAAAACTTCTAAGCCTGTGGTGAGGACTGTCAGGAAGTGGACAGTGGAGTCAAGGCAGGACCTCCAAGCCTGCTTTGACTGCACCGATTGGAGTGTTTTTGATGCTGCAAATTCAGACTTGCATGAACTCACTGACACTGTCACATCATACATCAGTTTTTGTGAGGATCTGTGTGTGCAGACTAAGACCTTCTGCACGTACAACAACGACAAACCTTGGTTTACACCGAACCTTAGGAGGCTGCGCAAAGTCAAGGAGGAGGCCTACAGGAGCGGCGACCGGGACCTGTTCAAGCAGACCAGAAACACACTGAACCGAGAGGTCAGGAAAGCCAGGAGGTGTTACGGGGAGAGCCTGGAGAGACACCTCTCTGCCAATCCTGATCCCTCAACAGTGTGGAAAGGCCTGCAGAGCATCACGGGCTTCAAGAAACGAACCCCCCGTCCTGTGGAGAGCCCAAGGCTCGCTGACCAGCTAAACAGGTTCTACTGCAGGTTTGATCGGTCCTCCCACACAACGGGACCTCCTGCAGCACAATCCACACAATCCACATACTCACCTCCCCCCACAACTGCTCTGTCCACACCTCCATCACCGTGGTCACCGACTCTCTCTCTTGCAGAGGCCGCGCCCGCACTCCAGATTCGCGAGGAGGAAGTGCGCCAGATGTTCCGGAGACAAAAGATCAGGAAGGCACCGGGCCCAGACGGCGTGTCACCTTCCTGCTTGAAAGTCTGCGCTGAGCAGCTGGCGCCCACCTTTGCACGGATCTTCAACCGTTCCCTGGAGCTGTGTGAGGTGCCCTCGTGCTTCAAGAGCTCCACCATCGTTCCAGTGGCCAAGAAGCCCGCCATCACAGGTATGAATGACTATAGACCTGTTGCACTGACATCTGTGGTCATGAAATCTTTCGAGAGGTTAGTACTGAACCACCTGAAGGATGTCACGGGCCCCCTGCTGGACCCCCACCAGTTTGCCTACCGGGCAAACAGGTCGGTAGATGATGCGGTCAACATGGGACTGCACTACATCCTGCAACACCTGGACACCCCAGGAAAGTACGCCAGGATCCTGTTTGTGGACTTCAGCTCGGCGTTCAACACCATCGCTCCTGACATCCTCCAACAGAAGCTCATCCAGCTTGCGGTGCCTGCCTCCACCTGTCAGTGGATCACCAGCTTCCTGACCAACAGGAGACAGCGTGTGAGGCTGGGGAGCATCACATCTGACACCCTGACTACCAACACTGGAGCCCCTCAGGGATGCGTCCTCTCCCCACTGCTCTTCTCCCTCTACACCAACGATTTCTCCGCAAGTGACTCTTCCGTGAAGCTCCTGAAGTATGCAGACGACACCACTCTCATCGGACTGATCCAGAACGGTGATGAGACTGCGTACAGACAGGAGGTGGAGCGGCTGGTCCACTGGTGCAGCCAAAACCACCTGGACCTGAACCCGCTCAAGACCGTGGAGATGACAGTGGACTTCAGGCGAGGCCCTTCACCACTTTCACCCCTCACTATCCGCAGTAATACTATTCTCTCCACAGACACCTTCAAGTTCCTGGGAACCACAATCTCTCGGGACCTGAAATGGACCGGCCACATAGACTCTGTCCGCAAGAAGGCCCAGCAGAGGCTGTACTTCCTGAGACAGCTCAAGAAGTTCAACCTGCCACGGGAGCTGCTGAAGACCTTCTACACTGCCATCATCCAGTCTGTCCTCTGCACCTCCATCACTGTCTGGTTTGGATCGGCCTCCAAACAAGACAAGCACAGACTGCAACGGACAATAAGGACTGCAGAAAAGATAATTGGAATCAACCTCCCATCTATCCAAGACTTGTACCTGTCCAGGACCAGGAAACGTGCAAGTGACATCTCAACAGACCCTTCGCACCCAGGTTGCAGCCTGTTTGAACTACTCCCCTCCGGACGCCGTTATAGAGCTCTGTACACTAAAACCAGCAGACACAGAGACAGCTTCTTTCCCCAGGCTGTCGCTCTGATGAACTCACACCACTCTTAGAGTCTCAGAGTCATTACTGTGCAATAACATCCCGCTTGCCACACCTTTTTTGTCTACACTGTTTGTACTATGTGTCCTCTCTGCATCCATTGCAGCCTGGTCATCCTAGAAGAGGGACCCTCCCATCTGTGGTCTCTTCTCAAGGTTTCTCATTTCCCCTAGCTGGAGTTTTGAGTTTTTTCCTTGCCCTCTTGGGAGTTTAAGATCAGGGGGTGTTTGAGAATATCTTTCGTTCTTCACATGTCCTGAGTGTTGTTGTTAGTCACCTAAATGTTGAACAGAGGCTGTGATTTACCGAAGTCAAATTCCTTGTTTGGCACGCTCAAACATGGCGAATAAAAAACTCTTGAATCTTGAATCTTGAAGTGTCGTATTGAATCAACACTGAAGCGTTTTTTCCATAAATGATGACTACTGGTCGATGTCATGAGTTGACAACTGTGTGCTACTAGACTAAACGCTTCCCATAATGTACGGTACTTGTGCGTGTGTGTATGCTTACGTTGCTGCAGTGCCTCCCAATGCTTGTCCCACTTCACAGATAGCTCATGTTGCTTAGCAACCACCTTGTCCAGCTTCTCCTTGATCTGCACTCAAAAATCATCAGTGTTGTCATCATCATCATCATCATCATCATCATCATCATCATCATCATCAGTGTAACCTTTATTATGTGAGAGTTTGCACTTTGGGTGGAAGCAGGGTACAATGTCCTGCTATGTTGTCATATTATGTCACACTAATGTCATGTGATGATGTGATAGAATGTCCCGCTAAGGTCACACTGTCATGGTATAACGTCGTAGACGTAAGGTGTACAGCCATCTATCCATTTCAGCTTCCCAAAATACCACCACAAGTTTTTTCTATGTTGCATATTTGTAGTCCAGAAAGACAGCAGTGTATGTGTGTAATACATATAAGAAAAACAATAAAAGACACACACATGCACGTGCACATTTTCTTTTCACTTCACTCAAGCAACTCTCAACATAAAACAAAAAATAATAATTGTTTGTAACTAGAAAAATGCAAGTGAATGTACTATTATATAAATGTTTTATGCCATTTTTGCTCAGTAGTGTGCCCTGATATTTTTGTCATACAAAACGTGGCAAAATAAAAGTTGAGAAATCTTGAGTATGTATGAGTATTGAGTTGAGACCTGGTGAGCTGCTGGGTTTCTAGCCGCCAGCAGCATCTTTCCCATGTCGATACATTCCATCACACTATGACTTCGAGCGTCCACCTCATTCCTCAGACTCTGGTGATAGTTCATCAGAACCTCCACAGACGACACATCCCTGAACATATCAGTACAATGTCACATATGATTACCAGAATTTGGTGGCATTTTGTTCCTAAAGTTTCAGACAGTGTAAGTCATTTTTTCACTGCAATTTCCTGATTAAATCCCAAAGCAAAACCTTAACCCTAATTTGAAACCCTCAGCCTTGTTTATAACCCTAATTTAGGCGTGAAACACATTTCAAAACCCCAAATCTGTCTTTAAACCCTAATTTGAGGTCTAACACTTGTTTGCAACCCTAACCCAAGCTTGAAATCCTAATCACAACCACTGTGGGTTCAGAATTAACACAAAGAATTATTAAAACATTATCAAAGGGTGCCGCGCGCATATGTACCTCGGCTTCTCCCCCGTGTCGATCTGGCAGAGGATGGAGTCCATCCACATGATCTGATCGCGGGCCAGGCCCAAGAACCTGAGTTTGTCCGTCTCTGTGGTGATCTGCAGCCGACATTCCTCGCAGCAGGTGAGCAGCTCCTTCCAGCACTGCATGACTTGGTGCTCGCGGCAGGCGATGGCTTCTGCCTTCTCGCCGGCGTACACGGTCCTTAGCTGGGCAGCGCTCTCTTGCAGCTGACGCACCTGACGGACCACAATGCCTTTAGAAGTTCTTTACCTGTTCAGATCAGGGGTGGCAAAGATGCTGTACCTGCGTGACCAGTAGCTGGATGTCCTGCTCGAAGCCCTGCAGCAGCCTCTGCAGCGTGCTGGGGTTGGCAGTGCTGCTCTGACGGATGCGCACCTCTGGTAATCGGCGGTGTTTGTCATCAATTTGAGACAGAACCTGGAAAGCACGTAAGCACAAGTTACATTCAATATCAGATTTTTTTTTTCAAATAATAAGACATTTAAAGACGTTTAAAGACATTTAAAGACAACAACTTTTTATACTTCTCTAGCATTTTAAGACTATAAAAATTGGAAGACTTTTGAAAATGTCTTTACAGAAATTTATAAGAACATCAGATTTTTCTGGACTATTTAAGTGTGTGTTCCTTTGATGCTCACTAAAAGTTCTCACATCAGTCCAACTTTTCTTTCGTATGACTTGAGCAGCGCAGCTAGCTCACCTCTCGGCAGTCCGTGAAGAATTTGTGCAGCTGGTGCGAGGCAGCCAGCATTTGCGCTCTTGTCTCCATCAACTCCAGCAGTTCAGCCCACGACTCGTTGACGGCGTCCTTCCATTCTGCGATGACGGCGGCCTCAGCATGGCCGTAATCGATAAGCTCGTCCACCATCTGGTTGACAGCCGTCACGCGATCCTGACCCGTTCTGCCCGTCTCTGATGCAAACTCCGTGAACTTTTCCTGGAGCAACTAAAACAAATTTGACATTTGTGTTTTTTTTAGAGTGCCTTTTTGCCAAATTACAGCATCACAAGAATAACGGTAAAGCTGTCCCTTTCGGACAGAATTTACCTACTGTTATGCTTCTGATGCAGGTGATTGCGGAATCCTCAGTGTCAGAACTTACGGTGACATGCTCAAAGTCCTGTCCCAGCTCGGGCGAGCTGGCCACCACCTCCTTCTGGGCGATCCATTGCTCCAGTTCATCCACCTCGCGGTTGAGCTGGTAGAGCCAGTACTGCTGCTCCAGGCGGCTCTTGCGCTCCTCAACCAGGTCCTTCAGGGACACGTATAAGCGATCCATCTGCGACTGACGCTTGCTGATTTTTTCACTGTGCCAGAAACAGTAGACATAAAATCTGAATAAATTAGATCAATTAGAAATGTCTTCTGGATTTCCTAGTTAGACCAAACAGTTTTTAATGACTGAAATTCCATTGGTCTAAAAATCCTCTTACGATTCTCAGTTGGTCCAAAAAGTCTTTAAAGACTCTCCAATTACTTCAAAAAGTTTTTTTTTAATCGATTTCAAAAGTCTCTGAAGATTTTAAAGTTTGTCCAAAAACTCTTTTGTAATAATGTGTTTGTTCGCTAACCAATCAGGGTGTCCCATCTCCAGAAGCTGCCGACACTGCTGGGACAGCAGGCCGATGGTCTCAGCGTAGTCCTCAATGGTCTGCTCCAGGACCAGGTGCTTCTTCAGCAGCTGCAAGGTACTCGGCTCGTCCTGAATGGAAGAAGGCAAAAATGATGAGGAAGGAAGATGATTTATGGAGGCAACTCAGAAAATAATTTTCAAGCCTCAAATAATTTCGACTGTTGGGTCTTTTGGGTGATTTCCTGATTGTGTGGGTTGTGTTGTGGGATCCTAAAAATACATATTTTCTTCTCACCTTCCCTTTCTCCTCATTCATCATGTGCAGCTCCTGCTCACTGAGCCAGGCCTCCACTTCAGCCGTGTCAAAGTAGTACTGCTGCGCCTGGTACATGGCGTCCAGCACCAGCTGCCGACGTTCCGTCTCGGCCCAGAGCAGCGCCCACAGCTGCGATAGCTGCTCATGGCCCGCCCGCACAGCGTTGGCATCGGGACTGCGGACCGAGGCGAAGATGGCTGCACGCTCCAAGACGTCCTCCACGTGGCTCAGGTGGCCCTGGAGCTCCCTCTGGAGAGTCTGGAATAAGAAAGGGAAGCAACGCAATAAAGAAGGGATGTGCAAATTTAAATGTCTAGGGACACGTTTACTCTTTGAAATGGGCAGTTGTATATGTATAAGAGCTTGTTATAATAACAATAGTATGTTCAATAAATAATTCAGTTTTTAATTATATTATTTATAATCTAAACAAAATTCATTAACCAATTATTTAAAAGTATATTTTTTGAATGTGTATTTCAATAACACTTTTTATTTGACTATTTACAATAAATCAAATAATTTAATAAGATAAATGAATACAAAATAAGTTCATACATGTAAAATTGCTAAATGTGTTTAATGTTATTTTCATATTTAATTGTATTATTTCTAATAATTTAATTTTAATGACCAAACAATTACCAGTAGTTATTCAAATAATAAACAAATAATTATAATCTAAACAAAATTCATTAACCAATTATTTAAAAGTATAATTTTTGAATGTGTATTTCAATAACACTTTTTATTTGACTATTTACAATAAATCAAATAATTTAATAAGATAAATGAATACAAAATAAGTTCATACATGTAAAATTGCTAAATGTGTTTAATGTTATTTTCATATTTAATTGTATTATTTCTAATAATTTAATTTTAATGACCAAACAATTACCAGTAGTTATTCAAATAACTAAAACATCGTTAAATGTATTTGTAAATGTTTTTCATTAACAAAGTGATATCAGTATGTACAATAAATCAACCAATTATTTTATAGATAAACAAACAAGAAAATCAAATTTGTTTTTGAATTTTTTTTGTAAAATGGCCAAATCATTAAAAAAAAACAAACATAATAATATAAATATTGGGTGGGCCAAATATGGGGGTGGGCCAAATATGGTTCGTGATCCAAATTTTGCCCACCACTGTATTACAGATTAAAATAGTTTTAAATACTGCTAAACAGAGATAATAAATAAATCCCACCTGGTTCTTCTTCATGAGCTGCTGCACCGACTGTAGGGAAGAACCATGTTCCTGACTCATGGCCAATGGGAGGCGCTCCTGCACCCACAACTGCAACATGCATTGACGAGTCAGACATTGTTCACACGAGAACATGTATTAAGAGACAATGAAAGGCGAACTACATTGGTCCTGCCACTACACTTCATGTTGTTCACATCTCTTACATGTACTTGTCCAGGCTTTTTGTAGTACACTGTAGCTTACACTGAGAGCGTAACAATGCACGATAGCAGTGTGCTATAATATAAAAAAGCTTAAAAGAGTAAATCTGACGTGACACACAAAAGCCAGAAAAAGAACCACCAGTGAAGCATGGCAGCATTGTTCCCACATAAAAGCCTATAAAAGTTGCACACCATTGTGTTCTACAGAAATGCTTGAAAGATAAGTGCAGAGTGAAAGATGTCAACAATATGATGACAGAACAGTATTATAGATAGAATTATTATTACCCAACTGGCATTCTCAATTTTTTTTTATTGTTGCACGAACTTACCATCTCATCCTCCAGGTCTCGTGCCACCTGGTGCACCTCCTTGGAGGCCAAAAGGAGACGTCTGCGTTCCTTGAGGGGTTCGATAAGGCGCACCATGCGAGCCTCGACTGCTGCCTGCTGCTCAGCCACTGTCTCTTTGGCTCGCGTCTGTTGCGGCACGGCGGCTGCCTGAGCCTGCAGCTCACTAACCTCCTGGTACCACTCCTCCATCTGGCACTCCATGGTCTGAAGGCACAGACAGAGAAAACCATGAAGGCCCAGATAGGTCGTAGCTGAATGGGTTAATTGGGTAGCTTAGGTGGGTAGATACATGTGTCTCGTCTGGAAGGTGTCGGTGGGTTAAGTTTAAATTGCAGTCCCTACCTGCAGTTTCTTCAGCTGCCTGTTGACGGTGGCCAGGTCGTGGCCGCGGTCCACGTAGGCCAGCTGGCCCTCCATCTGCCCTAGTCTCTGGTCCAGGCTGCGGTAGCTTTGAGCTAGCAGGTTGGCCTTGTTGGCTTGGAAAAGCTGCTGGGCCTTGGCCTGTGTGGTATTCTCCAGGTCCAGCCAACACTCACGAATTTGCTCCAATTTCTGACGCACCAGCGGGCTCAGCTCAGGCTTCTCCTGGATCAAGTGCTGGCCCTCCTGCGATGTTACGTCATGTTATGTCAAGAACACTATGTACTTGTCATGTGGGTGTTTAAATGAAAACAAAGGCAGCACAGACATATGTCATCATGTGCATGAGTAGGTCTATCAGTGATGGGGGATTGCAGATGAAAAGGAGAGAGCATGGTAATTGTGGGGGAAGGGGAGTGCAGATGATGTACCATTAAATTACACACAGACCTCCCCCCCACACACACACACACACCTGCTCCCTCCCATCCCCCAGCCAAACGATTTTCACTTTTTGCCAACAGCAAAGGGGTGTCATACAATTTTTTTTTTTTTTTTCCTAGAAAAATCTTAATTTTTGGTTATATTTAAATTCCTTTAAAGTCCACTGACAACACAGTTGTCAGGTTTATTCCATGAAACAGAAGATGTTTAAAAACAGTAAAGCACAGAATTAAGCTGAATTTTTGTTTCACATAGTAGAAGGTGATTCCACTCCTCATGCTCACAAAATTGCAATTGTAAAATTGTTTACAGAAAAACACTACATGAGGAAATCTCCGGAGCACAGACGGAACACAGTGAACAAGGTCGCCTGACAGAAGCTAACACGTACAGATCTGCGCGTGTCATAGCGACAGACATCTGCTAGCCTCCAAATGTCACTCGCAGCTAGTGTGTCAATATTTACCCCCTGAGTGTGAGAAACATGACATCATTCATTCCACATACTGGCTCCCCATGTGGAAGCAACATTTGTGTTATAATAATGATGCTTTCAATGCAACAGCGCAGGAGAAGGCTTAATGGCCAGCAAATATGTGGAGCTATACAAGCTTCCTGTGCCTAGAGTGATTATGGGAAATATGAAGTAAGTGTGACCTCACTATCAAACAAAAGCAACAAAGTGAATATTCTGGTAAACGACAACACCTTTCCTGAATGAAGTTTGCTTCGTTTTTCTGAGATGTGGCAAATTGTGAACAAGCTGGATGCTCACGTTTCATAATCACCAATGCAATTAGAAAACGAATGTGACCCCATCAATACAGCAACCCAGCAATGTAATCCCAAAAACAGTCTGTCAAACTAGAATGTATTCAACATAACCAAGCTATTGTGTGCATCCTTACATTCAAATTGGACTCTCAGTGTCTCTCAGGCCCATCAAGGCATCACTTGTTAACCACGCATGTTCTGATTTCAAAGAGTCCTTGTCTGTGTCTTCATTGAGGACGAAAATAGTCATAATCTCTCAGGGGAGACGCAACGAGGACATCGAAAAACCGTAGGATCCGCAACGAGACGGCAGCCCTTTAATCAGGATGCTATTCTCCATTCTGATTGGAGAGCTCTTCATGGGCAGCAAGTATGGTTAACACTCAAGGGAATAACAGTATATTTCCCATTATTTTTCCATAAATGTACTTGTACTTTTAATGTTAAGTCATGGTTGGTATACAGGCCATTTTCTCTCATTGCCCTCCCAGCGGGGGAGTTTAGTTTCAGCCCTGCCCACTCACACACTGCAGAGGAAGCGTGATGCGGCGCACAAGTGAGCGCACGCGTGACCTCGTTTTGGTTTTCAGCAAACGCGCCTCGGCTGAGAAGTCCCCAGTTTGATATCCTCACAATTAGAATCGTTGAGCTAAAGAGTGGCTTGAGTGACACTCATGTGGTAACTCGTTTAGCACGAAACAAATGTCTGCTGCAATCCACCTAATGTAGCATTAGCATCGGTTTGCATGAAATAATCAAAATTTGTATCTCCTTCTATAATTTGGATTATTGGTGTATGCAGTATTATGCCAAATTAGCTCAGGCAATGCAAGCATAGAAGATGGCAACAAAGAAAGCAAAAGAAGAAAGACTGTTTGCAGTGTTACACTGAAAGTAGATGTGCATAATATGCTGCTAAGAATGAGGAAACTATGTTAGCATATTAATTTGGAATGAAATACACATTGGAACGCATCAACAAAGACAAGAAAGGACAAATATAGAAGGTGAAAGACTGTTTGGAGTGTTATGCTGAAGCAACCCATACGTTGCATGATGCGATGACCAAGAAAATAATGATAAAAAGCAAAAAATCATAAGTAAGGGAAGACCAACACCAGATTTGCGAGGATTCATTCAAACTACGGGCCTCCCGGGACGGACTACAACACGTTCGTTTCAAACGGATTGATACTCTTAAAAATACTTAATTTACAAGTAAAGCTAAGAATATTGCAGTGGTGTGTTTAAATGTACAGTGGTGTGTTTAAAATGTTATTCAATTTAATCAAGAATGGGATAACAACCATGTATGCTTGTAAATCTGACTTGTGAATCAGTGCCTTAACGTCATACAGTACGTTTGTAAATCTGACTCTGAGTCAGTGCCTCACCAACCCCAACCCTCACCGCACGTCACTGGTCTGGAATAATTTTCAACTAAAATGAGTGTGGAACAAAAGTACAAAAAATACTTTGGTAGATTTTAAACTCAAACAAAGAAACGGAAGCCAGTTTTCAGTAATATGCCCAAATAACCTTGATGATATGCTGCTTGCTGCAAGGAATAAAGAAACTCAGGGAAGAGTGTCGGGATTGATTTTGAACTTAAAAAAGTGTGAAGGGTATCAACGAGAAAGAAGAAAATGACCCTGACAGTGCATGACATGTTAATTGCAGCAAAGAATGAGGAAAGTCGAGATATATTGACGGTATTGATTTTGAAATAAAGTGTGAAAGGTATCAATGACAATGAAGAAAAAACCCTGACACTGCATGATAAGCTTGCTGCAAAGGAGGAACGGAAGGATTGATTGTAAGAATTGATTTTGAACTAACAGACAGTAAGCATGAAACACAACAAAGGTAACAATAAAGATAAATCACAACAAAATGGACCACCTTAAAACTAACAGCGCATGATATATATGTGACTTGCTGCAAGGAATGAGGAAAGTCAGGATAGACTTTGAACTAAAATACGTATGGAAGGCAATTACGATATAAAGAATAAAGAAGATGAATCGCAGTTTACGCAATATGTATCCTAGACGGTGCATGATATGCTGTTTGCCATGAATGAGGATATAAGTTGTCTCACCCTCTCGATCTTGTCCAGCCACTCTTTGTTCTGGGCCAGCTCCGCCATGAAAGCCTGGTGCTTGAGCCATTTCTTGTGAAGCTTCTGCGTGTCATCGCGGTTTCCATCTCTCGCCATCAACATCTTCTCGCTCACCCAATCGCCCAGCTGTGGAGAAAGATCAATCAATCAATCGATCAATCAATCGATCAATCAATCGATCGATCAATCAATCGATCAATCAATCAATCAATCAATCAATCAATCAATCAATCAATCAATCAATTGAATGATCAACCGACCAATCAACCAGTCAATCAAGATTTGTCATCATGAAGAAATGAGGGATGCCTCATATGATATTGCTTGAAAGCAACCAACTATTAAGTTAGTCTATACATGCTGTACAAATATTTACATATATACATATATATTAGAGCAGTCTGGCAATTACACTTTTAAAATAATTTATTGCTTTTTTTTTTTTTAATTGCGATTAATTGCATTTTTTTCTTCTAGTTCCTACAAAGCTTGTAACCGATATGTAAATTTTATTAAAATCTTGGAATGCATGTAAAATCATCAAATAGAAGAGTATTTAGATTCAAGATGTATTCTAATAGCTTCCTTTAATCCTTAAAAAAAAGTTTTAGTTAAAAAAATAATTGAACAAAATAATCATAACTAACTTAGATTTACAGGCATCTTTCTGATATTCCTCTACATATGTATCTGCATCTATAAAAGAATAATGTAAAAGACAAACTGTGATATAACAAAATCAATTCAACTGACTAAAGCATTTTTAGACTGCTCCTCCCTGACACGCACAAGTTTAGAAGACACACGCGCATGCACACGCACACAAACACACACAAGCACGCACGCACACACGCACACTCACACACAAAAACACATTCCATGTTGTCATAAGTCACTTTAAACACACAATAGCAAACACACACAGCAGAGCAGCACACTGGGACAAGGTCATACACACATGCTTATAAGTCGTCACTAAGTACACACGTCGAGCGAGCAGGAATCCCTACGTACACACGCGCGACACGCACACGACAGCATCGTGGTCTCCCGGCAACAACATCCTCAAATCCGCATGCAGCATCGCCTTCAACTCAAACTGGCTTTTACCGGCGACGCTCCTTAACGGGAACGGCCCAAGGAGGATGAAGAGATGGAGGAGGAAGAGGATGAGAAGGGGGCAGGGGTTCGTCGTCAGGGTCCGCATCCGAGCACGTGCGCAGGAGAAAGAGGGGGGAAACAACTCGCTCTCCTCCTCCTCCCCCTCCTTATTCCAAAACAATAAAATGGCAGACGGCCCGAGATGATGCGCTGGCACCTCCCACCTTCATTGAGGGAGGTGGGAAGCGAAGGGAGGAGGGGGAAGTGGGGAGGGCTTACCGGACACAGCTGATGATGGAGCGGGTGTGTATGTGTGTTTCCTTTGAAAAGGACACACACTTCTACACACCCCACCCCCACCTCTGCAGTTGGCCACCCGACTGCAGTCGCATCGCACGAGCAGGAATCATACAACGACTTGTCCTCAACCAGCCGACATGCTGAGCCTCAGTGCACAGGGGCGATGGCAGGGAGGCATTCTGGGTAATATTTTTAAGCGAGCAGTACGCATATATTGTGTTTTACAACCGTACAAAAGCATTTTCAACTATATATTGTGCCCACTTCACGTTGGTGATCTGTGATCGACCTGCTCAACTTTACATCATCTGCGAGTGGAGGTCTTACTGCGGTTTCTAAAAAAGCATACAGCTAAGCCTCGATTATATGCGCTTCAATACTACGCGACTTTCTGTTTAACGATTGTCATGGACCCCAAATTTTTCTGGCGTATTTTAAATGGACGCTATTGTAGAAATTGCAGTGCGAAAAGACACTTTTTCATTCCTCAATAACACGGCGGGCCACGACACATCAAAAACTACAGTTATGTCTTGTTAATTTGCAAATGCAAACACGTGCAATACGTATTTCCCAACAGCACTTTGTATTTTGCACGCTTCAATCTACTGCATGGACGCAAGCATGTCTATATCTGCTTCTGCAAGGGCTGTGTGCACTAAAAAGAGCCAGGAAGTAAGTCAGCTGTGTTCACTTCCACAACAGCGCAAACGCCCATTTCTTACTGCGCCCGTCTTTGAAAATACCAAAAGAGAGCTCACCCATGCGCACACTTAGGACTGCACTTTGCACTCAACTTGCTCTTGGCATGTAAAGCAGGACCCAAATGACTGTCAAAAATGCTTTTGAACACACCCATTGTGCCACTAATGACGAAAAAACAGTGCAGTGAATTAAAAAACATTTTCTCACACTGAATTTCTTGTATTTGAAGATCTTGTATTTTACATACATTCTACTACTATACCGTATAATTATAGAGCGTGAGGTCCATTCCTTTTCATGCAGTAAATTAGTGATGAGAAGCCACACTCATAAATAATTGAGCAGAGACAAAGTTGCACAAACTCAACCAGTTTTGAGGTCCAGAAAAGGAAGGTTTCCTAAATTCACAGACCAAAAGTGTATTCGAAATCCAAATGTGTATTTAATCTGCTGTAGATCAATTGATAAACCAAGCTATTCAAAAGACCACCAAAAAACAACAACAATAAAAAGTGACATTGCTCTCTTTCCTGACTGGTCATGGAAATGTAAAAAGGGAGCAAAATCTAGCTGAACGCCAGCAAATAGACAAGTATTCTTTCAAATCGGCACATTTTAATCCATTTTAATGGACACTGGAAATTGACTTTTTGTGAACAAAGGATTTTGTTTTGACTCTTCTGAGACTGTTGTGGTTCATGAGATTCCAACTGTTTTGGAGCAAAAGAGTTGGTATGAGCCAAACCCATTCAGTTTGTTTTGGAATTTTTGGATGTTTTACTGTTGTCTTTGTTGTGCTTTTTGGGGAAAATGGCGAATCGAATATGATATTTTGGTGATGACTGTAAAAATGATAGCATGACTTGGAGTAACAAATTTCGACACATTTACAATTTATACCATATGACCAAAACATAGTGTTTACAAAGCCACTGACAAAAGAAGGTCTTTACCATATTGCATAACATACCTCGTGACAGTCTTGGAGGAACCTCTGGAGAGCCCACTGGTCATTGAGTTTTTCCAACCACTGCTGGGCCTGCTCCCGGTTCTGGTTGCCCCTGAACCCAACATGCAAGAATGTCAGTTTGACACTGTTGCTCTAAACTTTACAGGACAGAAGTGTCCCTGTTACTTTACTATTACACAAATTGCTATTACACAAATTCCAGAAATACAGGAAGATCATCTTATGAAAGTTCTGTGCATGTTATTGACAATTTAACTAATAAAAATAATAACTGCAGCATAAATGGATGCATTAGAATTGTTAATTCACTGAAATGTAATAGTGAATAATCATGGTACATGCTTCTTTATATTGAGCGGATAGGCGCACAAACCTCTCCACCCGTCAACACTCTCAGCCCTGCCCCCCACCACACACACACACACACACACACACACACACACACACGCACACACACACACACACGCACACACACACACATTCAGACAAATTTCATGGGCAGGTGTCAGTTCCGGCTGCAAATGCTCGTTGTTGAATAGTGGCTGAATAACAAAGCAACAGCTGCACTCACATTTGTCTGTCTGAAACATTTACAGAAAATACACTATGTCGACACAAGTATTGGGTCAAACATTTTCAACTGTGTGAGTATTTGTATATGATTTGTATTGATAATAAAACATAGTTGATTCAAATTCTTTCATGTTATAACTCATTTAATTTTAATGAATTGTTTTAATCAAAATGCAAAAGGTTGAATCTATAATTGCCATATATTTTTATTTAAAAATATTTTTATTAAATATTATTATTTAATATTTATTTATAAATCAATTAAACATATTTTCCTTCAGTTGTTTTTTTTTTTTTTTAAAAAGAAATGGACTTAACAAAAGCCCAGAAAAAAAATATTCTCAGATATAAATATAAATAATATTATTAATAATAACCATTTATTGAAGAGTTTATCACACTATGACACTGATGCTACCCACCAGCCCGTCTATCGCATTTCCCATTATTGTTTAGCACTAAGCAAAAGGGCATAATAAATGAAGATCATTTTATGGTTGAGTACCTGTTGGCAAGGGTGTCTACACGTTCTCGTATGCGCTCCGAGTAGATGTTGTTCTGGCTGATGAGGCTCTCACCGGCCTCAATGACGGCCTTGATGCGGTGCAAGTTGAGCTCCATGGTGGTGGTGAAGTCCTTGTGCTTCTTCACCGCAGCCTCCACTGTCTCCACCGTGGTGGGAAGCTCCACGTGGGCTAATGCCGACTCCTATATCACATAGCAACAAATGACTTTGATTGAGGGCTTCTGTTGGACTAAAATATTTGATTTGGATATTATTTTTCTTCACATATCACTAATGGGTTAAAACCCTAACCTTCCTCACCTGGTTATTGATAAAGGACTCTGCCTGTTTGACATCACGCAGGAACAAGTGGAATATGTGTGCCTGCACCAAGACGTCCCGCCGGCTCTCCCACATCTCCAACAGCTTGTTCCAGCCCACGTCCAGCTTCTGCAGCCACTGCTGCAGTGCGGCCTGCGGAAGAGGCGCCTCCTCTGACTCCAGTAACTCGTTCATAGCCTGCAGACGCTCATAGTCCTCCTCGTACCTGCGGAGAATAACTGGTTAACTTTTTTTTATGATAAAGTGTGGTGTGAGTACACAAAGGTACACACCGTCCTATTTCTTCCTTGAGTGCAGCGTGTTTGTTGATGAGTTTCTCAGCTTCCTCCAAGTCATTGGGCAGCTGGTCCGAGGCAGCAGACGTCTGCGTTTGGACTAGCCAGGTCAGAAACAAGTCCAAGTCCTGGTGGGATGCAGCAACATGGCAATGAAAGTGTGACATGGACTATTTTTTGACTTTCTGGATTAAATAAACTGTTTAATGCTTTGAGTAATTAGCAGTTAACTGGTATGAGTGCCATCTGCTTACCTGGATGAAGCTCTGCAACCTGCCGGCCACCATAAGTGAGTCCTCGCAGCCCTGCAGAGTACATTTAAGCTCCTCCCACTCCACGCTGATACCGTCGAAGGGAAGCAGGACTTCCGTGGCCCGATCGGCATGGGCGGTGGCGAGGTGCTCTGCTTCCTCCTGCATCCGTAAAAATTAAACTAGGACTGACATTTCTGCCTTTGCTTCTCTATCATTATAGACAAAAAAGAAAAATTCAAGTGTTTTTGAAATGTAAAATCTTTACGTTCCCCGCCGTGCATACCTGTAGGTGCATCAGCTTGGGCTCCAGCACAGACAGGGCTCCCTCCATGGTGGAGAGACGACGCTGCAGAGACAGAACACCACCCAGATCGCTGCCGGCGTACTGGGTAGCGTCGATGGCCTTGCGCTTCTCCTGTATCTGAGACTTAATTTCGCTACACTCCAACAAGTAGTTCTGAAGACGCTGCATGCTGTCTAGCTGATTCTTCTTCTGCTCCACCAGAGCCACGATGCTGTTCCACCTGGCACGGGACCAATATGTAAACTAGATCAGATACATAGTGTGTGATCTACATTTCTCTCCTCAATTCCATTCTACTCAAGACCTTACTTGACCTTACTTCCTTCAAGGTCTTCCCCAGTTTCTGTGGTTCTAAGTTGGAACCTCAAGTGGCTTTTGTGTCAGTACCTGGAGTTTAGGTGGTCCTGACAGCCTCTGACTTCTGTGGAGGATGGATGTCCCCCATCCAGAAGCTGCTGGACTATCTGGTTGACATCCAATATCCTCCCCATTAGGCTGTTCATCTCCTGATCCAGGGACTCGAACCTGTGAAAAAAAAAACATGAAAGTTGAATGTAACGTTACCCTTTCTATGTAACGTTTGCTTGTTTTGCTATGCACTTTGTCATCTCTCTAAAAACATAGAAGATAACCTCATGTCATGACTAAGCACCTGAACATATACATGAAGATAAAGTGGAAACATGTTCCCTTTCCGGCAGTGTCCTACCTGTGTGTCACCACCTCCACGTCTTCGAGCTTCTCGGGAATCTCCATCTTGTTCAGCCATTGCTCCTTTTCATCTATCCACAGCTCACACGCATTGACTTCGCTGAACATACGATAGACGGCCAGGGCGTCGTGGAGCCACTGTTGGCGGAGGACGCCCACCTCCACCACCTCTGTGTACAATTGCTCCACCTCAACCATCCGAACCTGTACCTCCTGCACAAAATCACATGGAGAAGCCACCAAAACGGAGATCAGACAACATCAACCAGTTACTCACCAATTCTCCAATTTCCATGCATCTTTATTTATCACTATGGCTGATCAATTACAATATAAAAATAATCATAATTAATAATAATAATTGCACACACCTCTTGCTCTGTGTAACGCAGCGGCAACACTGTCAAGTGTTTGCGCAGCGCCACCACATGCAGCCGATGCTTGTTGATATCCTCGCTGACGCCACGGTGCTTCTTGAGTAGTGAGCATGTGGAGTATTCGTCATGGCCGAAGTCCTCGCTGGACACCAGGCGATAGGAGTCTTGTAGCCACGCCACCAGGTCGTCCATCTCGGTGGAGAACTGGAAAAAGTTGAGCGCTTCCTGTAGGTGGGCGAGGCGCTGCGCAGCTTGCTCCTCTAGCCGCGTCCACTCGTCAGTCACATCCAGGATGCGCTCTTGGATGCCCACTGTACCCAAGTTCTTCTCATTCAGGATCTGCTGACCGCCCTGGATAGTCGCCTGAAGACAATTTGAAAAGCTTTATCATTTTTCCATTTATGCTCGACAGAGGGGACACAAACACACATGGACGAAAGCATGCACACATACGCAAACAAACACACCTCCAGCAAGGCTCGATGGGCCATCAGTTCCCCAGCGAGGGTCTTATGTTTCTGGAGTAACTTGAGCACGCTGCTGAGGTCTTTGCCATAGCCCTGTGCACCCAGGATGGAGCTCTTTTCCCGGATCCAGGCCTCAGACTCCTCCAGTTCCTGTTTGGAGGACACATGTTAACATGTTTGCATTTTAGCATAGAATTTGAGCCTCAATCTTAGACCTGGAAAAAGGCCCAAAGCTGCCTGGACTCCTCCAGCTCAGAGCGCCGCTTGGCCGCCAACTCCTTTAGCTCTTCTAGGCAGGACAAAACGTGATTGACCCGGTTACGGATCACCTGGGGGTCGCATGGCTGATAACCTTGGAGATGAGAAATACAAAGTCGGTCATTTTCTGGTTGCTAGCCTCTATGTGGGTAAATTAGTGTTATGTGTACCCTCAATGGTGGTAAATTTGAGTGCAGCGACATTGAGCGTCTCCACCCTCTCAGCCTGCACCCCAATGTCGGCCTCTTGCAGGCTGTGCTTCTGCAGCAGGTCGTCCACCTCCAGAAGATGCTTTCCAAAGTCCTTAGACAGCAGTTGGGCCTACAAAGGAGATGGCAAGGAGGTTTGTAACAGTCGGTGGATAGATGGATGGATCTTGAAGGTACTTGACAATAGGTGGGCAAATTATGGCTCGTGAGCCACATACAGTATGTTTCTTTATTCTGGTCCATCGAGCATTTTACATTAGCAAGAGACCTTTTATGTAAGTTTGTTGCATAAGTTTAATCGTTGTCTTAAAATTATTTATTATTTTTTTATTTTTCAAATAAATATATGTCATTCATAAATTAATTGAAAACAATACATACCAATTTATAAAATAAAAAATTTGACATTTTTTAAATACATTTTATGAAATAATGGGTTGAATAAAATACTGTCAAAATAAAAAGAAAAATATTAACAACATGCACAAGCTTTTAAATTATTTTACATTGTGAATTAAATAAGAATTATTATTAGAAACGTTTTTACATACACGTTTAACAATTTGTAAATTGTTCTAATGTTTCAGCTACCTGTGTGTCCTCCATCCAGTCGATCATGTAGACCATATCCTGGAAGGTCTTCTGCAGGGCCAGGTTCTTCTCCAGCCGGGTTCGCCTGCCTGCAACCAGCTCCTTCAGAAGACTCCACTGTCCCAGGATGTTCTCCTTGCGGGCCAAGATGCGGCGGATGTCGTAGTAGCTCTCCACCTCCATCTCGGAGGCCAGCTCCACTACCACACTGATTCGCTCCTCGTATGAGGCAATATCTGCCTCGATGGCCTCGTGCTTCTTCATGGCTGCCTCAACCGCAGGAAGATCGTAGCCGAAGTTGTCCTAGTGGGGACAGAAAACATTCTGAAGATTTTTTTAGTGGACATGTTAAACTTCTACCACAATAGCCACCACCTTCAAGGATGTAGGCAAGCGCTCGAGTGTTTTAGATTATTAGAGTTGGAATGAGTTTTAACCTCAAAGATAACATCTCACACATTTAACATTTAGGGGTAAGCTTTCCAGTTGCCTCTTGTTTCCGTCGACGTTGTCAGGAAATGTCATTTAGTCTGTTTCGGACATCCACAAATCGTTACAGTTGATAAAAACATTTTTTAACTGAAAATTATGCCAGACTGAATCTGATTTCTACACCCACATTTAAATAAGGAAAGTACCACCCGCATCTATCTGGGTGTACAGAGAAGTATCCACTTTCTGATTTGGGATGTTTCGGCCTTCCACAAATCTACGGATCGTTAGATGGAAATGACTTTTTAACTGAAAGTCACACAGGGATTAATCTAACTTCTACTTTGACATTTTTATGAGTGAGCTTTCTTCTCTGACAAGGGAAAACGAAAACGAGCCAAGATTTTCAGCTGTTTCAGCCATTCACGGTTGATTACGGTTGGAAATAACTTTTTAATGGAAAGTCATACAGGGATGAATCTTCTTCTGACTTCCTGACGGGGTGAGCTTTAAGACACTACCAAGTCATTCATTCTATGACATCAAGAAGCCTCGGGTGCTTAGGTGTTATTCTTCACAGTACCTGTGACACAAGCCTCTGGTTCTCGTTGAGCCATGCTTGTCTCATGGTGGTTTTGTGGTCAAAGCGCTGAGCCAGCAGCTCTAGCTTCTCCTGGCGAATCAGCTCCTTGCGCAGAGCCACGCCCCTCTCATGCTCCGCCTTCTCCAGTCGCTCCCACGCCTGGAAAGACGCTACATGAGGCTAACAAGCAAATGAACTTCAAAAGACTAATATTTCGTAAGACCACCTTGTTGATGTCAGAGATGAGCTTTCCCTCGTGAGGCATGTAGGCTTTCTGGTTGTTGGCTCTTAGTTTGCTTTGGATGGTGAAGAGAAGGACTTCTAGGTTCCCTTTTTCTTGGAACCTGCGGTCAAGAAAAGTTATCTTGACGTGGGACAGCATTTTAGTTGCTTTGAAGGAGATTGTTGGACAATGGTAAGATTTGTTTACTCCTGCCTCAAAGTCAGACAGCCTTACAGATGTTGCGGCTAATGCCATTGGAGTGAGTCAAATAATTGCATGGTGAAATCTGACCAAAAAAGCTTCCTTGTCAATCAAATTTTGATTTGGGGTGTTTTTTCTGTTCACCGATTGTTATCGTAGGAAATACCTTTCACATGAAAATCAATGGATGAATGGGCTGTGCTTTGAATCTAATTTCTACACTTGCATTTTTTGGAGTGGCCTTCAACTCACTTGATGGGCTTCTCGACAGTGCAGTAGGTGGTGAAGGCCTGAAGTTGCTGTTGAACGCCAGTTAGTGAGTTGGCAAACTTCTGATTACCAATGACTGCGATGGTCTTCTCGATCCACTCTAGCAAATCCGACGCCAGCGCCTCATAACGTTCCACCAGCTTCTCGGACTCAATACAATTGTCCAGGACCTGAAGCACATGATGACTACTGGTTGGACCCAAACACGTTTGGAATAAGGTGGGGATGAACCGTCTGTTACCTTGCCGACTCTCTTGCCCTCCACTATGAGAGCTTTCATCTTGGAGAAGTAGTGGTAGTAAGAGACCACATAGGTGATGATGGACTTTTCGTCTGGATTCTCTGTGTTCACATCTGTGCATGAAGAAATCAAACCTTATTTTTAGAGCACTCATGAATAACAAGTGAGATCCAGTGCTCACCCTCAGGGTCCAGCAGTTTGGTGAGGCCCAGGTTCTGCTCGGCAACATTGAAGGCCTGCTGCAGGTTGTGAGTGGCGTTGGACCTGGTCAGCTTGTTAAACTCAATCAGATCTGGTCTGCAGAAGTAGGACACTTTTAGACACTCACTTTTAAATGACCATTTAACTTGCATGCCTATCTCTGCATCACACATTCCCACAATTTGAATTCCCTCAATTGAAGACTGGAGGGGTGGGGTATTTTAGGTCAAGTAAAAGAGGAGTTTAAAACACAAAAGGACCATTATGGCGAATGAATGAATAAGGATGCAGACTGGGTTGTACAAATATTGTAAATGGCCAATAACATACGTACGTAAACAAGGACACATACTATAACATTGCTGGATCTACTTGAGAAACATCTATACATTAATATACCATAAAATAACAAATAAACGTAATACATTTAATTTTCTTTTTTCCTAATTTATATGTGTTTCATTTAAGTTTATATATTTATTATTTTCTAACTATCTTTTATTATTGTGAAAAAACATGTCAACCTGTGTCTGTGTATGAGAGCGTTGAATGCCAGGCCATCCCTCCAGCAGCTGGTGAAGTTCTGAATATTCACCTCAGAGTACCTAAAAAGCAAAGTAAGTGAGTGAGTAAGTAAGTAAGTAAGTAAGTAAGTAAGTAAGTAAGTAAGTAAGTAAGTAAGTAAATAAATAGATTAAAAAAATAAATAAATAAATAAAAAAATAATAAAAATAAAATAAAATAAAATGCTCTAAGTACGTTAGCGTTAATGTGGACTTTCCCCTCACCCGGCAGTCTTCATCTGGCACCAGAGCAGGAGAGCATCTTTGGCTGAGCGCGTCTCTCGGTTGTCAGCTGTGGCGATCTTGATCACCTGGATCTGTGCAAACACACAACAATGATTCACAACACTCCCTACGACACAGGCGACGGACAACATTCAAAGACTCCTGGCAAGACCGCATAAAATAACAAAACAATTATAAATGATAGCTTGGTTTCAAAAAGACGACCATATTGTGTCTTATGGGTGGCTACTATGTACTCCAGACCCACAATTATTGGAATAAAAGTAAAGCTAAGTTTCCAAAATGTCCGCTTTTTAAACAATACATGTGTTATTTAATCATTCCTTGCTGCTTAACGGATTTTATTTTTCATTATTTCGCATTAGCTCAAGTAATAATGCTTCTGTGAAGAAGCACGTGGTTAATTATTCAAGGTTATGTTGAATGACCAAATAACAACCTCTTCTCTTCTACACAATACATTTGTTTGAATTGAAGGGCCACTAAACTCCTATGTGTGATCTTGACTTCAACACTTGATGAGATCGAAAGCGTACTTCTATTTACTGCACGCTTCTAAAAATACATTTTCTAGTTACTCTCTCCACCTCCTCCATCTCCTCTCCTTTTTCATCTTCCTCGTCTTCTTCAGTGTACTGTCAAAGCATTCTTCTTTAAGCACAAAGAGGAAAGGCAGAGACAAGAAGTGCGAGAAGGAATTGTTCCTTAGAAAGAAACTCTCAAATGTTGACGTTCTTTTACAAAAGAACTACATGTGTAAGGAAACGTGGTCAAGTATACATGTATGCACCTATTTATCTTTGTAAATCAATACTGCAATTTTGGACCTATGGCTCCTACAAATATATACATATTAGCATGTATCTTGATAATTAAAAGAATACTTAATAAAGTAAAGCAGTCCATGTGGCCTCTGCATCAAACTCCCATGAGAGCAGGGAATCCCCTGAGACCAAGGGAGGCCATGCGAGAGTCCAGATGATGCCATATAACTATTTTACTGTTATGTGCCACTGATGTATAATAAACACAGTAGCTTGTGACCACCCTGGACCATCCTGCATCACACATCTTCACTGTGATGCGTGTGTGTGTGTGTGTGTGTGTGTGTGTGTGTGTGTGTGTGTGTGTGTGTGTGTGTGTGTGTGTGTGTGTGTGTGTGTGTGTGAGTGGACTCTTTCTATTGTGTGGACTCTTTCTATTGTGTGAGGCCTTGAAAGACTCCCCCCCCCCCCAAGCTGTGGTTGACATTCAGAAAATACCAAGCAGCTGATTGGGTGACTACCAGGGCAGGTCATTATATTCATTTGAGCGGCTTTGGGGGCAGTTTTGAGGCCCTATATACAGTTCAGCCTGAGGACACCACATGGCGAGACACTATTATTACATTGGGGGTGCGGGGGTTGTCAATGTATGCATCTGTGCTTTTCTTGAGGGAGAGTAAAGCCTCCACACCACAGCAGTGGCGATAATGCATCAAAGCTTAACATAATTTTTTTTTTAAAACAAATAAAACCAATTTCTGTTTACTTAATTGCAGATTTGGCATTACTGGCATTAGGTCTGCTCATCCATTCAAAATATTTTTAGCGACTATGCCCAACAGACCTTATCAAGCTTTATAATATCACAAGATATTTCCGAGATTGCTAGATATTAGCGTACTATATGTTGGCATGTAAGCACATTAGCAAACTAGCTCTTTGCATGTTAGCCCATCAGCTCTTTGCTTGTTATCATTTTAGTCTTTAATATTAGTTTTTGCATGGTACCTGGAAGCGGAGGATGATGGTCCAGATGAGGCCCAGTGTGAGACGATGGTTCCCGTCCACAATATCATGTGAGCCCACATTCTCCAGGTGTACCCTCTGCTCCTTGAGGAACTGGAGTGCTTTGTCCACATTCTCCAGAGAATGGATGCGCATGCGACCTCGTGTCGGCCTCGGCTGGAGCGGTGAGAAAACATAAATATAACGTCAGCATTTGCTGCCTGTGCTGAGTGATAGCATGTCAGCGTTTTGTTAGCAACATGACAAGTGGCTGCCATCTTTGTGGAATTTTCAGATGCATGGAATGAGAGTACTTTAAATGCCTTTAAAAACCTCTATAAATGAAATATTCCACTGCCTACAATTCCTTTGTCAGAAATCATTTTCTATTTGAACTATTTAAGTGTTTTTAGGGCAAGTGACACGTTTGGCAACAACTCTCACCAGCAGCTCCCCGCTGAGGACCTCTAGCAGCCGTGTGAGCATGTAGCCATCGCGCAGGTCATTGTAGAGGTCTGAGATGCGGCAGGACACTCGGGCCAGATGGGAGTTAACCCATTTAGTAAAGGTCTTCTTCTGGACGGCGTCTCGTTCCTCTGAAAGGATTTAGAGAAAGAGTATTTGGACTTAGTGTAGGCAAGAGTATAATGTAACATAGGGCTGGGTGATTAATTGGTTTTAACAATTAATTTAAAGAAAATCTTTAAGTATTTATTAATAATTCCGATTCATATCTAGAACACGTGATTTAATTATTATTTTAAATATTTGTAACTGTGTTTCACTGTATGTTGTCCTTTTAAAATAATTTTACATATGTGGACTTTCAAAAATTATTTTTAGTGTTTTTTTCTGTATTAAATTTAATGGGTTTATTCTTTTTTCTTTTTGTCCTGAGCGATTTAGTTTGTGTTCCCTACTGGACTGATGTGCACTGCATCTACTCTCAACAACGTGATGAACAGAGAGGAGCCAGTTCATAAAACCAGTGACATTTTTCCAAAGAGAAAACATTTGTCGTCACATTATCTCTTACAAGAAATATCTTATAATATTTGTCTTAAAGTTCATTCAAGTTGATGTCAAGAGAAAAACACTTTCAAAACTGGTTTGGTATCACGGAAGATAAAGGAAAAAAAATGTATTTAGACGAATGTCACTGTCCTTTGCTTTTTGAACGTTTTTATTTATTTTATTTATATCTTCTAGGTCTAGTTCCGATTACCTGCCAGGGCTTTGATGCGGGAGCACTCAAACAACTTGGAGCTAGTGCACTCCGTTTCCCAAAATGCAGAGCTGACAGGCCGGTTGTTGTTGTTGAGCTGGCGCTGGGCGTCGGCGTTGTCCAGGTCTGAGGAGGCATTCGCCATGGCGCCCCCGACGCCCTACCATGCACACACACACACACACACACACCCACACACACACACACGAACGCACACAGTTTTCAATACACACAAGTGCATAAAATGTTCACAAGAAATGTTTTTTAGCATGTAATTAGAACAAAAACCTCCATCCAAGACAAACAGTAAAGATGAATAATAAAACTGAAATAAATCCATCAATAAAAGCAGGTACCTTCAAACAAAAATGGCTGCCGAAATTCTAATTCAAATGAATAACAGTATCAATAAAACTGAACTAAAGTAAATGACTAAGTTAATTAAAATAAAATAAAAAAAACACCCAAAAATAATAAAAGTAAATATTTGGGGAAATGTTCATCTTTAAGGACATGGTTAGGGGTGATATACGTAGTTAGAATTCAAGTCCTGCTTTGGACCGACGTCAAAATGGCAACTAGTTGTTGGAGAGATGCTAGCCTGGTATCTGGCTACATTCAAGCTGCCTGCGAGCCACATGCTGCTTCATCACATACAGACATGCTAAGAAAGAGCGAGACAGTTGCCAATATCAATCACTCACATAGTCCCTTGCAGGCATGTTCCTCCTTTTTGACCCAAGTCTTCATCAAAGCTGTCAACTTCTCATCAAGAATGTCAAAATGCAAAATCCATATGACGCATACACCTGACCAACAGCTGGCCTTGCGAACATGTGCAGAGGGCTGGACAAGTTCAACTGCAACATGTCCGTGATTACTTCTGGCTTGTTAATTTATGTTAAATTATAGTTCATAAAGATACTTACGCCTCAAGTGTGTTGGAAATAGATAAAAGGTACAAGCTATGATTCCCTGTTTGCTATGAAGGCACCTAGTGAAGCTAGCACAAGCTAATTATAGGAAGTTAGTCCTTCTTTGTAGTGTTAATTTGTGACTTTGAGGTTCTATGTTGACTCATAAATTACCTCATAATACCTGAGGTTGGTCCACGGGTCCCTCTATCTTATACATGCACATTTAATCAAAATGGCTCCTGCGTCTCGTGTATTTATCTGAGAAAGGAGGTAAATTAAAACAAAGATACGTTGTGCAACAACTAAATATGAGAAAGAGCGAACTTGTTGCTAGCCAGTCAACTAGCCACAATAACGCATGCAAATTGATTTAGTCTTTGATTAATCTGAGCTGACTTCTGGCGACAGAAGCGGGATACAAGCTGGTAATTGCAGAGCACACATATAGACAAACAAGCACTCGTGCGCATAATCACACATAATCACAGTTTGGAATCTTACAATAACTTAAATTGACTTTTTGGGCAAGAGATGTGGAAAACACCATGAAATGGTCACCAATCAAATGTGGGCCAACAATATAGACAACAACTGACATTCATGTTAATCAATTTACAATCTTTTTTGAAGCTATCATGAATGTTTGGGAACAAGGGAGGAAAGCCCCACTCAAGCAGGAGCAGGAGATGCAAACTCCACCAAATTCAAACCAGAGTCTCGGAGCTTTAACGCAGGCTTGCTTATTACCCCATCATGCTGCTCGTCATAAAAATGTCCAAAGTAGAAAGTAAGAAGTATCTGTGCAGCTAGTGTGTGTGCTGCTGATGCTGCATATATAAGGCCTGCTGCTCCATGGACAAGGATGCTCTCACTTTCACGCGCCCTCTGACGTGCACCGTCAACACTCGTCACGGGTGCGCCATCCATCACATGTGCACCGTGCACGGCCGGACTACTGCGGTGCGGTACTTCTGCAGCCTGACGCATGCCCGGATGCCGACTCTCCCACCCACCGGTCCAAGTGGAACCATATCCCCTCAGTCCCCCCCACCCCTCCATTCATTCTCCCTTTCTGGCGGTACCCCGTCTTACCTTCCGCGCGTGTGCCGAGGACGGACCTTTGTGTCTCCCGGCGATTGAGTGCACGTCGCTGGCTTGCTCTACACCGGCAAGTCAGTACGAGCAGAGCGGATGAGGCCCCCGATTAAGCGCAGGACCGGGAGGTGCTGGCCTGGCTGCGGTTGCCGAGGATGATGATGACATCCATAGGACGGACCCTCTCCACCCCACCACCACCGTTACCACCTGACAAAACCTCCTCCTCCTCCTCCTCCTCCTCCTCCTCCTCCTTGGCTTCGTCCTCTTCCTCGGCGTGGAGATGCGGGAAATAGAAGCAGCAGCGGGGACGGGAGGGGCCGAGAAAAAGCGAGAGATCACATAAACGTCACTAGAGGGCGCCCTCCAACAAACGCATGTCAAATCAATTAGCAGTAGAAAAGTAACTGCTCAACAAATTTAAACATACATTTTAAATCAGAGACACCAGGACGCTTGTTCCGAATATGAACTCGGTTTTATCCAGACCATCAAGTATCAATAATAATAACAATAATAACAATACTACTACTAATAATAAATTTCCTACAGTCATGAATTTAGTATCATTTTGGGTTGGTTCTAGCTGCAAGAGGATATTTTTCTGAAACGTGATAGTTATAGTAATATTCAACGCATGGTAAAATCTGTCATGCGCAAGATTTATAGGTCAAACTTAAAAACAAGCAAATAAAAAATTTGATCTAGATTATTAATATTGCCAGAGAATAGAATATAGAGCAAGAATGTAATCATAAATAATCATATATGCAAATGATATCATAATTGATATTATAAAATATAAAACAGAATAAGATTATCTTAAAAAATACACAAGGACATTGAAATAATTTTAAAACAATACAGAATTAGAATAGTTTTAAAACCCAATCTGGATCAGAAACACAGACACCCGCTTAAAATATAATATTAATAAATATTTTTATGGAGTCTTAAAATGTAATAAAGAACAATTGCCAATAATATTAAAATATGATTAAGAACAATAACAGCTATACACATTTGACTAATATTGCAAAACCCCTCATTTTAAAGATTTTTTTTTCTTCAGGATTCATACTTATGTACTTTCTGAATACGTCGAATTTTTTTCCGAGTATTTAAATTCAAAATGTGCACCCATATCGCATACAAATGACGAAGTAAAAGTGGGTTAAAAGGCGTGTGGGGCGTTTGGGATACTGTACCTTTAAATGAGCTTGAGGGGAGGAACCAAATGTTAGACGGAAGCTGCACAAGGCGGCTGAACAGTCTGAATGTCTAAGTCTCTGTGTGTTTAATGTGACAAGTTTTTTACTCTCTGGGTCTCAGCACGCTCTTAACGTTGACAATGTCGGACTCTGTTAAAAACGTGGTCATTTTTGGATCGACGGGAATGACCGGCCAGGCCGCCCTCCCTCTTGCAGCGGCTGCAGGTGAGAGAACGGATGACATCATGACGTCATGACGTAACTGTGTCTCGTTAAAAAAGAAAAAAAAACTGTAACTAAATAACTGTCTCGTTTAAAAAGATAGTCTTTCAATTAATATCGTGCCAATGTTTTTTTTTTTTTTGCATAATAATAATAATAATAAAGGTCATCATCATCATCCAAACTCGAAATTTGCATGTGAATACTGACGACTTGATGCGGTTGAATGAATTAGAAATGTAGATTTTGAATAGGAGAAAAACGAATAAACTTTCCCATTAATTTTTAATGGCAATGGTAAACCTGTTTAATGTTTAATTTAATGTGACTGTCCTGGTCCAGAAACTGCAAAGTCATATAGGGTTGGCATGGTGATGATAGATGCTTGTTATCTTGTTTGTACAGAAGGGGCGATGTCACTCTAACTGTTTAGTCCAGTTTGGGTGTGTATGCAAGCATGTGTACGAGCACGTGTGTGTAAGGGTGTGCGCTCTCGTGTGGATGATCAACAAGGACGAGTTGTCAGATACATCTGCTGGTCGTCAAATCATCAAGAGAAGGTTCTATTTCCAGAGACGGATTTGTTTTTTTCATGATTTCATTTAGTCGTTTTTATTGTGCTAACTGCTAAGTAACCAGCACAGGACTGGCTGTGTACCAGCGCTTTCTGTTCATTGAAGGAAAACAAACAAAAAGTTAAAGAAACAGCAAAAAACGTGATTTGTGAAATATTTCCCTACTTCACACTCACCTGCTCTCCATCCTACAGACTACAATGTGACTGTGCTGGTGCGAGATCCAGCCAGGCTGCCGGCGGACCACAAGGCCTCCAGGGTGGTGGTGGGCGATGTGCTCAACAAGGACGATGTGAAGAAAGCCATGGAGGGCCAGGATGCCGTCATCATCATCCTAGGAACCAGGAATGACCTCAGTGAGAACAAAACACAAATAACTAA
This sequence comes from Syngnathus scovelli, assembly GCF_024217435.2. Classification (NCBI taxonomy): domain Eukaryota; kingdom Metazoa; phylum Chordata; class Actinopteri; order Syngnathiformes; family Syngnathidae; genus Syngnathus; species Syngnathus scovelli. Next base: position 8,815,875 of record NC_090853.1, read on the forward strand.
TATAGTGAATGCCCCCACTATTCACCAGAAACTCTCGCACACAAAAAAACTCTCCCACTCATAAAAACCTCCCCCATATAGTATACACATGGCAAAAAATCACACGCCCCAAAAAAAACTTCTCTCTTTACACCCAAAAAACTCTCATACACTCCAACAGCCTCTCACACACACCAACAAAACGCTCACACACAAAATCACATTCAAACTAATCACAAACCTCTCACACACACCAAAGACCTCACGCAGCACACCACAAAAACTCATGCACAGAAAAGCCACCCTCACAAAAAAAAAAACCTCTCACGCGCACCCAAAAATCCTCTGCCACTCAAAACCTTGTTTACTAATCAGATACCTTTCACACTAACTCAAAATATCAGTGAAAAACTAAAACTCCTATAAAGGTTTTTTGGTCACACCAAAAAAAACCCTCTAACATGCCCCCCAAAAAATCATCAAGTTGTCATTTGGCAAAAGTCCACTGTGTGCGCAAAATGTCATATTTGAGCTATACAACACCTTTTGAAAAAGTGTAGACTGACAACCAAACTTGTCTGTGGTGTGTTTCTATCAGACCCGACCACCGTCATGTCCGAAGGAACCAAAAATATTGTGGAGGCTATGAAGGCTCGTGGCATCCGCAAAGTAGTGGGCTGCATGTCAGGTACGACACGTTCCGTTTTCATCTTATTTGTATCTTTCTGAATATTTTCACCTGATCCGTGTTCTTCCTCCTCCTGCGGGTCAGCCTTCCTGCTGTGGGACCGCTCCAAAGTGCCGCCGCGTATGCTGGCCGTCACCGAAGACCACGACAGGATGTACGACATCCTAAAATCGTCCGGCCTGGACTACGTGGCCGTCATGCCGCCTCACATTGGCAGTGAGTGTGGACTGAACAAAAACAAACAATTATGACATGCTTGTTTATTTAGTAATTCCAAATTTTGATTAACACATCTTGGATTGACAGTATAATGTGAGTTAAAAACTCCTCTGAAAACAAGATAAAAATGGGGAGCAAACTCACAAAACATTTAATGACTATAAAACCAATTCAATATACAATATTGTTACAATGGGAATTTGTCGGACTCTAAGTCACTGTGGAGTAAAGGAGATATATACACATATATAAGCCACTCAGGAGTGTAAATCATCATATATATATATATATATATATATATATATATATATATACACACACACACACACACACACACACACATACATACCTCCGTATAACATATTTTATGCTTCATCTCTGATGTGACGCACAGACGATCTTCCTCTGACGGAGCGCTACTCAGCGACGGAGAACTCACTGAGGGGCCGAGCCATCTCCAAACACGACCTGGGACACTTCATGGTCAAGTGTCTGTCCACCAACGAGTGGGACGGCAAGGCAGTGGGCGTGTGGGGAGAATACAATTAAGTTCAAATCACACTGTTTTTCCAAATCTAAATAAACATTTGCTCATACTATCACCATGAACAAAAGCTATATTTTTAAATAATGACACCAGCCTCTCGTCCAAAGCCACCATGTTGTGAAATTAATATTTGAAGTGCCAAACTTTATCACAAATGTTCTGTTTTGTGCATTTCAAATAAATCGAATTTTAAAATTGTATGTGAGGTATGTTCATCTTTGTTGTTTAATTTCATACTTGACTATTTGAATACAAATACTGTATAAAAAGTTAATTTATTACTGTTTATCAGTTTTGACGCAGTCGTTTGCTGCCCTCTGGCGGCCAAATGCAGAACAGTTTTTATTTACTGTTAAATAATTGTTATGGGTTCCTCCTTTCTATTAAGCTGTAAACGTTGTAAAATATGTCTGAAATTCTTTAAGTAGGCCTAAAAATGTGAAAAAATCTTTATTCTCGTAGCATCTCTTTTGAGTAGGGTCATAATACGCCTTCGTACCCTTTATTCAGCGGTTTATTTTGAACTTATACACATTACATCGGCCTTATTTCAGTTTTATGTGCATCAATTTGACCTTATAAACCCCCCCCCCCCCCCCAAATGCTAAAAGGGTGAGAAGGGGAAAGAAATATTTTTTTGCGTGGAAAATATCACCCGTTGCAAGATTCCGCCTTGCTCCCACGTACGTTTCACTTCTTCCAACCACCGATAGTTCCGCTGGGGGGCGCGGCTGACTACTCACCCGAAGCCAATCAGTCTCATCGGCGGCTGTTTCCTCATGCATCTGATCCCAGAACGGTTGCGGAGGTGGGGAAAGAAGCCAAAGAGGCAAGACGCTGACAAGTCGAGAAGCCACTTGTTGTTGCCGAGCAGCGAGCGGCGGTCGTCGGCTTCATTCGTCACCTCTCCGCTGCCTCCAGGTGAGACCTTCACGGTTCAATTATCTTGTCGTTAATGTCACCTTCTAACACTTGTGACGACATACACAAATCGAAAGATAATATGGTCCATATAGGGTTGGTTGTTATGTTATGTGACTGTAAAAACATTATTTATTTTTTAAATGTTTTTTTAAAGCGATGATTTTGTGTTTTAGTGGACTTCCTGTAAGGTTGGACAACCTATGGCCAGCGCTAAGCAATTCTAAAAACAAATGACCTGCTCTTAATGTTTTATATTTTTCCACATTTTCCCCCTGATAACATAATTCAAGCGTTCCATTTCACGTTGATATTCAACAAGCCTCAGTGGCGAACCTGCTGCATGCCTACGCAGCACATGGTCACGTGACACATATCAGCACTATGTAATGAGTTGACCTCACACAGATGTCCTATCTGTTGACATGACAACACAACGCACACAGAAATATATTTACACTATACACAAACACTCACATTCCAAGTACCCTACGTGTTTTGATTATACTATTTATACTTAAAATGTTACAATCAACCTACAAGGGACTACAGATGGAAACTGACAGCTATAATCTGACACATTCATTTTTTAAATAAATCAAATATATGTATAACAAATGTACACTCCACCTCCAATAAGAATATTTCAAGAAAAATCCGGGCTAGCCCTCCACTAAGGGGAAACAAAATTACAAAATCCTTCCGAAATCTGCAAAGGATCCACAGGAGTCAAACTACGAATATGCTGGTGTCCACTGTACACGGGTATATTAAGAAGGAACTTGATGTCATGGTGTTTTTATATCACATAATCATGATTGTATCTATTGCCTGGGTCAAAAGCAACATGTGGTATTCAAGTGTCAAACATTTCTACATAAGTCTTCTTAAAATGCCTGCTCAAAATTGCCACATGCTCCACAGGAAGTTGAATGTCTGCATCATCGTTGTTTCCATGGCCATGTCCACACACCATCATCATCCTCTTGACGTCCTTACCACACCTTTTTGCAGGTAACCACACACCTAAACCCCATAGTGGGCCATCCATTTGGTCCCTGGGCTTTCAGTGGGTATGCATTGAAGTTTTTTTTTTTCCATACTATGCAGTGCTATCTTTTCCGTTCTGTATCACAATGAGATGGTTTGACAACAATTTACAGTGCAAACAGTAAATTTGAATCTTGCCCAGGGTCTTGCAATCAATCAACCTCATACACAAATGTGTAACTTTCAATTTAGAAGACTAAATTTATAATCAGTTTACATTTGAACTTCCGTCCAGAGTACAAATATTATATTGCCAACATGACCAAGGAATTTGACTGTGTTAGCCGTACCTAAAGACATAATGGCACTAACGTGTTCACGGACACCAATATTTCCTTTCTCGAGCTGTACTAGGGATTTTGAGGAAGCAAAAAACTTTTGCAGGTTAGCCATAATGTTTTGCTATTTGTATGAACTGTATTAAAAAAATGCACTTAACTGTTTTGCAAATTTGTACCATCCACATCCTGGAAGCACTACAGCCAAGACATATCCTCCAAAATGAAGAAAATAAACTGAATAAATTGACTCAATTCACATAGTTATGCCACTGCCCTCTTCTACAGACGCCAATGCGCTTCCTACAGGCCGTATGGGCAACTGCACCCACCCATTGGTCCCGGAGCACGGGGGCTTCCGCTGTGAGCCATCCCCCTGCCGAGGTTTCCCCCACAGGAGCTCCGTACACCTGTTCTGTGAGAACGGCTATCACACAGCCAAGTCTCCCGTCTCCTGGTGCCATCACGGAGCTTGGAAGCCCCCCATTCCCGCTTGCATCCGCATCAGAGGTGAGCATTCAGGAGGTCTGCCTTATTGGTTCAAAGTGGCCATTTCCAGATATTTTTCAAGATGTGGTCTGAATGACACCGAACTTAGAAAATTCTACTCTTAAAACAAGTTGAGCCATTTGTTGTTGCTATCATTACTAGACCTGCAAAAAATTCTCAAGAGGACGTCAGAAAAACATCATGTATGCCATTTCCAGGGTTCCACGCTGATTAAATTCTAGACTCAGATTTTGTTTGATTGATACTACACTGAACAGATGGTTCATGCTCAATTCCGGTCTTTGCATGTGGGCGGTGCATGGTAGCAAATCTTGATGACTCGCCATAAAATACAAAACTAGCTGAAGATGACTTAAAGACAAATTCGGATAGCCATGAGTAGACCCACAAAAATGTCTCAAGAAAGCATGTCCAAGAAAAGGCATGAAGTTGCTGTTTTGGTTCCAAACCACCATTTTAAGCTCCTTTTAGACATTTCTAATTCCTACATCAACTCACTTTTCTTAGATATTGTTTTGATTGTTACCAAATTTCAAACATTCAACTCCCAAAGCCAGTATGACTTAGCAACATAAGACATAATAGAAATGTTTTATAAGTCGATCCAGTGTCTTCCTCAAAAATTCTATATGACACATTCAATATGACCATTTTAGGCTCATGGTTGCAATTTTTATGGCTTACCATAAAGGCCTACTGTATTTGTATCATATCGCGGATCTGGAGCTAAACGTGCTGACCTACATTCTGTCAAAACTTCTTGTTTTCGTCCTTCCGCAAGCCACTGCTGGGTTAGTTTCACTCTCATTAGGTCGCTTGGTTCTCCTCCCTGAAACCAGGTCACATATTGAGCACTGTATCGTGTTATATTGTACACAGATTTGAATCCCTAATTTGAAACTGCCAACTTATTTCAAACTAAAATCTTAACAAAGGCTTCAGAATGTAATTTGAAATCTTAACTCGGGCTTTAAGGTCAAACCCTGACTTGAAACTGTAACCTTTGTTTGAAACCAGAGCTTGAAATGCAAATTGGAACCCCCAGATACAGTCTTGAAACTTTAACTTGAGCCAAACTTTGAAACCTTTATTTGAAATATAACTCTGGTTATAAACACTAATCCAGGCTTTCAACTGCAACTTGATAAGGCGAAATTCCCAGTAAACTAATTTGTAACCACAACTCAAAACCCTAAGCCTTAATTGAAACTCTAAATCAAAAACCTAATTTGATACCCCTAACCTAGACTGGAAACCCCAATTTGAAACATTATCTCTGGCTTGAAACCCTGCCAATCACTCAAGGGTGATTGTTGTCGTGTTCGGTGTACTGTGTGTGGTTTTGGTGCCATGTCTTCTTCTTCTGTCAGTGGGTCTACAAGCAGGAAGTGAGAGCTCAGAAGAGGAAGTGAAAGAAGCCACCAGAATTAACGCAAAGCTGACAGACAGGAAGCACCAAACAAACCGCTCAGATATCAAAAACCTGTCCACTCTTTTACCGATGAAGCACTGCAGTGCGGTGATAGAAACGAAAGCCTCTCAAATAACACTTGAGTATGAAACACTAACCGAGGCTAAACCCTAATTTGAGACCATGACCATATATTGAAATCCTTAACTTGAAATCCTTTTATAAACCCACCATGCCCTGCACTAATGCGGATAGAATCAAATGGAATACTGTTTAATCAACAATTTGAAACCTTAATCCTCATTTGAACCTCCAATGCAAATTGCAAACCCTACTTTGAGAACCTAAATTTGTCTTAACTTGAAACCCTCACCTGGACTTGACACTCTAATTAGAATTTTAAGCCTGTCGTGAAATCTTAACTCATGTTTTAGACTTTAACCCTGGCTTGAAACACGGCTACTTGTCACCACAGGGGGTGCTCGTGTCAACGCGGGTGGAGAAAACTTTGGCGTGCCCAATATGGCCACGACGGCTGTGAGCGTGTCCATTTTTTTGCTCACCACCACCGCATGCCTTGTGGTCAAGTCCCGCCTCTGTCCCTGTCAATCACACAGGTGAGGTCCCTCACATATAACTCACATATGTCACAAAGTGCGTGTCACCTATCACATGACACGTGTCATTGGACACCTGTCGCATCTCTGACATGTAATGATGTGTTGCATGACTCATGTTACATCACACATCAAGTAACGTTTTTAACATGTTACTTGTTACATGACGCATGTCACATCATGCATTTTTCACTTCTTGATGTGTGTCATTTGTATCACATAACATGTCACATATGACATCGCATGCCGTTACATGTCACACGACAGGTCACATGATGTGTCTCCCGCCAGGCGTCGGTCTTCGGACCAACTAGACCTGATGGCTGAGGTACATCCTATCTCGCTACCGTCCTACGAGGAGGCGATGTATAGCAGCTGGGGTCAGCCCCTCGCTTCCTCCCGCTCGCCAAACCCGGGACCCACCCAGCTCCTGCTGGCCCGGGAGCCGCTAGGCGATCAAACCAGCCCTGACAATTCTCCGCCCCCTTACGAGGAGGTCCAATCACGAAGGAGTGACAACCGACAGCTACGCGTTTCTCTGTCGGACGACAAAGATGTTTGAAGGACAAACTATGAGGTGGTTTCGATTGACAGCTAATGGATGTGATGACTTGGCACTTTGTTCCCCCCTTGTATTAGGTCAGATGCAGCTGGCTGACCAAAGCTCATTGGCCAGTTTGCACTCATCTGACCTATGTTGTACTGTATGTGTGTGTGTTAGTGAGTGAGTGTGAGCACGCTGTTATAGAAACCTGTGTTTTCATGGCAACCAACCTGGATTTATCACGTTATTTCAAACAAGTTATATTGCCGAATTCATTTGAAGGGCAATGGAAGCTCTCAAGCCCAACATGAAATGTTAAATTAAATTAACCCTGACTTGAAACCCCAAATTTTAACTCTTCTCTTGAACCAGCCAAGCCTTGAAATAGTAACTTGAAACCCTAACCCAGACTTAAAACCCTAATTTAAAATTCTAACTCTAGGTTTTTAAGACCTAACCGTTTTGAAACGCAAATTTGCAACCAGCTACACCTAACTCAATTTCAGCTTAACTTTGAAACCTGAATTCATGCCTGCTTGGAATCTGAATTTAAAACTGCAACCCAGGCTTGTGACTTGAGAGTTTCTACTGTATCCACAAACAGAATATTTGAATGAATTTATGAGATTATATTTATATGAGGTAGATCAACTTGCACACTGAATGTATTTTTCTCTTTAACGCCATACTGTAAATTATATCGACATACTTGATAAATATCTTTTCATGTCTGTTTTGTCATATTTAAAGTTCTTATCCCCTTTCCCTTATATTCTTTCTAACTTCCCGAAACTCATCTATGTCTTTTGAAACTCCTCAGTTCTTCTAAAGCTTAACCCTTTCCATCAGGGCTGACTTAGATGCTCCTATCAAGTTATTCTAGGCTCAACTAGTGCAGTACGCTAGTGTGTGTAACGAGTATTTGCGGTCCTAACAAGGACAGCTTAATATATTTTAGTCTTAAAAAGTGCAACAAAACCATAGGGAAGGACCCACTGTAAAAAGGACATGGTTAGACCAACGTATTGTGCCTCGGCACAGGCGTTGGATAACTTGGGAGGGACTGGTGTCCTAAAACTGAGGTGGTTAGAATGCAGACGAATCTTTCCTGCTCCTGTCATCTACCACTAGCAGTGGCCGGGGTCTAAAGAGAGTTTTTTACCCTTAAAACGGAGATCCGGTCTCTGGATGAGCTTGGTTTTGATACCTTCTGACGTTTTAGTTTCATTCAGTGGAATTTGCCACCAAAGCAGGAAACTAGAAACCACACACCGAGATGATTCATCTTAATCAATTCCGAACGAGTGGTTTAATGTGGTGCAGGAAACAAACAAACAAAAAAAAAATCCCCACTGACTAGTAGTGTGATGAATATAAAAAACTACATTAGAATAACAAATCTCACTTTTAGTAACACATCAGTTTACAATTATTATTATTAAAATTGTTTGGCGTTGAATGTAAAGAAAAAAGAAGTTGACTTTTCGTAAAGTGACCACAGGCACACACACACTCTCTCTAATATGCTAATACACTCTTAAGACACACACGCACAATTTCATGAATGAGGAAAGGGCATTGACGAGTTGTGGCTGCAACTTTTGTTTATGTAACTTATCATTTTGGCTTGACTCTCCTACCATGAAGTATGTTTGAGTGAAGCTCATCATCATGACCAGTAACAAGCGTGAGTACCACATTCAATAATTCCCCGGTTCATGTTTTAGTTAACATTTTAACAAACTCGACTCGAATATACAAGTGAAATGAGACTGCACTCTAGTATGCGACAAAAAATGAAGTAAAATTACTCCGTACTTTTTCAAATTAACTTTTCGTAAATTAGCGCTTTTGCCTGGTACTTGGAGTAAAACTGTTCATCAGTATTACCTTGTCATTTCCACTATAGACCTTATTTACACACACAGACATTAATATATTCATTCCCTTGACTGTTTCACTTGTTTTATTTATTTGAATATAACGAAAGAGATGAAAGCATCAGACGAGAGGATTGGTGCAAAGAAATATGAGCCAGTCGCTGAGGCTGCCATCAGGGTTTTGGGGCTGAGAGCAAAAAGGGAAGGAGAAAAAAAATATAGTTCACACGATTGAGGCACATGATTGATGCTAACAAATTATTTGAGGCTAATAATTCGTTAGGGATGAGCCATCCCCAGGTTTTGGCATTGGGCCGATACCAGTCACTTATGTTTGAGGCGCCCTCTTGTGGCCGCTGCGCAATCAGGACGTAGTAAATTACATGGAATGACCGCTTTTTTTTGTGAACTGCATCCTTGCCCATCCTGTCATATGCCCATTAGGATGCAATTTCTTTCTTTCTTTATGTATAAGGTTTATAAAGATGCTCACAGAGCATTATTAGTATGTAGCTACCAAAACGCAAAATGTTAATTTGCTAACTCACTTTGAGGGGCTGACACTGTTTTTCTGTGAATTGTTTGTATTTTTCCTCTGGATAGTTGTGATTTATTCTATTTTATTTTCAATACAAAGTTTTTCTTGCTTTTTTGAATAGGTTAAAAAAAAAACTATCATCACTTGCCGATATAAAATAGGAACTTCACAGAAACATTTCTGCCATATTACCTGAACCTATTTTCCAACTTCATAGTGTTATGCCCAACAATGAAACTATATTATTTTGCAACTCAATTTTATACTAAAATGCTATATATACTAAAATTCAAGTAGTTGTTAGTTTTGTTTGCATTATATTGTTATTTTATTACACATCCTAAAAATTCAGGGTTGCTTGTGTTTTATTATTGTCATTTTAATTCTTTATTGCAGGATGACTGTTCTGTCATAAATAAACAAGAGGTCTTTCTTTAAAATGAACTTTCATTGATTTAAATGATTTGTGCTATTGATTGGTGCCAATTGTCAATGATACTCCAATGACTGGTGAAATTTCTTAGGATGATTAGTGCTAATAATTGAAGGTAATGATGAATGCCTATGATGCGCGAGCGTCACACCTGTAAAGTGGCGATGTTCAGAGGTTGTCCATCTCTTCGTACATCTCGCAGGCGTATGGCTCCGGCCTTGGGGTAGCCTTCCTGCACCTCCAGATGGCATAAGATGGACGCCGACTTGAGGTACACAAGCACACGCTGAGCGGGACACCAGTCAATGGCAAAGCTGAAAAATTAAGCGGGAGTGTCCGCGTCAGGTCTCGGACAAACAGGAGGAGGACGCTTACCGGAACCCACCTGGATCTCAGATGCTGAATCTCGGCCAGCAGATCTGCCTGACCAATGTAGTTCTCTGCCACCTCCAACAGGGCGGCGCTGAGCTCGGCGGGGCGGCCCGAAACATCTTCCTGTAGCTGCTTTGTCAAGCTCGCCTGATCATATCACAAATCACACTTCATTCACTCATTCCGTGCTCCATCATTTCTATGGTGATATAGACTCCCCTGCCACTTGATGACAGAAAAATGCTTCTTTTGTCCAAATGAATACCCACAACTGATTTCAAAATGGAATCAAACAATACTCAAGAGTTTTTCATACCGGATCAACCCGAAGCGTGAAGCGGTTATCCTGGCTCCAGATGATTGACAGCTTCAACGGATCAGGCTCATTGAAAGCCAGGTTGGCGGGGGGGCGTGGCCTCAGCTCAAGAGATACCTGCGATTGGTTGAAGGACAGCAGGCTGACATGCGCCACCTCCTGCACGGCTGCCAAACACGACTGCAAGCTAACAACAGCATGCTGCATTATTTAACGTGTCATGTCTCTTGAGCCGTCCTGTGACTTGATGACACTCACGCCTTTCTGGAACACTCCCAGCCATCCAAAGGCCTGAGCTCCGCATCAAGCTCTGCCTTCAGCAGAGTCAACTGACCATCACGCTCCTGCAATGCTTTGCGTGCCTCGTTCACGTTCGCCTGTAAATCCTCACGCTGCTGCTTCTGAAACACACACACACACACACCCACGTGAAAATCCCTTTTCTAATTTGAATGGATACCCCACTTTGTTTACACTAAAGTGTTACTGAGAATCATGTTCTACTGCAGCAACTAACAATTATTTTAAAGCAGTAATCGAATAATTTGTTGATTATTTTGTTAATTAATCGATAAATTGGATTGGAAAGACATGTTTTAATTTCCAACCCCAAAACCGTGCAATTTCTGCACAAATATGATTCAGTTACGGATTTTATCTGTAACGTGACAAAATGGGGAAAACTTCACTATCATTCAAATCAACAATTTCCAAAGTACAAATAGACGCCTGCAAATATTTTATTTTGAGTCACACAAAGCTAATCAGTCTGCGTTCATGGAGGACAACAGAAATCTGAGGGCATCTACTGTTGAATCTAAAATTAAACAAAGCCTCTAAATGACAAATCGAAAATTTGTGAAACTAATTCTCAATTCATCTGATAATTGATTAGTTGTTGATTAATCAAAATTATTCCAAACAAGTTTTGCTGTTATTTTTTTGCCTTTTGCCTTTTAAAAAAAAAACAAAAAACCAAACAGCAACAAACAAATAGTATTTTTCACAGCATCAACTTCCCATGAAAGTTCACAAGCAGTGCACTCAACTATGGAAGTTGTTAAAAAAAAAAAAAAAAGATCATTCTGAAAAATACACTCAAATGAATTGTTAATACCAATTAATTACCCACACCTAGTGGAATATTGTGTGTGTACCTTAGCTTGCAGGTGTTGCAGTAGTTGTGTGACTTTGTGTCGTCTGTCAATGATATTTTCTTGCAACCTGTCAATCAGCTCCTCCGTATTCTCTGCTGTCATTCTGCTTTCTGCCTTCAAAGCCTTCCAGTGGCTTCGAGCTCTTTCCTCTGTGGTCAGCAAACAGACTGGTGTTTGACATCATATATACACAAATAAATAGATAGAAAAGCTTTATGATAGCAATGGTAATTTTCGTAAGCTCCAATGTGGTGTTCCATAATTATACGTTGAGATTAGGAAAGCAAAATATTTTTTTTTTTGTGTCAGTTTTACAGTAAACTTGTGATAAAAAAGTGACAAACTGCTTGGTGCAAGTGCTCTATGCCTCTTAGAGAAAAGTGTGAAAGCAAGACTTCATTTTCTTTAAAGTGATGAGATTTGATAGTCTGGGTGGGAACCTCCCTTGCAATCAATGGGGGTTCATTGTACTTTCTGTAGGCAGGTGGGGCTACCTGGCTGCATTGGACAGGGCTGTGTCAGCAGTTGTTGGGCACGTGGAAGACCCTCCAGCTCACACATCATGGAGTCCAGAACAAACAGCTGACGCCACAGAACCTTCTGCATACGCCGTTTATCCTGCACCCATGCACAAAACAAATGAGGACATGGATATCTCGGTGATCAAAACCATCAGAGGAGGAAGATGAAAACCTGGAGGATGAGGAATTTCTCTCCTGCAGGGTCCAGCTCCTCATTGTCACACGGCACCGGAAGGGTGGGATCACAGCGCTGCAACACACTGAGAAACATATACACACACATTTCGACTTGCACTCAGCACAAATAGTGTTATAATTTTAATCATGACGTCATTACGTCGCCATCCATCATCTGATCGCTTTCTCACACGGGTCGCGGGTCTGCTGGAGCAAATCCCAGCTATTTAATTTTTGGGGTAAAGGTTGCTTATGTCGCTGTGGTGCGGTTAGAATTAGCATTAAACACATTAAAAGACTTCTAAAAGAACATTTTTATTTCAGTTATGGGTAAATTTTTTCCCTACGAGTATCTAGTTCAAATAGAACATATCCCATTAACTAGCAACGAGTTCCTTGCGTATTTAACATGTTAAACTGCTCAGCAAGTAGCATCTAGAAAGAAACGCCAAACTTACTTCCGAACGGCTGACGTTATTGCTGAATTGTCAGACATTTTTGTTTTCAAATCCCCCGCGCTGTAAACTTTGTCGCTTGTTGATGACATCACTCACCGTATCCTTTTAGATGCATTAGCGCCACCCCGTGTTCCATGAAATTAACAAAAAAGAAATGAACCCCCCCCCCCCCCCCTGCAAAGATTATCAGGAAGCTAATCTAAAATAAATTAAATAATGTAAGCAAATCAAAGATATATTGGACGAAATAAGATGAAAGTCTCAATTCCCACTTTCTGATTTTAAAGTCAGAAAGTGGGAATTCTCACTTTAAAGTCAGAATTCTTCTGCCTTTATTCTCAGAATTCTGAGAAAAAAAGTGAGAATCCTGTCACCCCCTTTTCTTCTTCTTCTTCACTGGCCCTAATCCTCTTCCATAGAGAAGCAACTCGCTAAAATGGTAAAATTAATTTTGAAACCTGATGTAAACCTGTGCAGTGAAGTATCATTTACTATGCTGTTCCGTATCTTTATTTGTATACTACAGTCTACTAAAAATGCTTTTGCAGCCACTGGTACATGGTAGACTTTTCATATCGATACTATATACTAAAATTTTATATATAGAAAAATATTTTTCACCATGTTTTTGTTAGTGTGGACACATTGAATATCGCTGGTGTTAAAACCGTTTATTTTATTAGGCACATTAAAAATAATCTTTACCAACCCTGTTCAAAAATTCATGTCCGTAAAAACATTTCCAAAACCAACAATGCCTCAAAATTAGCAGTTTACTCCTTCTACTGTCAATCCAAAAACTAGCAAATGCTAAACTCGGTACTCAACTACTGCATGATTATAGTACACTTGTATAAATCAAAAGGTGAATACGTTTTTGTATTTTTTTTAAATGATCATATAAGGAGTGTTAGATCATCTGATTTCACTCGCTCAGGGCATTCATTCAGAAGAAACACAAATAAATGCCCCCCAAAAGTGATTTCACTTGATAAATGTACAGATGATTGATAATTAAGCATACAAAAATATGCCACTCAAAGGCCTTTGTGCATTAGATTAGCAAAGCATCATCATTTTCTGAGCTTATAAAGTAGCTGGTTGGCTGGCCGCCATCTGAGTGTGCGCATAAGACAAAAGATGACGATGAAGACGGAGACCACCACGATAATGACAGCTTGGTCAGGACATAGGGGACAAGTCAGGGGGCGGCTGGGATTTGAAGATGTCCAGCAGCAGCGCTGTCAAACATATCAAATGTTAGATGTCATATCAATATATCATATGAAATTTAATGTCAATTTATCTGCAATGCGTAATATTTACATCATATTTAATGACTATGCATATGTAGTTCAATGTCTATTAATACTTAGTTAATAATATGTACATGTCTGTGTAACATTTATTCTGTACGTGCAATATCATATTTCCAATGTATTGAAGCCGTTTTAGTTGTGCAAACCTACATGTGGTGTCACAGAGTCCTCTCATGCTCCCCAAGATGGGATCCCTGTCAGTAAGAAGATGACTTTGCCCCTTGGTGCCCAGCTTCCCATCTGATTGGCTCTCCTTCAGGCTACCCTGTGTTAAAAAAAAAAACAAAAAAAAAACAGCATTGACTTTCAATAACAGTTACATTTTCCACTCCGACCACAACATCATTTCTCGCTCACCAGTAGCGCATGGTTGAGCAAGAGCCGGTCCTCCGGGGAGGCGGCATTGCTGTTATGCTTGTGACGCTTGATGTTCTCTGCCATCAGCTGAGACAGAGCATCCTCATCCAGGTTGTGAGCCCTGAAAACAACAACATGGTGGCCACTATTGCAACTTTATTATCATAGCATCATTTTGCATATCTTGCATATCTATTTTTTTCTTCTGCATGTTTCCATATGGTTTGTTACCGTTTCCTATTGATGGCGGCGAGCTCAGGTGGTAGCTCTGCCTTAATTTCAGTATTGGCCTCTGGGACAGTGTTGAAGAAGCTGAGCTGGAAGTCGTCATCCATAGAGATGTAGGGAGCCAACATGTCCAGATCCATACCATCCATCACCTGATAACACACACATCCATTTCCTTAGGTTTGATGTATTTGTGTTAGTTTTATATTTAAAGAGTACATATATAAAATGACTGTTTTAAATTGATGTTATATATTTACCTTGGTTTAATTGTATTTTATTTTTTTACAAAATTAAATGCCAAGGGAGTTATGCATTTGATTATTTTTAAAAACATACATTTTTTAAATATCTTTTTGTATATTTTGAAACCAAAATATGTACTTCAAAATTATTTTAAAATAAACCACAAAAGTATGATACGTTACAATTTCACAAGTATAATGAAAGTCATATTGTTATGATAACATCCTCCAGAACTTTTTTTTCTCCCCATCGCCTGTCAATGGTGTGTACCCAGTGAACCTGCTGCTCACCTGCTGCACGTTATCCTGTGTCTTTTCACCATCTTCTGGCCAAAAGGCAAAGAACTTCTCAACCTTATTGACGTCACCCACACCGCTGTTATCGCTCTGAACAAAAACAACCCTTCAGCTCATGTCCCATGTTATGGGAGGAATTTTAGGATTTACCGGCTCAGGATCCGGTGAGGAGGATGCCCAGGATGAAGATTGCGGGGGAGTGTCGGGGTTGAAGATGGGAAGGAGGAGCTGGCGCAGCTGGGGAGTGCAAAGGTCCTGAGGGTTCTCGGGGACGTCACTTGGGCTTTGTGGCGTGGCGAAGGAAAGCGCTACAAAATCTGCGCAAAACAAGTGCAATGATTTTTTTTTTTTTTTTTAAATGCATTTTTGTACATTCTCCTTTTGCTCTTATTTTACATTGTTTATGATTTGTTACACTCAGGTGATTTTGTTTACTTTTTATCTTTTTTTTGTATATTGGAGGTTTGAAAAAAAAAAAATTACGACAGTATTTTTCCCACTTTTTGAATTTGTTATCACTGTTTGCAAATCTATCAGTCATTTTTTAGAAATGAGCAGGTATTGTTTTACATTTTTAAATAGCACTGTTTATAAATCTCTTCAACCATTATTTTTTTCAAAAATCAGTATTTGTCATAATAATTTCCTTTCTTATTTTTAAGAAATGAATCGCAGTGTTTGTTTCTTGTTTACTTGTCTTCTTAAGAGTGTAAACAACCAGCCACAACAAAATTCATGGAATAAAAAAATAGATACAGTCAAAATGGCGCCCCACCTCCTGTTAGTGGAGCGACAGTATCTGTGTCTTCTGGTGTGGGCGGGAGAAGAATCTCCTGCGTGCTGCTGCTGCATCTCTCGCCCACATCGGTGTCTTTGTCGAGGCTTTCGGATTTGATCTGCTCAGGGGAGAAAACCACATCCGACTGCTCCACGGCACTGCCAAGCACAATGAAGTTTAACTTATTTCATTATTCATCCATCATTCCGTGGTATTTGTGAGGGATATGGACAAGCCCTGCTAGAAATAGCAACGAACCATGACATGAAAAGCATGACTCAAATATTTATAGTTGCCTATATTGACCGTTGAAATTGTAATGTAAATGAACAATTTATGATCTAAAAACATTTTCATATTATTTCAAATCTACATAACATTTTTGTTAAACCATTATAGCAGTTTATACCATATCTACACAAGTAGGCTCTACAACAATCATTGAATTGACGACTGTACCTCAAGACATTGAATTCACATAGAACACAATTGAGGTTGTGCCTTGACAGCCGATATAGTTGGCCAGTTTGTAAAAGTAATTGGCCAGCCCTGGTCTATAGCGTACCTGAGCACAAAGTTGAGGCAGACCACGGCCTCGGCATGTGACGTTTTGTTGTTGTAGAGGACGGTGGCTTGAGTCTGGGCCCACACAAAGCCACCGCCGCTAGCCAGGAAGCGGTAGGGGCTGGTGCTCACCTGCCCTTTGGCCAGCACTCCACAAAGAAGGAAAAATAAAGTAAATCAAAGTGAAGGAACGTTGAATTGTTTTTCTCTACCCTTGGATGATACCAAAACAACTTACATGTGCGCAGGCTGTTGTTGACATGAATTGAGTCCAGCGCGTGATGAAACTCAAACACAGAGCGGCCGATTAGGTCCTCCGCCTTGTATCCCACCAGTTCGCTCAACCTGGTAAACAAACACAAAATGACTACTTGTACCTCATTTGTGATTCCCAAAAGAATAACTACTCCTACAAACTCAGATTGGAACCGCAACTGAGGGAAAAGTTAAAAACAAAATTCACTTAATATTACAATAAAAGCAAACATTCAACATGTGCTTGCCAGAGATTTTATTCCATGTGGATGTTTGAGACAGGCGCCTTGGTGCTCACCTGCCCTCGCATTGTGTGAAGTACATGTCCATGCTGTGCCGGGTGAGGAAGGTGTACGTGTCTAGGGGGAAGTCCACGCTAGATGGGTGGGGAATGGGCTCGCAAAGCAGTGTCATGACAGCGTTCTTGGAGGGCTCTGCAGACGAGTCATCCAGCATACGCATGTGACCCGTGCAGTGGAACACCTGGCAGAAAGAGACAATTGACGGCTTTAAAACCACAAAACAACGTTTCACTTTTTTTTTCTTGAAAAGTAGATTTCCATAAAACATTTAAACAAGGTAAATCCGTTAAAACACAGCATTTACAAAGAGTATACGTGTGTGCAACTATACCTTCCAGTTGGCAGACTTGAGGTTAACAGTGCGCCCCCTGTTGGTCAAAGTGTTCTTCAATCGCAGGAAGAAATTTATCTGGCTTTGCTTACTACCCCCGCTCAGTTTTTTACTGCATACTAAAAACAAAAAAAGCAGATGTTTTTTTTAAGCTGATTTTACTGTGTATACACTGCATACAACTTCATCATCATGATTAATATATAATTGGGTTTAGCTAACTTGGGTGCTGAAGGAGGTCCGTGAGATCTTCCTGGTCGCACGGATGAACAAAGTCATACACGCTCTGACCCAGAAGCTCCAACTGGAAAACACAAACAAACACAATCAAATTAATTTTACATACATAGAAAAGGGGGAGAGGAAGAGAAACAAAAGGATAATGGCAAGAAGGAGGATCAGCAAGAGGGTCAGGAACAGCAGCGGAAAGCGGAGAAGGGAGCAGGGGAAAAGTAGAGGGAGGAGGAGTGGGGAAAAGAGACAAGAACAGGGAGAGGAATAAAAGGAAAATGAAACGGATGAAAGTGTGAGGAAGGGAAGTATGAGAAAGAACTGGGGAAGAAGAGCAGTAAAATAAGTACTATAAGGCAGAGGGGTGAAAGAAGAGGGACAAGTGAAGGAGCAAATAAAAAAATGAGTAAAAGGAGCAAGGGAGGAGACTAAGTGTTCCAAGGCAGGAGAGAAGGAGCAGGAAGAATAAGAGAAGAGGGTAAAGAAGGGTAAGAAACCAGGATTAAGGATTGAGATAGGATTTGTAATACTTTGGCATTTTTGTCATATGTCTGTATTTCGATTTTCAGCTAACATTTCTGTGATTTTGTTTAATATTGGTGTTTTTCTTAAGTAAAGCCTATTTTGTGGCTTATTTGTAATATTTAACAAATATTCTGTATTTTTTCTTTATTCGTTATTCTTTTTTTGGATGTTTTTGCCAATTGTTGTATATACGTATGTCATGTTTCGCTATTTTGTACTATTTTAAATGATCTTTATTTTTACGATGATCTTTTTCTATGAGTGTATTTTTGCGGTATTTTAATGGTGGCCATATTTGTACTATTTTGAGAATTCTTGGTATCTGGTAGGACTGTGCAATGTTAAAAGATGCTAAACAAGCTCAACAACCCATGTGGACAAAGAACATCCTGTCGTAAAGCTCCTCCACCCCCTCACCACTACGGTTTAAAAGCATTTGTAGAGAGTTGCTTTGTGGAATACGTTTGTGGGTCCCAACCCCCGTTTTCACCATCCTGTCCCCTTCCCCCCCGGATTTTGCGGAAAAGTATGGGTACTGAAAATACTTCGAGATGGCTACATAAAATGAACCCAAGCACAAACGCGAGGTGACCACCCTCCACACACAAACATACGCGCGACGCACCTCTTTGGCCTCACAAAGCAGAAGCAAACAACAAACTGGAGCGGTCCAAGTCAAATTAAGGCTGCATTTGAAGTCCGCGTGATAGGCCCTAAAGCTGTAATTTGAACTGCTTCCAAACACGTGACCAACTGTTGACCTGTGAGGCAAACGTACGTAGGAATATTTGTTATACAAGTTTAATTTATGATACATATATATTTTATTTTGTCATATATGTTTTGTGCATTTTTTTTCCCACCTTCTATTTATGTTAATATTTTTGATGTCATTTTTACTCTCCAATTGTATTCCCTAATATTCGTGCATTTTTTTAAACGTACGTTTTTGTATTATATGAAGCATCGTTACCTGTGGGATACCGATGTGCTTGTTGACGTTGTCTGTCAGATAAATGATGTCTCCTTCTGCCGAAATCACCACAATAAAGCCAGATAGCGCTTGAGCGTACAGGATATCTGCCAAGTCCTCATCTTCCTCCTCCTCGTCGGACGCCCTTGGGCTCTCAGCCCCTGAGACCAAATCATTGAATTGAATAAAGTCCATGCAGCCATTTTGATTAGAAGCGGCCATTTTTTAAGGGCATGTTCCTACCGGGATGGAGGAAGCGTTGCATACGGAGGAAGCTGAGGGCGACCCTCATGATGGCCGCCTTGTCAAGATGTGTCGAGACGCGTCTGGGTAGGGGTAGGGTTCGAGCCAGGTTGTAGAATAGCTCTGTCTCCTTACCCCGTCTGCAGCGAGCCGCATCGCGAGAACGCAGCTTTCTCTGCTCTGAGCTGCTCCTGAACCAGGAAGAGAATAAAATAGAACTTAGCCATTGTTCTTCTATTGGAATGTGAACATAGTAGTAAATTCATAATTAAAGTATTTGTATGACAAACACTTGATGAAGCGGAAAAACAATAATTCCAGCGCAGAATTGCGCATGCATTCTTTTGTTGCATGGCCACAAATTCTTACGCCATTGTGCAAAGGAGTTTATTGCGCACCATTTGTAACCTTGTATTTTGGTACTGTCGTAAACTGGGGAACCACTTTGATTTTTATTTTTTAGGACCTGTTCACAACCCACCTATCACAGGTCTGTGATCTACTTCCAGGCCTTGACCCACCGGTTGAGAATCACTGCTCTAAATAAAACCACATCCACCTGATGTAGCTCTTCAAATGAAACCGACTGCCCTGCATACCATTTTCCTTTAAAAGCCTTTATGTAGTGCAGGAATGTTAAAAATGTCCCTTGGGCCTGCGGTGGGAACACTTTAAGAACAAGACCCCACCCCATATCCTGCCCTCAAACGCTAATAACAACTCTTCTGCTGCACAAATACTTGGGATTGCCAAAATAAAAGACTAAAGTCCAAAAGAGGAGAGAATGTCTTTAAAAGGGCTTCTCAGTTGTTGACAAACTGCTGGATACTCGCCATTTGACCTATCCCTCCCATTCTCACCCTTACCCCGCCTCATCCCCTGCAACCAGAAAACATTTCAGACAGGACAACACACTTTAATTCCATTTCAGGCACGCACGCGCACACACGCACACGTAGTTCAATTCCATTCCAGGCACGCACACACACACGCCACAATAAACCGATATTGTGCAGGAACACTCAGCCCCTGTGCAATTTGGCTCGTGTCTGTGTGTGAGAGCGATAGAGAGACAGACAGAAATAGACCAGAGAGCGAGAGAGAGTGAGAGAGAGAGAAACGATGCAAGAAGTAACAAGAGGTGCTCGGTTTGTTTATATTGGCATGTCTTCTGAATGGGAGACAGGAAATGCACACACACACATACACAAGAACACGTGCACACACATACACGTTTCAAGGAGAGGACATGAGGCAGAGATTTAACTGAATAGCAAATTGAACTTTTGGCCCACATGGATTGGAACATGCTGTTCATCAAAACAGGAAGTGATTGTGTGCGCATGTGGGTTACACAACACAACTTTGAGGATTTACAGTAGTCTTATTTTAACCTGTTCAAGTATGTTTGTCAGTAAACAGTTTAAATAAACAGCTTAAAGCCTATTTTCAAAAGAATATTTCACTATGTGCTTGT
The DNA here is from genome assembly GCF_024217435.2 of Syngnathus scovelli. NCBI lineage: Eukaryota > Metazoa > Chordata > Actinopteri > Syngnathiformes > Syngnathidae > Syngnathus > Syngnathus scovelli. The sequence goes on from NC_090853.1 coordinate 8,836,616, forward strand.
AGATCAGTCTCTGATCGCAATTGGACGTATTTTGGGGAGTAATCCGTGACTGATCAATGCCTTTTATTGCTGATCACACAAGACTACATCTTGTACCTTCAGCCTGTAACAAACAAGCGACCAGCCTGTATGCAGTGAAGGGTCCCCTCCCCCTTTGCCTAACGTTTCAAACCATTAACTGAATCATGGTATACATAGTTGCATGCATTTTCTGCCCTGCCAGATTCCTCAATTAACAAACAAATTGACAAACGAATTGATTATTAGAATAATAATTAGTGAGCAGTTATAAAATTGAAAAACGTACAGCTCATCCATGTCATCGTTCATTTGTCATTTGGGCCTGTGAAACTTTTGAAGGATTTGTGATGGTCTAATTTAAGCATCCATATTTATGATATATATAATAACTATATACATATTTGAACTTCTGCAAGTTTTGCAGTCATTACTGGTTAGCCTTATTTAACCTTACATATATATATATTTTATAAAAGTAGTTTTAATAGCGTTCTAACAACTTAAAACATTCCACACGTCAAAATTGTACACAACCTCCTGCTTCAACATTTTTGATCCATTGAAACCGTTCAAATTTGAAACTTTATTTCAGTTCATTCAGGCTTTATTCTCAATCCCCAGATTTGCACAACAAATTCCTAAATCAAGTTTTATCTTGCATACATTTCTTGACCGATTCAAACCATTCGAGCTCGTTTCTCCCTCTGCATTTCAATCATTCACAGCATTTCAATAAGTATTTCAGAATTCACATACCATGTCTACAACTATTCTCTTATAACTACTACAACTATTACGTATAACTACAACTACTCGATATAGATGCTTAATTTGGCAATACATAACGACGCTTTAAAAGGGATCAAGGAGCCAAATATGTCAACTTTTTTAGCAGACGATAGCAGGGACCACCCATCACAAGTGATCATAATAGTCGCTTTAAACGCTCGGTTTTTGTCAGAAACCAGTGAGCCGCCGTCAATGAATTTGGTGAGAAGTCACCGTCATGATTTCTTCATTCGACTCATTCTTCTCAAAAGTTTCTACACGACAAAAAAAAAAAAAAAAAAACAAGGGCGCAATTTGACGACATCTTACCCTTTGACGGTCACATTAGCTTCGTCTATGTCGTCCATGTTAGTTTGCTGGTGCTGAGATGTATCCTGTGGCTTGTTTTTGTCAGGGAGTTCTTAAAAAAAAAAAAAAAAAACGAACATTGGCGAGTGACGTGTCCAGGAAAAATACCTTTTCCGGTTGCACCTTTTCAAGATTGAAGTCACCAGGAGCTCATGTCACAGGTCTTCCCAGCAGCAGACAAGGGCACGAGAGTGACACAAACCTTAGAGCAGAGGCGTGTAATGTGCTGAAATTACACCGCATTCTTTAACCAGGCCCACTGAGCAGTTATTTACTTTATCCACATTAATACGTTATCAATTATATTACTGAGCACATTTTGCCCACCTCTTCTTTGGAGAGTCGCGCGTAAAAAATATCGAGAACTAACCAAACCAGTTTCGGAACTTTTCTTTATATTCAGACGAGGTGACAACGAAAATCAACAAAATATAAATTGCTCTATTTATCGCAACGGTTACATTTTGTTTTAAATTCGACTTTATTCTCGAAAGGAAACAAATATTTTCCGCTTTCTAGGCGAATTGATTGGCGAGCTTTTTTGTGGTCGCCCCGCCCCTCACTCGTCTTTGCTGTTTATCTTCAGTGAAGGTGCAATGAAGGTTGAGCCGCGGTGACCCGATCTGCACCCGAAGAGCGATCTGCGGTGGGATTTGTACGGCAACATGACTTGGACAAACTACATGCCACAAAAATCCTAAATCCCCAGAGTCGGTGGCAGTGTAATTATCAAATGATCATGTTGTATAGTTAATGTAAATGGTAACAATTACACTTTGATTTCATTTCTGATCACTTTTTTTCCCCCATCTTTAACTGTTTTGCAAAAACAAACTTTTTCTTGGGAAAAAGATGCATGAAAATTTAAACATTTATGGATATGGTAAATCGAGTGCACTTTAATATAGTGCCTTGTCTACATCACTTAGTGCTTATGCAATTGTCAAGAATAAACTATTTTTTCCCCATGAATTTCATATTTTATTCTATGGATTTGTTTTTATTTAATGTAATATAATTGAAATAGAGTTTGAAAGTTTTATTTCATGGAAGTTGTATTCTTTGTTTTAATAGTATTATTTTAATGGCATATTTTATTGTAATGGTGTTCACAAAAGGGTTTTCACCTAATCAACAGCACAATGCCAGGCGACTTTTAGAACTAAGGTGTTTATTTGCAAGGTCGGCCTTAGGTTACAAAGGTACTTCACATTTTGTTTTCCTGTGGTAGTGCGCATGTATATCACTTTTATAAAAAATATAATCATCTTCATGTATGTGCTGCGTGCTCACAGTATCATGTTTATCCAAAAGGAAATCGAGCAGGGCAATCGGAATAACTTCCTGATCTGGAATGAGAGCGAGAGAGGCATCAATGACATCATCAGGGTGAAAGACACAAACATACTTGGCTCGTCTTTATTGTCGCTGCAAAGCATAAAAGATTCACAGGACACTTTAAAGAAGTGTGGGATTTATCTGTTACATATGTTTTGAGTGAAGTCCACCAGGTAGTGCGTGGAGGAACCGTGAATTGTTTTTGTGTGTGCAAATTATTGCGAGAGGCAATTCACGTGCAACACTACCAAAAAGGATTGGCGCCACACTGGAAAGAAAAAATATGAAATACTACAAGAATAATGGCATAATATTACAAGAAAAACAAGCAAAATGTGTCAAGAGAATAGTGACACTGTCGAAAAATGTCTTTTTCTTGTCCCAAAATTTGCATTTTACTTGAAAAGAAACTATTTTCACAAAAAATCCACTTTAAGATTTAGTTTTCTTAAAAAAAATAAAAAAAATCTGCTATTCTCTCAAACATACTTTTTTAACTATTGAAGATTTAAAATTAGTCTTTTCCTTAGGAATTATGTATTTTTTCCCGTAAAATTATGCCAGTATCCCCCAAAAACGCTTAAATTAGGGAAATAAGGCAAGTTTTCTTGAACATTTGTGAATTTTTCAAAGAAGCTTGTATATTTATTACTTTTAAAACTCATCTCTTTCAGTTTCAAGACTTGCATTATTTTCTTTGCAGAAAAAAACTACAGAAATGACTTTCCGAAAAGACTTTTTTCCCTAGAAACTCCTCCCGAATGATTTTAATTTCAAGATTGAATTATTCTTCTATAGTTTTTTCTCATCTTCATCCCCATAGTATTGTGCAACACTTGCTAGTGCAACACGACTGTGTCGGTCATACATACAGTATGATGCTACACCGCCAGAGACTGTGGGTGTGTGCGTGTGGCCATGTGACTTGGACCCAAGTGTGACACGTGACTTTCAAAACCCGTCGAAGCATTTCAAGAGCAACCGGCATGAATTTAAGAGAGACGGTGACGTCATGACATTCAGTGCATTGCCATGTGTTCAATTGCTTCCCGTAGCGCCTCCTTGCCATTAGAGTACTTTACTATTTACAGTATAAATTACTACACAGTCTCATGATAAAATAAATTACTTAAATACAGCTGGCCCGTGGCTTCTGCAGGATGAGCGGAGGGTTTAATACTGCATCGGTGAGGTGGTCTGGTCTTGACGGTTGCCCTCCATTTTGGGATGGTGGGTAGAGGGATGAAGGTGCAGCTATACCACCGTGCCACTTGGAGAGTTTCCATTCTGTGCTGTTAAGTTCTGCAAGAGAAGACACACCCCAAAAAAAAAAAAAAGTCATTTAGATGGCGATACGTTAACAGTTAGTGTTCATCACAGGCTTGGACTGTCCAATCAGCATCAAACTTGCGACCTAGTAACTTTGGCAACAGCCTTCAGATTACAAAGATCGACTGTACGTACCGCCTTGCCAGGCCTGGCCCAGGTGCAGATGAGCCCCTCCTGGCACGCCGTGATGATGCAGTCGTCCATAAAGACGAGCACGGTGAGTCTCTCGTGGGCGATCTTCTTGCATACCAGCGGCTCCAGGAGTGGCACCTCGTGCATGCGCGGGCACAGCGTGGTGCCCAGCACCTTGGCGGCGTCAAGGCGACCGCTACCCCGCGGTGCCACGTTGATCTTATCGTTACTCTTGCTGATATTACCCAGGCTGTGGTAGCGCTTGTGTTCTTTCTCCACCCCGCCCCCCACCACTGACTTGTCCGACTTGCGCTCCTGAAGGGAAAGCGTGGCAAAGCGACCGATGCTGAACGGCGCCGTGTTACCTGGGCCGCTACCCACCGTACCGGTGCCGCTTCCTGTTACCCCAGTACCGCCCTCTGTGGTGCCCTGGCTTTTGGAGGTGTTTGCGACTGCAGGGTGGGGAAGTGAATTGGAACGGGAGAGGGACCGAGGGAGCGGGAGAGGCAGCGTAGGAGGGTTGGAAGTGCCAACAACAGGCGGGTGGTGGTGGCCCTCCACTCCACCACCCCCAGAGGTGGGCAATGTGGGTCCAAAAGTATTGGTAAAAGCGCGGGAAAGCGGCAGGCGAGGGTATAGAACGTCATCTGTGAGGTCCCACAGGCAAAACTGCGTGTCCTGCCCGACGGATCCAAATCGGTAGGTGACGGCTGCTGAGCCGCCGCCCTTGGAGCTGTGCCGAGAGAGCCGTGACAAGGTGCTGCTGGTGCGCACCCGCCCAAAGTGTGGGGCGGTGTTGTTGGGCACCCCACCCTGGTGGAGGTCCTCCTCACTCCCACTGAGTTCCATAGGCTCCTCGTCCTCCAGGGAGGTGGTGAAAGGGTCAAATGCCACCACGTTGACCCAGGATTTGTGTCCGTGCCCGCGGGCAACCACCCGGCTCTCAGCGAAAGACCACACAGTGACCAGGTCGTCCTCGCCTCCCGTGGCCAGGTACTTGCCATCTGGGCTCCACGAGACGCACAACAGGCCTCCGAAATAACTCCTCATCACACCCTGGAGCTCCATGGAGTCAAAATGAAAGACTCGCAGGCAGCCGTCCTGGCCCACGCAAGCCACGTGGACCCCGTCGGGCGAGAAAGAGAACTCATTGAGGCCGCCCTCGCCCACGGCCCAGCGTAGAAGAGGGTTTCGGGGTGTCTTGGTCTTGCAGGCGTACACGGCAAAGCCCTCGCCTTGGCGCAGAAGCGAGTACTGCGGGGCAGCCGTGCCGCACGAGTGCTCCACGTTGTAGAGGTACAGGTGGCCGCTGGCGTGAGAGGCCAGGAACAGGTTCTCAGACTTGGGGAGCCATTTCAGACACGTCACCTTGGATTTGTCGATAAGACGCTGCGAAGGCAAAATGGGAGAGAAATTGGAGGCTTCTTAGTGTCCTTGACATTGGTAAATCATTTTTATTTTAAAAGGCAAACACTGGAAAACACTTGCCCTGGCTTGAAACCCTAATTTGAAACCCTAAGCCTATCTCGATACTGTACTTTGAAAGCCATCTGAAATCTGGTGGCTTGAAACCCAAACAGTAGTTACTTACCCTATTTTTTAACATCAACCTGTCAGCCCAACGCTTTACACATAAACTGCCTTGAAACCAGACTTGAAATCCTAGTTTGAACCCCAAAAGCAGGAATGAAACTGAAAACCCAAAGCCTATCTTGAAACTCAAATTTAAAATCAAAACACTATTTTGAAAGTCCAGCCTTGGCTTGAAACCCCAACCCTAGTTTAATACCTTAACTCAAGATCCCATATGAAGCCCTAACCATACTTACCTAACCCCGTAACAAGACCCTACATCGAATTTCTTAAATTTTGATTTAAGAAACCCGAACCTTGCCTTAAAATGAACCCTGATTTGAAATCCTAACACTGGATTGAACACCTCATTAGAAACTGCATTGCATTCAGTACCTCTTCATTGAAGAGCTTGCTGGTCTCCTTCTTGATGGGGTCCAAGTACTGCACCTGCCCAGCCGAGAAGCCAACGATGAGTGCCACGCTGTCAGCCGAAGCAGAGTATTGGTTGAAGTCATGACATGTGGGCTGCGTGCCCTTGTAAATCCTCTTGTCGATGGGCTTGCTCAGGTCCACTGCCTGATGCACGTGTGCGCGTGCACACACACACATACACACACACATACATACACACATAGCACACAAAGTAGCTTGAGAAAATGTGATGACACCAAATACCTGCAGCAAATTAACAGAGGATTGTAACCCTAACTCTTGGCTTGAACCCCATCTTTAAATCCCTTACCAAACTTTTTTTTCAAGTATTTAGCCTGCTTATTACCGTGTGATGACACCGAAGGTGCTTTGGATTACTGCCTCAGTTGAATCAGCTAAGATGAGTCATGAAGCGCATCTTTTTGACATCTTTGCTCCTCAACCACCTCTGTCCACCTTCTGTTGCGTGACTCACCCTCAAAGGGCATCTAAACACACTAATTGTGATGCCTTTTTGACTATTAACTTGAATCACCACGTAACACCAAAGACAGTTTAAATAAATGAAACGTTGTGTTTGTTACTAGCAGGAAATAAACGGCAAATTTGCACGTCCAGAAGCCGTGAAACGGAAGCTAAGTGCTAGGCTAGTTAGCATACAAGGCTAACACCGACGGTCCACTTGCTCCCGTGACCCGGGTGGGAGAGGGCCGTCCGGCCGGGGCTCACCTTCTTGATATTAGTGTACGTGTAGAAATAAAGCTCCCTGCCGATATTAAAGCACACCCGCTCCGACTCCTCGCCTGGGTCTTCGGGTTGGAGCTTGACCATGGAGACCCGCACAGGCGGCAGAAAACCCGCCGGGGAGGAGTTGGCTGCGGCATTCGTCGAGGAGGCGACGGCTGCGGCTGCAGCGGCGGCTCCGGGCCCCTGCAGCAGCCCGACCCCTGCGCTGGGAATCGGGCCGGCTCCAGCCGCGGGGCCCAGCGTGGCTCCGGCGGATGAACCCCTTGGTAGCCCACTCCGCTGCTGTGAGTCGGAGAGGGTGAGCAGCTTGTAGAAGCCCTCTCTGGTCCGGAACTGCGACTTAATCTCATTGATATCCTTTAGAGCGCCGCCATCTCCGGCCATTTTTAGTCCAAACGAGCCGCTAGGGAAATTTTTGATCTGAAAACAATAAAGCCCCGATAATATCTATATTTTTAAAGGGGAGAGGGGGCAAGTATTACTGGAGCTGAAATGGGAGCGGCGGAGGCGAGCAGCCAGGCTCAGCTAGGCCGACCAGCGCTGCCAGTGTGACCAGCTGCATTTTACACCCGTATCAGCCACAAGAGAGCTGCTGGCCGAAGACTCAAGGCCGACGGGGAGGCCCTATGAGCCGGCGACGGCATCATCCTCAACCCGGTCCCTGCCTCACTCCACTCGACCGCAAAAGAGTTGTGAGCGGAAATGCGCACGCCCGCCTGCCTGGAGCTGCAGCTGCGCACTGAAGCCAAGATTGATCGGCTGAGTAAACATGAAGCATGCGGGTCTCATTTTGGACCTTATATGATCATCAAATGGCCCACTTTAACTTTTCTTAAAGATGACTAACTCACTATAACTACAGCTTGAAACTCTACTGAACCCTAACCCCGCATGTTAACTCTTGAACCTTGTTTGAAGCACTAACCTATCTATTATAAAACTGCTACCATTGTTTGGAACCCTAAAGTTGCCTTAAATCTTCACCCTCTTTTAAAACACTAACCCAGGCCGGAAGGTCTACCTCACCCTAGCAATGTGCTTGTGGTTGTTAGGCCTTACTTTTAGCGGCTCAAAGGAGAGGTTCATGATCATCACTTACACTCATGCATTTAAAAATAAAATAAATAAAAATACACACCACATTTTTCACTCAGAGGTGAGTGACTACACTAAAAAAAGAATAACTGACATCCCATCTGAAGTCTTTATTATTCAAACTCATTGCATTACATATATATATTATTTATTATGTTATTTGTTTAGTTATTATTTATTCATCGCTCTTATTTATTCATTGTTTGCGCCTTCTTGTTTTTACTTTTTGTGTTGTTTACTTGTATGTATATTGTGTACTATGTCTTGTCACCGTGGGATAGTGGGAAATGTAATTTCGATCTCTTTGTGTGTCTTGACATGTGAAGAAATTGACAATAAAGCAGACTTTGATTTAAATGTTTTGCCTACATTATCAATAGGAAAACAATACAATTGTCACTTGCTGCAGACTGATCAATGACCAAATAAGGAAGAATGACAAATAGTGCAGAGCATAGGGAAAAATCCGCAGAAGGTCCTTCACTGTGTTGCAGACCTTAAAGACCGAGGCTGTCTTTTTGGACGTTGCAGCCCAACAGAGTGTTTCCAGCTGTGACACACTCTGCAATACATGGCACTTTAAAAACACACACACACCGACACGCACACATACACACGCATGCACACACACACGAAAGAACACGGTGGGTGAAAATATCACTGCATCAATGTATTTCAACACTTATCCCAATTCCAAATGGTTCAACAACACCTACCAGAGCGGTCATGTTTATTTTTTATTTTTTCTACTCTATATGCAAAAATAATTACTGTACCTATTAATTTTTTAATTAGATTTTCCAAATGGAAATAAATATTATTTAGGTTTACCAGTAATTTAGATTTGACGTGTTCGACACAACCCTTGTGCTCGTAGGATTAAATATTTTAAAATTGTATCATACTTGTGAATTATTACGCCTTAGTGGCCTAGTGGTAGAGTGTCCGCCCTGAGACTGGAAGGTTGTGGGTTCAAACCCCGGCTGGGTCATACCAAAGACTATAAAAATGGGACCCAGTGCCTCCCTGCTTGGCACTCAGCATTAAGGGTTGGAATTGGGGGGTTAGATCACCAAATGATTCCCGAGTGCGGCACCGCTGCTGCTCACTGCTCCCCTCTCCCCCAGGGGATGGATCAAAATCACAAAAAAGGAAATCCTGAGGTAATTACCTTTCTGAGCCAGCAGCCATGACACAGCCTTACGAGCAAGAAGCTTCCATTCGACTTCAGCATCTGACTTGAACCCATGAAGCCAAACCAGAGCCACAACGGTGGCCCACACATTTCCGTTCACCTTGTTGAAGAAAAACACATTACGCATACAAGTGGAGAAGGTGTCATAGCAAAATTTAAACAAGGTCTTACATTTGCCGGCTTGGCCTGTTCCACCTGCTTGCTGGTCTTGTGCAATGCAGTAGCCAGAGCCGGGTTGAGCTCCCAGTAGCCCGACGCTTTCTGGAGGGAAACCAACTGTAGCAAAGTGTCTGAGGGTGGCTGGATAGCTGGGTTGTTGGGAAAAGAAGTCAAATAATCAACTGGAACTTCACTGATGTGCAAGTTTTGGGGGTGCTTAATGGACAGGTTGCAACTAAGTTGCATAATATATCGTTTTTAGAACGAGTTGTTACCTTTATTTGTTTTTCTATAGTGTTATTTGTGTCGGTTTGGTTGTTTTTCCAAATTGTTAAGTTGGATGAAAATAGAACTTGTGCTTTATTGAACTAAATGCAGCTTGGTGGTATGTGTGTATGTACAACTTACGAGGGCCAGGATTGATCTCCAGGGAAGAGAAGCGATCTGGTCCTCCTGCATCACCCAGGGTGTTTGGTACACTCCACTTTGCACTCATTTTCTCCATTTTAGAAAACCTAAGTTCTGGTGCTTGTTGGATAAAGAACGGAGGGGAAAAAGTATTTTAGTTGCTTTACTGGTTTGTTCAATGATTTTGCAGTTCAATTATTCTTTTAAAAACTGCAATAATACTACACTGTTAGGGCCACATAAAACGTTTCCTTTTCCTTTAAAAGGCAGTTGCTAAAATATCTGAATAATATTTTTGATTCTCATCTCTTTTACCTTTGGCTGAAAGTCCTTTGCCTTTGGTTGCATGTCTGTATCCTGGTATAAGATATTTAGGTTGAAATAAAAACATGAATATTACATGAGAATTAGCAACAATATAATTTTTGAATTACCCCATCATTAAGAATTCAATAGGTAAATATTTCCAATCCGTGTTTGCACGATGCTACTTGCCTTGACTGTCAAGAGAACCAGCAAGCCTCCTTGAAGCTAAAAAAAAAAAACATAAAAAAACATAAAAAATAATGATCCTCATATCAATTTTGGAAATGGGTATTTTTTCCAAGTGCATAATACATTTCCAGTCAAAAGTTTGAATCATTCTGCATTTAATAAAATCCCAACTTCTAGATGAATACTTAAGTCATCAACATCAAGAAGAAATAATAATGGAATTATTTGTTAACCTTTTTGAAAAAACAAAACACTATGATTTATAATTTAAATTCTTCAAAGTAGGCAACTTCTGCATCGATAACAGCTTTGTACATCTTTTCTCAGTCAGCTTTATGATGTGGATGATGCTTTTTGACCTGGAATAACTTTCATTGCACCGCTGTGCATTTTCAAGAGTTAATGGCTTGTAATTCTTTGCCTCTTTTCATTTGAGACTATAAATTTGAAGGTGTTTCCAAACTTTTGACTAATACTCGATGCAAACTTTACACTCATTTATTTGAATACTTGAAGTGCATGCAAAGGCTTCTGTGTTGATTAAAATAAAAAAACATGTTCTGAGGAATTTAAATTGTAGCTGTAACAAATGCATGATTCTACTTACCATCATATGGCATACTGGACATGATCCCTTTGGTAGAAAAAAAACAAGAATATGTCATGAAAAGTAGCAACAATATCATTTTGGGCAAAACAAAACCTGATTGTTAATGACAACATCTTTCAGTTTGTTCAAATAATTTGTCATATGGACAAATGATTGAAGAAAAATTGCCAGTAAATGTGCAGACTGACGATCGCTGGAATCTAATGAAAGAATGGAATGTGTTTTAGAAAAATACTTACCGGTGGCCATATTCAAAATGTAAATAAATAGATAAATAGAATGACAAAAACCTGTGACCAAAATAAAGAGAGCACTGTGTACATTCAAATAATAATTTGTCCTCTGTCACGTCCTCTTAAACCTGTAATTTTTTCGCAGCAGGCCTTGTGTTCTTGAAAAACAACCACACACGGAACAAAGAACACAAATACAATTATCTTTGTTCCTTATATTACTGCATAAGACAGAGTGTTGTTCATTCTAAAGCTCATTTTGTAATATTAATTCTTTGTTTAAATATTTTAGGAATTGTAAAATGTTATACCTAAATTTAACTCAATCTCTGGCTGTGTTTTTATTTCAAATTTCATGTTGTGGAAAATATATATATTTTCATGATAAAATATATTTTATATTGATTAAAATAAAAAAAACATGTTCCTGAGGAATTTAAATTGTAGCTGTAACAAAATGCATGATTCGACTTACCACAATATGCCATTGGCGCACGCAAACTGACCCCTTTGGGAGAAAAAAAACAAGAATATGTCATGAAAAGTAGCAACAATATCATTTTGGGCAAAACAAAACCTGATTGTTAATGACAACATCTTTCAGTTTGTTCAAATAATTTGTCATATGGACAAATGATTGAAGAAAAATTGCCAGTAAGTGTGCAGACTGACGATCGCTGGAATCTAATGAAAGAATGGAATGTGTTTTAGAAAAATACTTACCGGTGGCCATATTCAAAATGTAAATAAATAGATAAATAGAATGACAAAAACCTGTGACCAAAATAAAGAGAGCACTGTGTGCATTCAAATAATAATTTGTTCTCTGTCACGTCCTCTTAAACCTGTAATTTTTTCGCAGCAGGCCTTGTGTTCTTGAAAAACAACCACACACGGAACAAAGAACACAAATACAATTATCTTTGTTCCTTATATTACTGCATAAGACAGAGTGTTGTTCATTCTAAAGCTCATTTTGTAATATTAATTCTTTGTTTAAATATTTTAGGAATTGTAAAATGTTATACCTAAATTTAACTTGGCTGTGTTTTTATTTCAAATTTCATGTTGTGGAAAATATATATATTTTTAAAGATTTTATTCTGAAATAAATTACCATTTGTAACCACAAACAACTTGACACAAGTACCAAAAATTGGTACCACTGAGTACCAACATTGGAGCAAAACCAATTCAAAGGTGAAAGGTAGCCAGCCACCCCTACCTGGAACACGTCTTTGCAGCAGAGGTCCCTGTATGGGTTTGCTGCTGCCTTTGTTGATGGCAATGAAGGAAGTGAAGGAGCTGCTGACTCCTGATTGAACGCTGACATTCACCACCTTTTTCTTCACTTCCTCATCCTTCTCTGGTTCCTTGGACTCCAGACAACGAATCAGAGTTCGAGCACCGAGCCTGTGGATTGTTAATCTGCCAAAAACAGACGTATACACTATCAAAACAATAACAAATTCTCATATTTAATACAATTACTGTTTATTACCTAACAATAACATATCTCTGTTCTATCTATACCGGCGGTGTATATTGATAGACTGAAGAATGAATATGTTTGTCTACTATGGTACATAATTTTTGTACCCAACTTTTACCATCTACACAACAGAATAAGTCATAGCATGCACACACTGAACTAAACTAAATTAAATTATTAAGTATATTGTGATGAGATCATCATTTCCGTGTATACAATATACTCTAGTGGCTTGAGATTTTTCTGATGTAAACAATACACTTTGGCTCAATAAAGGTTGGAAGAACTGCTTTAGTGAGTTTTGACAACATAAAGACAAACTATTCACGCTCACACATAAGGACAATTTAGAGTCTTTCATGAGCCTAACACGCATGTTTTTCAAATGTGGGAGGAAGCCAGAGTACTCGAAGAACTCGCACAAACTCGGGGCAGACATATAAATTCCACCCAAAAGGGGTCAGGCCTGAGTCGGGATTCAGACCCAAAACTGTGAGGTAGTGCTGCAGTATTGTGTGTATTGCATGAATAAAGACTGCATTACCCAGTGTCTTCTGTGGGATGGAAAGCAAAGGCAAGCTTGTTCTGGAACGGATGGCCTGCTAAGCTGTACTTCACAGTTACACAACCAACTGTTTCCTCCGAACTCTGAGAAAACATTGCAGGGTTAAAGGCATGCTACGTTGCCAATGTCCCATGTTCAAATTTAATGAGCTAAAAGTCCCGACTCACTGTTTTCTTGGTTCTGGTATCATGATTGCGAAATGTCATTCCGTAAAATATAGTTCATATTTTTTAACAGATGTTAATTTGAGATTAGAAACTGTTTACATTAATATAATTCTATTGTTCATGTGCCCAAATATTTTTTTTTAAAACTTTTACAAATTCAATTTGATGTTTTAACGCCAGTCAAGAACTTGTTTTCAGATGCATGGATTCCAAGATTTTTGCAGGATTCGCAGGTTCTCTGCTTCTGTGGATAAAGTTGGGTGTTTTGTTTACTCAGAGCTGTTGCCTACCTGTCCAGTAAGCTGCGCATAAATGAGAGAGCGTTGACCCTGGAAAATAGCTGTGAGAGGCGGAGACAGAGGTGTGACCGACACTCCTTTTGGCAAATCCCATGTAACCGAAATGTCCTCCACAGCCGGTTGCAAAGCAAACTGCAGCGATTGCATCACCTGGTAAAATTAAACTTTAATCAAAGTGTGTGTGCCTTTGAGACGATTGTATTTGCGTTTAACAACATCATTCGGCACAAACCTTGGGTTGCATTCTGTCAGTGCCTGCGATGAATTGAGCGTGACCTCCTCCCTCTTTAGCCAAACCATTGATGAGAGCGGTGCTGGCCCCTTCTCCGATCCCAAAAGAGAAACACCTGCAATACTTTGGTTTAAACACACACTGAAACAAGACGTGGCATAGTGACTATTTATAATATGTACTGTATGTGGTTTAACCTGTGGGAACTGGAATTCTTCTTCACTAAGCTTGTAACGTCTTTGGTGTTACCCACTTCGCCGTCAGTGAAGACAAAGAGCTGGAAGGACAGCATCATTCTTATGATTATGCAGTCAGAGAAAGGTCACAAAACAGCAGCATAAGTCCTTTCCAAGTTGCCAAAGTGAACACAAAAGAGTTTGGCAAGCGCTACTCGCTCAGCCTGTTATACATAACTTGAATGTGTGTTCTGGTGTGTTATAAGCTACAATGTCTTTGTGCAGAACAGAATTTGCAGCCGTAGTGACCCGGCCATCCGGGGAATGACCAGACCTAATCTGCCTCAGAAATCCACCACTATTACACTACAACTCTATAAAATGAGCAAAATATATTCAATGGACTTAATCTATATAATGTACATAGTCTGAACAGTAAACAGTAAAGTTTAGGTTATATCGGTCAGCATTTGTAATTCTCAAGGTCCAGGGCTGATTGGATAGAAATGTCCGCTAAAAGAGGCTGAAATCTGATTAGATAAAATATAAAACATACATTTGCAGTACCAGATACAACTTAAAGAAATGCTACAGTAGACTGTTGGGAATAAATGAATGAATATTGATGAATATTAAAATTTAGGCTGTAAAACTTGGTCAGTGCTTCTAAAATCCAGCAAAGAGGCCCTGACCACTGGCGGAGCTAGGATTTTTTTCTTTGAGGTGGCCGTGGAGGGGCCAAGAATACCTCAGGACTGTAAAACAAACATTTTCCAAGACAAATCTCGTGACCCCGACTGCCGACTGGGCAGTATTAGTCATGCAAATATGTGTGTATTACTTGTCGTGGTTGATTGGGAATGCAGGGCTGACTGTAAATGTGTTGAAGGGGCCGAAGTATCTCTGTTCCTCCCAGGTCTGCCTGTATCTCCTTGACAATCTTTAGAGCATTTTCCAAGGTCTTCTCACTGTACTCCATACTTTTACTGCCATCAAACACACATAGGCACATGGACTTGTGTACACATGCGGTGAAAACAAAAAAAGATGTTGTTTATTGGTCTGAGAAAAGGGTCGATTCTTACGGAAAGATGCTTTCAAAGGAGGAACCAAAACTGTAAATGTTGAAGTAGCAGCCCATTGGCAAGCTTTTCAGAAGGAGCAGCAGAGTATCCTGTGTGGAAAGTGAGATATAATGAGTGTTCAGTTTGGTTTGCCACAGAATTCGCTGTTAAATGGACAGAGATTGTTTTTTAGCTAGGGATGGGTAAGGGCCGATAACAGGTGTCAGTACTGATAGCAGACTTATTTAAAGAGGGAGTGGGGGGTTCAGCAAAACTAAAAAGATCCATGGGAAACTCAAAATATTCTTCAGAAAACATTGATAAAGATTTAATATGTGTTCACCATGGGGAAAAGGCGGAAATATAGGAAAAAAAATCACGGAAAATCCATAAAATACCCAATTGGCAGTATCGGTGCCGATATCAGCCTTATTAGTTATCAGTACTCATAAGAAATGCTCATCTGTACCCAAGTGTATCATACTATACAGCAAAATTAAGTATTCTGGGCACCTAACCAATGCCATCATTAATTACCCTGGCACTGCCGATGCGAGCACCTTGCATACTTCCAGATCGGTCCAGTAAGAACACAAACTCTCCCCTTGTGGCGAGTGAAGACATCACAGCCTGGCAGAACTCTGGGTAAACGCTCAGCATCACTGCCGCATCCCCCATAAGTGTGCCTGAATCACAACAGACAGGAAAGGTGAATCTGATTCATTTGAAAGCAGCCAAACACATTGGATGAAAACTATTTGAACTCACCAGGCTCGGCAGAAGCCTTTCCTGCCTCCACCACAACAGCTGGCTGGTGGGCATCTTTGTAGTAAATCAAGAGCTCAATATCCCTATCAAATGCGTGTCCTGCAGCCAGTTTAACCTAATATCCAAGAAAACAAAGAAGCCATGAATGAACATCATGCCTCAAGTGTGAGTAACAGCAGATCACATGGGTCTTCTACATACAACCGCCTGGGTTTGCTCCTTGTTGAGATACTGAAGAGGCTCAAGGGGACACGCGGAGTCCACTTTAGAGACCTGACGCGGCGACGACAACCTGGCAGCAAAGGTCAGACTGTATGGCACTTGAGAGGCGGGGACAGACATCACCTGGACGCCGCGGTCTTCACTTCCTGGAAACAAGAAATAGTCATGAGAATGAGCGTAAAATCAAGCAGGAGTGTATAGTGTATTGAAAACTGGAATTGTGCACAAATAAACATGTCGGTGAGAAGTGATGAAAGAAATGACAGAGAATCCTACCGCGAGGTTGATAGCGAGGGTTGAGGACCACAGGTAGACAAAACCTCAAGCCGCCGTCGGCCTCCACAGCCAGCTCAGTGACGTAATCCAGCCTGATGGAGGCGCTCTCTCCTGGAGGGAGACTTCCCACACTCAAAGAAAAAATGTCGGGACTCTGCTCACTCTCCTCTAGGAGGAAAGCCTGCTGACCAGAACTCAACGCATCGTCGTACTCCTCTCGAGCCTGGGGAAGACGATATAACTTTCACACTGTCTTTTTCATCTCGCTCTCGCTTTAGGAACTCACTCACTTCCTGTTTCTCCTTTACATCAGCTACAATCTCAGTTTGTCCAATCTTGGCACTAAAATGGCAGACGGCAGCATCAGCAGGCAGAGGGAAGACAAAAACGGCCTCGATGGCTTTGTCCTCCTTGTTCTCATAGTGCAGTGTGGAAACCACAGTGGCCACGTGGTCCTTCACTTCTACTTGTACTTCAATGGCCTTCAGAGGAACTAACACACACAGACACACATCACACAAAAGTCAGTTGTCAGTTATTACTGCCAATTGTTCAATGTGCTTCCTTCATCTGTTCACATCCTGCTAAAAAAACCTCAACACATAGATCCTGCTTTCAGGCTGGTTTCAGTATAAATTAGCTAAGTCATCAATAATCATTTATAATGCTAATATGTATTTCCTAAATGGCTCATCCTGACACTAATGACAAGCAGCACAGAAAATGGATGATTCAACGTGTGTAATTTTTAAAAGACAAATATTTCAGTTTTGTGCATATAGTGTAATTAACGCCCATTTGTTTTGAACATTGAACTTCTACCTGGCTCCTTGTTGACACTGAGCAGACCACAGCATCTCATCATGATGACCAGTCAACAGGTATTTTTTTTTTAATATTGGTTTTGCTGCACACAACAAAGGAAAGACACAATTAACAATTGTTTGAGATCGTTGTACTATGTCCATTTTGTTTTCACTTGTCAATTATTTTACTGGTTCTTTTATCACAAACACACTCTGATGAAGGTGGAAGTACAAGCCGAAACATGTCAGGTAATGCAACCTAAGTATCTTGTGATAAAAGAACCAGTAAAATAATTGTCATTTTTAATCGTCTATAAAAATGCAGGTCGGCGGCACAGTGTATAGTCATTTGCAAATCTGCATTTGCAACATATCCGAGGTTCTGGGTTTGAATCTCATCTCTGGCCTGGGTGTACGGACTTGGGTCAACAATGAAATCAGAACCAACTAGCAAAATATTCCTTTTTGTTCCATTCTCATGCCACTAAGTAAATTAGGTCTTTGTGTTTATTGCCTCAAAACTGTATAAATTACACTAAATTGGTCAGAAAATGTCTATTTATTGCTGAGATAACGTAGTGTATATACATGATAGTTTTTTTTCATCTATCTATGATGATGACTTATAGTGACAGCTGACAGGCAGAACAATCGAATGCATATTAACATGAGTATTATTATTAGAACGGAGATGACATAGCGAAAACATGGTTCGAAATACATCCTGTAACACATAACAAAGTAAAGCAAATAACTGCAGAAAACAATCGAAGTAATGTTCTGTAAATGTGAACATAACTCTTCTACCTACCTCACGCAACGTTGAGAGTATCTGTCTGATTTTCACACAGGCAGCAAACACGGAAGAGCAGAAGGGGAAAAACCCGCCCAGTCTTCCGAGAAGCTGGCCATTCCTGCTAAAGCGCTCATGTTAAGTTTCCGCTTCACTTTAGACTACAGTAGATATAAGGAAATGCTTTAGTAATTTGCATAATCGTGCCAGATAAGCACATCTGTTTTAATTAACACCGTTAAAAATAAATCAATGTACAGGTAATAATACATATTATGTACATTCATTGTAATATAATAGAATATATTCTATTGTGGTTTGCAAATGTGAACAACCACATGCTCTTTAGACATTTATTTTACAGGACATAAAATATGGTTTATCTCGGTCTTTTTTTTATTCGATTATTATTTTTTTACACATTAGAAAAACATTCCATTTGAATACGGCTGTGTAATCTTTTTACATTCACTACAGATAATTCTATGGATATTTTTTGGCCTGACTTACTATTACTGCAATGGTACTGACGCCATGCAAGATGTGCAAAATCTATGATAATCCACCACACCACCAGTGCCCCCACAATGGTAGCTACAAATAAAAAAAAGAAAAATGACAAATGATTATGGGCTTTTTTATGACACTGGGTCCAACTATTTGATGGTGATGACTAGTAACAGTCATTAAAATTGGCGGCAACCAAGGAAACTGGAAGGTACTGAGTTTGTAATTGTGATCAACTGTGGTGAGGAAAGAAAGGGAGAGTGATGGATGTAGAATGGAGGGGGGTGCAGTTAGGCAAGGTCTGTGGGTGGTAATATATGCAGCCCTATTGTGGGAAATCAATGCACCGTGCGTTAATGAAAGGGGGGGCAAGGAGGGGTACACAGCGCCAAAGGCGGGCTATGACAAATCACCCCAAGAAACACACTCAGACCACTCAGAGTCATACGGATCCTCATGTGAATCCTAGAAACTACTTTTCGGAGCCATATCTACGTTGTGGTTTGTATTTAGTGGGGAGCTGGATACAGATACGGCTACATTTTGCACAAATGCTTGCTGTGGAAATTGTCACTTCGTGGTGTAAGTCCGTATAGTCATGAACGAATGTGTGTGAGGCTCACTGTGGGATTGATTGTCTGCAACAAGTGTGAAGAGACTGCCAAGAAGAAAAACACAAGAGCAGGGTGAGACTTGTTTTTCTTGATTTGCTTTCATCCTTTATGAACTTCAATCAAGCTATTTTAGGAATAATGATGATCTAGAAAGTGCATGTGCTGCTCTTTCATGACACATGAGCTCAATTGTTGCAAAGGAGGAACTATTTTAATTGCATAAAAGTTAGCGCTCCTCCATTCCTGTGGTGCAAGGAAAGTTCACACCAATTAATTGAAACAGATTTGCAGAGTGGAGTGCTAAGGGTGCACTTTTTTTTTTTCAAGGGTGACTGGATCGCCAGGCTTTGTTTCAGCCGAGCCCTTGCGAAAACACAAGAACAAAACTATTGTATTGGAATAAAGATGAAAAGAACAATAGGGCCTCAGTACAGGACAAGCTGGGGGAAAAAAGTGAAAAAAGTTTTTTTGTCGGGGTGGCTGATATTATTGCAGAATTGGGCCATCAATATGGGTTCGGTTTGCAAATGAATATACTCATAAGTACAAGGGCTTTTATTTTTAAGAGAAATTCATCAAATGGCCATTAAAATGAATAGAAACATGCTGTTTAGCTATTTGATTATAACAAAACATCTATTTTATATTATATTAAGTATTTGAGTTCTTTTAATTCATTATTTTATGATAAAAACTAAAGCAACAGCATGGAAATGTGCTAAGCAAAGACAAAACGACAACCTTATTGAAGTATTTATATATGTATGCTGTAAACCAAATTAAGATAATCTAACAGGATAATAATACAAAGCCGCATTTACAAACTTTCTTGCAGGTAGGATGCAGCGTACCAACCATTCAAGTAAGCCACGATGTCACAGGGAATAAAAAAGAGATTTTGGAAAGACAACGAGAGGATCGTGCACCGGTTTATGTTTGCTTCCCTTCTCCTGGCTTCACCGTGCACGTGCTTCCTCCCCAACTTTTGGTCGCGGGTGCTAACGCTGTCCTGGGACTCTTACACCCACCAATACATCACTGAGCAGGCCATCCTTAATGTAACCCTGGACACTCTGCAACAGCACCAGGGCCACCGTGCTGAGGAAGAGGTGCGACAGAACATTCATTGTAATTCGCTGATAAATGATAAATGGTTATATTTGTGTTTTATATTTGGCCTCCTTTTCAGACCAGACTGGGACGAAGCTTCTGGAGGGCCGTGGGGGAAGTGGTTCACTCCAATGCTGAAATGGACTTCCTGAGCTCCACGAGGTCCGACCCCGTGTATCATTTTGATTCTGAGCGTGTCGATAGTGCCGTGGCAATGCTGCGCAGGTTCTGGGCTCAAACTTTGCTTTCAGTGAGGGCCAATGAGTACCAAAGTGCTCTTCACAGCTTGGGACAACTATTTCACTCCCTACAGGTAAACATTAAGAAGGACTGAAAAGATACAGTATAGGATGGAGTTTGGACATGTTTGTTTTTATGTCTCACCAGGACTTCTACAGTCACAGTAATTGGGTGGAAATGGGTCAGCGGTCCATTTACCTCCACTTGCTACACCCTGAGGAGCCAGCCGTCCCTGTGGCTGAAGGTAAGGCTGATTTATACAGGACCTAGACTATTATGAACTTTCATCACCTTCATTACAATTGGGATTTGTAGTTTATTTCCGATCATGGTGAACAGCCTTGTTATTTGTTCAAATGAAAATAAAACAAATAACTAAGAAAAATATCTCTGTAGATTCAATAGGCCTCAGAGAACTGAATGCATATGGAAAATAATCCTTTCACTCCTTCCAGCTAGTTCTTCATTAATGTGTCCTCTCCACAGGTGATACCCCTACCTGTATGGAGTGCTTCAGCGCTACTTGTCGAGACAACCTTCTCCCGAGACTGACGAGCAGACAGAGGGAAGTCCAGCTGCTTACAACTGGCTACTTCAGCACCTTCCCTCCAAAACCTGAAGGTATGCAAGCAAAACAAAACCTGAATGATTGTTGGTACACAAAAGTATTAAATTTCTACTTGTAAAAAAACAGCCGAACTACAGTAAATGTATCTCTACTATAAATAGTAGACAGGATTGTATCATATTGTCGCGTCATTTTTTAAATTATATTATATCTTGGTGTATGGCTTATCACACACCATACATACCGTATTTATCAATACATTTAGCTAAAGCACAAGACAAGGTGGCCACCTCATCAGGTGCATTACCCAAATACATTGACGATTGAATGGGGTGGTATATTGATATTGTGTCGTATAAGATAAAGTATCGTACGTGTAGTATGATGCAATACTTCTGATGTTACACAAAACGATACAGTGACATGAGCCACCTAAATATATTCAAACATAATACAGCATATTCATTCCCCAAAGTTCGATGAGGATGGAATTCAAACCCATGCGTGCAAAGCACAATCACTTGAACAACTCAGTCATCTCATCTTGCACATGGGTGCCATGTATATGAACGACGCGGTGTGATAGAATCTGTACAAGGCAATACAATGTGACGGCAATAAAATGTGTTTGAGGCCGCTAATACAGTGTGAGAAGTTACATTATTGACTGGACTTGTTAATATAAATACAGCAATTTAAAGATAAATTCCAACAAGGATGGGATTTGACCCCAGACATGAGCACGGGCCACTGTCTATGCGTCTGGACCTGGACTGTGCATCCACCTCTTGCATAAAAGCCAAATTTATGGTATATAGCCAGTTCTATAAGATACATAAAGTATGCAATTTAAGTGACACCATGATGCAACGCTGTACGACATGAGGCGCCAAGCATGACACAGCATGTTAATTGCGCTTTTCAGTGTGCTCGATGGTATGACACATCAACTTGAAGCTAAATATCGATGAGGATGGGATTCGAACCCATGCGTGCAGAGCACAATGGATTAGCAGTCCATCACCTTAACCACTCGGTCACCTCATCCGTCTGACTGTAGCACTTTCCTAATTTGGCTCAGGGGTGAGCTGCAGCCTATTCCAATTTAAAGAAAATGGTAGGGCATATATTTACAATAATTCACCATGATAAAGGTAACCTCATTTGGTCTCCAATCAACCGAAGAAGGATGAAACATTTTAGAATGTTTGAGGAATGTGGAATAGCCCGAGAAATGCTAGCAAGGAGTGAATTATGCAAACTCCGCATAGAAATGCTGGTGAAAAGATTCAAACTCAGAACCTCCGAACTCTGTGACAACTGTGCTAACCACTAGTTTGACAGAGTTGTAATTCTTAAGTTTAACAAATGAATGCTTGAAGGCAAAACATACGTAGAAGATGTAACTTGTTGGTCAGGAAAATGCAGTCATGGAGGAATGCTGGACAGCAGCCGCTCTATGGGGGCCAAAGGGGGCATCAACAAAGACAGTACATCACCTCTCTTCTCCCCTCATCATTTCCTCCACGTGGAAGCAGCCAAGCTGGCCTCCGACGCCACGCTGACTGTCTTGAGAGATCTGAGGAACACAGTGGGCCACAAAACCTTTCTTAGGTAGGAATACAGAAATCTAACACTAAAGGAGTGCAATATTAGAGAAGTTACATCAAAAAAAGAAACTGTAGAGAAGCTTTTTTGTTGTTGTGCTAAGTCATAATTGATACGGAAAATACATATTTTTTTGTACATTTCCAAATAACTACAGGGATTAAATCAGATTTAGTTTTATAAACGTTTGTTTACGCAATTCTCTAACCACCTTCACAGGCTTTTCAGCGTGAAACAGGCGCCCGCTCTGGTCTTTGTCATGGACACCACGGGGAGCATGTTTGAGGAAATCACGGCGGCTCGACTGCGGGCTCACGCCATAATCCGGAACCGAGCTGACCTCCCTGGGCAACCTGGAAGTTTCTTGTTGGTACCCTTCCATGACCCCCGTGAGTAAACACCCGAGGGATAATGCCCATAGGCGTTTTGCACCTTACACTTCATGTGGCCCAAATGTGATTCAATAGTTCAATCAAAATTTTGTATGTGTTAAAAAATGATCAACATTGTGGTACGTATTAGCAACAAAAAGCAAACCTGGGTTTTTTTAGACAATTAATGGATAATATGACCTGAAAAAAAAAATAAGAGAAGAGGTGAATCGACAGGTGACTAATCCGGATTGTGTGTGGGAACATTATTTATTTTTACAAAGAATTTTTTTTTTTTTACTTAGACCGATCTATAAATAAACCAGTCACATAAAGGATTGTGTTTAACTTCAAGTTCTACTATATTTGTATTTTTGGTAACGTCATTGAAAACCATTTCCGTATTATCCATCACAAATTATTATGTCCACCATTGAGGCTATGTTTTTGTTGCTGCTTGTTTCTTTGCTAAGCGGTTGCTTGTTTGTTACTTTAGCTAACATTTTGCATATACTTTCATTTCTCTTACAGTGATGCATTTTTGATGTCTTAGTTTTCAGGGAAATGCCAGCATTGCTTTCAAAAAGACACATTTGTGTCTCCAGGCAGAGCTGACAATGCTTTACTAAAAAGCATGCAAATTGTGAAACTTTCTAAGATGGACACTGTGAGAACAAAAGTTTGCAAGCAATAAATTCTCGACAGGTTGCCAGGCAACCAAACAGCGACCACAACAATCCAACCTCTAAAATGTTGACAGACTTATGGCAGCAATTAATCTAACCGCAACGAGGAAATAAATTTGCAAATTAATACTGCAGTGAAAGGTCAAGTTTGTAAAAGTGTATGCACGAAAAAGTATTGGTAATACATCTCTTTTTCATAGAACCGGGGCCTAACTTAGCTGACTTTTGGCAAGAGGTGGGATACACCCGGAACTGGTTGCCCATCAATCGCAGGGCCCATACAGACAACACATTATTCACACAGACGTTTTTATAACTAGGAAATTCAGAGTCTAACATGGAGGAAGCTAGAGACTAGAGACTAGTGTAGTTTAAATTGGCCATAGGTGTTAGAGTTCAAACTGTGCACAGTGTTACTGTGCCATATAATGATAAAACAATTTATTTTAGGAATAAAACCTCTGTCTCATTCTTGATGAACACTTACTGTAGGCCACAATGTCTTATGAGACTTTTCTTGCGTAAACTGTGACTTGTTTGAATAAGAGAGAAACAGCACCCTCTGGTGGGAAGCTGAAGTCAAACTCTTTACTAAGAACATCCAGTATTAAGTGTATTTAAATTAAAGGTGTAACTTAATTTAATAGATCCATGTCACTAATGTGTTCAGAAGTTGGCCCGGTATATGAGACGGATGACCCGGACCAGTTTATGGAGCACATGGAGAACCTGATGGCCCTTGGAGGAGGAGATGAACCAGAGATGTGCTTGACAGCCATTCAGGTTTGTGTGTGTGTGTGTGTTGTGTGTGTGTATATAAATACTAACTTTTGCATGTTTCCAGCTCGCCCTCACTCACAGCCCACCCATGTCCGAGATCTTTGTGTTCACCGATGCCTCTCCCAAGGATGCCCACATGTTTGACGTGGTGAAGGGCCTCACTCTTGCCAAACAGAGCAAAGTAAAATCATTAGTGAACCCTCTGGACTTGATGCTGGTCATTGATGAATAATTGAATCATTTTATCTGTGTTAATGCAACAATAATGAAATATGACACAGGTGAGGTTTTTTGTCTGATTTCCTACTTCAGCTCTTTAACTATTTCAATAATATACTGTTTACATCAAAATATACCTGCATCTTTGGTGGGGCTTATTTTGACCAATAGCAACCCATAAAAACTTTTTTGTTATCACAATATGTACTTGATTGAATGATATAATTGAATAGTATATAAATTGGTCTTGTTATGGGTGGCACGATGGTTCACTGAAAAGCAAAAGCACAAGTTTTTAACTACTAATAACAATAGCACAACAAAGACCCTTTTGCTGTCAGTCACACTCATCCTGATGTTCTTACAGGTGACATTTCTCCTCACAGAAGACCCAAATTACACCATAGCAAGAAGGGGGTCAAGGAGGAGAAAGAGGAGCAGACAACTTTTGCCCCCCGATCGCTTCTCCCTCTATTCTGCGCTGTCATCCTTGTCGGGAGGACTGACGATATTCACCAGCAACTCTGACATCCACAGCGTCTCCTCCATAGTGGAGGACAACACAGCAGCAGCAAAGGTAAGTCCATGAATTAGAAAGGAGCTAACTTATTGTCATGTGAGTTCAGTTATCTCTTCCTCGCCAGGTGACTCTCCTCCATGTCGAGAGAGATCAGGAGCAGATGTCCTTGCATTCCTTCAGGGTCGACAGCACCGTTAATGACGTCACTGTACACATCACTGGTTCACTAAGCCACTGCATCCTTATTGATCCTTCAGGTACACAAAGGAGAATCATCATATACACTGCATCACCACCTCGATAAATCAGCAGTGTTTTCGTATCAAAATTAATATTTTGTGCCTCATTATTACATATTGAATAGCAAAACAGAGAATGAAATGCCCAACATCGAAAGTGGTGATGTGTGTCAGGAGGTTCCCATTCTATTCATTGCCAATCTTAACGATACAAAAATTAGCTGGATTCAGTTTTTTTTTTTTAAGGGAATTTTGTTTCCTAACTTCTTTTTAAAGTGCTACATAGAGTAAATAAAAGAAACATTTTCAAATACATTTGAATAAAATAGTACTTTATAAAATGACCATAGGCTACAGCAGCACCTTCTAAAAGTATGTAGTTCAGTAAAGTATAAATGTAGCTTTTCCTTGTACTGTTTTAGACAATGTGAATTCAAGAAATAAAAACAATTGATTCTATTGCTAAAAAAAACATTTATTCTATTGACACATTTTTATTGTTTAATGAAACACAACAAAGGTCCACAATGTTAGAAATCTATCCTGCAATGAAATTGCTCATTCATAAAATGTCATTATATCCTCCTTTTTTTTCTTGGTGTCTTAGGAGGTTCATGTAATGTTGCTACAATCCTTTGATGCTTTACACCTTTTCTCACTAGGCCAAAGTCAGTCTCTTCTGAGTGAGCAAGGCTCTCTCGCTTCTCTGGAGCACTTCAACGGTCTGTATCGTGTTCGTCTTCTGCCTCGTATCCAGCCGGGCCAGTGGTACCTGCATGCCAAGGCCGACGGACATGTCGCATTCAACGTAATCGGTACTGAATTTCATGATGGAAATTATGTAAAGCTGTTCAAATGTGGCAAACTCGACCGGTTTCTGATCCACTCAGCTGATAGCAGTGTGGACTTCCTCTATTATTTTGCCACTGTAACCAACGAGACACACCCTGGATTGGCTAGAGTAGAGGGCAGTCCTGTGGCAGGTGAGGGGCGTTCCTTTATTCTTGGTCATTTTGTGCTGAATTTATGCCAAACCGTTTAAGTATTTAATCCGTATTCTTAGTCTCCATACTGGCATGTTCTTTCATCCCTTCCAGGTGTCCCCACCTTCCTTGTGCTGGCTGTGACTGGCCTGTCTCCTCATGACGAAGAGGTCTCCTTCAGTCATGTGACGCTGCTGGGAGCAGAAGGGGAGAACCTCAAGAAAGTTTTACTCAACTCCTCCTCTTCGCCCTCCGTGTCGTCAAGCTACACCGCTGTGGATCTGATTGGCTGGGTGGACTCCATTCCCAGAGCACCCTTTAGCGTCCGACTCACAGGTCGAGACGGCAGAGGAAATAAACTGGAGAGGGTCGCCACAGAGATGGTGCAGCCCACTCGTGTTCAGATACAGGTCAGCCATTCATAAACATATTCTAGATCAGGGGAGTTGACAAACGTTTGTATTCATTTGATTTTAACATAGATGGGCTAGGTCATTCCTTGATGAGGTTAAAATAAATAAATTAAATAAATAAATAAATAAATAAAATGCTTATATGAAATAGTTTATTTTGGTAATGAATAAATCATTTCCACTTTTAATTAAATTAATTGACAAATTATTTTAAAGTTGTTTATTATT
This sequence comes from Syngnathus scovelli, assembly GCF_024217435.2. Taxonomy (NCBI): domain Eukaryota; kingdom Metazoa; phylum Chordata; class Actinopteri; order Syngnathiformes; family Syngnathidae; genus Syngnathus; species Syngnathus scovelli. The sequence goes on from NC_090853.1 coordinate 8,863,468, forward strand.
TTTTCTGTTTTGCTGGATTTATTAACATAAGTTGTTTAATGTGATTTATTTTAATAATGAAATCAATATTGTCACCTTCTAAAACAAGTCATCAATCTAATTATATTCATGAATGAATAATTTAATAAAACATGTTTTAAACACCTTTGTATATGACCACATCACATCACGAGTACACTGGCAAGAAACTAGCATGAACAGCCAATTTAGGAATTCAAATAATTATCTTTATCTGAGACTTTCATGATTCCTTTTGTGACAACACACCAGCAAGTTAAGTCTGTCTCACAACGGTCTAAACTCAGCTCACTTCCCAATGCTTGGTGAATTGACATTGAAGGCTCAGACAATATTGCTGCAATGAACAATCGGCCGCCACTTTACGTACATGAGTGTTATGTAATGTGTCATGCTGATGCCTTTCTCTTCAGGTCTTATCCACACCCCCTTTGGTACCTGGTCACAGCACCACTGTGGGCTTGAAAATTCTGAACCATGGCCCGGACAGACTCTTCACTCTGACAGCTGAGGATGATGCAGGATATCTTCATACGAAAGGACCTCACAGGTAACATTAGAGCAGGGGTCACCAAAGTGGTAACCCCTAAGGACCACACGTGTAGCCTTTTGTTCCTTTATACAATTTCAATTCATGAACTAAAAGCTGCCTACTGATTGATCATAATGTTGTAAATATTGGTAAATTTTGGTAAACAAAACAGTATGTGTGACGGAAATAATAGTCGGCAACGAGCGATAGACACAAAGACGATTATGCCTGACTTCAAAGCAGTTTTTCATTCTTCCCATCAGGTTCCATGTTGAAGCCCACAATCTTTTCCATAGTCAGGTGGGACTTCACACGCCTGCCTCAGCTCAGGCTGGAGCTACAGTCACGCTTACACTATCAGTGTACACACTTGACTCTGCAGACACAAACTACGCAGTGGCCTACCTAACAGTGCTCCCACCTGTGAGTATAGTATCATCTCAGCCCACCACAAACGGCTCCTCGGACCACCTCTGATGTGTTTTATCTCATGTCCCTTTCAGGATCTTGACACATCTCCTCCATCCTGCTCGACCACCCGCCTGCAGTCCTCCTGTTCTCCAGCATGCAATGAGTCCACCTGGAACGTTTCACTGGCTGTGTGGGACAGGGGGCGCTCTGGTCTGGCTGCTCTCCAACTACACAAGGGACAAGGCACTTTGACTTTACTCCCACTGCCCGTAGGGGGCAAACCGGGTGAAACTCATCCGGAGCAGCATGTCCGACACAAAGCCACATTAGTGGAGCGAGACCCTCCTTTGAATGTGTCCGGGTGGGGGCTGGGTTCATCGGAGCCCCTGTGGGTGAGCTACACCTCCAGCTGTTGCTCGGCCCAGGCTGAGCTGCTGGTGTGGGACACTGTTGGGAACTTGAAGCACTGCCACCTTGCATCTAGTCAGCAGAGGCAGCTGAGTGACACAAGGACAGAAAATAGAGGAGGTAGGCATGTGATGCCCTATGGTTTCTCTTTTTTAGTGTTGATTCTGCTATGCTGTCAATTGTTATCTTAATCTCATGTAGGTAGAAATAAATAGCATATTAGAATAAACTGAATTTATTTTATCATTCATGTGCTATCCTTTTTGACTTGGAGTTTAATGATAATGATTTGCACATTGAAAGGACCTTTCATTGGCTGAACATATGTAATAGTTCTGGACTTAAAAATGATGGTCTGCCAAAATTCCCAAAAACGCAAGTGAGACTTTTACTTGAACAAAATCAATTTTAGTTTCCCATATTTTGAATCTAATGTATGGTGTGATGCCAGGATCATCCACATTAAGCAAGTCTGAATAGTTATTCAAAACGTAATATTTGTGTCCAGAGATGGTGGTCAAATGGCTAACTTAAAAAAAATGACCTGCCTACTTTTCCACATTTGTAAAGAGTGCCTGTGCTCATTTGATATTTTTAATCAGCATTTGAAGAATTCCTCTTTTCTTATTTGTTTCTCCCTGCACCATGCGGCCAAGTCTTGGTAAGATGAAGAACTAGAAATCAGAATGCAAACTCATTGTCTAAACTAATTCAAATAGTGGGCTCCGCTCTAAATGAACCTATTTCTCAATTAATTGACAAAGATTTCTGTACCAGATATAATCTTTTTGCATTCCACGATCACAATGTGGCCATGAATTGCATGTACTGGCGATAACTGACACTTCTACTCAGAACTGATTAACTGCTTGCCCAGTTGCTCATTAAGTGGCATTACATTCAAAGTACAACTGTACAGCCAGTGTGGTGTTAGTGGCCAAAAGGACGGTAGTCTACACCTTGAGCTCATTGAGAATGTTGAGTGAAAAACGTGTCTTAAAGACAAATCAAGATGCACTTAAGGAGAGAGGACACTGGGGAGGCAAGGTGGAGTTTCTTCTGGCAGTTGCCGGGAACATTGTGGGCCTGGGCAATGTGTGGAGGTTTCCCTACTTATGCTACAAAAACGGAGGAGGTAAGCAAATATGGCAGCCAGAACTTCTTCCAAAACTTGTACATATATCACCAAAGTCTACATGTAACATTCAGGTGCATTCCTGGTGCCGTATCTGGTGTTTGCGGTGACGTGTGGTGTACCGCTCTTCCTTTTGGAGACCACCATGGGCCAGCACACCCAAACGGGCGGTGTCACTTGCTGGAGGAAAATATGCCCGCTGGTTGAAGGTATGTCATTTACAAGCCTGCCATTCTAAAGCACAAGTTCAATGTTTGATTGAGGTCATGAGAGTGAATCATTATGCACCAACTGAAATCCAAACACAAATGCTTTGCTATGGTTGCCGGACTAGGCAAACATTCACAGTATGGTCGGCAGACCTCAGAGAGCTCCTGCATTTATATTGAATTAGTTTACATTCAATCAAATATCTGACCATAGACACTAAGTCGTATTAAGTAAAAGAAACACAGCTAATTCATTCTGTCAGTTAATTAACTTAATTAGTAAGAAGAACATCTCACAAATAGGATGAGAATATATCAATGAACTGACTGACCAGCTGAAATGCAAAATGGTTTGTGGTAACTGGTAATTTTGATTTATTGATACAGTTGCTTCAAGACAAACTTCTCATTACAGAGAGAATGATAAAGACAATCCTTGAACGTCAAATCCATAATGTGCATCAGGTATCGGCTATGGGGGTCTGCTGATCCAGCTGTATAGCTGCACGACCTACATTATTATTCTGGCCTGGGCTCTGTTCTACCTGGTTTTCTCCTTCAACTCTCCACTGCCCTGGAGTACCTGTGATAACTACTGGAACACTGGTGAGGTCGAGCATCTGTTTTCATCCCTCACCATTCACATGAATGTAAATATTTTCTTATGTCATTTCATGGGATGATCACTAAGAAAAAAATTACAGTGAAAGGAATTTGTCATTGTACTACACTGTAGTAATACTCAAAGCAATTAGAAAAAAACAAATAATTCAGTGAAGATATATAAATGTCAAGGCCTTAATTTTCAAGCCTAAAATCTATCAGAAAAAGTTGATTTTCATTTACAATATCAACAAAATTGAACTGATTTATCCATCCTCAATTCTTAACCATGCTCTCGGCTTCCCAGCTTCTAGTTGTGTCCGAATTCAGAAGACTTTTTAGGAAAAATTAGACATTGTGTTTATATGTTGGCAAACACAGTTGCTGGCTGGCTTATTTTAACCCAGAAAAGGATTCACTCGGCAGTTCCAGGGTAGCGCATATGAAGGCGACAGCTAGCTACATCATACCACACAGTTAACTAACTAGTGAAGAAAACCAAAGAAAGAAGTGTGGATCAGTATCACTGATGTATACAATACATTTTATTTCAAGTGTATCCTTTTAATTCAGGCACTCAATCATTCTCATCTTCACACCTTTAGTGAGCTTATATGTGTAATATTTTATACAGTAGTTCAATGCGCTAAACTGTGATTACCTGTCATTCTTTCAGCAGATTGTTTTGATATTACAACAAAGAACCTCACCAACCACACCAAAGGAACCTCAGCAACAACAGAATTCTGGGAGTAGGGAAGATAAAACACGAAAAAATGTCTTTGGAAACATTATAGTATGTGCCATGAAATACGTTGTTGTTGTTGATTACCCTGTCTAGACGTCGCGTGTTGAAAATCTCAGGGGGCATTGAAGAGATTGGCAGCATCAGGTGGGAGGTGCTTCTGTGCCTCCTGGCTATGTGGGTCATTTGTTACTTCTGCATCTGGAAAGGCGTCAAATCAACTGGAAAGGTGAAGGCCATCAGAATGGATCAAGTATTTGAAAAAAACAAGTGTTCTGACCCTCCTCTACTTATACAGGTGGTGTATTTCACTGCCACTTTCCCTTACGTGATGCTCCTCATTCTTTTGATCCGAGGACTCACTCTTCCAGGAGCCAGACAAGGAGTCGAGTTCTACCTTCTACCTGAGCTGTCACGACTCATAGATCCTCAAGTAGGACTGAGTTACATGCACTCAGATGGATTGGAGTGTATTTAATGGCAGTGAGCATTTTTTTAAACAGGTGTGGATGGATGCCGGCTCGCAGATCTTCTTCTCATATAGCATCGGTGGGGGCACCCAGGTAGTACTGGGCAGCTACAACCGTCGCAGTAACAATTGCTACAAGTAAGCATTCAAGAGATTTGTTTTGGTACTAATATTTTAATCAATAAATGTAATATGATCAAATGATCATATTTGTGAGTATCATTTTGGTCTTATTATCCAAATATAAATTGGCATTTACTGATAGTGTGTGAATTCAATGCCCAGTCCATTTCATGACTAAAATATGAAGAATTTGAAGCTATCTGTGGCCAGATCAGCATTTCAAATGAGGCTCTGTTCTTAATGGCCTTGCCTGGATAAATAAAGGTTAAGTAAATTAATAAATTAAATAGTTCAAATTATATCACTTCACTGGTTTCTTTTATATCAAACAAATTGTTTTAGGTTATTCACCTGACATGTTTCGGCGGTTTCTTCCGCCTTCATCAGAATAACCTAAAACAATTTGTTTGATATAAAAGAAACCAGTGAAGTGATTAAATAAGGAAAAACAAAATGAACTTAGTACAATTAGTTCAAATTATACTTTTGTTATGCCTGTCTCACTTCATAAGTGGGTTAAAAAAAAATTCCTTAAGACAAACTTATTGAGGGCTTTGCTCAGCATGACATTGCGCTTATTCCAACTGTAGGGCAGTGCTGCAGTAGCAATATTTTGACCCAGTTTTGTTCAGCCCAAGTGCGGTTGTGCGTTGTAGGGACACCTTTTGGCTGTGTTTGCTGAACAGTGGTACCAGTGTGGTGGCGGGTTTTGCTGTCTTCTCTGTGCTGGGGTTCATGGCTCATGAACAAGGTGTTCCAATCGCGGAGGTAGCTGAGTCAGGTAAACTTAAAATCCTCTTAAAAGGGACCTTTGGATGGGCTGAACATTGGCACGTACATAATAGATATGTATGCAAAACCCACGTCAGCACTGAAATTCACCCCCTAAATTGTAATGTTGCTTGATTAGTAATATTCTACTATTACCTAGTGGCTTAAACAGTGACTAATCACCACCACAATTCCTAAGCACTATCCTGCTCATTCTCATTAATATTCAACAATTGTCAATCCTTAAAGAAACTTTTCTGATTGGGTCACTAACTGTTCTCCTAAATTTTATATGGAAAACAATTGGGTAGCATCTTGTGGCCATGCCTCTTCAATGTGTTGGATCTGTTGAAATTTAGCAAACTGTGGCCCGCTATGAGGATGTATTTCTCTTTTTTCCCTCAGTCAGGCAGACAACGTGTGTTTATGTGTGTGTCTTATAACCCAGAAATTTATTTTTAGCATGTGTGAAAGCTCCACCTTGAAATGTGCCAGCCAATTCTGGTTCTGAAATTTTTTTGCTTTGAAACAGGCGCCATTTTTCCCGAGTTGAGCCATCAGAAAGATGCTTGGTACATACGTACATATCACTGAGGCAAAATGAGTTAATCATTTGGCCACCATGCTGCCCAGTTTCGTCCACTTCTGATCATTTGTATGTTATTGACAGGTCCAGGCCTGGCGTTCATTGCATACCCTCGAGCGGTGGCCATGATGCCGCTGCCTCAAGTGTGGGCCATCTGCTTCTTCTTCATGCTCCTCTTCCTTGGCCTGGACACACAGGTTAGACCTCAGCTTCTCAATTACTGTGCCTTAAGCAGTAATCCGGATGCTTCGAGAAATCCTCTACCTTCTGGCTCTGCTCTCTCTGCAGTTTATTGGCATGGAGGTGGTGATCACATCCATGTCAGACATATTTCCCAGAGTATTACGTCGACCGGGCAGACGGGAAGGTTTCCTCCTGCTCTACTGCCTCACGTGTTTCTTCTTGCAGCTTGTCATGATCACTGAGGTTGAAATATTTTCTTGTAGTCGCTGTCAATTCGTCTCTATTGTCAAAGAAACATTTTAGCTAAAGGTCGTAGATCAAAATGAAGTTCACTCCTCCTGTTTGAAAAATGTTATTCTATCGTTTCATGGTCATGGCAAAGAACGCTCTTCGGATAGGAAAAAAAGGAATCGTTGCTCTATATAAAGGTGGCCTGCCCAAGGCGAGAAGAAAATTGATTTGGGCATAGTTTGGATAATGTTAGTCTGGGCTGTACTCACGTTTGTGACTGTATTGTCCTTTAAAACACATATTTACACAGAATGTGAGGGGTGTTTAGTCACTGTTCTGATATAAAGACTCACTTTGGAAACTTTATTTAGCATACCAGCACAAATTTATGAGACACAGGGTGGAGTGGCATATTGCAATACGTTACACTGATGTCCCTAATACAGTGGCCTGTGAGCAGAAATGATTTTCCCCGATGTTTTCCACAGGGAGGTATGTACATCTTCCAAATTTTTGACTACTACGCTTGCAATGGAGCCTGCATCCTCTTTCTCTGTGTGTTTGAAAGCTTGACAATTGGCTGGATATTTGGTAAGGTGATGGGACACATCTTTTTATTGCTTCATTCATGAAGCAAATTCAAAGCTTCATGAAGCAAATTCAAGCTTACAGTGTAACACATATTTCTCCATGAAGGAGCAGAGCGGATGTGTGGCATTATCACAGACATGACTGGCGAGCGTGCCAACCCGTTCTTCAAAATCTGCTGGCGCTTCTTGACCCCCATGGTTTCTCTGGTGAGTTGGACTTTGGGGTTTTAGCTGTTATACGCTTATCAGATGCCCACATAATGCAAGGATGGGTACATTTTTGTTCAATGGTTATTTTTACAATGAATGAAAATGAGAATTGGCCAGGTCATTTGTGTATGAGTTGGAAAAAATATGTAGAGTAGTATGCAAACTATAGAAAATTATTTTAATACATTATTTACTTGCATAGAATTATTTGTTTTATACATTGATAAAATAGAAATATATTTGACCCAACCAATTTTAGGGAAAAATGCTTTGATTAATTACAGGAGTCTATTGTATAATAGTTTTTTGAGACTGAAGGATGCCTAAAACATACTTATCTTTTGCAACATTTTTCTTTTTAGCTCATCTGCACACATGCAGTTTCAAAAGTCTTGGCCCAACTCAGTTTGGACATTTTTTTTCAGAATTACACACAAACCATGCAGGAGGTGATGCCTATAATAATATATAATATAATTTTTGTTGCAGGGCTCTTTGATATATTCTCTAGTTGAGTACCAGCCATTGACATTCAACCACTGGTATGTGTACCCCACCTGGGCCTATGTAATGGGCGGGTTAATGGCCGTCTCCTCCATCCTCCTGGTACCGACTTGGGCGCTGTACAAACTGAGCACTGCCACCGGAACCTTCAGTCAGGTGGGTCCAGTCCACCATTTCAGTCCACCACTGAAATCACTGTGAAAAGCGGGAATCCATTTTCTATTAATCAAAAGTGAGTTGAGCAAATCCTGAGTGTTTGTATACAAGATTTTGTTATATGTCAGTACAATAGTGTCATTTGTATCTATTTCTTAGCGTCTCCATCACCTGTGCTGGCCTGAGCCACCTGACTCCTCACTGTCCCTAAAGAGAGACACAGCACCACAACACATCACGGAGGAGGATCTGGAATGATTCTGAGCTCGGAGCTTGTACCTTTTTACATGTGACCGCTCATGACGCCACTTATTAAAGTGTGCACTGGGAATGAATCATTAGCCAACAACTGAAATTCAAACATAAACTCAAATGTTTTGCTCTGGTTGTCAGAGTTAGGCAAACATTTACTGCATGAGGTCTTATGCTGAAAACACAAAGGTGATTAACTCATACAAGAGCTGTTTACTTACCCTGGAGTGTGTGGGTAATGCAACTTCATTTGCTGCACCTATACTGCAAAACTGAGACTGCAAAGAGTGTAGAGCGGCAATATTTGGCTCGGTTTGTACACCCGTTGCCATTCCACTACTGTATGACGAAAGGTTTCCACTGTACTAAGACGAGTGAGGTATGTGGCATTTGAAACACTAACGACGTGTGTTTTTTGTTTAGTTTGATGTTACTGCATGTGCATTGTCATGCAATCATGTGTCATCTTAATGGTGTTGCTAAATGCTAAAATACGAAGATTGCAAATTGTCTTTACTTTAAATAACATAAAGAAACTGTATATTACAAAGTCCCCTTTTGAGATAAATTAAATCAAAATTGTGCATTTTCTATGGGTTTCTTAGAGTGGAAGTCAACCTCATTTCAGAATCAGAATCAATCTTTATTTGCCAAGTTTGAGCATGCCAAACAAGAAATTTGACTCCGGTATATCTCTGCCTCTGAACAACATTTAGGTAGCTAACAACATTCAGGAGAATATGTGCAAAAATTGACAATTATTCTCAATCATCCCCTGATTTAAAACTCCCAGGAGGGCAAAGAAAAACTCAAAACTCCTACTCGGGGAAATGAGAAACCTTGAAAAGAGGCCACAGATGGGAGGATCTCTCTTCAAGGATGACCAGGCTGCAATGGATGCAGAGAGGACACATAGTACACATAATATGGACAATCCAAAGGTAAAGCATCGAGAGCAGGATGTTATTGCACAGTAATGACTCCACTAATAGTGGGTTCCACTCAAATTGATGCTGTGCCTCAATTAATTGATGCAGCTTTTGTCATGAAGTGATTGGAGCTGGGTGACCAAATGCAGCTTGGACCAGGGTTTATTGAAGAACTCAAAAGATAGACGAGAGGCTCGACTAGGGACAAGACTAGAACAGAACAGACTGGAGACTAGAAACAAGAAGACATGAGACGAGAACAATCCGACAGGGAGTGACACGCAGACAAGGCTTAAATACAAGACAGGTAACGAGAGGTAGGTGACGGCGACTACAGTGCTTACTAGTAGGACACAGGTGGGGAGGGGTGACACGAACAGAAACCATGGCAACATTAAAACAAGGAAACGAACGGAGACGGATCGTTTATTTGAAGGTGTTATCTTTGTGCATTCAAAGAAAGAAATCAAGCATGACTTATTTTACGTGTTGATGATAAACCTAAATTTCCCTTCGAAATTGATTCACTGCTTGGGCAGGTGTCATTATATGACGATGCGTAAATTGGGCATTTGGGTAACAGTACAGCGTTGTGCGTGTCTGCGACTGAGTGGAAGTGTCAGTTTCATTTTGTGCTTTTAGAGAATGTGGAAAAATAAACGCAACGTAAAGCCGGGTCGTGCACTTCAGAAGAGAGGACACTGGGGCAAAAAGGTGGAGTTTCTTCTGGCAGTTGCCGGGAGCATTGTGGGCCTGGGCAATGTGTGGAGGTTTCCCTACTTATGCTACAAAAACGGGGGCGGTAAACAAATATGGCAGCCAGAACCTCTTTCAAAACGTGTACATATAGCATCAAAGTCTACATGTAACATTCAGGTGCATTCCTGGTGCCGTATCTGGTGTTTGCGGTGACGTGTGGTGTACCGCTCTTCCTTTTGGAGACCACCATGGGCCAGCACACCCAAGAGGGAGCCGTCACCTGCTGGAGAAAGCTGTGTCCACTGGCTGAAGGTATGCAACATTCCACCATGTGTGAGCCTAGCTACCATTCTGAGGCACAAAACATGAGCCAACTAGTACTTCCGCATTGTGCCTTTGCTACAGTGACAGCTGAACTTGTCCTGTAGCACACTTTCACCCCCATGGTCTTTCCACCGATTTAAGACCCCATGGTTATACTTCAGTAGCTGCAATAACACCTTGTCCTGTCATGTGTCTGCTCCTTCATTACCTGTGAGCAGGGGCTTGGCCCCCAGAGGCAGTTTTACAAGCAGCTTAGGATAACTGACAATACTGTGTAAACGTTAACAATCAATATTAAATTTGGAGTCTGTTTTATTTAATCTATTATCCAACCACAAAGTAAAACCTTTGACACACAAAAAATAATGTTTAAAACGGTGCTTGCAAACCTATAAGCAAACCAAGGTTGGGACAAAGTAAGCCAAGCACATCATCTGGGACAACATAATCTTACACTGTATGTAGTATGTATGTCTTGGTGCGCTCCACTTTTTAATCATCTCATTCCTATATAAAATTTCATGATGTATCTGTTAAATCCTTTTGACTCACATTTCTGGAACTTCTAAATGTCGTTTTCTTTGTTGCACTCTTGCCTTCAACGTGGGTGATGAGCATATGTCACGCATCTTATTTGGCTCACTCCAATGTTTCATTCATGTGGTACACATCAGTCAGCCTGACAACAAACAGAATGTGCTGAACTGTGAGTATGAAGAATTAAAAGTAAGACAAAGATACAAGGTGCCATGACAGTTTGTTTTAAACTAAATGTGTATTTGGTGTGATATTGCTTGTATACATGCCCTTTACATGTCCTTGAACCTCGAGCTCAAATGTGTGCCAGGCATCGGTTATGGAGGGCAGCTGATCCAGCTATACAGCTCCATGACCTACATTATTATTTTTGCCTGGGCTCTGCTCTACCTGGTGTTCTCCTTCATTTCTCCACTACCCTGGAGCACCTGTGATAACTACTGGAACACAGGTAACATCTCACAAGCAACAAATTGTCAGGAGTAGTGTTCCTGTTTTGGCTAAGGAATCCTCACATGATTGTAAATATTTTATTACATAATTTCATGCGATGACAGGAAATGATGTTTTGGTACATTATAGTCACTGTACAACTTGAACACAGTGTGTAATTATTTTACTTTAAATTAAATCAAGGCTAAATTTAGGCTACCATTACCCTAATATACACGACACACGCACGCACACACACCACTATAATTTTCAATCTGCCAATACAGTACCTGTAATTCTTTTAGCGGATTGTGTTGTTACAACTTGGAACCACACCAACCACACTACCAACGGAACCTCGGCAACAATGGAATTCTGGGAGTGAGGACGATAACACACTACACTTGAAATAGCTAGTTTAAAAACATTGTACGTGACATATTGTGTCTTCCTCCCCGCCTCCATCCCTAACCAGACGTCGAGTGTTGAAAATCTCAGGGGGCATTGAGGAGATTGGCAGCATCAGGTGGGAGGTGCTTCTGTGCCTCCTGGCAATGTGGGTCATTTGTTACTTCTGCATTTGGAAAGGCGTAAAATCAACAGGAAAGGTGAAGTCCATCAAAATGCACCAAGAATTTAAAAAAAAAAAGTGTTCTTACCCTCCTCTGTCTTATTCAGGTGGTATATTTCACTGCCACTTTCCCTTACGTGATGCTCCTCATCCTTTTGATCCGGGGACTCACTCTTCCGGGAGCCAGACAAGGAGTTGAGTTCTACCTTCTGCCAGAGGTGTCACGACTCGCAGACCCTCAAGTAGGACTGAGTTGAATTATATAATCACTGATATGGAAGGTACACTCTGTGTCAGTGAGCGTCTTTTTCACAGGTTTGGATGGAGGCCTGCTCGCAGATCTTCTTCTCGTACAGCCTCGGTGTGGGCACCCTGACTGTACTGGGGAGCTACAACACTCAAAGCAACAATTGCTACAAGTTAAAATTCATACTTTGTATTACACACACACACACACACACACGCTAATTTCATCAGTAGTTTTTTGTACGTCAAAAAAACACCTTCCTGTGACTTCATAATGATCAACTTTGAAATGACGTATACCAGTATTTTCATTTGCTCAGTTTCCAATGAGCAAATTTTTAAGTTTATAAACAGTGTGATGTAATGATTTAAAAAAAGCAATGATTTAAGTAAATATGTGACTAAACTTGTTCTCCAGGGCTGTAAATGTAAACCCTTTAAAATGTTGACTCCGACTGATGGGACTGATGCGCGCCCGCAATGTAAATCAGGTCAGAGTCAGAATGGCAGGATGAGACAGAGACATGGAGGAAAGCACAGTTTTTGTTTGCAGGTTATTATGTACTACTGAATCAACCAAATGGCAAATCATAGTAATGTTTTAAGCAAAGGGGCAGAATAGAAATGTTTATATTTTCAAAAGCTCTAGTGGACTACCTCGATGCATTGGTATCGCACACTGTCCCACATTGTCTCACGCAAACAGCCTTTGTCACCAACCTGGTGAATTAGGATCTGGTCTCTCATGGGTCGGAACGGAGCAGGGCGACCAAGTGCAGCTTGGACCAGGGTTAATTGAAAAAAAAAAAAACCTAACAGACTCGTCAAACGGACATGACTTAACAAAACAACAAGAGGACTGACCGACAAACAAAAGCCGTGAAGCCACCAAGCCAGTCCACCAACAGACGTGACGACAGCAATGACACCACGGGGAACAAGGGGCAGACAGGACTTAAATACACGACAGGTAACAAGAGGCAGGTGAGAATGATCACTCTCATCATGGGCACACAGGAGGGGAGGGGCGAGCACACAGACGGAAACCATGACAACAGACACATAGTGGAACGGCTGGGGACGAGACGTGCCACTGGTCACCCTACCTATAACTGTGTTTTGAATGAACTTATTCAAGATTTACAATGTAACAACTTGAGTGATGACTTTTGTGCTGTGAGATCACAAGTGCTGTCAGGGGACAGAAGATGATGATGATGCACCAAGCATGAGCGATTATCAATTTGAACGTTTTATGGGAGTACATTTCATGTTAAATCTTACCTGACCATACTCTTATGCCGTAACGTCAATTGTGAGGTAGGCCATGATGGGATGAGAAATTCCAAAGAGTCTGAAACCCAAAATAGACACAAATAAATATCATAGAGTGGTCCAAATTATATTTCCTACTTGGCATTGCGTGTTGTTTGGAAAACAAGTGTTTTTGTGTGTATTGCAGAGACAGCTTGTGGCTGTGTTTGCTGAACAGTTGTACAAGTTTGGTAGCTGGTTTTGCTGTCTTCTCCGTGCTGGGATTCATGGCTCACCAGCAAGGTGTTCCTGTTGCAAAGGTGGCTGAGTCAGGTGCAGTAAACTTGAAATCTTCTTACATCTCACTCTATCTAAAAGAAGTGAATTGAAAGGGTGAAGAAGCAGGCGCCTCTTATTTGAGACTCTCATCCACTAGATAATTTGAATGTTACAAATTGACGGGCATGTGGATATCTTTTCCAGGTCCAGGTTTGGCGTTCATCGCATACCCTCAAGCGGTGGCCATGATGCCACTGCCTCATGTGTGGTCCATCTGCTTCTTTGTCATGATCATCCTCTTGGGCCTCGATACGCAGGTTTGACCACTAGAGTATGCTTTTTGAAACAAGAATTGGCTCGAATGTTCGAAAACACTGAGTTCATGTTTCTTTTTGCCTGGAAGTGACCTTGTGGGTGGGCTCTCTCCCTGCAGTTTGTCGGCATTGAGGTGGTGATCACATCCTTCTCAGACGTATTTCCCAGAGTATTGCGTCGGCCGGGCAGACGAGAATGTTTCCTCCTGCTCTTCTGCCTAACGTGTTTCTTCTTGCAGCTCGTCATGATCACTGAGGTTAGAATATTATTGCTATGAATCTGTCTATAATGCCAAAAAGTGCTTCATTTAAGGTCCATTCTGTAGCTATTATACGCTGATGTAGCTAATATTGTGGCCAATTTCTTTCTGATGTCGTCCGCAGGGAGGAATGTACATCTTCCAGATTTTTGACTACTATGCTTGTAATGGAACATGCCTCCTCTTTCTTTGTGTGTTTAAAAGCTTGGCTGTGGGCTGGATATTCGGTAGGTTGGGTCGTGTTTTGGATTTTGGTTTCATAGTGTGGTCCTTTATTGGCAGAAAGGATCTGATAAGCCATTGTCAAGGGTTATTTGATGTGTCAGTTTTATGTGGTATGTTGAAAACAGATTTGTTGACTTTGTTACACCAGTTCACAGTGAAATTTGGTCTTTGGGACTCACTTGATGATCAGTGACCAGTAACCCTAACCCTAACCCTAACCCACTACCAAAAACAAATTAAGTGAACACCTATCATGCACTTTTTTTCTAGAGTTATTCTTGCCATATTTATTGTAGTCACATTATGTCATTGAACATACTTCATAAAGGAGCAGAGAGGCTGTGCACCATTGTCTCAGATATGACAGGTGAGCGTGCCAACCCGTTCTTCAAAATCTGCTGGCTCTACCTGACCCCCTTGGTGTCATTGGTGAGTGATGCTCAAGTTCTGAGCTGTAATGTGCTTGTCATTCTTTTCATGAACTACATTTGCATTAGGTAAGGCTGGGTTGTTCTGCATATGATTTTCAAAATGAATCAATGTGTATCTAAACTCTTTTTTTGTTTTTTTTTTTGTTCCAGGGCTCTTTTATATATTCTTTAGTTGAATACCAGCCCCTGACATTCAACCGCTGGTACGTGTACCCCACCTGGGCTTACGTGTTGGGCTGGATTATGGCCCTGTCCTCCATCCTTCTGGTGCCAGGCTGGGCGCTGTACAAGTTAAGCACCGCCGCCGGAACTCTCAGTCAAGTGGGTTGAGTACATCACTCAAATGCGCAGTGAAAGAAGGAATTTTTACGAGTCAAAAAGCAAACAATGGGTGAATCTCAGATCTTAGCGAGTTTCAGTGCAACGGTGTTGTTTGTATTGATTTGTTAGCGTCTCCATGGCCTGTGCTGGCCCAAGCTGCCTGACTCTTCGTTGGCCCGGGAAAGAGACACGACACTGCAACACATCACTGAGGAGGATGTGGAATGATTCTGACACGCAAAATGGCCATTGTTTCCTTGGAAATCAGCGCATTCCACGGCAACAGCCTTACAAGAAAAAGTTTGTGTTTCATCATCATGAAAACCTAAACAATCACTTCTCATTAGTTTTGTGGATTTAAATAAAGAGATGAAACTTGATTTACGATACACGTTCTGGAGAGAACATATATTTCTGCTCAGAACTGATTAACTGCTTAGCCAGTTGCTCATTAATGCGTGAGAATGTGGCCTCCAAGTAAAACTGGGCATTCAGGTGCATTCCTGGTGCCATATCTGGTGTTTGCGGTGACGTGCGGTGTACCGCTCTTCCTTTTGGAGACCACCGTGGGCTAGCACACCCAAGAGGGAGGCGTCACTTGCTGGAGGAAGCTGTGTCCACTGTGGAACATCATACTACATGCGGTGTGGTGGAGGGTGAACACACTCAATGGCGACCTATTTTGAACTGGTGTGGATGGAGGCTGGCTCTCAGGTCTTCTTTTCGTATAGCATCAGTGTCGGCACCCTGACTGTATTGGGCAGCTACAACACCCAAAGCAACAAGAGTCACAATAATAATACACGTATAATAAGTCTCACAATAATAATACACACTGAATGCATCCATTAGGCACACTTTCATCAGCCAATAAAATGCTAGTCAAGGGTTGCCTCAAAAATAAATGCACATTGTTGACTATTTGCAAGGAAATGTTTGATGGTTCTGTGATCGCACCCCAATATCTTAGCAATTTCAAAAGTGCTGCATCCCTCTGAATGACTTTTTACAATTCACTTTAATCTCTTTTTTGCTCCATTTTGCCTGAGGAAAACAAGCTGCCTAATAATTATGCACACTGTATTGATCTGCTGAGACCCCCACAATACCTCATAACACAAATACACGTCCCCTGATATGCTTGTATTGAGTAAGCATTCAAGCTATACAGCATGGACTTAGAAAATATGCCTAAAAATGATCATACGATCAAAAAAGGCACGTGCCTAATAATTTTGCACACAGCGCACTGGTGTTGTTTACTTACCCTACGGTGTGTGGGTAATTCTAATTCATTTGCCACACACTTTGATTTGCAAAGTGAGAATGCAGGTCCAGTACATAGCGCAAAAAGAGTAGACCAGCAACATTTTGGCTCAGTTTGTACACCTGTTGCCATTTCACTACTGCATGAAGAAAGGTTGCCACTGTGCAATCACGAGTGAGGTATGTGGCATTTGAAACACTAACGGCATGTTTTTTTTAGTTTGATGTAACCAGCGTTGTGCGTGTCTGCGACTGAGTGGAAGTGTCAGTTTCATTTTTTGCTTTTAGAGAATGTGGAAAAATAAATGCAACGTAAAGCCAGGTCAACGTGTACTTCAGAAGAGAGGACACTGGGGCAGCAAGGTTGAGTTTCTTCTGGCAGTTGCCGGGAACATTGTAGGCCTGGGCAATGTGTGGCGGTTTCCCTACTTATGCTACAAAAACGGGGGCGGTAAGCAAATATGGTAGCCAGAACCTCTTCCAAAAGTTGTACATACTATATCACCAAAGTCTACATGTAACATTCAGGTGCATTCCTGGTGCCGTATCTGGTGTTTGCGGTGACGTGTGGTGTACCGCTCTTCCTTTTGGAGACCACCATGGGCCAGCACACCCAAGAGGGAGCCGTCACCTGCTGGAGAAAGCTGTGTCCACTGGCTGAAGGTATGCAACATTCCACCATGTGTGAGCCTAGCTACCATTCTGAAGCACAAAACATGAGCCAACTAGTACTTCCGCATTGTGCCTTTGCTACAGTGACAGCTGAACTTGTCCTGTAGCACACTTTCACCCCCATGGTCTTTCCACCGATTTAAGACCCCATGGTTATACTTCAGTAGCTGCAATAACACCTTGTCCTGTCATGTGTTTGCACCTTCATTACCTGTGAGCAGGTGCTTGGCACCCAGAGGCAGTTTCACAAGTAGCTCAGGATATGATAATTCTGAGTAAACGTTAATCAATTAGGAGTGTTATTTCTGTCTTTTTCTTTTAACCGATGACCCAACCAAAGAGTACATCCTTTGATACACAAAAAATAATGTTTAAAACAGTGCTTGCCAAACTTTAAGCAAACAAAGGTTGGGGCAAAGTAAGCCAGGCACTTTCATCATCACAATCATTTTCAATTACCGTATTTTCCCGACTACAAGTTGCTCCAGAGTACAATTCGCACTAGTCATAAAATGCATAATAAAGAAGAAAAAAACATATGTCGCACCGGAGTACAAGTCACATTTTTGTGGGGACTTTATTTGACAAAAGCCAACACTAAGAACAGATATCAACTCGTTTTGTGTGTCAGGCATCGGTTATGGGGGTCAGCTGATAATGCTGTACAGCTTCATGACTTACATCATTATTCTTGCCTGGGCCCTGCTCTACCTGGTGTTCTCCTTCAACTCGCCACTGCCCTGGAGCACCTGTGATAACTACTGGAACACAGGTTACATCTCACAAACAACAAACAGTAGGGAGTAGTGTTCCTTTTTGGCTCGGAATCATCACCCCTCACATGATTGGAAATATTTTATTACATAATTTCATGCAATGACAGGAAATTATGTTTTGCTAGATTACAGTCAGTGTACAACACACACACACGCACACACACACGTACTTTACAATGTGCCAATACAGTATCTGTCATTTTTTTCAGCGGATTGTGTTGATGTTCCAACTTGGAACCTAACCCTAACCCATACCAACCATACCAACCATACCAACGGATCCTCGGCAGCAATAGAATTCTGGGAGTGAGGACGATAATACAGTACACTGAAATAGCTATATTAAAAACATTGTATGTGACATATTGTGTCTTCCTCCCCGCCTCCAACCTTAACCAGACGCCGAGTGTTGAAAATCTCAGGGGGCATTGAGGAGATTGGCAGCATCAGGTGGGAGGTGCTTCTGTGCCTCCTGGCAATGTGGGTCATTTGTTACTTCTGCATTTGGAAAGGCGTAAAATCAACTGGAAAGGTTAAGTCCATCAAAATGCACCAAGTATTTCAAAACAATAAGTATTCTGACCCACCTCTGTCTTATTCAGGTGGTGTATTTCACTGCCACTTTCCCTTACGTGATGCTCCTCATCCTTTTGATCCGGGGACTCACTCTTCCGGGAGCCAGACAAGGAGTTGAGTTCTACCTTCTGCCTGAGGTGTCACGACTCGCAGACCCTCAAGTAGGACTGAGTTGGATTATATAATCACTGATATGGAAGGTACACTCTGTGTCAATGAATGTCTTTTTCACAGGTTTGGATGGATGCCTGCTCGCAGATCTTCTTCTCGTACAGCCTCGGTGTGGGCATCCTGATTGTACTGGGCAGCTACAATACTCAAAGCAACAACTGCTACAAGTTAAAATTCATACTTTGTATTACAAACCCACACACGCACGCGCGAGCACACGCACATGTACACACACACACACACACACACACACACACACAGTTAATTTCATCAGTAGAGTATTTTCTGCAGCAAAAAAACACCTTCCTGGCACTTCCTAATGATCAAATTTGAAATGACACATACCATTATTTTCATTTGCTCAATGTCATTTATGGGGTGCGGCTTAGCTGGAGGCTAAAACATCCAGTGCGCTCACTTGAAAACGCCAATTAGCACATGTCGACAAACAGAAAGCGATGATTTGAGTAAATTTGTGACTAAACCTTGTTCCCCATGACTGAAAATGTAAACCTTTTAAAATGTTGACTCTGACTGATGACTGACTTATCAAAGATAAAGTGAAGGTCTAGAAATAGCCTATAACTATTTGTATGAACAAATTCAAGATTAACAATGTAGCAACTTGAGCGATGATTTTTGTGCCGTGTGGTCACAAGTGCTGTCAAGGGACAGAAGATGATGATGATGATGCACCAAGCATGAGCAATGATCAATTTCTACATTTCATAGGAGTACATTTTATGTTAAATCTTACCTGACCCTACCCTTACGACGTAATGTCGCTTGGGAGGTAGGCCATGATAAGATTAGAAATTACATAGAGATTGAAACCCAAAATAGACACAAATAAATATCATAGAGTGGTCCAAATTATATTTCCTACTTGGCATTGCGTGTTGTTTGGAAAACAAGTGTTTTTGTGTGTATTGCAGAGACAGCTTGTGGCTGTGTTTGCTGAACAGTTGTACAAGTTTGGTAGCTGGCTTTGCTGTCTTCTCGGTGCTGGGATTCATGGCTCACCAGCAAGGTGTTCCTGTTGCAGACGTGGCTGAGTCAGGTGCAGTAAACTTGAAATCTTCTTACATCTCACTCTATCTAAAAGAAGTGAATTGAAAGGGTGAGGAAGCAGGCGCCTCTTATTTGAGACTCTCCTCCACTTTAGATAATTTGAATGTTACAAATTGACGGGCATGTGGATATCTTTTCCAGGTCCAGGTTTGGCGTTCATCGCATACCCTCAAGCGGTGGCCATGATGCCACTGCCTCATGTGTGGTCCATCTGCTTCTTTGTCATGATCATCCTCTTGGGCCTAGATACGCAGGTTTGACCACTACAGTATGCTTTTTGAAACATGAATTGGCTCGAATGTTCGAAAACACTGACTTCATGTTTATTTATTTTTGCTCGGAAGTGACCTTGTGGGTGGGCTCTCTCCCTGCAGTTTGTCTGCATTGAGGCAGTGACCACATCCTTGTCAGACATATTTCCCAGAGTATTGCGTCGGCCGGGCAGACGGGAATGTTTCCTCCTGCTCTTCTGCCTAACGTGTTTCTTCTTGCAGCTCGTCATGATCACTGAGGTCAGAATATTATTGCTATGAATCTGTCTATAATGCCAAAAAGTGCTTCATTTAAAGTCCATTCTGTAGCTATTATACGCTAGTCTAGCTGATATTGTGGCCAATGGGTCCTACGCAAATTTCTTTCTGATGTTGTCCACAGGGAGGAATGTACGTCTTCCAGATTTTTGACTACTACGCTTGCAATGGAACATGCGTCCTCTTTCTTTGTGTGTTTCAAACCTTGGCTGTGGGCTGGATATTCGGTAGGTTGGGTCGTGTTTTGTTCACGTGCGGAATAGAGAAGGGCGACCAAATGCAGCTTGGACCAGCGTTTATTGAGGGAAAGGATGGTGGAGGAGAGAATGTGGGGAAGAAACAAGCAGGAGAGCATGGTAAGACTGACCGTCAGGAACAAACAGGAACTAACAGGACGGGCAAACAGGACGAGCTAACAGAGGCTTAACAGAACATGCTAACAGACTAACAGAGGTGTAAATGAATGACAGAGGGGACAGACTAACAGGACAGCTACTGACAGTGGTAGCAACAGAACGATCCGACAGGGAGTGACGCGGGACAGGACTTAGATACAAGACTGGTAACGAGAGGCCGGTGATGGTGACTACAGTGTTTACTGGTAGGACACAGGTGGGGAGGGGCGAGTGCACAGACACAGTACAGAGACGCGGACGGAAACACTGGCACACGAGGAAACGACGAGGAGCTAGATATGACAGTTTTTGATTTTGGTTACACAGTGTGGGTTATTTGATTTGTCAGTTGTATGTGGTTTGTTGAAAACAGATTTGTTGACTTTGTTACACCAGTTCACAGTGAATTTTGGCCTTTGCGACTCACTTGATGATCAGTGAATCACTTCCAAAAACTAATTAAGTGAACACCTATCGTACACTTTTTTCTAGGGTTATTCTTGTCATATTTATAGGAGTCACAATATGTCTTCACCAATTTTTTGCCATTGTACATACTTCATAAAGGAGCAGAGCGGCTGTGCAGCATTATCACAGATATGACAGGTGAGCGTGTCAACCAGTTCTTCAAAATCTGCTGGCGCTACCTGACCCCCTTGGTGTCATTGGTGAGTTATTCTCAAGTTTTGAGCTGTAATGTGCTTGTCAGCCTTTTCATGAACTGTGTACATTTGCATTAGGTAATGCTGGGTTGTTCCGCATATGAATTTCAAAATGAACCAATGTGTATCTAAACTATGTCAAATGGATGGGTATTATCATAAACAATAATTTTCTTGATTTAAGGTTGTTTATGTTAAAATTCTAATAAACCAATTATGTAGCGTCCATAGTCCATTTAGAAATTATTTTATGTCGTTATATTTTTAATTTACAAAAACTAAATCAACCAATTATATTTTTTATTATTTTATTATTATTTTATTATTATTTATTATCATTATTGGCAGAAACAGTGGGTGCCATAATCAAAATGCTTCTTCTGGTCCTATACAGTCATGGCCTGGCTCCGTCCATTTACAAAACGGTGCAGATGATGAATTCTATTCCATTTTTTTTGTGGTTTTGTTCCAGGGCTCTTTTATATATTCTTTAGTTGAATACCAGCCCCTGACATTCAACCGCTTGTACGTGTACCCCACCTGGGCTTACGTATTGGGCTGGATGATGGCCCTGTCCTCCATCCTTCTGGTGCCAGGCTGGGCGCTGTACAAGTTAAGCACCGCCACCGGAACTCTCAGTCAGGTGGGTTGAGTACATCACTCAAATGCGCACTGAAAGAAAACACAAAAGCAAATACCTGCCTCAATGGCTGAATCTCAGATTTTGGTGAGTTTCAGTTCAACGGTGTTGTGTGTATACATTTGTTAGCGTCTCCATGGCTTATGCTGGCCCAAGCCGCCTGACTCTTCGTTGGCCCGGGAAAGAGACACGACACTGCAACACATCACTGAGGAGGATGTGGAATGATTCTGACACTCAAAATGGCCATTGTTTCCTTGGAAATCGGCGCATTCCACGGCAACAGCCTTACAAGAAAAAGTTTGTGTTTCATCATCATGAAAACCTAAACAATCACTTCTCATTAGTTTTGTGGATTTAAATAAAGAGATGAAACTTGATTTGTTCTGGAGAGAACATATATTTCTGCTCAGAACTGATTAACTGCTCAGCCAGTTGCTCATTAATGGTGGTTTGAGTGAGAATGTGGACTCCAAGTAAAACTGGACAGCCAGTGTTGTATGTGTGACGAAAAGAAAGGTTGGATTCACGGTGAACTCTAAGGGAATGTGGGTGAAAAAACACGAGGTAAATCTAAGCCATGATGCACTTGAGGAGAGAGGACACTGGGGCAACAAGGTGGAGTTTTTACTGGCTGTTGCCGGGAACGTTGTGGGCCTGGGCAATGTGTGGAGGTTTCCGTACTTATGCTACAAAAACGGAGGCGGTAAGCAAATATGGAAGCCAGAACTTCTTTCAGAAGTTATATATATATCACCAAAGTCTACGTGTAACATTCAGGTGCATTCCTGGTGCCGTATCTGGTGTTTGCGGTGACGTGCGGTGTACCGCTCTTCCTTTTGGAGACCACCATGGGCCAGCACACCCAAGAGGGAGCCGTCACCTGCTGGAGAAAGCTGTGTCCACTGGCTGAAGGTATGCAACACTCCGTTTTCTGTAATACAAGCTAAGACAAAAAGCAAAGAGATGTTTTGACCCCCAATTCAATGTTTATTGCGGTCACAACACCTCAAGTGCGAGATGTAAGTGACACATTACCCACAGACTGCAACATAAACACAAATGTTATTTCAATCTAAGTTTAAGGTAAACATTAACAGCACTCAAACTAAAAGATGAGTAGTTTCAAAACACTTTCATGGTAGTAGTGGTGATGGATCTAGATTTAAATTTAGTGATTTACGACACTATTATCTGTTAATTGGTATGGTTTCAACAGTATAAACTATTTATATTGTGATACATATAGATAGTATTGGACTTTGTTTCTTGACATTGTCCATACACTAGCATCACATAATCTTTTATTGGAGTGATGCACACCCCTATTTGGTGTTTGAACGTAATGTAGTGGGATTATTATTTTTATATTATTATTATTATATATGCATTATGTCTAATGCAGGTATTGGCTATGGGGGTCAACTGATACTGCTGTACAGTGGTGTGGCTTACATGATTATTCTAGCCTGGGCTCTGCTCTACCTGGTGTTCTCCTTCAACTCTCTGCTGCCCTGGAGCACCTGTGACAACTACTGGAACACAGGTAAGGTCGAAGTATGTGTGTGTGTGTGTATGTACTTTATTCCGCGTATAGTGTTAATGACAATGTCATTCTTGCAGCGGATTGTGTCGATGTTACAATTACGAATCACACCAACCACACCAAAGGAACTTCAGCAGCAATGGAATTCTGGGAGTAAGGCAAACAATTTACATAAATAGCATTTTCTAACCATTCTAGGTGGCATAAAATATGCTGTTATTTCTAACCTGTGCAGACGTCGAGTTTTGAAAATCTCAGGGGGCATTGAGGAGATTGGCAGCATCAGGTGGGAGGTGCTTCTTTGCCTCCTGGTAGTATGGGTCATTTGTTACTTCTGCATCTGGAAAGGTGTAAAATCAACTGGAAAGGTGAAGTCCATCAAAATGCACCAATTGCTACAAAAATATTAATAATACATCATTCAAACACACGCACACAAACACAAAACATTTAATGCTATAACACTTTCTGGCCAGGTCGTGTACTTCACTGCCACTTTCCCTTACGTGATGCTCCTCATTCTTTTGATCCGAGGACTCACTCTTCCTGGTGCCAGCCAAGGAGTTGCGTTCTACCTTCTGCCTGAGGTGTCACGACTTACAGATCCCCAAGTACGACTGTGGAACATCATACTACATGTGCTGTGATGGAGGGTGAACACACTCAATGGCAACCTTTTTTGAACAGGTGTGGATGGAAGCAGGCTCGCAGGTCTTCTTTTCGTACAGCATCGGTGTGGGCACCCTGGCGGTACTGGGTAGCTACAACACCCAAAGCAACGATTGCTACAAGTAAGTGTCACAATAATAATACACACTGAGTGCAAACATTCTCATCAGCCAATGAAATGCAATTCAAGGGTTGCCTCAAAAACAAGTGCTCCATGTTAGTGCACTAACAAAGCTGGAAATGCATGCATTCACCAGCCAGAACATTAGGTACACCAAGAATGGCCAGTGATTCTGCCAATACAAATACAATATGTAAAATACTTATTTTATTTATTATACTCATATCATACTTATTTACTTTTAATATGTAAAATACTTATTTTATTTATTATACTCATATCATACTTATTTACTATATTATTCATCATAATGATTATATTATATGTACATTTCTT
The DNA here is from genome assembly GCF_024217435.2 of Syngnathus scovelli. NCBI lineage: Eukaryota > Metazoa > Chordata > Actinopteri > Syngnathiformes > Syngnathidae > Syngnathus > Syngnathus scovelli. The sequence continues at coordinate 8,887,857 of NC_090853.1, forward strand.
ATTATTATTATAAGATCAGTTGTACAAAAATAAGTACTACAAAATAAATGCCTTTCATAGTTTCAATTAAAACTGATACTTACATTTACTTCATTTTTTATACGAATATAATCATCAAATGTAAAGTCATTATCAAATGAAATTATAAAGTCAGATTTTTAACTGTGAAAATAAAATTGGCATTTACTGACGGTATATGCATTACACGATGAGTAATAGACAAACAGTATTAAACGTGTTTGTGGCGCCTCCTACTGACAAGATTTAAATGACCTTTTCATGACATTGTTTTTCAGTTGCTGGAATTCAATTTAAAAAACGGGATTTAAAAGAAACTGCAAACCCAAAATATTGTCCAAATCCTACTCGTATGATTCTTTTTGGATCTTGACTGTTGCTCAAAAAAATTATTACTTTGGAGAAATTGAAGGCCTTCCTCAGCATGCCTCGAACTCAAAGCAGCTTTAGAGCCTCTGCTCTGCTGTACAACCTCTTAATAGTTTGAACCCAAGTTGAGAACAAAAATACATTTGTGTTGCAGGGACAGCTTGTGGCTATGTTTGCTGAACAGTTGTACCAGTGTGGTTGCTGGCTTTGCTGTCTTCTCCGTGCTGGGATTCATGGCTCACCAGCAAGGTGTTGCTATTGCTGAGGTGGCAGAATCAGGTCAACTCAAAATGCTCTTTAAACTCCATCTAGGAAAAGAAATAATAAAGTTAAGCAAGCAAATAAATAAATCAGTTTTTTTTTCTTTTTTTTTAGTTTTACATCAATTGTTAGCAAAACTGGCATCTGTCAGTGATTGATTGCTGGACCCTCCGTCCACCTCTGCAGATAACTACTAAACTGTTGTGAAGCTAATGCTAATGCTGCCATGGAACAGGGCGACCAAATGCAGCTTGGACCAGGATTTATTGACCAAACTCAAAAGGCAAACTGACAAAACTTAACAAAACAATAACTGGACTGACTGACCGGGGAACGCAGGACAAGAAGACTACAGACGTGAAGACATCAAGACATGCCAACAACACATGTGACGACATAAACGATCCGACTGGGAGTGAGGGGCGGACGGGATTTAAATACAAAACAGGTAACAATAGGCAGGTGACTGTGGTTAGATTGATTGATTGATTGAGGTGACACAGGAGGGGAGGGGCAACACGAACAGAAACCATGGCAACATACACATAATAAAACAACCGGGGACGAGACGTGACAGATCCATGTTTTCGTCATGTGGGAGAATCCAAGATTCAAACCCTGAACCTTAGACTATGAGTCAGATGTGCTAAACAATAGTTCACCATGCTGCTTTATTCACTTCCAATAATTTCAATGTTCCAAACTGATTGTGCAGTTGAATGTTGATCGCAGGGCCAGGCCTGGCGTTCATCGCATACCCTCAGGCGGTGACCATGATGCCGCTGCCTCAAGTGTGGTCCATCTGCTTCTTCGTCATGCTCCTCCTCCTGGGCCTGGACACGCAGGTTTGACGTGCGTCTTGGCATTCCGTTCTGCTTGGAAATGAGTTTGAGTGACTTCACGGCTCTGCTCTCTCTGCAGTTTGTCGGCATTGAGGTGGTGATGACGTCCTTCTCAGATGTATTTCCCACAGTAATGCGTCAGGCTGGCAGGCGGGAAGTTTTCCTCCTGCTCTTCTGCCTTATATGTTTCTTCTCGCAGCTCGTCATGGTCACTGAGGTCAGAATGTTGACTCACATCACCATGAATCTATCTGTGCTGTCAAGCAAACACTTAAAGGCCACAAACATCTTGCTTTATGGCCTTACTGCCCATGTATTTTGAGTGAAACAAAGTGGACTCTTCGTTGTGTACCCCTGCACAATCCTATGAGATACAAGATGTCCGATATATTGTACAAGTGTCCCTAATATTATGGCCAGTGAATATGAGTAACTCTCTCTGATGTCATCCTCAGGGAGGAATGTACATCTTCCAGATTTTCGACTATTACGCTTGCAATGGATCCTGTGTCTTCTTTCTCTGTGTGTTTGAAAGCTTGGCAGTGGGCTGGATATTTGGTAAGGTTGATAGGGTATATTTTTGATTTTTTTCTTTGCTTCATTTTGCAATATTTTATAATTTACTTGCAAAAAGGACTTAAGATTTACAGTTTTCATCAGTGGTTAATATGATGTGAAATGAAGTCATCTCTTGTTACGAGCAGTGAAGAGTGGACTGTGACCATTGAGGATTCCCCAAATGGTCAATCAATCAATCAATCAATCAATCAATCAATCAATCAATCAATCAATCAATCAATCAATCAATCAATCAATCAATCAATCAATAACTTCAAGGCCTGACTGCGCTTGTTGTTAAAATGGCTTATCATTAGTAAGTATAAGTACCAAGGTTAGTAAAGTTAGCAAAATCTGATGAAAGGAGTTTAACTCAAATTGAAAAAAACATTTTTGTCAACACAATCAAATCAAAATGAGTCCAGTGCAGTAACACAAAAGCGTCTTTCCTTTTTGTTTTTGTCAATTAAATTTATGCATGAACTTTCAGGGTTGATTTAATTTGGTGTCACCGTAAAATTAAAACTAAAGCGAAGCAAAGAATTTTTTAAATGAATAAATAAAACTAACAAATATGCTCTAAAAATATTTAAAAGTAATAGAATTTAATAACAAAGGTAAAAATGAAATAAAAAAAACAATTGTAGTAAAAAATCCAAAAACATGATAACCCTGGTAGATACATTATTATGGTGGTTCTAATATGTGCCATTATGCATACTTTTTCCCAAAGGAGCAGAGCGGCTGAGCAACATCATAGCTGTCATGACGGGCAAGCGTGCCAACCCCTTTTTTAAAATCTGCTGGCGCTACATGACCCCATTGGTTTCACTGGTGAGTCAGACTTCTATTTCCTCACTTTGTGTATGTGGCGTTATGCGCTCGTCAGACACTTGCGTGGGGGAAAAAATGCAAACCCCACATAGGAGGGCCTGACATATGTAAGGTTCGACCCCAGAACCTCTCCACTCTGAAGCAGAAGTGATAGCCACTACGTCACCGTGCTGCCACATGTAATAAATTATAATTCAAAAGACTGAAAATGTCACCTGTGTGACAAAGTGCCCATACTTAAACCTAATAAATGGTGAACTCTATAACTGGCATTAAGTCTTTCACATCTAATCCACTTTTGTAGCAGAATTGCTTTAATAAAGGGTTTCCAAGCACGAACAACCTATTTAAGGTTATACCACAGCATTTCAATTGGATTACCCAATTATCAATTAACACACACTGTCTAGTGAAGTCCAAGCAAAAGTTCCAATTCACTGCAGTGTTCATCACAAAAGGAGTCTTTATTTCAGAATATACGTCTATGTCTCAAATTTTATGGAATGTGGCCCTCCAGAGCCATTCTTAGATAACCGCGGCTCTGACTCTAATCACTTAGGGGTAAGAGGTCGAAAGTTGTTTTTTGGCATGAAGGCCGCTCACTCGCAGTTTGTTTACTATCCAAAACAGCAGCAGAAAAGCATATGAGCAGTGTGCAGACTTACCACATACACACACACGCACACACAGATGCACACACACACACACACACGCACACAAAACTCAGCAAGTGATGATGATCTGACTTGTCATTTTTGTTCCAGGGCTCTTTGATATATTCTCTAGTTGAGTACCAGCCCCTGACATTCAACCGCTGGTACGTCTACCCCACCTGGGCTTACGTATTGGGCTGGATGATGGCCCTGTCCTCCATCCTCATGGTGCCGGGCTGGGCGCTGTACAAACTGAGCACTGCCACCGGAACCTTCAGTCAGGTGGGCCCAGTCAACCACTGAAACGCACTGTAAAACAAAGGATGAAAAAAGGCATCCAATCGCTTCAATTATTTGGTTGTTTTTAGGATTTTGGCATGATTCAGGAAATGTTGTTTGTATCCATTTGTTAGCGTCTCCATGGCCTGTGCTGGCCGGAGCCGCTTGACTGCTCACTGACCCAACCGAAAGACCCAGCGCTGCAATGCATCACTGAGGAGAATCTGGAATAAATAAAATAAAACAACTGATCCTGAAGCAGTTATGTACATGAATGTATCCGTGACATCCTCTTCTGGTTTATATGGGGCTTGTCAATCTCAGGTCAGGGCCTGGCTCACAATTTCAGTAGTTTGTTTCAAGGCGTTAAAGTCAGGGATCTCATGTTTTTCCCACACCAAACTCATACAACCATGCCAATATAGTCGCCAGTCAATCACAGGGCACAGTCACAAAAAAATTGTTTGCATTCACCCCTGTGGAGAATATAGGATCTCTACCTAATTTAGGATATCTTCCTAATGTGCATGCTTTGGGAATGTGCAAAGAAGCAAAAGTAGCCGGAGAACTCCCACACAGGCTAAAGGAGGCAACTTGATGAACTAAATTAATTTACTCTCTAAACTAGTGAACACTATTCTAATTGAAGCTGTGCCTCAATTTTCCATAGGAAGTCTTTGTGGATTTAAATGAAGAGATGAAGCCATGACTAGCCTGTTCTGGAAATGATCTATATTTTCCCTTGAAACTGATTAACGTGTCGGACGGTCGCTCATTATGTGACTAGGTGGAGATGTGATAAATAAAAAAACCAACTGATCCTGAAGCAGATCGGGCCAAGAAAACCTGGACAGCCAGTGTTGCTCAAAGGAAAGTCAGATTTTCATTGAGCTTTTAAGTAATGTGGAGCAAAAAATTAAAACTACGCCAAGATGCACTTAAGGAGAGAGGACACTGGGGCAGCAAGGTGGAGTTTCTTCTGGCTGTTGCCGGGAACATTGTGGGCCTGGGCAACGTGTGGAGGTTTCCGTATTTGTGCTACAGAAATGGTGGCGGTAAGCAAATATGGTAGCCAGAACTTCTTTCAGAAGTTATACATATATCACCAAAGTGTACGTGTAACATTCAGGTGCATTCCTGGTGCCATATCTGGTCTTTGTGGTGACATGCGGTGTTCCACTCTTCCTTTTGGAGACCACCATGGGCCAGCACACCCAAGAGGGAGGCGTCACTTGCTGGAGGAAACTGTGCCCACTTGCTGAAGGTGTGCAACACTCCACCATGTACTGTCTTGCCTTTCTGAAGCACAAAACATGAGGGGGGCTGGTTCTTTCAAAGAGGGCCAACTTGTATCTTTTTCTATTATTTTTGACAGTTCTGTGTTTCTTTGGGGTCACAAGAATGAGAGAAGTGTGTGATTTCATCGTTGGCGCAACCTGTCTGAACCTGTTGGAATGACATGTACCTGGGTTTCTGTTTAAATTAGTAACAAAATGCCATCTCGTCTTTGTCCAAGTTACAACAATAGACAAATAGTCTGCTTGAATTGATTGTATGTCAACAGTTTGCAAACCCCTTTGCCAATTACTCTTCCAAAAACGAATTAAAATCAAAAGACAGCCAACCTCGAGTCGAAATGAGATTGGAGTTGTTGGTAAAAGCTGCCACCTTTTAACTTTGCTATCCCAACATGCATTGCTGAATGTGAACCATGCTCAGAATAACTGTATTGACTACTTTCAATTAACTTGTATTCATCTGGAAAGGGTCATGTATCAAGGATCAAGTATATTGGAATGACTTTATATTTATCAGTCCGTGGTAAAAACAAAACAAAAAACATACTGTCCGAAAAGGAAGACAGCACAGCAGTATTGCCACTCTCACTCGTGAGCAACATTTCTCCCTGGAGGTGAGAGTGTCTTCTAAATATTTACAGAAATCTCTGCAACATCTCAGCTGACAAATTTACAATAAGTAAAACATTAAATAGATGTCATAGGGAGGACACCACAGAGGAAGCCACTGCTGTCCTTAAAAATATTACTACAAGTTTGAAGTTAGCAAAAGAGCACCTGGATACTCCAAAATAGTCTGTGGAAAGATAAAACCAAAGTTTAGTTATTTGGAAGGAATATGTGACCTCATGTTTGCAGAATAAATGGCAGTATCATCAACACTTCATAGCATGTTTTGGAGCTGTTTATTGGCTTAGGGCCTGGAATTATTGCTATCAGCAACGGCAAAATAAATTCCCAAGATTATAAAGACATTTTGGAGGTGAATTTAGGACCATCTGTCTGCCAATTGAAGTTCAAAAGAAGACGGGTCATGCATTATGAGAACGACCTAAGTGCCATAAAGAAAGGAAGAAAAGAAAATTCAAAGAAAATTGATGAAGAAAAATTTGAATCTTTATTGTTACACAATAGCTTCAACAGAAGAAAATACGCTTTTTGAATTGGCCTAGTGAGACCTGACCTCAACCCGATCAAGATGCAGTGGCATAACCTCAAGAAAGTTCTTAACAGCAGTCAGCCAGAAAATAAACATATGTTCGGGTTATGAAAAAATTCACCACCATGTGATGTGTGTCAGGTATCGGCTATGGGGGTCAGCTGATCCTGCTGTATAGCTGCACGACCTACATTATTATTCTGGCCTGGGCTCTGTTCTACCTGCTGTTCTCCTTCCACTCGCAGCTACCCTGGAGCACCTGTGACAACTACTGGAACACAGGTGAAGTCAGTGTGTGTGTGTGTGTGTGTGTGTGTGTGTGTGTGTGTGTGTGTGTGTGTGTGTGTGTGTGTGTGTGTGTGTGTGTGTGTGTGTGTGTGTGTGTGTGTGTGTGTGTGTGTGTGTGTGTGCGCGCGTGTGCGTGTGTGTTTGTGTATCTATCTATCTATCTATCTATCTATCTATCTATCTATCTATCTATCTATCTATCTATCTATCTATCTATCTATCTATCTATCTATCTATCTATCTATCTATCTATCTATCTATCTATCTATCTATCTATCTATCTATCTATCTATCTATCTATCTATCTATCTATCTATCTGTTTACACATGCGCTTTTTGTCAGTGGATTGTTTCGATGTTACAAAGAGGAATCACACCAACCACACCAAAGGAACTTCATCAGCAACGGAATTCTGGGAGTAAGTGAGATCAATACCTTAAAATAGCGCCTATGGCAAATTTTTAAGAGACATGAAATATATACATTTACCTCTTTTTTTTGGTCTGTTTTCTTACCCTGTCTAGACGTCGAGTGTTGAATATCTCAGGGGGCATTGAGGAGATTGGCAACATCAGGTGGGAGGTGCTTCTGTGCCTCCTGGCTATGTGGGTCATTTGTTACTTCTGCGTCTGGAAAGGCGTAAAATCAACTGGAAAGGTGAAGGCCATCAAAATGGATCAAGTATTTGAAAAAAACAAGTGTTCTGACCCTCTTCTACTTATACAGGTGGTGTATTTCACTGCCACTTTCCCTTACGTGATGCTACTCATCCTTTTGATCCGGGGACTCACTCTTCCGGGAGCCAGACAAGGAGTTGAGTTCTACCTTCTGCCAGAGGTGTCACGACTCACAGACCCTCAAGTAGGACTGAGTTGAATTAGTACATAATCACTGCTATGGAAGGTACACCCTGTGACAGTGAGTGTCTTTTTACACAGGTGTGGATGGAGGCTGGCTCGCAGATCTTCTTTTCGTATAGCATCGGTGTGGGCACCCTGATTGTACTGGGTAGCTACAATACCCAAAGCAACAATTGCTACAAGTACGTGTCACAATAATAATACACACATTGAACACACACTTTCATTAGTCAATAAAATGCTATTCCTCTGTAAAGAATTATTGACCCTATAAGTAGTTGGTTGACTTGACATGGAAGTCACAAATTCCACAATTTCTTTTTCTGGGGAGAAGAGGGGACCTGATGCAATCCACCACATACTTATTTTAACTGTAGTGCAGAGCAACAGCTTGTCAATAGCCTGTGGTTCCGAAAATACAGTAGGATAAGTGTTTGTGTGTTGCAGGGACTGCTTTTGGTTGTGCTTGTTGAACAGTTGCACCAGTGTGGTTGCTGGCTTTGCTGTCTTCTCAGTCCTGGGATTTATGGCTCACCAGCAAGGTGTTGCTATTGCTGAGGTGGCTGAGTCAGGTACAGTGAACCTCCACATAATTTGCAGTTCGGCCTTCATAATCTCATCTCCTTGATATTGGCTATGTGTATACGGGAGTGCACAGCAAATTTTTGAAAGGTTGTTTAGGTGTTACTAATGTTATTAGCTGGTACTTGTAGTGCACATGGATGTTGGTTCCAGGTCCAGGCTTGGCATTCATCGCATACCCTATGGCGGTGGCCATGATGCCACTCCCTCATGTGTGGTCCATTTGCTTCTTTGTCATGCTCATCCTCCTTGGCCTGGACACACAGGTTAGCCGCCCATCTTTGCATTCCTTTTTGTCTTGACATGACCACGGCTTTTCTCTCTCGGCACAGTTTGTTTCAATGGAGGTGGTGTTGACGTCCATCGCTGACCTATTTCCCAGAGTATTGCGTCGGCCAGGAAGATGGGAGCGTTTCCTGCTGCTTTTCTGCCTCACGTGTTTCTGCCCACAACTCTTCATGATCACTGAGGTCGAAATATTGGAACTTGGAATTAATCAGTCTGTGCTGTCACAAAATACACTATAATACGGCACCTTACTGCAGAACTCTCAGAGACAATAAAATCTTACTGCGCTACAAAACATTGGCCCCACACTTTGGGCCCAGTATAGACATTTTCACTTAGTCCTTAGTTTTGTTGCAAGCAGTTAAGACATTAATGCATGTGTGTGTTGTTATTTTGACAGACATGACATTTAAGCTGTTACACAAGTTGTACACAGACTACTTTATACATAATTTCTTCAGTGTTGTTCCATGGAAAGATATTTTCCAAAAGGGTGAAGCGTCTAGTTACGACTCACAATACTGTATACTGAGTGAAATGAATCCGTGACTTTGTTAGGCATACATGCACAGTGCACACATTTACGAGTGTAGTTACTATAGGTTGTCCCTAATATTGTGCTCGGTGAGTTGGAATAACTCCCCACTGTCGTCCTTAGGGAGGGATGTACGTCTTCCAGATTATTGACTACTATGCATGCAATGGAGCCTGCATTCTCTTTCTCTGCGTGTTTGAGAGTTTGGCAATGGGCTGGATATTTGGTATGTTGATGGGTCTTATCTTTGTTGCTAGAATTACTGTGCAGTCGTTTATGACTCGTTGGCAAAATGTGCTGTTATATATTCTTCTCCATAAAGGAGCAGAGCAGGTGTACGGCATCATAGCGAACATGACGGGGGAGCGTGCCAACCCATACTTCAAAATGTGCTGGCTCTGCCTGACCCCCTTGGTATCACTAGTGAGTGGGATTTCTTATTCTTGCGGTTTTAGCTGTAATGTGCTCATGTTTCATTCAGTACACCTGCACCGTCTTAATGCAGGGGTGGGTACATTTTTATCCTCATGCACACAAGATTTTATTCCTGAAACTCAGAAAAAAATGGGAGGACCATTGGTGAGCTAAATGGTGGCTCAAGATCCGCCACCCCATGGTCCACTCCCATATTCAGGAGAAGATTTTGATAAATGTGATTCTGTGGATTAATGATTTTCACGTTGTTGCGATACACTGAAGCACTTGGTATGAAATGTACCCTAAAATGTACTCAAATACTTTGGGCCTTGTGGACACTGACTGCCAAAGGCTGAAATATGCTTGGACTCAATGTATGTCATTTTTGTCCAGGGTTCTTTTACATATTCTCTAGTTGAGTACCAGCCACTGACATACAACCGCTGGTACGTGTACCCCACCTGGGCTTACGTGTTGGGCTGGATGATGGCCCTTTCCTCCATCCTGATGGTGCCAGGCTGGGCGTTGTACAAGTTGAGCACTGCCAAAGGAACCCTCAGTCAGGTGGGCCGAGTCCAAATCTAATGACCATGCACTGTGAAAGAATGTTCTGAGTCAAAAATGAAAATATCTTCAACTGTTTTTTTACCTGTGCATGATTTTGGCATTTGTCGCTACGTTTGTATTCATTTCTTAGCGTCTCCATGGCCTGTGCTGGCCCGACCCACCTGACTGCTCACGCGGCCTAGAGGGAGAGACAGCACTGCAACACATCACTGAGATGGGTCTCGAATGATTCTGACACTGACACCTAAAATGGTAGCCTGAACTCCCACGATACGTTTAGTCAACTGTTTTCCGTAGTACACTGGCTATCATTTTCACACAACAATACACTGACAACTGTTGTCTTACCTTTCCTTTATTACAAAATTGTCATACAAACCATGCAGTGAGTGTTGGCAGTGCACAAATTGAAAGCGTGTGCGCGTGTACAGGAAAAAAATAAAATCAAAAATCAAACGACATATAGGGTGTGGCCAATTTGGAGTCCTGCTTAATGGTAAAAAAAAGAGAGGCTCATGAACCCTCAAACGACGCCCGCTGCATAAAAGGAAACTCTTTGAACTTGTGCAATGTGATAATGTGAGACTGTATTAAGGCATCATTTCACTACTTAATAAAAAGGCATCGAGGGCAATAGCTCATCTTCTCTAGAAGTCTTAATTCCACTATTGGTCTTTCATGTCTTATCATTGGAACATAGTATTTTGTTTTTTACTCAAAATGTACTTTTTAGTGGCCTGGAGCTTTTATTTACTGATCAGACAACTAGCAAGTTCTGCAGAAGCTGGATTACAACCCTGATCATTAGAATAAAGTGAGTTGCATCTGAGAGACACAAAGCATCTAGGAAACAGGCCACGATGACCAGGTTTGAAGACCCCTGACCTAAAAGCTCATCTGTTTGGTTATTTGACGGTCTCAAGATGCCACTGTGATGTTGTTTTCAATCGGCAAAAAGTCGTCAAATGCTTTATTAATCAAAAATATAAATGGGCTTTTAAGGAATTAGGTTACATACGATACATCAGCTCTTTCAGCATTGCTTGACAGGAAGATGTAAATTGTGCTTCATTCGCGTGGAATGCAAAATTCCTGAAGGCAACTAGGGGGGCTCCTTTGCTTTGGATCCCAACGTTGACGTTACAAACAGGTGATAATGAACTAGTTTGTGCATCGGCGTTCAGAAAATTGGTGAGCCGTGATTGGTCGTGACCTGAGACCAGGCAACCGCGATGTCATTCTCTGGTTGTATGTCAGTGACAGCAAGCGTCAAAATAGCTGAACCCTGAGATGGATAAAAACAGGTGGATTTTGCCTAGTTAACTTGTATTCCACGAACCAAACATGAATCACTGCGTTTCGACTAGTTGGGCTGCACAGAAAATAATACAAATAAAATTTGGGGTTGGGTTTGACTTCCTCTTTCAGCACCAAAGTGCTGCGTGCAAAGTGTATGGCATCGGGGTACCTCCCCTCTCCCAGAGTTTCACTTAGAGCGTAAACCTCAGGGTATTAAAATGAGACTTTTAAATTTGAGTCATTTTTGGCTTTCCACTGAAGGCTTGAACAGACAACACACAATTGCCAGAAATGAGCGTATGGTTGTCAGGTACAGCCCTGGATCTGAGTGCCGCTCTCTCCCCTAAGGCACTATATCTCACACTAACCAGTAGAACTATCAGGAGACATGAAGGTGACCTCCTCAGATGAAGCCTCACTTGATAAAAGCTCTCGCTGTGGCTCTGCCCACCCACAGTTCGGTCTCGGTGTTGTCGAGAGACGGCCGGACGAGCCAGAGCTCTGCGTGGTCTCTTTACCAGCACTTTCCAAATAGCCGGGTGATTCCCGATGAGACGGCAATTTTAGATGCTGCAGGTTCTGCAGGTCCGCGTAGCAGTTGGACTCGGCCATGGTTCTGTATAGGCTCTGCCAGGTTGCGGTGTCGCTCGGACTGGCGCTGGCGGCCTGGCAGAGCAGCTCAGTGTGCCTGCGCAGCTCGGCAATCTCCCGCTCTGTGACGTTGCTCTGGCGCAGGAGCTCTTTGGTGCGCATGGTGATGTCCAGCAAGCCAGACTGCCGAAGGATCTCCACCGTGTTGAGGAAGCGGCGGTGGCGAATGTTTCCGCTTCTCTGAGACCCCCTGCTTGTGAGCGTAGAGGTGGACGGACTGCAGGGTGCTGAATTCGAGGACACGCGAGTGGGACCGGAGGAGGAGAATGCGGGTGGCTCCAAGGTGCCGATTGCCGTCCGCAGACTCCTGGCCATGGGTTCGAGGTCTCCCTTGTGTTCTGTGCACACCCTCTTGCTCAAATTCGGCACCCCGTTGCTCGATGGTGATTTATCAGGGGGCTTTTTACTGGGGTGTGGTGCAATGCGGGGGTAGGAGTTGAGGATGGGTAAGTAGGTGGTGACTTTCTTGCCTGCAATGCTGTTCTTCTGAGAGGAAGGCTTGTGGAGCTGCAGGGCAGTGTGGATCAAACTGGGCTGCTGGAAAAGGATCATGTGGGTGCCACCGGAACCAGTGGCTCCACTGCTAGAGTTTGTCCACAGAAGCTCACCACTTTTTGGGATAGTTTCTGGCTGAGATTGAGAAGACAGCGAATATAATTGAAAGAAACAAAGGGACAAAATTAAAGTAGCAAAAGTTCCTTTGTGTATAAAAAATAAAAATCCCCACAAAATTGCGATCTTTACTTGTTTTCATGATGTATTTCTTGACTGATGCCACATATATGATGGCATGACTTATCATACAAGAAACACGGAAATCCTTCAAATGTGTCTTTACCTGCTTGAGTACTACGTTGTTGAGGATGTACATGCGTTGGTTTGCTTGGTCTCTTGGCATGTGCTGAGGATTGCCAGGTTTTGCTTTTCCGCGATCTTGGCCTTGGCTCGACACCAGCACATCAGCATCCTCTTTTGTCTGACGTTTATTGCTTTGCTGATCCACATCCGTCTGCTGCCAATCAGAGCCGTTGTCTAAAATACCGGCATTGGGCATTGGGAGGAAAGAGATTTAGAGGACCCCGGTTCATGAAATGAGTGGTTTAAAACCTCAAATGCTTGCAAAAAACAACACTAGGCAATTTAAGACGGGTGAACTTTTTGTCAGCTTAAACTCACCCGAGTAGCCAGAGTCCTTTTCCGAGCTGCAGCAAGAGCCACGCTCACTGCAGTCGTCCTTCATGGAGTCCTTGATCTCTCTCATGGCCCTCAGAGTCGAACTGTTGCTCTTGTCTTTGGCATTCTTACTGTTGAACTCACCCGGGCCAAATTCCTCTTTCACCATACTTTCTTCTGAAGACAAAAAGCTCCATCCAAGAGCGGAATGAGTAAGAAAACACTCCACAGGAAGACCAGACCAAAGATTCAATCCTGCGAGCCGTGTTATTGACTCGGTCACTGTGCTGAGTGAAAATAATTCAAATACAACATTTAACCTTTTGTTTGATTATGTAAAATTGTGGTAACCACAGCAACTTTCACATGGAGTAATATCATGAGCATGTCCACTTAATGGCAGGATGTCCACAACAAAGTTCTTTAGCCTTCAACAGACGCATCTTTTGTGTCAGAAATTTCTTGGATTAATATATAATAATCTTTTTCATCACTCTAAACAAGAGGAGGTAGAATCTGAGTGAGAGCAAAATGTCCTCAGTCATATTCTGGTTAACCTCGTGTTTCATTGCACAATCGAATCCATTACGTGTCCTATGTGCACAAGTGGTGTCATGTTATATGGAACTGAAAACTACTGCCTTTACAAGCAAACGTTTGATTTATTATATATATATATATATATATATATATATATATATATATATATATATATATATATATATATATATATACACACACACGTATATAGAGAGAGCCTTGAAGTATAAATAAAAAAAATAATATAAAAACATTTTCCCTCCAATGCATTTCAATGGGCGTCACTTAGTAAGTCAAAAAGGACACTGCAAAGTCAGCCACAAAGTCTGTTTTATATTCACACAGAGTGGGTCAAAAGTAGTCATAGACTATATTTACACTTATTACATTAAAATGTATTCAACACAGATGAATCTGCAAATTGCCTGAAATGTCGGCCTTCAACACTGCTGACATCTAAAATAATGTTTGCAAAGCAGTCCTGAAAACTGCATTTCCAAGCACGTTTGAGCTCATCTCCTCCCATCAGCACGGTATTACAAGTACGTGAAGGCAGCACTGCACCCTCCCCCTCCTATTATGTAATCCAAACAGAACACAACTTCACAGCTGCCTCTACGTAACGCAAACACTTTCCAGTTTCGCATGCAAAATAAACTCAAATCTGAGACAATTATTGTAATCCTCGACATTAACAGTTAAATGCTGTTAACAGACCGTGACTGAAAAAAAATAAACAGCGGCTCGAAAAAAAGTTTTACACTATAATAATATCGTGCATTATCGTCGCTGTGTATGCGCGTAATATGTCTTTACCTAGTCGTGGTGTTCACAATTTACCTCCAGATGTAGCCAGTTATTCACAACAGCAACAGTAGGTTCTCCCCATCGGCGTGATAACGCGACGCCAAGCGATGCAGTGTTTCTCACTCAGAGCCATGTTGGAAGGATCTGTAGGCGTTTTAAAAAAAAAACAAATATTTAATTTCGCTTTATCTCTTTAAAGGCCGTCTGATATGGGCAAGTGAAACGGGTTGTGATATGTCCGACGGATAAAATGGGATCATCGCAACGGTGGCATACGAGGTCAATTTCAAAATAAAAGTAAGTTACACCATCCACCCACCTCACCCCCAAAAACCGTAAAGGTAAAAATTACAAAGAAAATTCATGTATTACTGTTACAAATGCAGCAAAATTGAGTTATGTTGCCATGATACTTTTTATACACGTACCGTGAAGTTTAACCTTCAATAGCACCTCGAATGCCTTTTGTTTTGAAATCTAAATTGGTACACTGTCGTGAACTTGATGCCATACAAGCCGACGCGACCACAAACTAGTGCAACATACTCGTTTTGGCTCTGCATGTCACACACAAGGTCAGATACTGGGGAGCTTGGCATCGAAAAGAAAGTAACGTGCTTCGCAAGTGTCTGCTGCATAACCCAAACGGAAGCCATTATTGGTGGACAGTCGACAGCCTAAAAAGCCTAAAAAGAGCTGCGTGCATGAGCTAAAAGTCCATTGGTCAGTAGACAACTGGAAAACCCAATCAGAGCTTGGCTCACGTAAGACAGTCAGAAGTGAAACGTCTTCATTGTAAAACATTCACAATTTTTTCCCCTGCCCATCTACGTAATGGTCACGCCCCCCCCCGTAGCCCCAGGGAGGAAAAAAATTAATTGCTCTACCCCTTGTTACGTTTCCACCGTGGAAACGAAACTGTCTTAAATAATCAATGTCCCCTTCTGACTTAAACTTTAAATAAATGCGAGAATCAACGATAATGTAAAACTAAACGGATGACCTCCCGTGTATCCTAAACCTGACGCATGTACACTACGGGCTGCACACAGCGCTAGCATAAACAAGCACAATGTACACAAGTCATTTTAGGCATTGCATTGTACATTGTACAAGAAGTCAACTCTTGAACATGCTGTGAGGATATTAGTGACTTGGTTTCTGTACAACATATCATTCCTCAAGTAGTTTGCAGCAGACACTTTATTTTTTCAACATTAAAAGTTAAATTTGACAAACAGCCCACTCCACAAAAACACAATTACAAATATTTTCTAAATGTGCTGCAATCATAAAATGGAAGCAAACATTAGGCTAGTAACAATGCTTGCTGTCATATTTTTCAACCTTCTTCCTCCCCAGGTCAAAGAAGTCAAGTTGAACAAGTGTCATCGCTGTACTGTATAGCATAAGGACACAAGTGCAAGTCAAGTGCACACACCCATCAGGGCAGAGACGTTCTTAAGACCAGGGTGTCTGCTGACATGCATGGTTTCCGGGGAGGAGAATTTGATAAAAGTAGCACAGGTCTCTCGGGTGTGTGCTATGGTTGCAGCACCAGCCAGAATTTGCATTATTCTCAGTAGGACGGTCTCACTACAAGCAAAGCAGATGCTGATTAAAACGACAACAAATGTGAAAACAAATAGCTATCTGCATACCTGCCAGCATGAAGGCCGGAGGCTAGACACCAGGCAGCCTCGGCCTCCGGGGTCAGGGGCTCCTGCAGGACTTGGCGGGCCAAGCAAAGGGCCGCCCCCGCCAACTGCATGGGCAGAAACACCACACATTGACCCTCCAGGAGTGACAACTCGAGCAGGTAGCGGGCCATCCACACCATCTGGTAGTACAAATCAAAGTGATGACACATCGCTTTGATAGGCAGCATTTCCTTCTCTGCGGCATTAATCAAAAAGAAATTATCAGTCACCTGAGCACTGCAACGGGAAATGGAGGCGAGCAGCAATAGGAAATGCAACGGGGGACAGTAGGACAAGTTAAACTTAAGCCCAGTGAGGACTTTTCTTTCCATGCGTAGGAGCTGATGTTTGGTGTAGGTATGGTCCATTAAGTAGCACAGACCAGATACCTGAGGAAGAGAAGATGGTCAGATTCAAATCAACTGGTTTTCAGATGAGAAGGCTCAAGTAAACAAACCTCAGGGAGGAGACACTCCTCTTTCTTAGCCGCGAGAAAGAGGCAGACTATGCCAAGGAGCTGCAGGTTAGCCGTGGTTACTTTGACCTGACGGAGGGAGCGGTTGAGGAGGTAAATGCCCAGATAGAGTGTCTCCTCCTGGAACTGTAACATCTCCTAAGAGGAAACATGAATGCATGGCTTACATTTCAGCATCATTCGTTCGAGTGGATCAAATCCAATGTTTGATCAACTATTGTTCCGCTAGAAAAGGATCTGATGGCCTCAACTATTTTAAGGGAGAATTTAGTTTCCAAATTAAATGATCAAGAAAATATTGTGCTTGTCAGGTTAGCAGTACAGAAAAACAATGGAGGGGCGAGTTACACTTCATAGTTCAAGTAATAATTCAAACTTGTGCGCAAGGGTAACATTTGATTTGAAAGCGGATGGTCCATAGAAGCAAAATAGGTCAAGTGTGTATGTAAAATACCAATTTTGATGATTCTGTTTTGAATTTCTACCATGAATAAGTTGATTTATGAACATTTTTAAATTATAATCCATTTTAACAATACTAATACTTGTATTTTATTTATGAACACCTTTAATTCCATTATAATTACTCAATTCATCAATTATTTAAATTAATTTAGAAAACAATACTATAATTTCTGTTTTCACACACCACATTGTAAGCAGAAAATTAGATGTCAGATGGAAAAGTACTTTTCATCGAACAGAGGGCTGGGGAATGAGTGACTGTCCCATCATAAAAAAACTGCCACTCCTAACATTTCTTTTCACAAAACTACAACCAAGTTGGATATCAACTCCGTAAGAGACATGCATATAGTGTCAAACTTATTTTAGAATTACTGGAATAGTGAGTTAATGAATATTTTCCTTTACGGGGTGAAAAACAAAAGGCTACATTTTGACATTCTTTCATGGAGGCCGTGTAGACTCACATTGACTTGAATGAGCCAGTCAACCAGGACAGCTCGAGTCGCATCAGTGAAGTGTCTCGGCAGCTCAGTGTTGGGCAAAGAGTGCCAAGTTTGACTTCTCTGCACACAGAAAAATATGATCTTTCTTTCCACTTTCATGCAACACTGGGCTTAATTTACCTAAGGCAAGCAAAGCTGCACTGAATGATTCTGAGCCCAACAAAATTAAACAGCTTCTGATTAAGTGGCACATGATTGGTTGCAGAGGTTGTCCATGCAACAAATGAGACTACTTAAATGGTTAACAAAATGCACATTATGTTTCTAAGCTCAGCCTCACCATCATATCTAAGAACATTTCCCAGGCAAACGTGCGGTCCCATACGAGGCCCAACTTCTCCAAGGCGATCTCAACTTCATGGCGCAGCAGGTTGGGCACCAGCGCCTGAAGGTTGTGGAAGCCCTGCAGGCTGCGAGGGTAAAGTCGCAAAGGCTCCTCCAGAAATCCATCTGGTACATGTGCATTGAAAAGTGGGCCCAGTAAAGTCCAAGCAAATCCAACTCCATTTTTGATTCAATACCTTTGGCATGAATGATGCTGCCAGATGAGAGTGTCCATGCTTTGTCATTGACCCCCACAAAAATGCCATTGCTAACTTTGGCTAATAACATCTTGTCCTGCAAACAGATAAAATTAAGTATTTTAGCACTGAAAGAGTACATACACTTTAATAAAAGGATATGGGTTGCTTTCTACAATGGAAGCACACAATTCAGACACAACCAAAAATGTAACCCCCCCCCCCCCAAAAAAAAACCAATCATAACCATCTAGCTGAAACAAACCTCATTTTAACATACCAGTTAATGCGACAAATGAGATCCAGTATCTCTGCATTTGTCAATATTTAGTTGATTTAAATAAAAAAAATATTTATGTAATAACTTGCCTGGAACCTTTAAAGTTTTAGATAGCAACACTGAGTGTTTAACATATAGATGTGACAACTTCAGACTAGTAATTGAAGTTTTGTACTGTAGAGAGGGAGGGGAGCACAAGTACCCATCTGGGTTCTGGCTCCCTCTTAACAGGCACCAATCTGGACTCCAATGGCTGCCAGCAATCGGTGGTCCCAAAGACAGTCGGCAAAGTTCTTATAACGGCTCGCCTCTCGTCCGCCTACAGAACAAAAAAAAAAAAAAAAAAAAAAAAAAAACGGTGACAAGGAGATTGCTCTTATAATCTATTAAATTAATTCAAGTTGGATAGATAATTTCATCGATTAACATTTTCTGACGGGAAAAAGTGGAGAGAAAAAGCGCCACGACCAAGTTGAATATATTTTAGAGCGCACGTTGACCTTGTGTAAGTCCAGCAGGGGCTTGGAGTCGCAGAACCCGGTCCTGGCCATTTCCACAGCCGTAGACGGAATTCCCTGCCCGGCCACTGCAGCTACTTACGCACAGGAGTCGACGGAGGGCTGCAACACGAAGAGACGCCATGGCTCGCTTCCACTGGCGTTAATTATAATGAAGGCCAGGCGTCGCAGGTGGGCCAACAGGAATGATTGGCGTGATGACGTCACTTGCCAGTAGCCAGATCACGACTTCCGGTCTCACCTATCGCTGTATCTTAATTGGATTAATTTGTGTATTCAGTTTTTAAACGTGCATTCTGTTTTTTTAAAGATTAATTTAAATGTCTAAATATTTATTTTTAAATCCTGCACCTTCTTTGACCAACGGTGAGAAACATACAGCTTGTGAGCCATATACAGCCAGCCAGTGCTTTTGATCTGGTCCGATTACCTGAAGAAATTCCATACAGGTACAGGTAGGACAGAGCAGAGATTTAAACATCAAACCTCAGAGCTGTGATGAAGATCCATAAGGACGTTAATGTATGAACTCAAACTGTACATTTAAATGGAGTAAAAATGTATTGAAAATACACATACACGCAGAGGCTGGTTCAGTAAAAATGTTTACTGGCACATTATCAATGCAAATGTCATTAGCTACTGTATTGTAGCAGGTTTCACCCGTTACATTGTCTTGCAAATGGAAGGCTGGTCCTGCCCAATAGGACATTTTCCTGCCTTTAAAAAGATTGCTTTTTTTTTAATAGCTCTCTGAGCCTTAACTAATAGCTACAAACAAAAAGACAGAAAAAATGAAAGTCTTGTTACACCAGGATCCGGTGTGACATTCGTGACTGATGATCACATTCAAATACAAAGAGAAGCAAGATAAAGCTGCAAATCAAATTCTACAAAAGCTGCACAGCTCCCGCACTTATGTTGCATTCTCCATCAGCTTTTTTGTGTTGCTGCCCTTTACACAATGATAGTGAGGAGGCACTTGTTGTGCCAGCAGGAGAGGTCCACTTGCATGTTTCGCCGTAAAGTAATGTTTTAAAGCATGGCTAGCAGCGAGGTTCAGCGTATTGGCATGGCAAGCCAGACCCAATGCTGTACCACCGAATGGGTCTGGTGGAAAGGACAATCGTCGTAGCTTGTCTTGACTCATAATGAACCGACAAATCAAATTCGTTTACTTGCTTTGATGCATCCTACGTGTACATCACTCTTATGTGTCATAAGTTCATCCTTACAATACTCAAAATGGCACACCAGAGAGACGGTATTTGAATTCAGTGTAATAACTCGAAACACGGAGTCATTGAAACCTCAGTAACCCAGTCTTTCGAAATAAAGACGTGGACTTTTGTTCTTTGCTGAGTGGTTCCTTCAAATGATCTATTAGCAAACCTCAGAAATGCGCATCAAAGCGACTCCTGGACCAATCGCCGGAACAGCGTTGGGTCTGGTTTACCAGGCTATCAGTGAATGGCTTCATAACCATAAATATCCCAAAATATGTTTAGCAGCGACCCCTTATGGCCGTGGCAGCAAATGAAGGCAAATCCACAGTGGAGTCCATCAGTGCAGTAGTTCTGATGTCCAGTGGTGACCCACTCTAAAGCAGGACACAAGACTAGAGGCTGTGACGGTGGTGCCTGAGCCGGTGAGACGAGGTGCTGCAGTTGTCAGCAGGCGATTCAAAACCATTTGATCACAGCAGGGGTGAGGAACCATTTTCAGATTAGGGGATGTTTCATTTCAATTAAGGCCTTTCGGAAAATTAATCGCAACCAGCATACATTTTGCATTGCTGTATATGGTTGGTTCTATGTGTGTGGGGGGCTTTGACAAACGTTTCTCAAATGTTTATTATTCGGAAGGGATATGGACCGGGTCGACCAAAAAATGACAAAAAGTATTGTTGGCACACATTGTGATTGTTCTCTTAAAAAAACAAAGCCTCAAGACTTGTCAATGATAAACGTTCAATCTATTTTCTCCACTAAAAACAAGGGGGTGGGGATAGGGTTGCATGAACAATATATCGAAAAATATAAAATATCAATGACGATAATGGCCTATGTAATGGGCATATTGCAAAAAGATGCAATCATTTCTTTTTATGGAATTGTATGCTTTTATCTGAAGTCGACCACTCAGAAATGTACATTGTCACTTTATAGTAGGACTTTATGTAGGGGAATTACAATTAATTAGCTAAGAGCACATTGAGCTAGCTTGTTTTGTACATTAATTAGATAATAAAATGTCATTTTGTAGGAACATGAATACCAAAATCTCAATATGATATTGCTAGAGCCAACATTCATACCCCATTTTCCCAATATTGTACAGTCCTAGTGGTTGATTGTAAATTGTTAAGAGATTTGCATGGTTCCCCACCCCTTCATCCGCATGAAGCCAAGTGCACCCACTTCAGATGCTTTTTTTTTTTTTACTTTCACTTAAGCATTTCACAATCACACCATCGCTCATAAAAAGGATGATAGTAAATTATAAGGTCATGAGGATGTTGAGTGAGCTGCATGGGTTAGCATCTATTTCTGGCTGGCTTCCATTATTTTTAAATGAATATGTAAAAAAAACAAAAAACAATTAGTAGCTGAAATGTGAGGTGTGGTCGGTGAAAATCTACAGTGGCCCTCAAGTGCAAAACACAACAACAAATAACTAAATATAACAAACTACAAATAAATAACAAACATACCCACTATGACAGCAAGTTGAGAAAAAAAATAATGAAAACTCAACAAGTGATCCAATCAGCAACAAGTCTGACCTCCCTCACATAATGTTTTGGTTGTCAGTGTTTTATTTATTTTTTAATTTGATGTGATGCGTTTTTGAATTTTTTTGTTGATTGCTTTTTGATTTGCTTTGTGCTTAGTTTGTATTTTTCTTTATTTGCTGCTGTATTTGCTTTTTGTTTTAATGATGTGTTCATCTTTTGCTTTTATTCCTTTCATTTTCTATTGAGTTTAGCTTTTTGTGTGTATGAATATAAGTTTTAAATGTTTTCTCAAACTATTTGTAGTGTTTTTTTCATTTGCTGTTGTGTTGTTTTTTGTTCATTTAAAAAAAATGCTGTGTTGTTTAGTTTTTGTTGTTGTCTTGCACTTCAGGAGCCACCGTAGAAAACCAATAAAATGAAAATGAAGAAAGAAAGTTTAAAACATTTTAATATATATTTTATAGAATGTATGCTTAACATAACATTTTCCAATTTTTCTTTAGAAATATATGGACAAAAAGAAGGGGAAAACAAAACACAAAGAATGACATACAAACAAAAATAAAAGGACTTGATTTTCCTTTAGCAAAGTTTAAATTTTAGCCAGCATGTTCTCCAGAAAGAATAAAATATAAGCACAATTTCCTAAAAAAATCTGGCCAGAACTTGATTTGACTAAATTATACATCAGCTGAAATGGGACTCTTTTACAGAGATCCTGCTAAGAGCCCTTAGAGAAGATCTGGCATTTATCTCCATTTACCTTTCACACAGAACCCAGCGAAGCAGGATATTGCCTGCAACAGCCCCTGTGTCTGGTGTGATTAAAAAAAAAAACACTTGTCAGACAGCAATAATTGCTTTCAGCACAACTGCGGATTTTCGTTACAAACACGTAGGCTGGGCGTAGGTAAGGCAGTAAACTGCTGGTTAGACCTGCCCTCCACCCCAATTATATGTATGCCGGTGCTGTTTATACAGAAGATCGACATGGGAAAAGGGTATAAAACTACAGGTGTAGAAGGGGTCAATGATTAGTATGCCCCCGTGTTGAGGTTGCTCAAGCAGCTCATGTGGTTGTTTTGAAGCTGCATGCTCCAGACAGATAGAGGTTGAAGTATTTGGGAGACACGATTTCCCAGAAAACACAAAAACCAACATCTAACGTGGAATTATTTGAAGTGTTGAACATCCACTAAGTCAGTCAATTGTTTTGTGTGTGTGTTTTTTTTTTTTTTTTGAGGGTGGGGGGGCAATATAAATATTAACACTTCTTGCTTTTAAACATGAAAACATTCAAATGGCTTGTTTAAAATCATTAAAATAAAAAGAACTTGCACTGAAATTATGAAGAAAAAAATGGGAGAAAACTGAATGAAGCCTGGCAGTGAAGATGACTGGATTGATGGTGGTGAATGGCTGAGGTCAAGTTGTCTCTCTTAACACACCGGGCAAGTGGCCTTCAACTTGTTCATGTTACTGAGTGATTGCGACACACAAGCTACATGGGCCATTCGAGTGTCTCACCATTTTTTAAGCAATACAATTTAAAAAGCCATGCAAGAGAAGTCAAAGCGTCAATTTAGCACTTAGCCGCTTGCTTTTTTTTTTTTTTTTCTCCATAAATAACATTTGTTCCCTTAAGTAAGCCATCACTGTGTAGTGTCCTTGCTTGCCCGTGTTCCAGCATCCATGAAATCAGACAAACCGGATGGTTGCAAAATAAAATTGTTCGTAGGTTCTCTCACACATTCATTCGGACGTGACACACATGCAGTGCATCCACAGAAATGGCAACCTTACCCCCGTCTTCTCTCACACTCACACACACTCAATTGATTTGTAACAGCAAGTTCCAGAAAGAGCACTTATTAAAAAAATAGCAGAAATATGGCTTTATCTTTAAAACTGTAACACTAAGTTAAAATTGGTCAATTATCACCTAATTTCTCTCCCATTCAATTGATGAAGTTAAAATTGGTCAATTACCACCTGATCTCGCTCCCATTCCTCTGATTTTAAAAATGGTGTCAATATAAGGTGTCTACACAAGATGCAGTCTAGGAGTCAGGGCTGTGTGTCTTACGGCTGGTAACGAGCTGGTACTTGCTGGCATAACCTGGTTTCAAAGTGTGCCCAGTGTAGTGCAGCAGGGGTCCCCCTGAGAGGCTGTTTGGAGACAAAGCTGCCCATCTGTCCACATCTAACCCCACTGAGGTCCATCACTCGCAAATACACAGAGCCTCCGTGTTCACTGTGTACATGATTCTCTGCTGGTTTGTGAGTGCATTTGTGTCTGTATGTATGTTGAGTGAGTGGAGGTGAGTGGGTAAAAGACCGGATGAAAATGTGTCTTGTGCCACTGTGCGTATGTGTGTCATTCGATTTGTCCTCAGCAGTGCACGTGTGAACGTGAGATTTGGGTCGTGTGTTAGCCTGCCTGCTGCCTGCTTGGTCAAAGGTCTGAGCCACTATTCCCGTATGCTGGCAGAGTAGGAGAACTGGGGGAAGTGTGTACGCTGATCCGAGTCCTCTGGGTCTAAAGTGTCATCTGGAGGAGGAGAGGGCGGGGGGGGCAAACAAATTAAAAGTAGATAAACCACATCTATGTTGAAATATTATATTTTCCACAATGCAAATAACAAGAAGCTTCTGCAACTAATATTTACTATTTCTTTTTCTCCCGCTACTCTGGTTTGTATTTTGCATTAGTCTGGATAGCCTACGGAAGGAACTATCCCGTCTCACACAATGCTACTACATTAATTTGTGACGCACCATGGCAGGTATACTTACACTTGTCTGGTGGGGTTATTGTGATAGTTTGTGCTGTGAACTCGTCGTCGAAGTATCTCGTGTCCGTCTCTGAGGTGACCTGGGGCTTGAAAGGTGGAACGAGCTGTGCAGAAGAGCAAGCAAAGCAGTGTTGACGTTGACAGTATTTTGGACTGAAAAGGTGAAAAACGTGCCCCTTCCTTTCCTCTTGCGTTACCTTTTTCTCTAAGACATCCTGCCAGTTGATGGAGGTGAAGAACTTGTGTGTCATCACTTCTTTGGCATCATCAGGTCCTCCCCCAAGCCTGGAAACAAGGCAAACATAAAAACAATGCAATCACCACCTACTGATTTCGCAGCTCGTGTAATAAACGCACTTAAAATGTGCTGTTCCCTTGTTATGGCCAATTTGAGACAAATTCATCTGTAATTTCCTCGCCTGCGGGCAGAGCACCCTGACGCTATTTTAGTTCCCGAAAAACGATGAACTGCCTCCAAAACAACAATCAATGACGTCCTTGTTTATAGCCCGTAAATGCGAACAAAACAAATCAAGGAACAAAGCCTAAATAATGTGGTTTACTGCGTAGGTGCTGGCTGAAGGCAAGATGAGAGAGAAGGTCGTGCAAAACTAATTAAGTTCTATTGACGTACTGCACTGCAGCAAATGGGGACAGATGCATCATCTTGCATCTGTGTGGCCAAAAGATAATGCCATCTATCCAGTCCTTAAAATATTTAGATGAAAAATAACATTTTAGGCTTTGCTATAGAATGTTATGAATGATATCAATGCTCATCCGCTGTGGTCCAAAAGGTGCTCGAGTATATTTTTATGAGATGCACAAACAGGTATAGAGCAGTTTGATTGTACTGATGATTTTGTTGTGGCTTTAAATTGAACTAATGTGAATAATTTGGGCTTTGAACCGCTTTTTCATGTAACTTGTTACATATTACTAAACATAGCAAAAGCTGAAGCTGTACTATACGGAATCATAATCCCATTAAATGAAACCAAATCAAGTCTACCTGTAAATATACCGCTGGTGAATTGTATCATACCTCATCTATCAACATTTTATCAATTATCTTTTATTGGAGTGCTGTATATTCCTAATCGTGACCTTCTTTTACTATACATAACAAAATGCTAACATTTTGAATTCATTCACATTCTATCATTTCCTATTTTTAACTACTGGTTAGGGAATCTGCCCCACTCTTATGAGGTTAGCGGTTCAAATCTCCGGTTTTCCTGTGTGTATTATCTCCCCGAGTAGGTTTTGTCAAGGTTCCCTCCAAACATAAAAAAAACAAGCACTTTAGGTTCGCTGAAGACAATAAATTGTTCATAGGTGTGATTGAGTGTGGACTGACTGCTGCTGACCAGTCAAGATTGCCCCCAGCCTTTTGCCCAAAGTCAGCAGAGATAGGCTACAACTCTTCGGCAACTTTAATGAAGAAAAGTGCTTTAGGAATCCGATGGTTAAAGAAGAATGAAAGAAACGACAAGTCGATCCGCACTCGAGAATGGGTTGTATTTTCACTTAGAAGATTCCAATGTACACTTCTCGTACCTTTGTCAAGTCACACTAACAGGACCGCAGCTTTTGAGATATGCAATACAATAAGGGAGGTTGAGGT
The DNA here is from genome assembly GCF_024217435.2 of Syngnathus scovelli. Taxonomy (NCBI): domain Eukaryota; kingdom Metazoa; phylum Chordata; class Actinopteri; order Syngnathiformes; family Syngnathidae; genus Syngnathus; species Syngnathus scovelli. The sequence goes on from NC_090853.1 coordinate 8,913,760, forward strand.
TGTGGACAAACCTCTGCTTGGGATCCTTTTTGAGCAGGCCGGCCAGCAGCGCCTTGGCTTCAGGAGCCAGGTTTTTGGGGAAGCGGATCTCCTCCATGAGGATGAGTTCAAAGAGTCGCTCATGGTCCTGGTTGTAGAAGGGCAAGCGACCACACATCATTTCGTACATGACCACACCCAGTCCCCACCAGTCCACAGCGCGACCGTAGTCGTTGTCCTCTAGTACCTGTCAGAGTAAAGAGAATGCCTCAAAGTTTTACTCCATCATTTGGTCAGGAGATCCTTTTTTAAACACTGTTTTGCTGTGAAACCTTTTGTCAAGTTGAGCATGCGTGTTACCTCAGGTGCCAGGTACTCAGGAGTCCCACAGAAGGTTTTCATAGTGGCACCATCTGTGATGCCCTCTTTGCACAGGCCAAAATCTGTTATTTTTATGTGGCCATCCTTATCCAACATGAGATTTTCCAGCTGAAAAAAGAAAGTAGGCAAATTACTCTTCAATTAAGTTACAAAAAAGGGGACAGCATCCATGACAATGCGTCAAAGACAGCAGTAGATAATATTAATGGTAATAATACGCTTGATCTCATCTGGCTAATTAAAATCTATGTACAAAACTGTCAACCTTGAAATTCACTTCCAGAACAATTTGTTTGAATTCACATGTTTTTAACATTTTATCAAGAACATTATCACGGGACCTTGTTAGCTCAGTGTGTGTATACAGCATATAAATATTACTTGATTGATTAATTAAATTTGACACCGCTATAAGACTATTAAAACGAGCAGCGATCGAGATCAAGTCAAATAGTTAGCTTTGAGCCGACTTTGGACTTTTAAAAAATAATAATAATTACGTAACACTACACGTTACGGACAATTATGGATGATCCGGAACACTTTTGCGAGTGCATTCATGTTATTAAATGTATTCTTTAACTACGTAGGTATTTACTAGTTTAGGGTATGTCACAATTTCAAGCATGTAAAAGGAATTTTTTTGAGCACACAAAACCATTTCTATGACCCTAGTTTGCCAAATGCTCATCTGTTGACTATAAAAAGAAGCCGTCCAACCAACATTTGGACAAACGCATGACTTCCTTATCAATGTGGAAAATATATGGCAGACTTTACCTTTAAATCCCTGTAAACGACATTGCATGAGTGTAGGTACTCCAGTGCCGATACTATTTCTGCACCATAGAATCGGGCCCTGTCTTCTGTGAACACTCGGTCCCGGGATAAGTGAAAGAAGAGCTGAAAAAGAACGAAGACATGACACTGAATGTACCAAATACAACAAATTATAAGTCCCTACATTGCATGAATATGCTTTTGGTACACGTCATAGACACAAGTGCAAGTGAGGAAAAAAGAATAACTTACTTCTCCTCCATTTGCATACTCCATCACAAAGCATAGACGATCGTTTGTTTGAAAAGCATATTTTAGTGTCTGTGTGGAAAGGGGAAAACATTGACATTACAGCATCATTCAGATTACAAACGACCGCTGAATTTTGGGGAACACAATGTGTTTAGTAACTCACTGTGAGAAAGGGATGTCGTGTATTTTGGAGGACTCTGCTCTCTGTCACCGTGTGCGCTACCTCGTCCTAAAGCAAACATACATACATAACCAGCTCAGTGGCCTAGTAGTAGAGTGTCCGCCCTGAGACTGGAAGGTTGTGGGTTCAAACCCCGGCCGGGTCATACCAAAGACTATAAAAATGGGACCCATTGCCTCCCTGCTTGGCACTCAGCATTAAGGGTTGGAATTGGGGGGTTAGATCACCAAATGATTCCCGAGCGCGGCACCGCTGCTGCTCACTGCTCCCCTCTCCCCCAGGGGATGGATTAAAATCACATGGGGATGGGTTAAATGCAGAGGACAAATTTCACCACACCCAGATGTGTGTGTGACGATGATCATTGGGACTTTGACTTTAACATTTTGTACAACAGTAAGCACACATGCAAACTATCAGTATTACACTAAATGTCAAGTTACATAATGTAGCGTTAAAATAAAAATGACATGAGGACCTGCAATGTATATTATTGAACTCATCTTCTGCATCTTTTTTAATGCAATTATAGGGAATCAAAGTGAAATGTTATGCGTAGCATTTTCTCGACCGTTGACTTCAACTTTACAAATGCCACGTCAGCTGAGCAGGCAGTGCATGTGGTGGGAAAGTTGAAGGTCTGCACAATTAATTGAATCCACCAGGAGCTTCAATAAGCTGCCTAAATAGTAAGCAATCGGCTCCTGCTGAGTTATGGCATGACAAAAAAAGGATGAGAAAAAATGGAGACGAGGAGCATCACGACGAGAGTCGCTGTTGTTGTGGCCATAGTGGCAAGTGCCATTAAACTAGATAAAAGCATATTTATTCAGTGAGAAGGAAGACTGAGTCACTTGCATGTTTCCACCAGAAGTTCTTCCTGATACAAACCACTCATTTTTTGTATTTTTGTTCATTATAATTTATTCTAAAAAACATTATGCAGCTATTTTAAAGTTTCATTTTGCACTGAAACGATTATTGTTTGTTTAAAAGTAGTGCTGTAAAAAACAACACTGATCAAAATGATCATGATTATCATTTTGGCCTTAATTGTGCTGCACTAGTAGTGGTCAACATCTACAGTGACAGAGTGGTAGCGGACATCACGACATTGTGAAGGTTATTATGGTCAATTTAGGACACTCTGTTATTTTTGTGTTTACTTAAGGCTATACATTTAACCAGTTTAATCCAATGATGATCTGTGCGATTGATTAGTGTGAAGGCCTTTTGAGGAAAAATGATTGGTTTATAAAAATGTTTTTTAAACAACAGCAAAAACAAATTTAATGTATACTGGTAGGATAAGAATAATCTACCACAGCAGTAGGGTTGGGGGAAAAAAATCCATCCCCTCTGTTTTTTCGACCACAACCAGTTATCGATGGAATGATTGATTCCAAAAAGATTCATTTGTTATAGCTCTACTCAACAGCAAAGTGAACATTTAAGACATGTTCTAAACCCTCTCCACAGCTATTTATAAAACATTTAACAAAAATAAGCACTAACTTTAGCGATGATGACTTCTTTGCGGAGGATTTTCATGGCGTAGTACATGCCCGTAGCCTTTTCCTTCACCAGGATCACTTTGCCAAACGTCCCCTTTCCCAGTAGCTTTAGGTAGTCGAAATCACTCATGGTCTGCTGAGACGATGACAGAGAAGCCAGAGTGACCAAAACACGTCAATTCACATTTACGCCTCAAATAATCCCTAAGTGAGGTGTGAATCAAGAAGCTTGAAAACACAAACTCCATAAAATTTGAGCTGACCACTTTTGAGCGAGATTTGGACACGGCAATCTCCATCTCCTCTGCGCCACTGCTATCACTCGGTGAGCCAAATTTGATCTCCATGGGCTCCTCGTCCTGCTGCTGACTCTTCAAGCTGTTTGCCACAGCCTGGATCGATCGCATCCATTCTTCCCTGAAACAAAAGTGCACATCAACACATTCGAAAGACAAAGTCCCCTCATGTTCAGATAGTGAATGTCCCCATAATCAATGTATTATGAAATTGATCATGACATACGTTTAAGCATTAAAAAGAAACTCAGTTGGAAAAAAAATACACTGCAAAAAAAACAAACCTGTCAAAATGTCTCATGTTGGTTATTTAAAGACTTAGCAAAGGTTACATAAACAGTGCCCACTTGGTTGTAATCTTGTCTAATTTGGCCACAAATTCTATATTGAGCACAAATGTAATTATCACACTCTAAAATGGATTTCCCTGCCTTTAAAGAACAGTGATTCATTTAGGCCGAGAGCATGTGTTCCGCTACGGTTCAAACTTGAAACTCTCGAGATGACTTTGTCAATGGTAAAATCAAGATAGGATCGTGGTTTCAACACAAACATCCTCCATTAGATTAAAGTGGAACTTCAACTCTTGTTGCGCAACTGTCTTAAAGCTCATAAAATTTAGATACAAATTGTTTATGAAAGTTTTGGTGTGAATTTATTTAGGCAGCCGAGACTGGATAGTCAGAGACTATTGCCAGTAGCTGTGTGGAAGACACACACGGCAGACGTGTTGCATCTGTTAAAAGATGTTTAACACTCTTACTAATATTTTAGATTCTACCACCTGTTTTTCTTCCCAATTTATTGTTTTACATATTTGGATGTTCAATTGCCAATTCAATTGTCAATTATTTGGAAGGTTTTATAAGGGTGTGTTCGAACGGTCAATTTTGAATGATGTCACGGTCGTTTATTTGTCTTTCTTTTTTATTGAAACATAACAAATTGATTGAAACCAGAAACGGGATTTCTGGAGATAGATTGCAATTTTATTATTAAGGCCATTCTAAGGTCATAATCGCCCATCCCCAATTACATTACTGGATGGTTTTATTTTATACTTATTACGAGGGGTGCACAGTAAAGACGGTGTATTCAATATAATGTTATGAATTTGCCCAATGGGAAGACTCCAATGAAATGCAGTCACAAATTACCCATATACTATAGCGTGACATGAATTTTGGGCCATTTCTAGACGAATGTGACTTAAAGAGGTGCATTGTCGGTAGACCTTCTGCTTATAAAACTGTCAATAGGCTCAAATGTTACTTAGAATATTGCCTGCACAGTTACTAAAGGTTGTATGGTAGTGAAATGAACATTTGGAAAATAGAAGGACTTATTGAAACTCTAACTGGTCTCAATGGCAGTTTGCTTTTTAAACCTACCTCTCCTCGTTGCTGTCTACATGGAAGGTGCGCTCAATGACTGAAGTCCACTGGAGGCAGCGGATAACAAACGTATTGGGCCTGGGCCGCTCTGTCTTCATCAGCTGGCATTCTACAAAGTACAGAACCACCAGAAAAGAAGATGAGAGGCGAGGTTCACCAAAGCATGGCAGGACACATGTCAAAGCTGAACAATAGTCAGGATGCAGAACTGACCTGCAACGGAGAAGTTGTTGAGAGGTGGCAGGCTGTGATCGCTGGATACTTCGGGCTTCTCTTTGTAGCCGATGAAGGAGCCGTCGCTCTTCAGGATGAAATAACGAGGCCTCCAAGTTTTAATGTACTCACCTAGGAAACAAAAGTGGGGCGCAATTAATGTTTGTCTGTTTCAAAAGGGTTTCAGGATTTAGTGTTAGCACAAATATACACGAAAATCAGTTAATAAGACTGACTTGTGTGTCACTCATCAGTGAGAGGCCCATAAGAGCTGAGCAAGCTTGGCAGAAATTCACAACGTTGGGAACACAGTAGCATTAGCGATACAGTACCTCTCTTGTGGAGCCATCCCTCTCTCACAACGCTGACTTCATTCATGCTGGGGCAGAAGACTGTCTGGGTTGGGAGGGGGCGGCAGACCAGCTGGTGCAAACTGTTTAAACTCTAACCGCTCCAGAAGGTGACGTTGACACAGATTCGACACTTGTCCAAAAAGCCTGGAAAGGAAAAGGACAGAGAAAAAAATACCACAGTTAAAGGACTTAAGTCACCTTGTCATCATTATTGACAGAAAAGTTCATGTATGCGTGTTCGAGAACAGAATGGCATGAACATCTAACAAGAGGATTGCTGGTACCAGTGTTTGAGTCTGGCATATTCACATATATTATTTTTCTCAAAATATTGTTACTTGTTTCAACATATGGACTCTCTCCTCCAAATTTTAACACATCATTGTTGGATTTTAGCACGCATAAAATCGGCTAGCAACGGCAGCTCAAAAAAGTACATATTATGCAAATTGCTCAATGGTAACCGTGACAAGCACGGCAAAACAATACCAGCGGGTACCAGGGATCAACTCAAAACAACAGAGAGGTAAACACTGAGTATGAACTGCTAATTCTATGGGTCAGGTTGTGCTAAAATGAGTTAAAGTTCAACCAATGGGAGGTGTATGTGAACACATCAAGCAAAATCTGATTCCCTGGAACAAAGGACATTTCTGCGAATTGCGGGTTAGCACTCTTAAAGTACTGTATTGCAATCACGTCCTTACCTTGACTTGTGTTTCGCCACCAGCCCACAACATAGAAAAGTGCTGAAATGTGCACATCATCTCCTTGCTATCTGACCATCTGACATTTACGTCAACATGATGGGAAAGTGCTCACCGCTGATACCTCATCTACCTTCTTTTCCTCAGTATCAAGTCATAGTAGATTAATATTATTCAAACAGTGCCAGTAAGAGTTTAAATGCAATGTTACTGGCTTCCAATTAATGTTTGCCACAATATGTGTTTTCACATTTACATCAAATGCAATAAGTAGGTTAGGGCTGGGTGTTGAATCAATTTCATTGAGCAATTTCAGTTTGTCATTTCTTCCAAACTGATTTCTTTTTTTCGCGGCTGTAGTTCAAAGTGCATTCCCACTGACACTAACAACATGGCAGCGGACAATATGGAGCGACCGTAGTTTGGAAAAGACGTGTTGTCAAATGAGTGACTTTATTCCTGAATTGAAAGGGACAACACAAGCTGAATCGTTTTCACATTGTTTTGACAAGAAAGGAGTCGAACGCACATAGTCTCCTTTAATACCTGACTTGATTTATTGACATTATGGAAACCTTTTATCCATAGTAGGTCTGACCCATGCCGCAAATACGTATTTTTACAGAGGCTGGCTTGCCTCACCTGTACGAGGACCGTAGCTGATGAATACTTTTACAATTGAGTATTCTGTCAATTGTAGCAGCAATTACTCAAGTAATTAAATAACAAAAATGACTCTAAACACACAACGTGCATGTAACATGATTTTTGGGCATTTGGTATTGTTTACTCACTTTCTAATGTAGTATCTGTGACTTACAGTTAAAGGCCTAGCCTGGTGAGTGACGTGGCTGCCAGTGAAGGAGTTTATAAAGTTGGCTGGCTGTTAATTGGCTAACCCGTTAGCCAGTCGGCATTTTGAATAACAGTGTGAAATGTGGTCATCAGCAGCTTGTGTATGAATGTGCTCATTATGTGTTTGCTTTCTTATCGTTTAGCAATTGAAAGTGCACAAGCGGCTGTGTTTGTCATCCCTCTGTAGAAGGAGATGAAATCGGTGGAGATTATAGTAAGGAATCGGCCAATCAGAGATCTCCTAAAATGAATTAAATCTGCACCGATTCTGATGCCGGCCGATCAGTAGGTCTACCCCAAATGCAAATAGGATATTGCTTACGAGAAGAGCTGAATGAACAGCAGAATAGGTCATGAGATTTAGTAATGATTTGGTTTTCTTATTTGTTATGAATTTGAGAAGAGAACGTTCACAGCTACTTGCCACATTACAAGAAACGTTTTAAAACTTTATTATTTACGAATATGGTTAATGTATATTTGCTGGCAAAACGGAAATACAAATTCTCATGTCAGTAAATCAAAATAATGTATCTGATATTTCTCTGAATGTTTATGCAAATTCATATTCGTGTCTTGAAAAATAAAGCAAATCCAACGGGGAAAAAAAAGTGTTTCTAATAGAGCACCAGTTTGGGAGATTTTATTTAAAGGCAATTTCACAGTCATATTGTGGGCAAAGGGTGCGTGACTTTACACTATTAAACATATGGAGCACAAGAAAACTTTTGCCGTCGTCGTGACAAAACAGGATTTGACTAAAAACAGCAAGAATAGATTATAGATCACTCTTGAAAGTCGACTTAAATGCGGAGTGCACCTATACGGCTAAGCGAGTAAATTAGTGCTGTAATTAACTTGTGAAAAGCATGTCGCATATCAGTACCATAACACGTCCCCAATCGTTTAGCGTGGAGGCTAAAAGCTAAGCTAGCACGGGTCAGAGAACAGTGTCGCTTAGGGTCCAGAAGGCGGAAAATTGCTTCCCACGCTCAAACAAATTTCTCCCACACAGCAAGGCTGGCCTCCGGGGCAGGCGTGCGTGACATTTACGAACAAACAAAGCAGCTAACCACAATAGCACCCCGAGCTAACAGCTACTTTAGCACGCGAGCTAGCCTCCTGACTTGTCTGCCGTTCTATTATTACTACCACCACGCCGGGTTTTTTTGCCCACTCTTTCCCACTTTATTACTTACCTCCGCTAAGAAATATTCCCACTTCTCCAAGAGTTCCACGAGTAGGGCTGTGCAAACCGCCCTCCGCCGTTTATCACTCTCTGCTTGTGTGTATTGAACTCTGTCAATGATCACACAAGCTTAGCCGACTAGCTTGTTTTTCTCCTCACAATAACAGCGCGGCGGCGTGCTCGGTTTGTAACCTAAGCGAGCCAGTGAGAGAGAGAGAGAGAGAGAGAGAGAGAGAGAGAGAGAGAGAGAGAGAGAGAGAGAGAGAGAGAGAGAGGGGCGATTTGTTGGACTCGAGAGCGTAAAAAGACGGCTATAAATAATATTCAACTCGTGGACATATTAAACCGCGTCTCTGTTGGTTTAGGCGAGCGTGTCTCCTGCCTCCGCTCCGTCCCCTCCCAGCCAGGCAAGTGAGCGAGCAGGCAGGCAGCATAGTAGCTCCGCAGGCTCTCGTCGGAAGTGACGTATGTGGAGGCCATAAACGAGCGATCACCTGGACGTGTATGTAGGGGTACACTCGCCTGTCATGTGTGCCGGCACCGTGAGTTCGATTCCCGCATTTACGATGTGTGTGACAAAACATGAAATGTAATTGTTTTTTCCACCAGTAGAGGGATCACACACACCACACAGAATCACAATCAAGCTAAGGACTAAAATTAAATTATGAACTACTCTAGGCCTGCATGATTGAAAAAAATTATTAAGAGCCGGTCTGACATTAGTAAATGGATGATTAATGTGTCAGAGATAAAGTCGTTTTTAATGTTTTACACCAGAGAGCATATATCAAGCAAAGCTGAAATGTCATCAAAAGTAGCCAATGTCACCAAATGAATAAAGCAGGCACCTCACAAATGGAAGAAATGTATGAAGATATATGCTTTATTAAAAAAAATATATAAAAAAAACATCTATTGTCAAGATGTAATTAAAAATTGCTGGACACTAAATCGGGTCCATTACATCCATGCATATGGCAACGTATTTTTGCATTTGCTATCCTACTAATGTGATGTACTGTCTTTGAACCAGTACATTCTTTCTCCTCACTATTATGACAAGCACATTCTCAGATAACTTTATTCTGTTGTCTTTGCAGCTTCCGCTGAAGATAGCGAACGCGTGCATCACTGACACTATTTTCATCGTTTCGCTTCTCCACTTTCTTCAAGGCATCCTCAGCCGAAATCTCTGAAATAAAATGGCAACACTCAACACGTGCAAGAAAGTGGCAATTCCCTAAAATATAGTGGATTTAAAAACAATCCTACAGACCTGATTGCCTTTTGGCGGCCTCCCTCGTCTCCCACCTGGTAACCTCTTCATCAGTGACTTCTTCTCTGGCCACGCTGCTTAGTTCATAAACGTCTACCTCGTGCAATTTAGGCAGCAGATCCTTCACCCACTCGTATCGGATGGGACATACCGTCCTGACGTACACTCGTGATGTCACCAACACGTCATGGAAAAGAATCCAATCCAGCTCCATCTCCTTCTCAAACGACTGAGAACAAAAAGGTCACAGAGGACATCATTTTAAGTATAAACCGTGACAGTTTAATACATGGTACGCAAGCATATTTAATAATCTCACCGATGATGATGGATGAATGTGAACCATGGACCCGTGACCATCCATTGTGCAAAATACTTTGCCAACAGATCTACGCAAGGTAAAAAAAAGAAAGAAAAAAAAAAGAATGAGTAATTAGTGTTCTGTGCACTGCTTAACATAAATTGATAGAGAACACTACTTTACACTCCACTTAATCTGAGCAACAGAACATTTAATTACTTATGAGAATTAAACAAGGTAATTCAGGTTTTAATAGTGGGGACAGTTTTGGACTTTGGAAGAAATTATTCCAAATATAATTTGATTTCAATGGGAAATTTTCATTTGAAAGTTGAACAAATTGAAAATTAAACATCAACCTTTGAGCTTCTACTGAACATGAAAAAATAGCCTTTAATTTGCATTTAATCCTAATATTACCTTCTGGCAACATTGGTGAAGTATCCCATGCACAGACACCGTCTAAAGAGTTCCTTCTTATTGCCATCAAATTTATCCATAGGGAAGTCTCTCCTCTGAAATGATAAATACGGAATTAATACAAGATAACAGGCACCACTGCTCCGGGTAATGTACTCAAATAATTGCTTTACAATACTTGTTGCAAGCGGAGGAGGATGTCACGAAGCTGAGTCTCCACACTAAAAGCAGACTTGAGCGCCCTCCAGTGGACCCAATTCTCCTTGCACCACATTGAAGGTCTTTCGCTGGAAAATACAGGAGTAAGGAAACCAATACATAAACATGAAATAGAACAAAGAAGCTATGCTCATTTTATGAACAGTACCTGGATTTACACTGTTGAAACACACTAAGAAGTGTACCAAAGTCGTTTACACCGCCGCTACTAGCCGCCAAGTCTCTGTGACTCTTATCAGCCTCTTTCTGCTTCTCAGGATGGCCTAGATGAAATAAAGCAGGCAAGATGAAGTACAAGCTCTTTTTCACCAAAAAATGTTGGTTGGCTCCTACCGATTTGAGTTGAGGAGCTTCATACGGTTGAGATGCATTGCAATGTTGACACGTGATACAGAATACTACATTACCAGGCCGGATGAAGATATTCTCTACGGACAACATTGCAGCCACGGGAAGCAGAAGGTCCTGGCAGCCATGTGAGGCGGCTTTGAGCAAGGCTCTGGTGAGGCCCGGCTGCAGGGGGAACTCCACCATCAGTTCCCCCAGGAGAGTCACTCGACCCCTCCTGGCAGACAACAAGTCTCTTGTGAGAACCAACTCGGTTGCGCTAGGCATACCAAAAAAAAGGCAAAAAGTGCACAAAACAAACCTGTCGATAGCATCAAACTGGTAGAGCTGTTTCAACGCTTCCAGGATAAACCTCTCTTCTGGTGGGTCCAGATAGGGGAACCTTTGGAGAAAAAAAAGAAAGACCACGGCTAAACAAAGTAACCTGTCAGCAACTGTTGAGACTGCAGTTGACTGAGCACCTAAAGGAGCATGCATAACTTTTGTGCTCGTTCCTATGGCTACGAGATGTCACAGAAGCTCTGGCTAATTGAAAAGTAGTAATTGGTGTCAAGGAAGCATGTTGTGGTGATACGTAGATATAGAATTTTTTAAAATCAAATCATCTGTAATGTAGTATTTTAATATGAGTTTGAAATCAATTGTATTTAAACCTTGAGTAGACAAATTAAGTGTACCGAATGACATCATGAACACCCAGGCACTTGAGAGTGAGGACCACCGCAGTCAGACTCGTCCTCTGGATCTCAGGAATGGTATATTCTGGCATGCATTCCTCCCAGAATTCCTTGGTGTAGATGCGAAAACACTTGCCGGCTGAGGTTCTTCCAGCTCGGCCCGCTCTCTGCTGAGCTTCACTCCTAACGGCAGACAATCACCAATCAAATGATTCTATGGTTGGTGGCAAAGCAAGATTGACCCATCATGAGGTATAACTCACTTTGAAATCGGCACCACTTCCAAAACGTCCATGCCCACCCTGGAGTTGTGGTTCAGTTGTTTCACGAAGCCGCTGTCTATGATGTACCTGAAAAGACAACCTGGCAACTTGAATGGCGTTCTTATTTGGCTCATTACTGAAATGGATAAATAGAAGCAGCACACTCACTTTATGCCATTGATGGTGAGAGATGTGGCAGCAATGTTGGTGGCCACCACACATTTCCTTATTCCCGGAGGAGGAGGCTGAAAGATCTGCCGCTGTTGTTCTGTGAGGAGGACAAAGAAGGATCATACAAAGGTAGTAAGTGACTTTGAACATATCTGATCCGATAAACCGGCAAACATATTACATTTTATGCAAAATCGGTTGCTGATCGACACTATTGAGTAGTCCAGGGTTTCTCGGGCTCTACCCAAATATTTTTAAATATTAATAAACATTTATTTTTTAAATAATTGAGACCTATGGTATCACATCATGATATACAGGGCCAGTGCAAAACGACTTAATATAGGACCGACAGTAGAGTGCAGAGATAAAAAAAAAAAAAAAACTACACGGAAAACTTGTCAAAGTGCCATTGTATTTATCAGAGAAAATATTATATTTCATATGCTTAATAGAACAAAGTGCATGACAGCTGTTGTATATATATTTACCAGTTGGCATGGAACCATAAAGGGGTAAAATAAGAAGCCCATCCACCGTTTTGTCCTGTACATCATAGCGGTAGTCTATAGACTCTGCTTTCTCAAACAGCAAATCACAGGCCCGTTCGATCTCCACTTGACCTGTCAAACATGGTAAGATCAATACAGTTTGATGTCTTCATATTTATACGTCAAGTAATGATTGTATCGGACCTGTTAAAAACACAAGAATATCGCCAGCCTTCTCACTGGTGTGAACATCCAGGGCCACAGACACAACCTGGAGAGCAACAAGAGTTTCATTAGTAATCCTGATCTTCAAAATAGTGACACTGGCAGAAAGAAAGGAAAAGGTGAACCTCCAAAGTGGTACAATTTGGACTTCAAACTAAATATTATGTAATTACAAATATAAGGCTCAAAAGGTTAACAAAACTCATACTGAGAGGTGTTTCTATTTTAGCCATAAGATATCATAACACTTGTTGCATCAAAAGTTGGGTACCTCTTTCACATAGCCCGTGCTTTGAAGGTCTTTAGGTCCCACAGCAGTGCCCAATGTGCAGGTGACAGGAAAAGTCCTTCCAGGGATAGTAAATACAGGGCAGTCACCAAGAAAGGCTGAAAGTTTTTCTGTTTCCATGGTAGCGGACATCACCACCACCTTTACTGGGAAAGCTCTGCCCTTCATAGCTTCATTTGGATTAGAAAATACTTTCTTCAGTAAACCCAGGAGGATGTCCTGCAATGAAAAGACATTCAAAGTGTATGCGACATTTGAAGACTCAAGATGGTCATTACTATTATTATTTTATTATTATGTTCTGCAGAAAAAACAAGGGCAGATTCAAAATTTGCGTTCAAGAGGATGTGGTCACTCACGGTGTTGAGGCTTCGTTCGTGGACCTCATCCAAAACCACAACACTGTAGTGAGACAGTCCAGGGTCTGCCAGGACCTCTCTGAGCAAACAGCCATCAGTCATGTATTTCAACACGGTGTCCTGTATCAATGATATTGCAACATCACATAACTTAGTCTCACAACACTTTCTGCAAGGCGTGGCTCTGAGGTGGTCGCTTACCTGCGTCGTGCAGTCATCAAAGCGCACTTGATAGCCCACCTCTCTTCCCAAAGTACACTGCATCTCATGGGCAACCCTCTGTGCCACAGTGATGGCAGCCACCCGGCGTGGCTGGGTGATGCAAATTTTGCCATTTTTACAAAAACCTGCCAATGAAACACGTCACACACCACGTAAACTAAACTGGTGCATATATATTAGCCCTGGGATGGCGATCACAATGTAAAACACATTACATCACAATAACGGTAAAACGATACCTGCTTGGTACAAATACTGTGGCAGCTGCGTCGTTTTCCCGCTGCCAGTCTCACCGGTGACCACTAAAAAAGTGCTTTCTTTCACTGCTTGTACCAGTTTAGCTTTATGCTTGTAGATTGGCAATTGTTTTGAGTCGTTTTCTTTCGGGTGCTTCGCTGTCGATTTGGACATTACTGGTACGTAAGTTATTACCAAGCGTAATACAAAACAATAAACAATGTGTTTTGCTGCCGTGCCCTAAAAACTTTCAAACGTTTTGCGGTATAAGAGCGTTTTGCCACCACCTCCTGTTGTTCGGAAATGGCACGCTTATTATTTATTTCCGCAAACTCTTTCTTTGTATTTCCTATTGGTCGATCGTTGGTCACGTGGACAAAAAACAACGGAAGCCGATCTAGTTTATTCGTGAGCCGTGCAGTGCACAGAAAACGGAACAAATAACGTCCAGTAAATACCACACTTAAAACAAATTATTGAGGGAAAATTAGAAGCAAAATTTACCAGTTCAAAAGTTTCTTAAACCCCCCCCCCCCCCTCTTTTGAGTTATTGTCAAATTCGAACAAGCACTGACTCGTGTGCATATTGATTACCTGCGCCGGTATGAGGGGATGTCGTAACGGTATAATAATAATAAAGCTCAACCTCACCCGGTTCCCTCAAAACATCACACAGAACAAAAATACAAGACAGGTCTGTGCAGGTGGTGGTGGGTGGGAAAGTAGTACATATAGCCAGGGGTCATAACCAGCAGGCAGTTGCAGTGATGAGGCAGGAGCGAGTTGTTGACTTCGGAGAAGGGGCCATTCCAACACATTACGTGAAGACGCTCGCAGGATGGCTGCGAATGGGTGCAAAGGACGACTTTTATCCCTTTTGGACTACAGAACGGAAAAATACATAGTGGCCAAAAATAAAACAGTCGGGGTTTTGTACAGACTCATCCAGTTATCTATCATCGGTTACATTATAGGGTAAGTGAGACACTTGTTTGTCTGTCCGTCCGTCTGTCCGTCCATCCATCCCACCACGCAGTCCTAATGAGGTTAAGTGATTTGTATAGAATGCCTTGTTCAAAAGACCAAATTATTTGTGTAATGGCTTTGATCAGAATTAAAAGGCAATTTCAGTATTTGAATTTTTTCCACTTGCCCCCAGGTGGGTTTTCTTAAGCAAAAAGGGATACCAGGAAAAAGACGAGGCCATCCAAAGCACAGTGATTACTAAACTGAAAGGGGTCTCGATGACCAACACCACCGAGTCAGGCTTGCTGATGTGGGGACCGGAAGACTACGTCATCCCTCCACAGGTAAAAACACACGTACCCTCAGGCAGGAGGAATTGAGCTCATCATAAGCTTAAATAATGGTTTGGATAAAGTTTAGTCAAACCGTTATGTATGCAGTTTAGGTTCTAAAATAACAAGGATGTCTTTGCTCCTTGTTGTTTTGATGACCTTCATTGCTCTTTACATACAGGGTGAAGCTGTTCTTTTTGTTGTCACTAATTTCCTAGAGACACCCAATCAGAAGCTGGGATACTGTGCTGAGGTATGAATATTTCACTCATGTTTTTAATTCAATCACTTCTCGACAGCAAAGTTGGAGTTTTCCAAAATACTGTAAATGATAGAAATTCATCTGTCCTGTATACACATTATGCAACTCAGAAATTCATATGAATTCATTGTTATAGGAGCGGCGGACTGATAGAAATTTATGATTAGAAATTTATGTCTTACCTATTTTAGTAGCTTGTGCCTCCATCCAGCCATGTAAGTCAATGCACCAAGGAAGGTACTGTACTTTCTTCATAACTCTTCACAACTCGGGCATGTGCCAAGCTGTCAAAGAGTGTTTACTTTCAACCTGCTTTATTACCTCTCTCAACGCTTGATCATCTGGAAACTATTCCGGACAGCCTTGAGTGTGAGGCTGCCATATAACAAACACTCTGGACACTCAAAAGTAAATGTCTTGCTCTGTTCCTTAATCCAGCTAGCAGAGCTTTTAATTATCAAGCATCCTGTAATATTTGTTGCATTAATTTAGTGCCCATTTAAAAAAATGGTTGATTAAAGTTAATTAATATTTGTATTTATTTTTATTAATTTAACTAATAACAACAGTAATAATTCATCAATCTATTTATTGAAAATAATAAAAAAGTAAAATAAAAATAATTTGATTATACATTTAACATTAAAACTGAAATAATTGATTAATTTGTTCTAATTAAATTAGTTATGAAAAATGACATTGAAACATGGGAATTAATTATTTCATTTTTAAACTGTTTTGTATCTTCTACATCAAGTCTCTAGACCAGGGGTCACCAACACGGTGCCCGCGGGCACCAGGTAGCCCGTGAGGACCGCATGAGTCGCCCGCAAGACTGTTCTAAAATTAGCTCAAATAGCGGTACTTGTCAGTGAGCTGCATCTATTTATTTTACAGTCAAACCTCGGTTTCCGAACGTCCCGGTTCTGGAAAAAATCGGAATTTGAACAAAAAATTCGAGTTTTTTTTGCTTCGGTTGTTGAACAAAATTCGGAGGTCGAACCTCACGAGATGAGCCGGGAGGACCCGAGAAAACCCGACCGCGCGGCCCGGATGCCGACTGAATCTGTAGTAATTGTATTTTCGTTACTTTGAGGATTGTATTAATCCCTAATCATGCCTCCAAAGAAAGCAAGTGGGAGCATTAAGCCATCCTATAACACAAAGACGCTCTTAAAGCAATGCGACAATGAGCGCCCGGCGCGCTGCAGTTGCGCGATCGGACCAAATAAAGCTCCCCGAGCACTGAAGTCCACTTAAATTTTAGAAAGTACATCAGGACTTTAAAAATATTTTCTAAATTTCAGCGACGGCTCTGTCACAATAATGCGACCAGCGCTGTGCAGTTGCGCGGTCGGCGACGCGCTACGGTTGCGCGTTCGGTGGTGCGCTGCAGTTGCGCGATCGGAGAAAAATGCGCAAATGAAAAAAATGTTTAAAAAAAAAAAAAGGTTTTTTTTTTAGTCTTGGAACGGACTAAAATTTTTTCTATTATTTGTAATGGGGAAAATGGATTCGGAATTCGACCGATTTGCTTCTCGAACCGCCTTCTGGAACGGATTGTGGTCGAAAACCGAGGTTTGACTTTATTTTTGCTATTCTTGTTAAAATCACATACATGAGAACTGGAAATGACAATAATAACAAAGTGAAAGCTAAATTGAGTAAATTGGCTATTTCAGAAGTGTGTGTCAAACTGGTAGCCTTTTGCCTTAATCAGTACCCAGGAAGTAGCTCTCGGTTTAAGAAAGGTTGGTGACCCCTGCTCTAGACTGTCCGAGTTCCCGGCATGCACAGCCACTGTCGTCACTCTTGCAGAAGCCAAGAAAAACAACCAACATGTACCACTGTCATACAGCAGCCCTTGTGTACATTTGTGTCTGCTTTCTCAGTTATGTTCTTATAAATCAAATTGCAGTTACACAAAATGGTGTGGCACTTAAACACAAGTGCTCATTTGCAAGGGCAAAGTGCGCTAAGGCTCCAAAGCAGGGTTGCTTTGCCTTGTTAGGAATTTCAGATCAAGAGCCAAATTTTGCAATCCAAACTAAATATATGTTAAACTGCCAAAACATCAACTAATACTGGACAAAAAGTAATGATGAGTAATGTGTTCAGCGATTGAAATTTTTAATTTTGTGGCCAGGCTATGTCATTCTATTACTTACAAAGTATATCATTTTTTGTTGAACATGTACAGACTGAGCCAAATATTTCTTTACTGTACTTGATTGACTCATGTAAAAGTGGGTCAAGATTTCATAATCATGTGAAAATGTGAGTCGCAGGCTGAAACAAGTTGTGAATCCCTGAAAGTTTCTGATAGTCTTGGTGCTTGTTGTGTTTGTTCCTAGAGCCCCAAAGTGCTGGATGGACTCTGTCACCAAGACGGGGATTGTCAAGAGGGAAAGCTCGTGGTGTCTGGTCATGGTAGGACATCCCTCAGTGTTATGGTTCAACACTCCTTCGGGGTTATAAAGAAAATACACATCAACTCTACTTGTGAGTGATGTTACGTTTAAGACTACTTTGTATTTCATTTAATTGTGCAATGCATACCATCTCTCCGCACAGCAACAGTTATTTTCAATGAGTGTCTCAGCACATTTGCATGTCATGAGAAATCATCAGGTGTGCCATGAGAAATTGTCCTATTAATTAGTGCATGATAATTATTTGCAAATATTGTGTATTTCTTCATTTACAATATCTATCCTAGTGGTGTATAGTGACACACAAAAGTAAATGCCTGCTACTTGAAAGCAGAAGCTGAGCAAACTGAAAAGAGAGAAAATGCTTTTCGTGTCATTTTTGTTTGGGATGCCTATGCTTAATCGGCCAATTAATCGGTCATCTGATTTTTTTTTAGAAAAAAAATCTATTTCATCTATAAAATTTCAAGTGGTTATAAATATTCTGAATTTTGTGTTTATAAATTGATGAATAGCTTGTGAAGAAAAATACATTAACAACATTTAAAATGTCAAAATCTGACATTTGAAGAGTGAAAAAAGGTTCAATAGATTGCATGGCAAGACGGAATATCCATCCATTATCTATACAGCATGTCCCCACGAGGGTCGCGGGCAAGCTGGAGCCTATCCCAGCCGTCATCGGGCAGTAGGCGGGGGACACCCTGAACCAGTTGCCAGCCAATCGCAGGACACACAGAGACGAACAACCATCCGCACTCGCACTCACGCCTAGGGGCAATTTGGAGTGCTCAATTGGCCTAGCATGTTTTTGGGATGTGGTAGGAAACCAGAGTTCCCGGGGAAAACGCACGCAGGCACGTGGAGAACATGCAAACTCCACACAGGGAGGGCCGGAAGTGGAATCCAACCCGTGAACAATCTTTCATACTGTAATTCCTGGACTATATATTATTACCAGCTAAAATTAGTGATGACAAGCAAGTTCAATTCTCCTTTTTTTTTTTTTTTTTTTTTTTTGCCGAAGGACTCATGAGTGGACGATGCTTACACAGGGATGAAAACGCGCCTGGAACCTGTGAAATCTTTGGTTGGTGTCCTGTTGAAAGAAAATTTAAACCACAGTAAGGAGCTTGTTGCTTTCATTGGATTATTTGCAGTGAGCGCTATTGGATTGAACTTTCCTCAGGCATCTAAACACATCCGCCTGTAGAACTTGCCCTCTTAACTTAAGCAGGGGACTTTGGGTGAGAAGCAGGGCAGACCTGGGCTGGCTGTGGACAAACAACCATTCACATGCTATGCCACCAGCTTCCAAAAATAGATCAACCAAAACTGACTTCCTCTTTTGTAACAGGTCTCTGCTGACAAATGCAGAAAACTTCACCATCTACATCAAGAATTTTATACATTTTCCCAAATTCAAATTTTCAAAGTAAGTTCATCCTACACATCAAGTACAAAGCATCCAAAAGTGAACTACACCGTACCAGCGTGCTCTGTCCTCTAAGGTCCAACATTCTGGAGACAACGGATGTGTCCTATCTGAAATGTAGATATGATGAGAAGCTCCATCCTTACTGCCCCATCTTCCGCCTGGGAGACATCACTGCGCGAGCAGGATACAACTTCAATGACATGGCAACATTTGTTCGTGTTATCGGTATTATTATCGCGTACTTGGGTCTACCACTAAATAGACGTATTGCTTTGCACCAGGGTGGCTCCATCGGCATCCAGATCCAGTGGGACTGTGACCTCGACAAAGGTTACTCCGAGTGCCACCCGCAGTACACATTTACTCGCCAGGACATCACCGCCTCCAACACCATTGCGACAGGATTCAATTTTAGGTTGTTTAGAATTTAAGAAAAGTTGTACATTTGAATATTTGCTAATTGTTTGATTCTTACGTTTAAACAGACATGCTCGCTATTTTAAAAACTCAGCCGGTGAGAGCTACCGATCTCTGTACAAATTCTATGGAGTCCGCTTCAACATCATGGTGAATGGGAAGGTGAGCAAAATGTGTTGGTGTCGCACGCATGCATGAAGTCATTTTACACTACTTTTACCATTTACAAAAACAAATACAAAAAACAGGCTATTTACACATGGGCTGTATTTGAGGTGTGTTTCACTAGGAAAATACAACTGGGTGTAACCTGTCGACCAAAATCAATACATATATACATACGTATATGTATATATGTATATATATAGTTTTTGTTTTTTGCTTTTACGGTTTTGGCAACCAAAAACACATGACATGAAAAAATTTCTACATAAAAATATCGATATTTACTTCTGTTCAGCATCAGTTTCATGTTGGCTCTAGCTAACACCGTCATAAAAGGGTCTATTGTCAAAATATAATGAATGTGATAAAAACGTGCAATTTTAAGAAAGAACAGAGGATTAATAAATTGTTTCATTTTTCTTATAGGCTGGAATGTTCAATATTGTCCCTACAGCCATCAGTGTCGGTTCAGGGTTAGCTTTAATGGGAGTGGTAAGTTGCAGCCATATTTTATTATCAGTTTGTTTCTTGTTAAATTGTTTTTGCTACATGACATAATGCAAATTTGGATTGAACAGGGAGTGTTCTTGTGCGACATGATCCTACTCTACATCCTGAAGAACGGCACCGCTTATCGAGAGAGGAAGTTTGAAGGGTCCCAGTAAGTGCTTGCGAGTACTTTCAGGACCACTCACCACCACTGCATCTATGCTAATCTCTATTTCTTGTCCACAGGCAAACACCAGAAAGCCAGTCTGGCATCTTAGTACTTTAATTTTGACTTTGTAACCTACTGTGATAGTGTTACAAATGTAGAACTTTTATTTTCAATACAAATAAGTCCTAATTCGCTCATTTCTTTCTTCTGACAAAACACAAGAAATAGTGACTGTCATGAAATACTGTCATGAAGTGAAAAATTAGCATACAGCACACGAGTCGACATAAAGCAGGGTACACAATTGTGTGCGTGTGTGTGTGAAATTGTGTAAAAATCATGGTGTACTCTACATAAGTGAGAAAACTGTTTCATGATGAATACGTGTACAAAAATCTGCACACCTTCTTGCACTTGGCCTTTCCTTGCCACTAGATGTCACTAGGCTGGTGAATTTGAGTTCCTCAAAGCATCATGCTTTTACTTTTGTTAAGACAATGAAAATGCCTATTTTCTGCACCAATAATTAAAACACCAATATTGTTATCAAGGTTTTTATTTCATTACACCACTAAAACGTTTTTTTTTAATAATATGAGGACACAAACAATTAAATGACAATCTTTAGCTTATTTATTTTGAATTAAGAATTGGTATTGATATTATTTTATTTATTTGCATTTGTTACTCTATAATGATTTAAGAATTGAATTCAACTTAAAAGGTCTAATTGTCTTGTTTAAAGCCATTTTTATTCGTTATTAAAGTGAAATGTCATTGTTTAGACTAATGCAGTTGTGACAATTGCAGAAGATTTCAGACATTGCACTATTATCATCCAGTAACATATTTGTAATGCCGTGCCACACTGATAACTGCAAGTAATATTTTGGTTTCAAACACACCCAAGTTCTTGTTGTCCATTACTTCATTCCTATGAAAGGACGTACACGAAAGCTCGTATCTGATGAACATGAAGGTCATGCTGTTCACAACATTGCTCCTGCTGCTGTCTAGCACTTAAGGTGTGGCACTATTTGATCGTTACACCTAAAAATCTTAAACAGTTCCAAGTAATTACATATTTACCACTAAAAGGTTAATCAAACAAAAGGCTTTTGTGTGTTTAAGACAATACAGTTAGATGTGATAAAAGTCAATGTTTGTTTTTTAAATGCTGAACGAAAAAAAAGGAGCGACTTTTTCATTTTCAAACCTTAAGTTTTGATGTTAAGATTTTTGGGGTTACACACAATTTTATGTCGTTACGTTTATGTATGTTTAACAGAATAAAAGTATTTACCATTTGGCAATAAAACATTTCGTGTTTTTGATTAATTTATGTTAGTTAAAACCAAATTATGGTAACGTTAGATACACATATTTAACATAAATTATGAAGTCAAGTCAAATATTTGCTTGAATAATTTTTGAAGAAAATCTTTATTCATTAAGGAAGCATTGCATTTAGTAACTCATGTAGGTATTCATAATGGACCACATCAGTGAGGAAAAAAATAATCTTGCCAACTCCCAAGTCTACGTTGACTGAAAGTAAGTCGGGTTCAGCCACTGAAGACCACAAAACGACGTGATGATTGACTGTAGTTTGGGTGCTATTGCGTCCACATCTTTTATGAACTAACCCTTTATTTATCTCCCCTCTGTTTGCTAAGCAGTGCTCACACTCAGGTGCTTCTCCTACTCGTGTGATGATGGCAATATGTGTGACAACTGGGTGAATTGCGAGGAAAACCAAATATTCTGCCGTCGGCTCAGGATTGTAGGACCGCTTCCCAATCAATGAAAAGTAGAAAAAAAGCGGAATCTTGCAGTTGTGGCATATTATTTTCACAGAAAATCAATTTACCAAAAGCTGCGCAGCAGAGTGCAAAGAAGACTTTGAGACTTCTTGCTGTCAATCGGACCTGTGCTGAACATGGAGCGTCGTCATCTTCTGATTGGAAACATGAAAATGCAAAAAAAGTCTAATGAGGGTCAACAATCAATTGTTGTTTCACTAATAGTCATAATGTTTCATTGATATACTCACGGGCTTCACTATAAAACACGCTGATTCAAGAGCTGTGATTTATTCTGTAGACACACACGCGCACACACACATGCGCGCGCACACACACATGCGCGCGCACACACACACACACACACACACACACACACACACACACACACACACACTAATCTCTTCCTCATATTGCTTATAGTGTCATTGATTTTTATGTGGGTCACTGTCTGTCATTGCTGCAATGCTGATGTCAAACCAATCTCAATAAGAAGACATCCTCTAATTTCAATATTGTCTGTCAACCGTCCTCTGATAACATGCCCAGTAGTGATTGAATGTTGTCGAGGGATTTTTTTTTTTTTTAATTCACTGGACTATACAAATGAGTATTTGGCCCATTGTGAATAAGAAAAACT
Source organism: Syngnathus scovelli (assembly GCF_024217435.2). Lineage (NCBI taxonomy): Eukaryota > Metazoa > Chordata > Actinopteri > Syngnathiformes > Syngnathidae > Syngnathus > Syngnathus scovelli. The sequence goes on from NC_090853.1 coordinate 8,936,467, forward strand.
GAGCATATATACATACTTACATAAATAAATACACCATGAAATGTTTAAATAAAAAAGGGAATTAAGTGGACTGGGCTGACTGAGATTTAAAACAAACTAGTGTATATAGTGTCTAGCTAACTTCTTTTGCCTTTGTTTGATCAGCCTATTGTCCAACAGCATTCTTCACACAATGGATGTTGTCAGAGAAGCAGGCGCACCTTATAACAGGTGAAGCAACGTACACCAGGGATTTTTATTTTTTTTTATTCTGATGAATCAGGACGATTCCATGGTAAGCAAGTAACGCTAAGGGCAAGTTTTATTCATGCCTATAAATGTGACCTCAGATGACACACTCACTGACCTCTGTGTTTATTTTAATATGATGAGTGGATTCACACTTCACATCAGTGTTAGATATCATCCTATACTAGTGTGTGTGTGTGTGTGTGTGTGCAAATATGGGTCATACAGTATCTGTTCATCTGTCCAGCTGTTTCTTTTACTCATTAGATCAGCTCAGACTGCAGAGGTGAAGGGTGGATGGATTAATGACCAGCTGTGGAGGAGTAACCTTTGCTCCAGAAGCGTTAAACATGAGATGCCCTCAGATGGACAAAAAATACATCCATCCCTTTTCTGATTTCTGAGAATGTAATCATATAATCGTGTTATAAAGACCGAATAAAGCTCTAACAATACTCCCAGAAGTGTCTTTGTCTTGGTCATGTGAATATCATGTTTTTCCTGCACATCCAGTTTTAAAATAGACCATCAGTTAACACTGAGGACAGAATGCACCAACAAATGAAAGCAATAATAACAATAGTTTTCATATTGTCAATGGTACACCTGAAGAGAACCCTATTAAAACATGGTATTAAATAATGCAAAATTTAATAAACTACTTATAGATGCGTTATTATCAGTTTGTCCAATATTGTATTTCCATCATTGTGGGGAAACAAATTTAGTATCATCAAACAAAAACGTGCAATTACTAAAAATACTTGAATCGCCTGTTTTTAACCACAGTGCACTGTTTTGTACATTATATTCTTAAATTTAGAGATTTAACTTTATTTTCTTTCTTTCAATGTCTACTATACAGATTGTATTACAGTACTATTTTAAAAATTTTACAACCTTGTGTTAATTAATTCAGTTTCCCTTCACAGAGTTCAAGTAAAAAATTAATAGTTACGAGTAACGCTCAGCATACATAGCAATGTCCTAAATAAGTTATAATTACAACATTTATTTATAATATTTAAATAATACTTTACATACTTGTCTACACACAATTGAGAAGGGATTAAATCATTTATACATATTAACATATTAGAACATATGATACTTAGAAACGTCCGCAACCCAGTTACTCTGATCCAAACTGAATGAAAAATGTTGTTGCATGAGAGCCAGGTGGGTGTGTTGACAAATTGTGCCTCATCTGCTCGCCAGAGCAACGGTGGTCTATCTATTCTATTGGATTAGAGGAGGGATTTCACTGTGGTATTAATCTGACAAGACAGCAGCCGGCCACCCAGGCTGGACTCATACCCAGTTGGGTTGTTGTGATTCCGACACTCAAACCGCTGCTTCACTGCCACCAGGACACAACATGAACTTGTTTTGCTTCTCATTGGTAAGAAACATACCAATATTTTGTGTGTGTGTGTGTTATCTGCTAGTTTTATGCAGAGGACGGGTTGCATTTAAATTGAGCATGCAACATGAGAAGGGGCTAATGTTGTGGTGCAATATTTTGAGCTCCTGTTTATCACTGAATACATCTACTGTATATTTTTTGTGTGTGTAAACAACAGCTTTTTATATATACTTGCACTGACTGTGCACAGATGTTGGGGTCGTGCACCGGTAATGAGGATTACTCTCTAACCTCTGGAGAGATTGTTTTCTGTGTTAGTCAACATTACAAACATTTTATTATTATGAACTGGCTTTTAAGAGAAAGTAATGGAAATTAATCAAGACACGTAATGGGAATGGATATTAACCTGTTCCAGTTGTATAACAATGAGCCATTACAAAGCATACACAGAATGGCTATGAAACATATTCTTATTTCTAAATCCCCCTTGTCATAAAACGGGTGAGGTGAAAACTGGTTATGTGAACGTGGAAGGAATGTGAACGAGCCAATCACATTTTTGGGACAACCTCGAAGCTCTTTGGAGGAATTTCAATCTAGTCTGACATCAGAACTTTGGAGGCAACATTAGCATTTATATCCCTACAGTCAAACAGTACCGTTTTGAGTTTCAAGCACGGTCACAACTATACACTCATTAATCAAGGCACCGGTGTAGTTTTATGCATCATTATACGGAGCGGCCAGACCATTTCTTTAGCCACAAGAAGTTGTATTTACAATTTCCATTTCTGGCATACATGTCACAAAAATGCAGATGGCCAAATTGCTTGAGGAGTTAACAATTTGGATGCTCACTGAGATGAGACTCCAGAAATCATAAAGGTTTTAAACCACATCATTCAGGATGACTTGCCGCCTACAATACCCTTCCTCCTAAATGTGTAACATTTAAAAGCTGCTTGGTGGATAAGATGTGTATTTCATGGCTGAAACTCGGTCAGATTTACCACACAGACAAGATTAAGTAGAGAGAGAAGTGAGGGGGGAAAACATCTGTTAAAATGACTCCAAAGTGTCTTCTAAAGGCAAGAACACTTCTACACTTTCGACCCAAGTCAATTCCTCTCCCAAAAACGATTGGACGCTTTGGGGTACAAACACTTTTGAAAGGAATTTAACCTTTCAACATGCCATTGACCCAAATCTTACATCCAAAGGAATGGCTTCATTAGGAGACGAAACCCAGACCTAAACCCAATTACAAATGAGTTCTGCGTATATGTTTATACTGCCTGTGGAGTTTGTTACAAAATGTCTAACATACGTTTGTATGGCATCAGGAGGGTTCAATGGACAGCCTGTATGAGGCTGTGCAGACCTCCGGAGACAGCCCGGCCCAACCCATTCCAAGCCGCTCCTCCAGCCGCTCGTGCAGCCCGGCGCTCCTGCTGGACGACGAAGTGAGGTGGAGGGCTTCTGGAAGGTCTATTTCTATGGTGAGAGGCGTTCAAGTGCCTGTGGAAAAAATATGACCACATGGGTTCATGCATGGTTTGCCATAAAAGCAAAGTGAGCAAACCACTTCAAAAAGGAATTGATGAGATAGCAACCTCTCATCAGATTGAACTAAATAACAAAGCTGATTATGAAACCATCATAGTGAAAATAGCCCAGATGGCTTGCTCATAACCCTTCATTGGGAAAGTAACCATATTTGGGGTCACCAGTAGGTTATGAGTGCATAGAGCCACATGATTCCCGAGTTTCATTAATGAAATTGACAGCTCCGTGCTAATGTCTTGGAGAATCATTAGATTTGTACTAGTGTAATTTATTTATCAGCTAAGGAATTACCCAAAAATGAAAAAAAAAGCGCTTATATTACCGTTATACTTCAATTAGTCCAATTCAAAGTCAAAGTCAAAGTCTGCTTTATTGTCAATTTCTTCACATGCCAAGACACACAAAGAGATCGAAATTACGTTCCCACTATCCCACGGTGACAAGACATAGTTCACAATGTATATACAAGTAAACAACACAAGAAAACACACAATTGATATAAAAACACGCCATGCCACAACATGCAGAAGTTACACAAAGTAGTCTGTAAATTTATGATGGGAAACTGAAGCTTCAAATTTGCTTCATGAACCAGTTTTGTATTTTTTGACTCGGTTTGATTATAGTGGTTTAAGAACTGGCAAGTCGGTGTGTTTTCATCCCAATGTTGAACTAAAAGTGACATCTAGAGGAGTCAAAAGATAAAACTTCCAGAACCTTTGTATAATTTGTTTTACTCATAGTTCATTTAATCTGCATAATGGGTCATACCAAAATGCTGTCATGGGCTTTATGGCGATTAAAATTCCTGTAAATGCACCTTTATGTAAATTGCTGTAAAAATTTCCTCTTGACCTGCGCACCATTCCTCGACAAATTCTTATGGAAAATTAATTTTGTATTCTTATAGTCTGTGATCTTGGCATTTTAATTTAAAAATATTTCCATTAGTTCTTGTTTATAATGTGAAATACATCCAATTCATGACATAAAGTAACATCAATAATGTTATGTTTTACATTAGGAAATGACAATGAGACCAGGCACCAACGCTCACAAAAAGAAAAAAAGGTAAGCTTCCTGGTCCTACGTGCTACTAAAACATATTAAATTTTGCTGTCAAAGGCAAATCTACGTCATATCTCTGTTGTATGACAGAGGCTATTATGTATTAGAAATGGCTATATAATAATCCAGCATGCCAAGCAGGCTCGAGCCTAGGCGACACGAACTGTCGGATGTGCATGCCAATGCTCAAGCAAGGCTTGAAATACTCAATGTTGATGTTCTGTGGACGCTAATGCTGTAAATCCTTTCCGTAGCACAACGAACTAGCTCTGAATAGGCAACACAAGATTGACACATCCTTACCTCATCGGTCTGCAAGAGGCCTTAAGGAGGCACCCTGAGAGCTTGTTCGAAAGACTCATTGAGATTGCACACGATGAGTTGTGACGATTTAGTTGATCGGAGTAATGCAGAATATAGATCAAGCAGATTATGGCTTTGGGATTGTTGAACTAAGCGGATTGAAAGCCTACTTAGTCCCTAGACTCTACGATACACCTTCATTTCTATGAACTGCTTCTCTGCCTCCTTGTTGGCCTTTTTGAGGTTATGTAATAAATTTATGGTTGAGTTTATTCACGTAGGGGCATTGGGTACCATTTCCGCCTCACAGTTCTGAGGTGCAGGGATCTATTTAAGTTGGAAGATGAAGGACAGTATTTACACACTAAAATGAAAAAAAGATGAAACTAGCAATTGAAGAAATGTTTTGAATTCTATCAATTATCCTTTCAGAACACAAGTATCCAAATCTGCATCAGACAATGAAGCGTTGGGTGAGTGAAATTATTTTTTTTTTCTTTTTATTGAGGTGAATTTATTTTCTCTTCTTTGGGAATACATTTTTGTCAGGGGCCACATTGTAGTTTTGGTTTCCTTTAAAGGGCCGTTATGACCGTGAACCCTAAATAAATGCATGATTAATAAAGTGGTTCAGATGATTGATTGATGGGTGGGTGGATGGATGGATGGATGGATGGTAACAAAAATGCTTCCTATGCTTCCACTATCTTAACGTTATTAAAATTGAAGTAAATTAGCACTTTTCATATTTTAGCATGAAACATCAAGTGGAGGCAAATCCATTGCCTTTGCGGGTCAAAGAAAATAATGTGATGGGCCAGGTATAGCCCCTGGGCCTTGTATTTGACACCCATGACTTAAACCATGAAAACAAAACACACTGTCCTATGTTGAGTAGAACAAGTGCCAGCATGGATGATGCTACTTGATCGTTACTGCTTTGAAAAAGAGCTTGCATAACTTCCGATACAGACCTGGAGCACTTTGCCGTATTTGGATTGAACTCAGCTCTGACCTACTCTTTTGACTTTCCACGATTGACTGCATGTAGTTCACCCGGACTTTTCAATGAAAATCCTCAACATATGTGATTTGTTCTCTCCCCTGCTCAGCAGATAACACCGCTGGTAATGCGGCGTTTTGGAAGACTGCTAAGAGCCCAGAAGATTTAGACCACATTACCCATCATCACAATGAAGGTAAATAGAGAATAAATCGGATCTATAGGCCAACATTCATTTGGGCTCTCAGCAGGGTGTCCCATCCCCCTCCCTGATTAAAACTTTTGCAATGTTGAATGATTATCAACACAACTCATTGTGATTGGCGATTGGCTCAAGTTCATCCACAACCGTAATGAGGACAAGTGAACAGGGGATGATGCATGTTAATTTCAGGTACCAAATACCTGATCAATTCTGTATTTGTTTTGAACTACATCGCTTTTTTGGGTAGGGATGAGGAAGACAAAGCACAGAGGAGACAACAAAGGAGGAAAATCAGCTCATCAATCCGGTCCCAAAAGAAAGGACAAAAATTCTGCAAGTCAGGTAAATGATTATTCATTTTTAGCTTGTTTGAAACCTAAATTGGTCCAATGTCCAAATTTGGCACGTTTTGCTGTTTTATTTTTAAAGACTTGCTTATATATCTTGCTCTTTTTTTTTTTTTTAAAGCACACAATGAATACATAGGGGCCGGAAATGACATTAATCCCGTACCAAATAAATACTCGGCACATTTTATATTAAATTGTACAAAGCAATATCAGATTTAAAATGATGACCTTCTGAATAAAATGCATTAAAAGTTCACATTCATTACAACTTGTTTTTGGTGAGCAAAATGTCAGAAGAATTGAATTCAAATGCTGATTGATTGGGTTTTAATACAGTGCAGATGGTACAAACAGCGCCACTGCTTTGTGTAATCTCTGAGTCACATGGCAAAGTAAGAGAAAGGGTTTAGAGCCCTTGACGCAGGTCACCTAACGTGCATTCCTACTAAAGCTCATAATAGTCACAAGCAACACAGCCAGAATAAGCAGCAGCCATAGAAGTGTTTCAAAATAGTATTTTTTTTTTTCTTCAAAATACCGCACAACGGTCCACAGCCTTTTTACGAGTGTATAAAGTTGATCAAGTCATCACAAAAATCACGGGAAAAATCCTGTATAAACTACACTGGAGTATAAGCCGCAGGGTTCAAAATTTGAGAAAAAAGTTGCGGTTTATAGCCCGAAATTTACGGTATTATTTTCTGGGTCTATCTATACTTCTTTTCAGAACATCAAAACCAAAGGAACTGCAACAGCAGCAAAAAGGAATGACAAATCTGGAAAGAAACCGATTGGAAAGAATGGGAAAGAGGGGGCCAAGAAAAGTCACAATTCCACAGGTAATAAAGTTTTACAATTAAATAGCATTGAGTAGAGCATCAATGTTCTTAAACTGGGATATCAAAATGACACAGATGCTAACATTATCTTACACTTTTATCTGCAGAATTAGATACTCATGGTATTTACTCCTATTGTCCTCAGTGTACCCACCCGCAGGAGCCACAAGCCCCTCAATGGCCCCACAACTCCTCGACGTGCCCCACAGGTCTGACGGGTGGTTTAACATAGGCAAGTCCTCCACCCTTCCAACGCAGGAACACGCAACTCCGGGCCGCTGTACCGATATGATGAGCCTGCCTGGTGGTGCGACAACTTCTCGGTACCACAACCAGCGATGGAGCAACCCATCCGACAACGTTCCCATCTGGGGCACCGTCCAACACAACTGCCACCGGCCGTTCACGGAGTATTTGTACACGGAGTCATCGTACTCCAATGACTTCAGCCTCTATCACGAGAAGAAAATGCAACAGCAGAACTGTGGTCCCTTGATTCTCCCAAAGGTGACGCGCTCCACTACTGACTTGGATCTGTCAGAAGCCAACGTAAGTCTTCAGCAATGTACTAAACTAATACATTTGAACTTTTGCTTAATTACGTCACATTAGCTGTCACTCGTTGCAAGGCGGATGTTGGAGGGTTTGATCATGACTGCCCGTTTACTATTTTTAGAATCATATGCATCTTAATCTCTAAATGCAAGATCCAGATCAGTCAGCTTAGATTGTCACAGGACCGATTGATTGACCTCAGAGATCAGAGCTTTATGCCTTTGTTCGACATCTCTCCCAACTTATGATAATACCCAGGGGTCACGTGCACTGTATGCCCTCTTTGCCACGTTTTCTGAAGCTTAAAATGACAATTATTGTTTACACTGAGGAGGATGATCCATTGAGCCCATAGATGACAAGATTCCTATAGAATCTATACTGTCACCAGCCCGGTGCATCTTAGGGGTCTTTTACACAAGATACGTTTTATTTATACAAGTAAACGGAAAATATTTAGGCCAATGTACGTAAAACTGTGTGTAGACGCAGGTGGTTGTTGGTCTTTTAGGGTTGGAAACTTTTCAAAAAGCCAAGCAAGAGAAGGAAACACTACAAAATATCGTTTTTTTCCATACTGCAAAAACAGTACATGCTCTACTTATACTGATCTGATTTACTTGCGCTGGAAATTGCGGGTCTGACAGTTACAGATATAGAATGGTGGACAGGCTGTGCGGTTGTCACCAAGCAAGGGATTTGGGTTTTGACCTCCGACTACCCACAGTAGGTGACAAGAGCGATACGTGTTTTGATATGGCGCAAAATTCAAACTATGAAGTGAAACATCTCGTTTCAAATCTTGTGCATGCTGGGTTCATACCTTTAGGGAAATACACTTTCCAAATTACGTTCAGAGACAAAATATTGAAAAACTGTCAAAACAATTGTTAACAAAATGGCTGCCATGTGGGTCATCGTAAGAAAAAAAAACCAGAAACTGTAATCTGGATTGACAGGAGTTTGTGTCTGATTGTAAAGGCAGGAAAACCGATTTGCCTTTCAAATTCCCTCTTTTCAACAAATGTGCAAATTGAAATTCTCCTGCAATACAATGTAATCTACTGGGAACACCAGCGCGCATGTTTTTTTTGCACTGTGAAAGCCCTCAAGTGTGTCATACGATCCACAAAAGCAGAAGATCCAGCAAGTAACAAGTGAGACTAGACCAGATTTCGACACAATGTGCATCAGCACTTCCTCAAACGCAAAGTCCAACATTAAGAAATTAATAGAGAAGAAACTTAAAATCTTTTGGCATCATGTACCCTCAACTTGTTCCCGCAATACTATTAAAAGTGTAGTTCGGGGATAAATGAACTTTAACCAATTTGCGTTTCTTGCTTTAGAGTTGCTTGTCTTGGGTCTCATCTCACACAAAACTTCTAGTTCGCTTTGATTTTAGAAATCGCGTTGATGTTACTTCTGTCTTTTAAGCTGCGTTCAGACTTATCTGATTCAATCAGATTCCTCCTCGAAAAAAGTGAAAACGGAGCTTATAGTGTGCTGTAGAAGACGCTACAGCGCATGCTGCTGTTTTTAGCAGACACTAACTCCAGATAGTGACAAATCTTGAGAAGCCAAATTTCTCTTCTTCCTCATTATTGTTTATGTGGTATGGTATGGACACGAGTCGTCACCGCACTGAAAAAGTGACACGACGCACAGGTTAAATCACTCCCTCAGACAGGAATGTGAAGATGATGACTCCCACAATGCCTCATTACATACAAGAGTTTCCACAATGTACAGTTCATTTTATACAGTCATCACTGGTCGCCTTGGCTGAAAAAGCAAAGTGGGGAGAGTCTCTGTTATGTAAATGCACGAGTCAATAAATAACAATTTTTTAAATTTATTTACCCTACAATATTGGGCCATGTCACTGAGATAGGCTTCCTTCAGTTCAGTCATTTTTAAAATAAAGCTTTAATGGCTAGTAAGCCAGACAACTTGAGGAACAGGTTGCTGTTTATCCTTTTTAATTATTTTGCGGAAATCTTATTTTTGAGGGGCATAATGTCAGTCATGTTTTAAACTGCAAAAAGAAGAAATACCGTAATTGTATAATATCTAACGAAAGTGATACATAAAAGAAAAAAATTCAACTGCTGGCATCTGCGATGTCACTTCGCCTAATGCCTCATTTTACCTCAAAACAAAATGCAACTCTTCCTGGATGTGATGACGACGACGTGTTAGTCGAGCTTGGCCGCAAAGCTTAAATTTTCCCCTTTCAAAAGCAATTCTGCAACGACAGACATAAAGTCGGTTGCTTCACATCCTGTGCAAGGAAGTCAGACGGATGGCCACACAGCCCCAGTGTCAGTCTGCAATTGAAAGTCAGGAGATCAATAAGAAAACTAAGACTAGGTGCGCAGAAAGGAGACAATGTTGCAGAGAACAGCTTCCAATGTGTCTGACAAAACAAAGAGCAGCAAACCAAAGGTAGGAGGTGACCCTGTAAATCTAGAATTTAAAATCTATTCATATTCTAAAAAGAACTATTGAATTTTTGGGGGGTAATTTTATTACATTATTGTGTGTACATATTTTTAAAATATAATTAGATTGAATTAGATTAAAATTAGGCTGAGGGTTTAAGAGTTAAATTTACCCCCCAACGGGCCTGTTTGTATTTTTGGATCTTGTTCAGCCTGTCGCAGCATTAAATCAATCCACAGAGGAGAGGACTATCGAGGAGCGCATGGCTCATATTTAACCCAGGATTTTCCCAGGGATTAGCCTACTTTTTTAATATAATTATTTGCTGCTCCCTTGTTCAGATGATGGAGGTTTTGGGAGAGATTATGATGACATTATTTTTTCCCAAAATTGGTGCTGAAAAATAAAGCATCCACACAGAGAGAGATAGGGAAGTAAGCATGAGTGCGTAATGGTTTAACTCTGGGTACTGTATTAGATAATTTATAAATACTCGTCACGACAATGTATTACTTAATATGCATTCACCTGTCTCAACATTAGGTACAGTCTAAGAACATGCAATACATGATGTGTATTTAAAATAGGGGTGGAATTATACGGCTAACTCACGACTGGACGAATATTTGGTCCACGATAACGATAATATCACGATACATGATATCTGCAATCTTCGATAAATAGCAAAAAAATTGCCAACTATATTTTACGATACGTGATTCAAAAAGATAAAATACCCATGAACATACATATACCCATAAAAAGGAATACATTTCATGCATTTATTCCAATGCAAAAAAAAAAGCACAAAATGAACACTGTAGAGCTGGACACATTAAAGTGCATGAACATGCATTATGTAAAATTGTAAACCATGACAGTGCTTAATAGGACTGAAAATTGGCCTGTTTTAGTTTAACAATAGCTAAACAAGATAACAGAAAAATTACATTAAATATTGGACACATGCAACCAATTATGTGCAGAATTATGTTTACCTGTCCAGTAGTTCGCTATGATCGCGAACGAGTTGGCTTTGCAGATTTGTAGTGTTGCTGTTATAGTTTACTTTAGCAAAACAGTTCTTGCATATTGCATATTCTTTATCCAGTGTTCTCCTGGCATCTGCTTCGTAAACCCCAAAGTGGGTCCACACTTTCGAGTGGAAACTTGCGAGTGGGTTTTTGATTTATTTTTCGATATTCGTACTTCCCGCCATTAAGCATTTCGTTAACTGACTTCTTCACCGGCCGCTGTTTGCGCTTACTATACCCTCATTTACGGGATTAGCGCCCCCCCAAACCGGACAGGAGAGATTAAGTACTGAAGGTGACAATGGGATAAATCCTTTGTGTGTTTGTTGTAGTTAAAAAACAACAACAACGATATTATTTATTACGATAGAGAGAACAACAATTTATTGCAATATCGATTCCCCCCGCCCCTTAATTTCAACCATTTAAAAAAGTAACGTGGTGGAGAACTGCACTGCATCAAACTCGGATCTGATTCTAATTATATGGTTGCATTATTCACTCTATGTGAGAGTCAAAATATTAGAAACACCTCAGCAAGATACGGTACAACCGAACAACCTTTTTTCATAATCTTCAGACCAGAAGAACTTATGGTTTGTTATGACAATGATTGTAACAATAATGTTAACTGTCTTCCATAGCGCTCCACAAGTTTTGGGAGGTTTGAAGGTCGCAGACAGAATCAATCCCCGGCCAAAGTTGAGGAGAATGGAACAGATATGGTTTGTTTGTTTTACTTTTCAGTAAGCTGTGGCGATAACCTTTAAATGAAATCAATTCCGCCTGCTCCACAGAAATCTGATTTTAATTGATTTGTTTTCCTTTTTGCTTCCCGTACAAAGCTAATTTCTGTCACAAGTTTTCCTTGTTGTCATTTTTTTTCTTTTCATTAAGAAACTAAACATTTTATGTCATGAAGATAAAGACATGATAATTTTTACCCATTTGACAGAAATTGTCATTAAACTTATTCTTCCAGCTCCCTGAAGAAAGTGGGAGCTTGGATCCAAACAAGTCAGCTGGGATTGGGAAGAAAATGAAGGCCATTTCACTGACCATGCGCAAAAAAATGGGGAAAAAACATGCCAAGTCCTTCTCTGAAGAGATGGTGAGCTTTGTCAAACTGCATAATTTTGACATATAACTGTCCACAAATTAAGTTTAATGTTTTGCAATGAACATTTTCCTGGTTTATGTTTCAGGGTGATGACACAGAGACAGAGACAACACCTGCAACAGAAAACCCCCCCACAAGGGCCACCAACTCATTAGAGAGTCTTTACAGCGCCCAAAGTTCCTCAAGTATGCATGCAATCACATCACATTTTATTATTCATGCAAAGCAACATTACAGGACTTTTTTTTTTTTTTTTTTTTACTTAACTGTGCGAAGTACGTACCACGTCACGTACTATTTTTGGTCATTTTCCAGGTAAATACAGTCATGGCTCTGGTGTTTTTGACAGTAAAGTTACGGAAGCATTTAAATATGATGCCTATAGATGTATTATTTAATACAACGTTATAACGTCATCTAGCGGCCTGACATGCGCATTGCCATGACAATGTTTACAGACGTAAACACGTCTGCCATATTGAATGTGTCAAATCTGCCCTGTAAACTAATAAAAGTCATTGAACTGAACTTCATTAAGCAATAACAGTGCACAAACTTAAAGCCTTTCGTTTTCCCAATCACACACTTTATTCTGATTGGGAAAGTGACTGACACAAAAAGCAAAATATACATTTTAAATGGATAATTATAAATGTTCGATCCTCCTTAACTTTAGGACAATGGCAATAAAATCGTTTCTGATTTAACTAAGCACCAAACCAATCAACATGCCATTATGCATTTTATAATGTTTCCATGACATGTCAACAATATATGTAATACTGTTGTGGTGATCAATATTTTTATATAGGAAATACAGTGAGATGCAGAATATGTAGTTATGGTATTTGCGTTATGCATAAATTTGTTGTTTCAGGTGGTGTAACCAGTGAGTCCAATGGTTCTGGTCAAAGGGAGCGTCTGAGGTTGCAGGAGGACGGTTCCTATCAGGGTCAGTTCTGTGGCAGAGCCCGCGTCCATACAGATTTTGTCCCCAGCCCGTATGACACAGATTCTCTCAAACTTAAGGTCAGACTCATGCATTCATACAGTGCACTTGTGCAAATAAAAATAAAATAAAATTAAGCCTGATCCAAATGTTTATTTTTCATAAATATTCCAGGCCGGTGATATTATTAGCGTCATCAGTAAGCCTCCAATGGGCATCTGGACAGGCATGCTCAACAACAGGGTGGGAAACTTTAAGTTCATCTATGTGGACGTTTTGGTGGAGGAGGAGAAAAAAGAAGAAGAAAAAGAAGAAGAAAAAGATGACGGCGACGACGGGGACGACGAAGCTCCCAACATACGACAACAAAAACTGTGCAAAAGACCTCGACCCAAAACATTGCTGGAGCTGCTGGAGAGACTCAATCTAGAGGTGAGGGTGTCTCCATTCAATCATTTGGTCCCATAAAATATGAGAAAGGATGAGGAGTGTTGGCAGAAAACAGAAGTGAGACAGTCATCAAGGAAAAAAACTCATATCACTCAGTTTTCTAAAATACACAGTCCTTAAAATAGCTCCAATACATCTCGATGGCAAGGCGGCTCGGTGGCGCACTGGGTAGCACGTCCGCCTCACAGTTAGGAGGGTGCGGGTTCGATTCCACCTCCAGCCCTCCCTGTGTGGAGTTTGCATGTTCTCCCCGGGCCTGCGTGGGTTTTCTCCGGGCACTCCGGTTTCCTCCCACATTCCAAAAACATGCTTGGTAGGCCGATTGAAGACTCCAAATTGTCCCTAGGTGTGAGTGTGCGTGCGATTGGTTGTCTGTCTCTGTGTGCCCTGCGATTGGCTGGCAACCAGTTCAGGGTGTCCCCCGCCTACTGCCCGATGACGGCTGGGATAGGCTCCAGCACGCCCGCGACCTCCGTGGGGACTAAGCGGTTCAGAAAATGGATGGATGGACATCTCGATGGCATAGGTAAATAAATATTAAAAGCAATAAGCTTTTACTTGCTGGAAGTGCAGCAGCAAGATATGCAGGATGCTCTTACCACAAAAACGCCCACCAAGTATTTGCCTCTATTAGTGCCATGATTCGTGAATATAATTTGGAAGTGTGCTTTCTTCTAAGGAATACGCCTCTGCCCTGCTGCTCAATGGCTACCAGACGGTGGAGGACCTCACCCACCTGCAGGAGAAACATCTCATCGAGCTCAACGTCAATGACCCCGAACACAGACGCAAGCTGCTTGACGCCTCTCAATGTCACTATTCAGATGGTCAGCGACACACAAGCACCACTTAACATTACAAATGACAACAGCATTTCAAATTTCATCATTTCAATGAAAATCATGAATATCTATAAAATTATTTGTATGTGTGTTTTGGGGGTATTCATGGTTTAAACCAGAGGTTCTCAAAATCTTTACACCAGGTACACCACACCTTGTAAATCACTGATTTAAACTATTACTAGGGAAGAAGAAATTTGACTTCTGGATTTTTGGGCAATGAATTTTTGGTGACTCCTAATATTCGGTCATTTTTGCTATTCACAGGGGTCCATTGTAGAGCTCAGTATAGGCCGTAAACTGTGTAAAAAACATTAGGTGAACTGTTAATGGGTAACAAAAAGGTCTGAAACATTTAACACTAAAGTGTTCAAAACATACGTACATTCTAACAGTAAACATTTGCGGTATCATATTTCTTCACATATTTAGTGAGACCATAAGAGGACTCATAGAAAAAAAAGGTTGCCCACCTATGCCATCCACCACACGATTTTAAGCACTCTCATAAACAACCATTCTCTCTAAAACTCCCCCTCAGTTAGTTGGAAATGATTTTGACACCTTCAAATGCAAGATGGCACATAAGAAGCCAAACCGTTTCAAGTATTACTGGAACTCTCGTATTGGTGACTTCCTCATAGTCACATTGAAAGTACTGAAGTTTTGTTTTTTGTTCCTCTGCTGATTCAAGCAGAAAGCAAAAGTAGCCACCGTCACTTTTCAGACAGAACAAAGCTGGTGGGTTGAATTAAAAACCGAGCAAATGTATAAATAAAGGTTATATTGCATTAATTATTATAATCCCTTTAGAGGAAAGTCAATAATGATCAATATCTGAAATCATAACCCAAATGAAGACAAGCACTGGCAGTATATAGGAAATGAATCGATGGAAGTCACAGGGGGCAGATATTAAAAAAAAGCTTGTGCTTGTTACATCAAACCACATTCCAAGGAGGTCATTTTCATTAAACATTTTTACTTTTGCACCTGCAGGTGATGAAGTAAGAGATGTGGACGAAAGCAAATTGTTGGGCGGTCCACAGGAGGAAGACAGCGACTGTCCAAGGGATTCAGGCTGCTTCATTCCGTCCGAGTGCTCGGACAGTAAGGATGACACAGAGCAGCCTGCAGACACCGTGGCTTCCTAACCTTGTTCTAATTTTGACAGAAGAAGCATATGGCAAAAAAACAAACAAAGAAAACACACAAAAAAAGATGTAGGCCCTTCTGGATGTTTGCAAACGACTCGTACGCACTCACATCATGACGCATAGTCTCTTTTGACTTGGGATAATATCCTGAACAGCAATATATCACATAGTCAATGATAATCAACATTTATTTCTGATTTCTACGGGGGCTATTTGTATGACATTTTCTTTAAAATCCCCACATTTTTGTGTTTATTTTATTCCGAGTCATTCAGTATTTGTATTTCTTTATTCATTGTCTCATACGAAACTCTCTTTACACCCTTTCACCATGTTTTCACCTTTATTTTGAATGGCCAGTGTGTTAGTAAGCGGAATATTATGTCTGTTATACTGGATAATGTTTAAATTTCAAAGTTGCCTTGTACTCTATATACATACTTTATACTGTGCTGTGAGTTAAATGTATTTGTGTGAATGGCAGGGAGAGAAAATAATATATTAATGTGAATATTTCTGTAAATAACTTAATAAACACTGCCAACTATCTTATTGAGTCGTTCTTCTTATTAAAATTCAGGAAATGCTTCGAATTGCTTCTCGGAGCTGATAAACCGGTTAAACGGAGTGTTCGGACGTGTGCCTTGCACTAGTATTTGCTTAGCGTTGGACAAAATCGTTTGCTTGCTGTCAACCCCGCCGGTGTTTACAACAATCCAAAAGTAACACAAAAGGACAAAAATGGCTCAAACAACATTTTGAATAATTTGGACTGTATTTAACTAACCACTATTAGGTACTAGGTACCTTTGATTGAATGTATTACTGATTACAAAAGTTTCCTTGATAACCAAAATCACCTCACAAGTCCTTACATAAATAGCTATGACGTTGTAATTGTTCATTTGGGCACATTAAAGAATCACAGAGAGGACAAACTTGTACGTAATATTTTCAAACTCAATATTATTGCATTAGTGGTAATGCATTATCTACAATGATGATGAATATTAAAGTATTAAAAGCATTCTCTGTGACAAGTTGACAAGGGAACATTTCTTTTATTGCGCTTGTATCTTGCACTTTATTGTGGGAAATGTAGTCAAAAAGGACAATTCCGCTTATTTTATCCCCGTTGAGAGGCCATCAAATTGGGTGTCAAATATACCCCAGTACAGTTGATAGCAGTAATACGCCTGCTTACCGATTAGCCCACCACTAAACAAATGACAAAAAAGAAAATAAAGAAAAATCCCCGTTGACAGTGCGGCTCTCTGACTACATTACCCAGCATCCCCCACAACACGTACGCAACGCTGACGTGTGTTTAGTAGGAAGTGACTGTCGCGTCGTCGTTGTGAGAAATTCTAAGTGTTAAGTACAGATTCGATGGTTTAAAAACAGTTTCTGGTTATTTCAACTGCGGACGGATTCTCTAAAGTACGCGACGATGTCAGGGCAAATGTCAATCTTTGGTAAGTCGAGAAATAACCGATTTGAATGAATACAAACCTGTCTGTCTCTGTCTATCTGCCTGTCTAGTAATATAAATATTTCCCTGTCTATCTGTCTCTCTGTCTATCTGCCTGTCTAGTAATCTAATGTATAGAAGAGAGTGTGCTAACATTGTGTTTGTTTTAAAAAAATATATATTACAGGTTCTATGATCCTTGCTCTGTTCTTGGCTGGTTATTTGGGTCAGCAGTACTTACCCCCACCAAAGCCCAAAGTAATTGGCCTAGACCTGGGGACCACTTTTTGTTCCGTGGGCGTGTTTCACCCTGGTAGTGGAAAAGTGGAGGTAATTGCAGACAAGGAGGGCAGGAAGAGCATCCCAAGTGCCGTCTCCTTCACCAACACGACAGTGCTGGCTGGGCATGATGCTGTGGATGTGGCTGACAACAACCCCCACAATACCATTTACGACGCTAAGCGGTTCATCGGGAAGATCTTTACCCCACATTTGCTGGAGCAGGAGAGCAGCCGCTATCCCTTCGAGGTGGGCAGTATGCGTGACTTTAAGGTCGTGTGATTCTAATAGATGAATAAACAAAAGAATGATAATTTCAGGGAGGTACTCTTTTGGTGCTAAAAGTACTTAGTCTGTGCCAATGTAGAAGAACTAATTATTAAGTCAATAAAGACTTGGATTAAAGAGAAAGTACTGATTATGTAACAAAGTACCGTATTTTCCGGACTATAAGTCGCTCCGGAGTATAAGTCGCACCAGCCATAAAATGCCCCAAAAAGTGAAAAAAACATATATAAGTCGCTCCGGAGTATAAGTCGCATTTTGGGGGGCAATTTATTCGACAAAATCCCACACCAAAAACAGTCATGAACGAGCAACAACAGGCTAAACAATAGCAACAACAGGCTAAACGATAGGTATGCTAACGTGACAAATACAAACAAAGAGCTGAGAACGGGCCTGACGTAACACATAGAGTGATTAAGGACAACTATTACATGAATAAGATGTTTATAAAACCATCGGTGTCACTCCAATTCATTAAATAGCAACAACAGGCTAAACGATAGGTATGCTAACGTGACAAACACAAACAAAGAGCTGAGAACGGGCCAAATAATAATAAATAATAATAATAAATATAAGAGGAGCAAAAATAGAGCAAGTGTACATACAGCAGACAGTAGACTTGGATATGGTGCTTTAAAGTGTTAATTGCTTTATTTGATGTTTTCTCTATTTTTTATGTTTTGAATATGTTCAAGATAAAGATATAAAAGCATGTGAAGTGATCAACTATACTAAAAATAACATGGGAAGTGGTCAACTATACTTGTAAGTAAGTGATGTCTTAATGCTCAAGTAAAAATTTGTGAAATAAAACATATATAAGTCGCTCCTGAGTATAAGTCGCCCCCCCACCCAAACTATGAAAAAAAGCGCGACTTATAGTCCGGAAATTACGGTAAATATTGTTCTGATTCAACAACAAAAAAAAAGCTTACTGCCTGTTATACATAGGAACATACATTTTGATTACTATTAATATATAATAGGTACAACGTAAAATGTTGTGATGCTAAAAACAAGAGGTAAAATAAAGTATTTAAATATTGAGATGTAGATGAAACCCTTGAAATTTACATAAATACGATTTACAAACTTTTTCCAGGTGATCTACAACAATGGAAGTGCCGAGTTTGTGATCACCAGTAATGTCACATTCACGGTGACTCCCGAGTTCATTGGCTCTCGGCTGCTGCTGAAGATGAGGAAGATGGCTGAGCAGCAATTGGGCGTGCCTATCCACAAAGCCGTCATCTCGGTGCCCGCAGAGTTTGATGACAGGCAGAGGGAGTACACTATCAAAGCCGCCAACCTTGCAGGTTAGCTATAAAACAACTATCAAGGCCTAATGTCACAAACATGACTAACACGACAACGAACCGACAGGTTTGGAGATCTTGCGCATAATCAATGAGCCGACAGCGGCGGCCATGGCGTACGGCCTTCACAAGGTGGATGTCTTCAACGTTCTGGTGGTGGACCTCGGCGGAGGAACCTTGGACGTGTCTCTGCTCGACAAACAGGGCGGCATGTTCTTCACCAGAGCCATGGCCGGTAAACTGAGATCTGCTGTTTTTCTGCTCTGTACTGCATATGCATTATGTTAATTGTGCTGAAACCGCAGGAAACAACAAGCTGGGTGGTCAAGACTTCAGCCAACGGTTACTCCAGTACACCATAGAACGAGTGCTACAGGAGTTTGGCGTTGTGCCCACTCTCAAAGAAGACCTCCATTGTCTCCGCCAGGCTGTGGAGGCGGCCAAGATCAACCTCACCCTCCAGCCCAGCGTCACAGTCAAGGTGCCGCTGCACCTGCTCGCCCGTGAGGACTTGGCCCCGAGTTCGGTGCTCTTTGAGACCGTGGTTACGCGTCAACTTTTTGAGGAGCTCAACGAGGACCTCTTCCAAAAGATCCTGGCCCCGGTGGAGACGGTGCTCGCCGATGGCCAGCTGGACAAAAATCACGTGGACGAGATTGTGCTGGTGGGTGGATCCACAAGGATTCCCCGGATCCGGAGGATCATCGCAGAGTTTTTCGGCAAGGAGCCCAACACTTCGGTGGACCCCGATCTGGCTGTGGTGACGGGCGTGTCCCTCCAGGCGGGCATCATGGGCGGGTCGTGGCCGTTACAAGTTAGCGCCATCGAAATACCCAACAGAAACCTTCACAAGACCAACTTCAATTAGATTAAAATCCCTAACAGTGCAGAGACCACTTGAATGTACTTCATCTGGACCTCTTGTGAATGAGCATGGGCTCCAAGCTCATGTTTTTGTCATTTTGCAGAGAACTACTAAGTTTACACATCAATCAATTGAAAAATGACAAAAACATTTGCTTGTACTAACATGCAGATGCACTGGCACTTAAGCTATGAAAAGTCCTCAGGGCAATAAGGGACCACCTCCTATTTGTAATAATTGGCATTCATGTAATTCAACCAAGGTGGCACGGTGTAGCACTGGTGAGCACGTCCGCCTCACAGTTGAGAGTGTCGGGGTTCAATTCCACCTCCGGCCCTCCCTGTGTGAAGTTTGCATGTTCTCCACGTGCCTGCGTGGGTTTTCTCCGGGCACTCCGGTTTCCTCCCACATCCCAAAAACATGCAGGTAGGCTGATTGAGCACTCTAAATCGCCCGTGAGCACGAGGGTGGATGGTTTTTCGTCTCTGCGATTGGCTGGCAAACGGTTCAGGGTGCCCTCCGCCTACTGCCCGATGACTGCTGGGATAGGCTCCAGCACGCCCGTTACCCCCCTGGGGACAAGCAGTACGGAAAATGGATGGATGGATGGATGCATGGAATTCAACCATAATTTATCAAGCTTAAAAATGACCAGAATATAATTAGCCCACTCGAGCTCGCAGTGGCTCAATAACACAACAGACTATAGTTGTGTTTCATCGCCAAAATTCCAAGTCATACTTGGAGACAAAAGGTACAAGCAGCTCTTTGCTAGGACCAACAGAAATGAAGAATCTCAGGAAATGTATAGTATAGACTTGGTGGAGGGGGACCACAGTGTAATAGGTTCAAGACCCGATAAAGACGGGAAGTGTAATGAGGGGCATGCAACTTGCCCCTCACCGTAAAATCAATGTAAATTAAAGACAGTATATTTATCATATTTAATGTTTTGCTTGAAGTAAAGAATGTGCCTGTAATGAACACAATCACAATGTGTTCTTGCCAACATACTGGTTAGCATCAATTATTAAATTATCAGACACCATCAGGTCTGCCTGGGTATGAATCATGGCTCCGGCCGTTTGAAGTTTGCATGTTCTCCCTGTACTTTTGTATCTTCTTTTTAATTCGGCCATTTGAAGTTGGCATGTTCTCCCTGTACTTTTGTATCTTTTTTTTCTTTTTAATTTTGTATAGCTTGGCTTCCCAACCCCAAATTCCCCAAACATGCCTGTTACATTCATTAAAGACTAAATTGTCGAGTGGTCCGAGTGCATTGTGACTGGCTGGCAACCAGTGCAGGGTGTAACCTATCTCTCTCAAATGCAGCAAGGATAGGCTCTACTTGACCCAAATGAGGCCAAGCATGTTTTAAAATGGTTAGAATGATCAGGCTTTTAATGAAACAGCAAGAAGTGGCTGAGCAGAGTTTGTGTTTTCTGTGCTAGGCACTTTAACTCCTGATATTAAACAGATATAAAATAGCTCATTCTTCTGTATTTATTTTTATTGTATTTAGTACTGAAAACTGGATGTGTATGCACAGTATTTGCACAGAAACTTCAGGCTTCTACTGTAAAGCAAATAAATGCCAGGAAACACTTTTTTTTTTAGTTCATATGCGCAGGCTTTTATCATGGTGGAAACATTAAAAATTGTGGAAAAGGTTTTTAAATTATTTATCTAGGTCTCATTCTTCAACAGTATTATGCGCTAAACAAAATTTGAATAAATTGAAAGCTAATACAATAATGTCTCCATCGTCTGTGTACCTTTTATAGGATTCAAGCACTTTTGAAAGGAAAATATCTGAATCGTTTGTAGACTGGCTAGAAGTTGTTTTAATTTTAACTTCTGAGGCACAGTACAATTCAATGAGTAAATTAACACACAAGGCAAGTTGCTCTCCCATTAGTGTCCCTTTAGTTAACTTAGTTTTATTCACACTTCATATTTTTACAGCAGCAAGTGACACGAAGATGCTTTTGGTTTGTAAACAAGACCCACTGTAGACTTGACTACAGCCAAGTGAAACAGGGTCCATCACATGACTCACATTTGTGTTTTATGTAGCAAAGCATCACATGCACGTCACACAACCTAAACACACACATACACACACAAAACCAATCGGGATACATACTGGAAGTGGTTCGAAGAGAGGAGTAACAGTTTTGTGTCCCGTTTCGTCCCGACTGTACAGCTCACACACATCTTATATGATCATAACTGTTTCATGCACCTGCAGGACTTCCTTACAAAGCATTTACACTGTGAAACACTTTAGATAGAAATCACAAAACACAGCAGAGCAAGAAGATGAGCTGGAAGCATTTTTCATGCTGAAATACAGTTCATATATATGTATATGGTGTATAATATATATATGTGTATATATATATATATATATATATATCAATATTAAAAACAGGCATCAGTGCTTAAAATTGAAATGACTCCTTAAATGAGCTTGAAATGAAGAATATGGACTTCTATTAAAAATGACAAATAAGCCAGAGACCTTTCATGGCTTGAAAAGTGCTGAGTCCAAATAGCATCCGTTGAGCAGAAGTTTATTTTACAAAATGTACACAAGGCTAGCAGTTCCTCCATCATTAACTCCCACCTCTTTCCGTGTAGTAGTCATAGCCATTGGGGCCATCTGTGTAGAGCTCCTCACCGTTCCCGACGCCATTCCCCACCTCTACAGACAGCCAAAAGACATATAAGCGGTCAGATGACAATCAAGTTAGTTACATGACAGAGGGTCCTCAGGTTCACGTCGGATTTCTGATACTACAATTTGTTATCCTTACAGCGGGTATTATTTAGAATGAAAACCAGTTCGATGTATGTTTTTAAAATAAAACAAATAAACCTAAACTTTAAATATATATATATATATATATATATATATATATATATATATATATATATATATATATTTTAAATATCAAGGCTATGACTTGGCGAAATAAATTCCTCCCCTCATTTCAACGTACGTTCTTGGCTCCTCTATGCCACAAGATGGCACTAAAGCACAAATATCTGTTAGAGATGGCTATTTATGTTATATAGTAAGTAATAACGTTTTTCAAGAAATACCTGAGCTGAACCTCTAGTTCATTGTGTTATAGTTTTTGAGCATTTATTTATTTTTTAATAGCCGATCCTAGGGGTGCAATTAAAAATTCAAATCGAAAAATCATTTTTGATTTCATGTACCGAATTAAATCGTTACATTTCAAAATGATTTGAACCTAGTTTCTTTGAGTTTCAACTTGGATGATTTGTGCTTTGGAGAGCTTTGTTGCATGATTAAATAGAAATGACAAACACTACATCCGTAACATCAAATCATACTGTAATCTCACTGAATCAAACCAAATTGAATCGATGCATTTTAAAATCATTGGCCCCTTGAATCATCCCTCTATTATGTCTTACCTCAAATCTTCCCAGTATAAGACAAACCAGGGGTCATATAAGCTTCCCAAGCATGGCGGAGTTGGGAGGGGAGGGGGGAGGTGGAAGGCGGATTGCATGGAGGGATGGCGGATGCAGACAAATGACAGCAGGTAGCGAGGCAGACGCGGAATAAAAAAGGATGATGGCGCAGATGGTGGGCACGTCACATACGGGGTGAGGCGCAGCCTGAGACCACTACAGGGCTTGACCTTTGATGGGATGAAGAGGAGGCGGAAGTTCACAGACACTCAAAAGGAGATGGCATGCTGGGAGAAAGACGGGAAGGCGAAACAAATGAAGGGGGGGCTATTGCTCCTCACCGGAGAAGATGAGCTTCTCTTTCATGACGTTGAGGTCCCGACTGGACTTCCTCACCGCGGCGCTAAGCATGATCTGCTCAGGGTTGTAGCTGCGCATGTTGCTGGAGCGATACCTGCAAGGCAAAGAGAGAAGGAAGGTCCAAAGTGTCAAGTCAGAAAGCTATGGCAAAAATAGCAGCTGCTTCTGCTCATGCTTTATCATATTGATCTGGCAGAATTTCCAGTTAATTTAACATTTTAATTCAATATTGTGACTGTTAATTAAAGAGAGTCTGCATTCATATAAGTGTAATTAAGAGAAGTGGCACAGCAGCAGGAAGTGCAGTCCATCAGTGTCAATCAAAGACTCATGAGCCACTTTCCTTATTAGAGGGGCTTCCATACTTCATTTTAGACATTTAGTACTTTTAGTTTAAAACCACAATTTGTGCTATGTGGGTAGAAGCGGATAGAAAAGAGCAGCAAAGGGAGGAAAAAGAACAAATATATATATGTAGTATATTAAAAAGAGAAAAGAGATGGTCAAAAGGAGAGAGGGTTACGTGAAAAACCCGGGCTCGTGCAGTTATCGGAGAAGAGTGTTACCTGATCATGTGATAGCTGAGAGAAGATGCCAGAATGCAGCAGAGGAGGCGAGCATGCAGTCGGGCAGAGAGAGAGAGGACAAAGAAAGAAAAGGACAAAAGAAGGCCGGAGACAAGAGAGGTCAGTTTAGAAGGTGGCACAGAAGAAGCGCTCGGGAAGCCATAAAATTAAAACGATGTCTGACATCATCAGATCAGCTGTCTCGGAACATATCCTTGGGGTTTTAGCTGAGGAACAATTAAGTCCTGGTGATGAGTAAAAGGTTAAAGTAAAACACGTTACTTTTGCTAATTAAACTGCAATGTTTTTTCACTCCTGAAAACGAAATAAAACGCAAAATGACAAAAAGAAAAACTAAATATTTTTTGCGTTAAAAACAATATAAAAAAAATAAAAAATTAAATCATGTTTACACAATGATTTAAGTTTTTCTCTCTCTGGCTTTCCTCACAAAGTTAGTACAACAACAAATGCACAACCACTATGTGTCCCGCCAAATATCTTTTGGATGTTTTTGCGTTCTACATTCCAAAATTAAATGTGAATGAAAGAACAACAAAAGCATGTATTTACTCTCCATAAAAACACAGGCTGGTGTTCTGTGAGGGAATAACTACAAATCCAATGTACATGTTCTGGAGGGATACGATAAAGATTTGATCACACCATAAGCAATAGGGAGCAATGGAATTAGTAACACATTGAAAAGGGAGTTAATAAGCAGTCAGTACGAGTATGACAGCAAGAATTCAAATAAGCGTGACCTTGTCGACATTGTAACATGGTTGTTGACTCAAGTGAACTTACTTCTGCAAAATGAATATTCCTATGACCACCACAAAGGAGATAAGGTCTGCACACACCCACATCAGGCGGTATTCATCTGGTCTCTGGAGGAATAAAAAACATATTGTACCCAACAATGGAGCGTAATGGTAGCCAACATGATTATCCAACACTAGGTGGCGCTGTGGGTCAAGGATACATTCCTAGAACCAATGCATGGATTACCAGTTTGCTGCAAATGAGGAATTAATGTATACTGGTATATATTTTTTAATAATTTGGATTACACATTCCCTTGCCGCCATCTGCTGGTAGGTTTGACTTTGCCAAAACACAGCGAGACTCTGAGGTCAGGAGTTCCCATGCTGAGCTCCCATATGGGAGAAACAGTAAGACCCGACAGATCTGCTACTCAGCCTATAAAACCCAAAGTGGTACTGTGATGGTGTAGCAGGATTCAGGAGACGACTGTTCGATATAGTTGAGACTCTTTGCACTTGACCTAAAAGGTTGTGTGGAAATGTCTTCTAAATTATAAATGGACTTCATAAGATTTGTCAGAATTTTTTTTTAATGCATGTTCAGTTTTATGCTTGCCATAGTGTAGTAAAAGAATCACTCAATTCAATGTTTAAACTGTGCATAAGTTATTGTTTTAATCCACTACAGTATATTTGTTCAGTGCAGTTCAATGTGGTGTTAAAGCACATAACATTTAATTGTTTAGAAGCGTTTTCAAACAATTGGATACCGTATTTTCCGTACTATAAGGCGCACCTAAAAACCTCAAATTTTCTCAAAAGCTGACAGTGTGCCTTATAATCAGGTGCGCCTTATATATAGACCAATATTGAGCCACTACAGCAGGTGTGTCCAAAGTCCGGCCCGCGGGCCAAATGTATATATATCTTATATATGGACAAAGTTCTAAAACGGGCCATTCATTGAAGGTGCGCCTTATAATCTGGTGCTCCTTATTGTGCGGAAAATACTGTACATTTTTCAGTTTTAGTAGCAATAATCTGTAACTGAATGATTTTTTCGAACAGTACCAATGTTCATTTTCTTATATTAAAAAATATCATTAGTGTTGAAACTGTGTATAAGGTTACAGCGAATAACAATACATTTGGAAATGAAACTTCTTGGGCCTACCCCTACCCTAACTGTTAGGTTAAGCAACAGAGCATAAGATGACAATGTCTTACCAGGAGCCAGATGGGGTAAGGCACCTTTTTGAGGATATGCGGTGCCTCCGACGACACAGCCGACACGTGGCTGCACCACAGCACTGAGTACAGCCAGGGCTCATTCACCGTGTAGAGGGTAAGGCTGATGTTTTTCTGTGACAAGTCCCTGAAAGACACGTGTGTTTTTGAAAACATGTGCTTATTTGAGGTGTGCTAATTTAGCGCAAGTGTGTATTCCCACCTGATTTCCTGAGTGCTTGCCTGGTTGTATCTGAGTACCAGCTTGCTGATGTCCGCCTCTCTGAGGCTTTGAGGACTTTGCTTCACTAAAGACGTCTGGACCAGATCGGGTGCAAGCTCTCTTACCTGATCTCTGTCTTCGTCTGGAGTCCACATTATCTTCAAACACAAATCAGATTGAACCATACTGAACTCAAAAGGAAAAACTTGAAAAGATCATATGTTAAAGGGAAGTCAACCCCAATTTTTTTTTCTCTACAATAATATGTGCCCCCACTAGTCTAAATACGGCATTCTGATTAATGTTGAGTTTGGTGGAATATGAATTAAACAGGAAGAATCCACCCGCTTTCATCAAGCTCAGCAACTGAGCAACTGTGATGTCATTTTCATTTTCGATTTTGGAGTTGACGTCCCCTTTTATTAGTACGACACCAACCAGACTTTGAGGAACCCCAGATTGCTCCACAGCCTGCAAAGTGTCATTGATCCAGCTATGGTAACAAGGGTGCCCCAGAGGGGGTCTCCTGAGTCTGAACATCACAGTGGTGTTATGATAAGAGGCCAGTTTTAGCAGTTGCTCAAGGCTGCACACACTCTGGTTGGCTATCAGGTTCCTTTCGTGGGGCGATAGAGTGTGTGTCGTCCAGAAGGGGTCATCCTGTAGAACAGTAGCAAAAGACTTCAAAGTAAAAAAAATATACATTTTGCACCAATCGAGACTATTCAGTATGACACGCAAATATATATATTTTTTAAAGCTGCAGTCCCACCTTGAGGAACCACTGTCCTGCGTTGAGCTGCTGCAGATCGGTCCAGTTGAAGAGCGCGGCGTCCTCCATCTGCCTGTCTGGGAACATTTTCACTACATCGGTCGTCCTGCGCAGGGTGCGGTCGCGCATCAGGAACGGCACACCGTCAACACTAATTAGAAGTAGATAGGGAATAGGGAAAATGAAAATAGATCATTCCCAATTTCAGAGACTCGGGTTTAGATTTATGTTTATGACTGTGTTGCAGTTTATAACAGTCAACTTCTTTGTAAAGGCATAAACCAGATCACCTCTCCATGACCAGCAAGCTCACTGATCAATAATGTTAACAAGAGGGATGTGTCATCTCAACACTGGTGTTCCATAATCGTCCTTCCATCCTTCCGAGATAATGACTTTCCACTTCTAATATGACCTTTAGCTTAAATGTTGAGGGGGAAGATGCTTCTCATTGTGTGTGCTGTGTACAAACAAGGCCACGTGATCATAGCGTGAAGAGAGTCAAGCTCCATGCTAATCTTTAGAATCATACTACATGAAGAAAAACAAAAGACAAAGCTTGTGCTCAACATTAGAATTCACATCAACAAACATGTCAGCCTAAAAAATGAGCAGTAAACGTAATGTTAAAAACATATTAAAAACGTTCTTGATGTTTTAACAAACAATAAGGCACAAATAGTAATGTGACAGATTGTTTTTGGGTACCTGATTGCAACGTCTGACTCCAATCCAGTGACGTTCATTTGGAGTGCTCGCTGAAAGGACCGCATTGTGTTTTCTGGCGCAAGCTGAAAACACACATTCAGAAAAAAAATTATAATAAAAAAGAAAATTACTACCCCGAGCGTGCTTACAACATCATGGGTGTCTTATTTATTTTTGGCTACATCTTGAGAACCAAAACTTCGATTTGCTGTGAAATGTGAGGGAAAACAACACTTTGGATTACAAATTAACTAAAATCAATGTGATCCCACGGGTTGAACATCACTTGCAAGAAACATTTCTGTGCATAGACACAGAGTGAGTCACGCTAGCGGGAATGTTATGATCGATACAGTAAACTTGTGGGAAACCGAGTCCAGTCAAGTGATTTCTTTTTACAGTCACACAAAAACGCTCCCAATTTCGGATGCCACAAGAAAAGATCGATCACAAATGCCGCAAATAGAAGGCTGTGTGTTTTTCTTTGTGGTATGACCATGTCTGTTCCATTTTTTCCCCATCCAAGTGTTGTGTAAGACTGAGTGCGATATTGTGCCAAGCACATAAAACAGTCTTCGGATCACTTATAAAGCAATACAATTAGAACGGGAGATGATGAAATGTGTCTAGGCAGGCATCATATTCTCCATGTGGCTTCCCGCAAATTAAACTTCTTCCAGTTCATTTTGATGCAGAAACTAATGGACCAAAAAGGGACAAATGAAGACCGACTGTGGAGGGAGTGTACATACAAATATACGTGAGGTCACGTGTTGTACGAGTGCATTTGAATTCGTTTTTGCCTTACCATGGGGGCACCTTGGTGACCAATAACATTTGGACGGGGCCTGAGGTTGCTGGGATCCATGATGCAAGGCGAGGTGATGTACAGCGGCACAACGTATAGACCCAGCAACAAACTGAGATACAGGAGCAGCACCACAACCTGGAATGCTGCAAGACAGCACATGTTACCACTATTAGACCACATGTCAGAGATCTTCATGAATAACAGTCGTCTTTTCCACAGTTCTTTTACATTTGTAGTGTCTTTTTGGTAAAAATGAGAAATGTTTAGAAAACAAATACTGCAAAAGTTGCAATGCTTGAACAACTAGTAATATTTTGTAAGGATTTGTGGGTTAGATGTTTTAGGGCTTGTAGTATTATTTGCATTTTAATATTGCACGGCAGGCCAAATTAAATGTGATCAATCAATCAAATAATGGACTTATATTAATTAAAAAAAGAATCACTTGAAATAATTCCTTACTTATACTTATTAATATTCCGTTTTGGGGGAATTCAACATACCATCTGTGCATACCACACACGCGCAACTCGTTATCTCTTAAAACAACACTTTTTTTGTGACATTTCCTGCTAAAATATACAAAATTACTTTTATGTTTTATTATTATGTCATGAAATGGGTTTAAAACATTATTTGTATGCTTAAATATGTTATGTTTGAACATTTCTACCACAGCTCAACCGAGCAATTGCAGCAGAGAGTGCGAGAGACACCACCACAGAGGAATTTGTTTCAAGGTCAGCTGTGTTTGCGTGTGTTTGTGCGTAATGCGAGAAAGCCAAGTG
Organism: Syngnathus scovelli; assembly: GCF_024217435.2. Classification (NCBI taxonomy): domain Eukaryota; kingdom Metazoa; phylum Chordata; class Actinopteri; order Syngnathiformes; family Syngnathidae; genus Syngnathus; species Syngnathus scovelli. The sequence goes on from NC_090853.1 coordinate 8,965,844, forward strand.
CGTGTGCACAAAGAGACAGCCAGAAGCATTTTGTCAGAGACCTTTCCACTTCAACAATCGTATCGCTTTAAGAGGACCTTATCAACAGAGGAACATGTTATTCTTGAATTTTTTTTTTTTTTTTTTACTTTCGGAGGAAAGAGGCAAGGAATTTAAAGTGATTTTGGGTGTGGCCTTCGAGGAAATGACTTAATTGTATGATTAACATGACAATCAGTTTGTGTGCTGAGCAGTCATAATGTTTCATTATAACCTGAGATGACATCCAAAGTATCTGCATCATAAAAATGTATTTTGATTTTAGAGAAAATAAATTCTTGGGACCACATTGAGGAATGATAAGAGTGGATTCCTGTATTTCAGAGCAAAAAAAATCCCCAAAAGTGCTCTATCTGACATGAGCCAGAAGGAATGCTTGTTATCTGTAGTTTGCAGAGTGGAAGGTCTTTGCCAGTCTTCACACTGTTAATCATTGCGCACGCTTCCTGTGTGCGAGGCCGAAAAACAAGCATGCCTTTTAATAAGTATTGCAAGCTTACATGTTTTTTCTGCACGGGCGACCTGTCCGGCCACTATCCAAGACAGAGCTGTGACAGCAGCGACGGCACCGATGTGCAGGAACGGGCCTGTGGCCTGTAAGCGTGGAATAAGTGGACATACAAACAGTAAAGTAGATGTCGACAAAAGAGCGCAAGATAAAGATATATTTGGTGGAATTACAGACTCGGGAGATAATAGTTGTAATTCGTAGAGGCATTTCCTAAGAAATGTCACAGTTTGAGTGCAATTACACACGACACATTCCTGCCACCGCAATGATCACAAAGGGATGCTAATTACAGAGTTCTTGAAACTACTTAAGAGTTAACACACAGGTGACAAGTCATTTCCATCCTAAATTGTCAGTTGACATCCAAATTCAAATCACACATACCAAATGAAATTTCCTGAAATATTATCAACGGAACGGTTCCTCATGCAACTCGTCAAAGCAGAGTACCGTATTTTTCGCACTATAAGGCGCACCTAAAAACCTCCAATTTTCTCAAAAGCCGACAGTGCGCCTTATAATCCAGTGTGCCTTATATATGGACAAAGTTTTAAAATGGGCCATTCATTGAAGGTGCGATTTATAATCCGGTGCCCCTTATAGTGTGGAAAATACGGAAATACACAACCCTGTACAGTAAATTCAGAGATTTGTTTCTTAAATACAAAGCATGTGTATTCTGAAAAAGCAATTCTGAAGCTACGTAGACTGAAAATTGTGTTTCACCAGTAAGTGTTACAGTATCATGAGTGTTAGTCATTGTGTGGATGAGTCAGCAGAAGCGTTGATTCGATTCAACACAACAGAATTCATTGGTTTGCATCTTCTCTGCATTTGAATCCATTTGTTTGTATTCCTTGACAAGAAGTAGAAGGTATGATAACGATGTAGACATCTCCATTAGCTTCTTGCACTTTCTGCTAGTTAGCTGCCATATTAAGAGATGCTTGTGATAAAGCATCATCATTCGTCATCATTAAGTGAGCGCTTAAAGTCTAAATTTGTTCTTGTACGACAGTTAACAAGGTTAAAATGTTAATTGGTTTCTATAATGGCAACAGTTTAGACTCGGGAACAAAGTATTTCGGCTGTAATTGAGAAATGTTTGACAATCTCAACAAATCACGGGTTGACGACTTTTACCATACAAATTGCTTCCATGCTATTTGTCATCCATCTGACCTGCAGAGAGATGGGGATGATGTCCCACTCGTGTTGCCATGTTTGATTGATGGATATCACCCCGACAACAGTTGTGAGAAGGGCCGCAGTGACTCCTATCTGTGAGGACAGGAGGAGATTAAGAGAATAAAACGTGCCATTAATATGGACAAACAGCCATCACAAAATAACCCAGAGTGTCCCGTGGCCCCTTCACGACCCAAATCTGGCGTCTGCATTTATCCTGTACTGTAACAAGACTTTTATAATAACCACGCTGTGACATCGAGATTCAAACTGTAAGCTCAGTCATCCTTGAATGAGCATACACACCCAGTGACACAAAAATACAACGATGCGTGACACACAATTTCCCTAAAAATCACAGTTGACACATTACCTTATGCAACCAATGCAAATTCAGCTGTTGGCCAAGTGCAACGTGACAAAGGGCTAAAACCTGAGAGAGGAAAAACACACAAAAGTGGCTACATGCTGCTGTGCAGGAAATATACCACACAGATGATGAATATAGATATTTGTGGGAGGCACCGACCATTAAAAAGGCTATGTAGGTGAAGCCAGCGGCGGTTGTGGCCAAGACTGGAACGGTGCCATCGCTCCACTTGCCAGAGCGATTGTAGAGGGACCTGCAGCAACAAGACATTTTATAACAGTTGTCATATTGAGTGCTCGCCTGCATTTCATCAATATCAACCAGAGGGAACAAAAGTGCGCGCCTTTCAATATTGCTGCCTAGATTAAATTTTGCCCAACTTCCAATCCCAATTGTGTGCTTGCTTACAGGTTATGAGTGAAAATGAAAAGTCAAGACGCAGTTTCCAAATAAGTCTGTGACTCACTCACAGGCAGACATCTATCAAGTCCCATGGACGTTATTGGTGCAATAAAGCCAGTGCAGACACAACAGAGAACGCAGCGTCAGCGACCCACAGAGATTGCTGGAAATGTTTGATTAACACTTTCTTGGAAAATTGTTCCGAGAAATAAGAAGTGCAGACGCAGAGATACAAAACTATGTAGTCCTATATGTGTGAAGATGTAGAACATTCCAAGACTTCAGTGTAGTGACTCCAAAACATTTTTTTTTCTTTAACTATTTGTCACACCACCAAGGTGGGAGAAAAAAAAAAAAAAAAAAAAAAAAAAAGGCATTTATTAAAATGTAGTAGAATGTGATATGGTTAGCTGCAGGTAAGTATAACTGAAGAGTCCATATCAAGAGTGAAAACAAAAACAAAGTGACATTTGACTGTCCATAAATAGTACTGTACCAAGTTTTACTTGACCATAGTTAAGAATATCAAAATATTACAAAAACAATTTGTCAATAACACTCTAAAGTGGCCAAACATTTGCATACAAACCAGTATAATGATAAATCTCTACGTTTCCTTCATTTTACATGATTTTGTTTTCATTGGATGGTTTTTTGGCAATGTATGTTCCAAACAGGATTTTAATGCATGTACATACATAGTATATCATAGATGGGATGTGACATAATGAGTACAAAACACATTACTGCTATTGTCATGCATGTCCTTTTGACACAAACACTAATCCCAATGTCAGGCTGTTCAAGTGTCAGAGCTGCTGCAGTGTCACAGATACGCGGAGCCCTCTGTCAATACGTTTACACTGCAGATGGATCAAGGCACTCGCCCTCATCATTATTATGCATGCGCCACCTCTAAGAAAAGCAAACCTCTTTTACATTTCCTCTTGAAGCCATGATAACGCACCAAATAAAAGGTGAGTGTGATCTTTTGACATGAGTGAACATGTGATACAACACACAGCCTGGGAGTAGAAGAGAGAAGGGTCATAAAAAATAAAAAAAAAAGGGGGGAGACCGGTGACATTGTGAAAGAGAGGAAGTGGAGGGTAGACCCCTTTTAAAAATTATTAGTTCCACTTGATTTCCATTAACTATATCCACAATGTCCTTTGGGCTTAATTAACGATGTTCATATTTTGACGAGATGCATTTGCACAACATAGACATAAACACACTAGCCTCGGTCAAGTCCACCACTCACCAGTTAAACTCATTGTAGTCATTGTGAGCTTCTAACCAGAAGTAGAACCAGACCAGCATAGCGCTGAAGGTGAAAAGCAGGATGAGGGACCACAGCAGTTCCCACTGTGAAAACAAACAGAACCAATCATGAGTTGGATCAACTCAACTTCTAATTATTTGATAGAATCTATTTAAAGAGCTTAAATACAGCCTCATCCCAATTTTTTTTTAGTGACAGAGCCCATTAGAAGTTAACTTTCTTAAAAAAATAAAAAGGGTTTTTGATGTTAAGTACATTAGGTGACGCTACCTTTTGCATGAAGTATTCCCTTATTCACACTGCTCATTAAAACTTTCAGTGCCGCTAATTACTGTCCTGCACTTTCACTCCAGGCAAACATGTGGGCTTATAGTTTCAGATAAAGACAGCCATAAGCATAATCGGACACTGACTCATTTCTGTTGGTAGCTTTGAGAGATTGTTGTTTCATGGGGGAAAAAATAAGAAGGAAACCTGAATTTTTTAACTGAAAATGACAGAAATCGTGTCAAATATATATTATGTAAAAAGTCAGTGAAGCTGTATGCTACCACAGCCTCAGGCATGGGAAAGTTTAAATGTTCCTTCCCATGGGCACCAATAAATATTTGAAAATAGAGATGTTGATTGATAAGAATTGAGGAAATTGTGAGGAAATGATTGCAGATCCTGCAGCAATTGAGGAAAAATGGAGCGCACTCCTCAAGATATCTTTGTGTAAGAAATAATGGCAAATCACAAAATATGTTTGCGATATTTTAAGTAACATTTTAGTATTTGACGAGAAATCTTATCATGTCATTAGCATTACGTTTTCAGTGATATTGAGCCTTTGTCATAAAATAGTTTGTCCACATAATTGCCATTATCTTAAGTTACCTATGGCACAGTCCCATTCTAATTGTTTCAGTCATTCCCCCCCCCAAAAGTATCTCCCACGTTTGGTCTACTATACTTGATGATGAAACATCCGGTGGTACTGAGCTGTGGTCGTAACATCAAACAAAAGAGTTGGTTTTGAAAATTGGATTTAAGCACTCTCTTGCTGTTTCGCAGCACGCTCAGCAGCAGCACAGGCCGAGAAGTCAAGGCCTGCCCCCGATGACATCACATTACCATTTCTGCCTGGCTGGCATTTACCCGACGAGCCGGTGCCATAAAGCGAATAGCGGCAATATAAATCCTTGGGAACATTACAATCACTGTGTATCAGGCTGCTGAGGGCATGTTGCTCCTCTTGACAAAACATTTTATCAAGCAACCGTAGAAAACAGTTTGTTCAAGTCCTTGGCTTTATTCAGCACTACATGAAAACATTTCTGCAATACCATGCAAGTATGCTATTTGTCCTTGACAGATTGTGCTCCTGACCGTTCTTGCGGGTCAGATTTTATTCACTAATAAAAGGGGACTAAGTTCAGCATTATCAGCCATGGAGTTAGCGAGGGAACGGTGTGAACGGAACGCCGCATAGCTTGTCGCTTCACACTTCATCTTGACTGGAATTAACCTCTCCGAACCTTGTCGCATTCCTGTGCGTTTCCAGATAACTGGTTGGAATTTCACATGGGGTGAACTACAATGCCGCTATATCACCGCGACAAGTGACTGTCTAGAGTGAGTGCAAGTGCAAGGAGAGAGCTTGTTGGAGTGAAAAGAATGTGTTGCCATTCTTATCTGGTATACTGACAGTTATTGCTATTTTATAGGAAAAAATTTTTTTTTCCTTGACTTCAGTCATTCAGATTTGGATTTTTGTGAGGATAAGACAGTGCTCTGGTTCTGATGTCACGTATAACAAACAAATGACACCAGAGCAGGAGCACTGTTGCTGCAATTTCTAAAGCCTTTTGTGTTAAAGACTGACTACATGGAAATACTTTCAATTATTACTGAGTAGCCAGATCGGCTTGCACTCTGTGACATTGGCCTGAAAGTTCCAAAGCACCTTGAACACTCACGCAGACAGTCACACAAAAGCGGGTTGGCTGAGAACATAATGTGCAACTGAATGCAGGAAAAAAGGTGGAAAAAAAGGAAAATGAAAGCGGAAGAAACATTTTTTTGTGAGCTTTGAATGCTTCTTCAAATGTTTCAGCATCAGATCCTCGGTTTTCACGCACACGGGTCAAGTTACCTGCAACTGATAGGCCTTCTTACAGACACTGTTTTGATACTCACATTCGGCTTTAAGGGTTGCTGACCAATTTTGTGTTTGTCCCCTCTTTCAATTGAGTCCTAAAAACTTTTCCCAGTTGATTTTGCAACATAAAACTGCAGCTCAAAGGCTGCAGATAGATGTGCTTTGTTTCACTCGTTGTCATGGAAACGACCGAGGCAAAGCTCAGGGTCGTATAACTGTCTCTCGAGATTACAAGGTAGGAATGCCATGAATCTCTTCAGTGGTTCAGTGGAACCTCACCTTAAGTTAACCACATTTTCCCAAAAGAGCAAATCTTTGCATATAATGTCCAGAAGCATCCCAGTGACATCATATGGGATGCTTTTACCAGGAAAATGGTACAAAACAAAGAATGAGGAAGGAAGCTGGAGTACTGAGAGAAAAAAAAACAACATTCAAAATGGATTGTGTTCAACCTCAGAAGTCGATATTGTACTTTGTACGACATGCAGTGTAGTGGAGTGGTTCAAATGTGCAAAACTAAAGGATGAGCGCCTCAAAGAAGGAATGCTGACTCAGCACTATTTGTTGACCGGAGAGGACTACCACTTGCTACAGGAAATAGAGTTACACAGTGTCCAGTTTCCTGTAAACAGGAGAGCATAAATCAATACTTATTTTGAAATGCTTTACATATGATTGCGAAGTACCATCCTTACTTGTATCCCTTATTGAAGATTTAATGCATCCTCTAAATTGTCGTTGGTTGTTTGATGGGTTGAGTGACTGGATCAGGTGTGTGTGTGTGTTTTCCAGGTTTCCACTTATGCAAAAATTATGTGCCGAGTTGCATTCTAAGAGTGGACACTCGGTCGCATGCCGTCCAGATGAAAAGACAATCCAAAGGAAAAGGTCAGGACAAATGCTCAAGCGAGATTGGTATTTATGATGGCATGTGACTGGGCAAAAAATGCCTCGTGCACTTTTCCACGATCATAATATATTCTCATAGTTTACAACTTGTGATAGAGAATAATTATTTCAATTCATTCTGCATGACTGATGACGCACATACTAGACATTTTGGTCCTGCATTGTGATGGAACGCAAAGCTTTACAGGATGAAGGTCATTGACTGAAACCAGCGAGGACACTTTAGCTCAGAAGGTAATTACCAAAAGGTCCCTGAGGGTTGAGAGCACTCTCGCATGGATTCCAACCAACAACAGATTCCAAAATGCAGCATTTGTGTGTGTTTTTTTTTTTTTTTTTTTTTAGTACTGTTTCCACCTCCTACACAGCCATCTTGTTTTTATAAACTGTGAAGAAAATAATAGCTAACAAATAAAATGAATTACCAGTTCCTATTACAAATGAAAAATACATCATTCATATTTATTTTGATGCTCACTCACATCCAAGAGGTATGTATCAATACTCGGAGTGCATCAAATACCAAATAATTGTTCTGCTTACCTTGGTGGTATCATCGTGAGAGCGTTGATAACGTTTCCAGCGGCAACCGTAGATCCCGGTGATACAAGACAAACACAGCTGGCGCTCATAGACTTGGAGGGGTTGGTGTCTGACCATGCTCCTTCTGTCAGTCCTGCTTCCTCAAGTCAAACATCCCACGGACCAGAAGGACACTGTAATGTAATGTTGGAAAAATAGATCAAAATTTGACAATTCAAGTTTTGGAATAAAAATCATCAGAAGTAAAACCGACGGTCGATAGTTAGCGAGCTTAAACTAACGCAGGAAAAAAAAATGAGTCGGCCAAATCGCAGTTTCTGTCCGGCATCAAAATATTCAAAGCCAAATAATTCTGCTTTGTACGTATCTGTTAAGCTTCAGTGTAACCTAGCAAGACGTGCAAGGTGTTAATATTCCATGTTATAAATCAAACCTCACTTGCTGACTCAGCATTATGACTCTCCAATGCACTACAACAACAAGTTTATTTTGACATGACTGAACCTGCTTCTGTGAAACTGTAAAGTCAATCTGTGGTCTGGGGAGCAATTGCATACACTACATAGACCAGGCACATTTTATGTCTATGCATAAATTGTGTTCTCATGCAAAGCCACTTTCATAAGGCCGTAGCTAAAACCACTTGTTCCGTAGATCGACGACAAAGGGTTTCAGAGACGCGAGATAACACTTCCTGCTATAATCATACCGTCTAAACTCTGGGCAGCTGCTTATTAGCATCTGCTGCAGTGGCCGTGTTTCCTGTTATTAACGCAACTGCTCTGGTGAGGGCGGGTCGGAGCCGAGGCTATAATGAACCTGGCCCACCCCGAGCAGGACCACACAAGTTCCTGACATAACTGCTCCTACACAGGGATCCAACTGCACAACAGAATCAACGGAGAATAAATAAGAGGAGTCTCAATACGCTCACGATATGATGTTGCAAAGGACGCTGTAAAGCACAGGTGTCAAACTCAAGGCCCGGGGGGCAGATACGGCCCGCCACACCATTTTATGTGGCCCGCGAAGACTAATTGTGCATCGAATTCGTGTCATTACTAGAATTGCAAATTGTCTTCACTTTTAATAAATTACCTTTTTTTTTATATTTGACCAGTTTTTACTGTTTTTAAAAAGAGTTATTTGTCAGTTTGTTTCGTAGCTTTTACTATATATAACAGTGGTTCTTAACCTTGTCAGAGGTACCGAACCCCACCAGTTTCATATGCGCATTCATCGAACCCCTCTTTAGTGAGAAATGAAATACGTTTTTTTCCAAGAGGATAGATATGTTGTTTTTACTGGTGCACAAAATGAGGCGTGCATACACATCGCCTTGTTCAAAGCACAAAACCAACACAATGCATGAACTCACAACAAATTACATACATACTTGCAAATCAGTGTGACTTCTGCTGTTGCTTTTGAGAGATGACTTCTGACATGCGTCATCACAAACTTACAAGAAAAGTCATGTGTGTCCGGACCTCCATGGGGAAGGCTCTGCCGAACCCCTGAGACAGACTCACCGAACCCCTAGGGTTCGATCGAACCCAGGTTAAGAACCACTAGTATATAATATGAGGTGCTCATACATTTATTTGGGTTGATAGTCATAATGGCCCTACGAAAGAAGCTATAAGTATGTCAATACGGTCCGTGAAAAAAATGAGTTTGACACCCCTTCTAAAGGTTGTTACCAATCAATATCTCACCTGGATTTGTATCAAGCAGCTAACTTGAAACAATAGTGCATGCACTCTTTCATTGCTATTATGCTTAGCAGATATTTCTTTTGAATCACATGGTGGACCGGATCCAGATTCATAGCCTCAAATCAGATTACGCTATATTTATTTAGTTCTGGTTATGCTCCATTTAAAGTGAATGCATTATAAAGTTCTTTTGAGTTGCCACAAGATGAAAGTCACGTAATGTGACAAGCATCAAGGGAGCCCAAGCCCTTTTAATTGCACATCATTGCAGACCACAAACGCAGCACAGTAACCCACACTGTAGGTCCTCTGTCTTCCTAAAAACAAATTCAAGTGTTGCAATTAATCAGTCTGACCCAGCAGGAATTCAGCTAGCATAATGTTTATCCCATATATGAATAAAAAAGGGTTTATGTTTACTCATTGAAATATTCAAGACCTGGAGTATAATAAATCAGCAACACATCATTTTCAAGAAAGTTGCATTAAGTGCTATATTAAGTCATATCCAGCACACTGTTTTGCTTGACGGAGCACCGCTGACCACAGAAAAGGAAGAACTGCACTCAACTTAAGGCTGCACACTCCCACTGACTCACCATGTGCAGACAAAAGAGAAAGATTTAACACATTCGCTTTCAAGTAACAACAAACGAATGCTGACGTGTACTTGAATGCAGTTCTGATGTAAAAACAAAATAATATAATAATGACATTTTACTGACCTTGGCAAATCAATACCAAAATGTTTAGTTTGGCCCAATCCGATTAAGTACTGTGACCAAAAAACATTGATTTCTTGGTGGAAAATAAATCCAATTCTGATTTGACTGGAATAAAAATGAGCCAATAAGTATTAAAATTATTGTCTAAATGTTCTGCCACACTTGCCATGACATGATTTGTGATATTTAGTCAGGCTGTTCTCTGGGATGATTCACTTGAGGGTGTCACATCCATTTTCAGAACAAAGCAAAAAAAATCTAGATTAGAGCAAGTGTCCGATAGAAGAAATATAGGAAGTGAGATTATTAGTTGATAACCACGTCCATTCATGCGAGAAATCAGGAAAAGGAAGTCAACAAATCATCTGCATCTGTCAAGAGTTGGCTGAATTTGTAAGACAACTGTTGTCACCTCCTTTTCTGCTGCTTCACTTCCTCTCATTCCAAAAGTCACATTGAGGAAACGCTTCAGCATTTTCCCCAGCAAACGAGGGTCTTTGTCTGACCAGGGGGGCTGTAAGTGAAGCGAGCGGCAGAAAACTAAACATGAAGGGATCATCTCGGACTGGATGTTTCGAACAAGAATGAGTCATTAGGAGAGCGAGGAAAGGTCATGTTCATACCTGCTCAGAGGAATGTAATAGCACAATATTACCGCTTTATCTTTAATGTTAGGTCTCCAACCTTGCCACTTGATCAGATATATTAACTTCATTTGATAGTTTTGCTAAGCAGGTGATCAGATAAAATTGTATGATTCTGATCATAGAAATATTGTTGATGTAACTTTTTCATATTTCTCTACTTTCTATACACAGGTGAATAATGATTTGGACAGTTTTGGATGTTTTTTGGGGGGGGAGAGGCAAAATAAATAATTACTAAACAAATTTGTTGTGAAACAAATGTATTGTGAAATAATACAAGTATTAATATTTCAATTTATTTTCAGAATTCAATGAAAGGACAATTTAATGCATTAATTGACATTTTAATGTATTTCATGTTTTATTAATGCAATTCGTTGTCCTGTTTATGTGATTTTTGACGCACACACAAACTTTAATTGACTCAGAACCATACAACTCAAAATAATCAATTAATTAGCCTACATTGGTCAACAAATGTTTACTCTTTTTTTGTAATCAAACATTTCTAGATTTTTTTTCTCTGATTCTGAATCTGGCTTTGTTTTTTTCTTTAGCAAGCAGGACATCAGTTTTTCATAACAATAATAGTAAAATAACAATTAATTCAATATATTCAATAATGTTTATAAATTAAGAGTTAGGGTCAGCAGCATGTGGATTTTTATTATTTTTTAAAAAATATAACGCAATGCATAAAAGAAATCCATCTTGCATGATCTTATACTGACACCTGACTTCCTTTATTTGTAAAAAAAATAAAAAATAAAAAAAAAATAAAAAAACTCATTAGATTTAGGTGTTGATTTTGGTTAAGAGGTAAATCAAAGAAGCCACCCCATCCATACCTTTTTGTAGTCTCCTTAACAATATTTGCATAAATGTTTGATGAAATTGATCTTAAATTAAGGTATGACAACAGTGGATGAAAACATCCCTCTCATTTTGCCCTTTACAATCTGAGATGGCGACAACAAGTTGCATAAAAATAACTTGTGTAACTGTGTAACTCACAGTATGACAGGGCAAGGAATTGATGAGAAGTGCTTGCACAATGACATCACCATAGCCGCTAACATAATATGATTCTCGAAGCAAAAGAACTCAGCCATCCAGTTCCATGCGTGATTTTCAAATGATCTCAGCCGCTTGGCGAGATGTGAAATGGAAAGCAAATGAAGTAACAAAGCAGCATGCTTGGCGACTTTTCAGAGCCAGGAGGCAACAGAAAGTGACGGAGAGGGAGTTGATTAGTGACACATGAGCGATAAAGCCCATTGTAACAACAAAGATATGACATGTCATTACATCAGAGCTGTTAAAGTCTGCTCACAACTGATGGACTGCCAACACTTGCACAAAGACTCTTGACAATATTTTAGAATGAAACAGATTGGGAACACATCACACAATTACCGCTACAACTTAATCAAAAAAATTCATAAACCAGACTGGACAGACAATTTGCATAATTGGTATTATGAACTGGGCAGCACAAAACACAGTGTTCAGTTTAGTGCTGGCAAGCTTACTCTGTAAATTATTTTTTCAAAGTTCCACTCACATTGCTTGTTAGTGGCACATGAATTCTGTCCCGACCTGTCCACTGCGTCAACCCGGGTGTACATAATGGACTCAGACTAATTACATAATCTCTATTGGGTCATCTTCTAAAAGGTGGACCATTAGGCCTTCATCCAATCATGTGCGGTCAGTGGTCACACCATCACCTCATTGCAATATGTGGTTGTGTCAAAAAAAGTCACAAGCAGGTCACAATGGCCAAACTTGGCTACAGAATTCCCAAAACAAGAACTATAGCAAGTGGATGGATTTCTTCAATCAATCTGCAAGTGCAATCGGTTCAATATTTCCTGGCCAACTGCTGGCATCAATCTTCCCCACAAGTCAGTGTGGTGAGGCCCCCTTCAAAAAGAATCGCCACAAAACACTCTCACATTGTCGAGTCAGCTGGGATGCTTCGCAAAACCATCCAGAGTCATTTATGACATAAGTAACAAACACTTAACTGAGGAAATTACAAGTCAGCATTATTTTAACCAACAATCAATTTTAGAATATGTACGTTGAATACCCGTGAACATCTCCAAAATGGAATTGGTCCAAAAGACTAACTAACGTAACTGCTCTCATCTCAGTGAGCATCAACGGACTGCATGTTTTTTGTAGGAGGGACAAGCCACAATAAAGGTGTTAGAAGAAAAAGAAACAAAGTAAAAGGAAAAAGACTGGATTTTATCTTTCACAGCAAGCTAACGCGTACGTAACATTTACAAAATAAAAGAATGGGGCTAACAAAAGGACAAGGAGGTTGAGGCTAAATAAGCCCAGTCAGCATTTATGGCATAGCATCATTTGATAGCCTGGTCTTTGTCACAAATTACAATGACCAAAACAGATGCTGCAAAAAATGTTGCAGAAACAGGATAATTAGTGGAGGTGTTGAACCAGAATATCTTGACAACATGAACAATATTCCATCTATAAATGTAGCACACAGATTATCCATAAAAAGATCCAATTATTCACAGCCCATTATGCTCCACTTCATTCAGTGCAAGTTATTCATTCCAAACACTAAAACATACCAAATAAAACTGAAAACGAAGTGTTACAAGTGGGCGGAGATTTGCAAAAAAAATATCACTCTCAGCTTTGCTCTTGAGTTAAAAATAATTTCCACTGGCTAGAGGAAGTTCTGGTTTCAGAGCTGCATTGATTCAAACGGTTGAGTGGATGCTGTGTGGAAAGTGCATGACAAAGCAATGTTGACAGTCGACTTTTCAAACCTGAGCGAGATACTGGCCTGGAGGAACTGTGTGAGACACTGGACCCAAGTGACAAAGTTAAAAAAAAAAAAAAAAAAAAGGTGCAGCCATCATTATCATCATCATTCATTCAGCACAGTTTGAATTTAAAATAGAGTTAAACGATGGGCCCTTGCCATGCAGCAGGTGTAAAACATCTCCAGTCATTCAGGCCTTATATGAAGACTTTTTCTTGTGGATTTAATGTACCCTCCACTGCTGATTATCAAGGCCTAATAAAGGCATATCGGACTCTTCCCATTGTTCCAGCTATACAAACACTTAACGGAGGTGTTCACAAAAAAGGTTCACTGATGACTTAACTGCTCGTGTGTGTGCTTTGCAGGGCTTTTTGACATACTGTTGCATATGAATACATTTGACAAAATCTACAGCGAATAATTCCACAAAATTGAATCGTATCATATTATTCGATTTGATGAATCCGATTTCTTCAACATTCTGTCAAGCTGCTTCATTCCCTTTTACATCAGTAGACTTGCTCACCGCTTTTGGAGGCAAGATTCACATACATGCAAACGGAGTGAGCGGTAGCAGTGAAGGGGAGACAATTAGCGTACTCGAAGCTAAATTTTCCCACGTCTGTAGTTGTAAAATAACAGAAAGTTGAGTGGCATGAATTAGTTCCAAACCACAATGCTACAGTGGTGTGGGAACATTTTGGATTCAAAACAGATGAACATGCAAAGTTTGTTAACATCAATGAGCTGGTGTGACGCATTTGTGCGAAGACAGTGGCAAAACAAGAACAAAACAAAAAAAACACACACAAACATCTCACCAAGTTTCTTCAACTGAGAACATGGCTGGACATAGAGGGCAGTCGATTTAATATTTTAATTCATCAATTCATCTTTTGGAGTCTGTTCAATTTTTAATTATCCAAATCTAATTTCAAATTTTAATATGGCATTTATAGTCTGTTCAATTTTAAATGATCCAAATCTAATTTTGAGTTTTAATATGGCATTTATACAGTTTGAGAAATAAAAAATCACAAATTGCCAAAATGTAAAAAGAAAAAAAAATGCACGCTTGAGCCAAAATGAAGTGTAATACTTGCTATCGCTATTTTTCCTTTGTGGTTTATTTTGTAAAGTGACGCTGTGTTACTAGGAGTAGTTCAGTTCACACAACAATCCCACTAGTGACCTTATTCTACAGATGATGAGTTGATGAGTCACTTCTAAAATGTTCCATTCATAACCTTGCTCATGCCGACATAACCTTCCTCCACATGCAGCCGAGAGGTGTGTGTACTTTCCTCTTATCTTGACTTTTGTTGTAAATGTCTCCATTTAATAACCATTAAAACATAAAACACAAGCTGGATATAGATGGAACCATGTGTTATTGTCTCCATGCCTGCCAAGCCTGTCAGGTCGGGTGCTGGACAAAGCATTTTTCTGATGTTGACTGTAGGTAACTGCAGAGCTGATAGTGTGGCCAGGAGAGCAAACAGCTGACAAAGACATCCGCGGCATGCACAGACATGACGGCAACCATTGTTGTTGGCGGGGCCAAACCAGGCAGCACGTTGCTTTGGTGGCCCCTCAACACCTGGCTACTTCATAACAATGAGGGAAAAGTAGCATAGGTGGGTGGTCTGGTATGTTAACTGAAGATGCTACCAAGAAGGAATTTTGACAAAGTCTTCTTTTGTCTATCAGGAAAGCAAGCGAGATGGTCGCATCAGAGACATAACAGCAGATTTTTTTTATTTATTTTTTTATCCGAACCAACAGCACAAATACTAAAAGCTAAAGTGAACTTTTTGCTTAGTCCATCCTATATACACAAAACAGCAACATGGGGGTAAAAATGCCGAGTGTGTGAAATGTGAGTAACGCTTGGAAAGCAAAACTTGTCTTATTTACATATTTTCATTTAGTTCAAAGTCTTGACTTATACATTACAAATCGATTTGCTCATGTAGTGGTTGTTTAGGACTGCAAATGAGGGACCAATTGGGGAGAAGCTATAATAGTGTTAAAACAAATTTTAATCTATCGGTAACTGTAAGAAATGGCAGATTTAAACACCACAAAAGTAAACTGGTGACAAACCTGCTGTTTTGGTACGCAAAGAGTTCAAATGGGGTCATCAATTATCCAACTCTGCATTTTTTCTCTGACGGGAAAAGGCAAGTGATTATATGAAATGTCTTCTGTATACAACATAAACAAAGGAGTGAGTTTGCTGTTCCAATACTTTTGGATTTGACTGTATTGTCACAGACAAGTTCATTCAAAATGCTCGAGAATGGCTGTCTTGAAAATGGCTGAAAGTGAATGAAAACCTTTTTTTCTGCTGTTTGGAACCTTAAACGGTGGTACTATTAACAAGCCTGAAAATTAAGCAGGTTGATTCTTTTCCCTTAAAAGGGGGGTATTGTCACCATTTTTAAAAAGGGGAGCTCAGCATGGCCATATACACCAACTCTGAGTTCATGTGAGTACTTTGAAGCCAGCTCAAGTTGCAGTCTTGCATAGACAGCACAGCAAAGCCTTTAATTTTACAATGGAAATTAGCACAGATTACAATTGGATACATTACTTACTCAAAAGCAAAGAGAAAAATGTTCATATCACGTCAATAATTATAAAACTGGGCTACTCTTAGTTTGGAGCTTCACAAATTTGTCGACGATGGCTAGTTGCTGCTGAATACAACAAAGCAGCTTGCTTGCCGGTTTCAAAGTCGCTATAAATTTACCGGCATAGCTTACAATTGGTTTTGGTAAAGTGAGACATAAAAGGACACACTGTATGTGCATTACATTCTCTCATTTCATGTACGTTTCATGTTGGCCATGGCTACTTTAATAGCTGTAACAACCCGTAAAGCAGACATGTCTCTTGGAGGCAATCTAAGAGCAAATGCATTTAGATAAATTCCAGATCTTTTTAGCAAGTCATTATCCCTACTAGGCAAAAGTCACGGAATATGAGCGTATGTTTGTGTTTTAGTGTGCGTGAGTGTCACACAGGGTTGAACGTGACCTCATTTCTGTAGGGCAGCCAATGATAATAAGTCATTGTTTATTGTAGTTAAATGCCCTCTGGATAAGTCGGTTCTGCTTTGAGTTTACAGGTATATGGTTGGTGGTGCCATGTGTTGTTTGTCTTTTTATCTTTTAAAGGGCAGTTATCAAAGGGAAACTCACTGAAGATGCATGTGGAAGCAGGTAAACTGTCCATTGCGTCATGTTTTAGTTCCACATTGGCTACACTAGGGAACAATTTGTGCACTATTTTTTAAGGACTAGGCATACTATTCCTTGTCCCATGCAGAAAACATTTTTAAATGGAATTCCAATACAATAATCCCTCCTTTACCGCGGATAATTGGTTCCAAAAACCACCCGCGATAAGAGAAATCCGCGAAGTACGGTCGCCAACAAGAAGTACTGGGCAAGCTAACGAGTTAACGGAAAGATGCTAATTCGCGATCGTGCTAACACGCGAAAAAGGACTTCTAAAGGAATGTAAACGAACATTTGGAGCAATACTACATTGTCCTAAAGGTTAGACACATGTTTCCCCAATTTAGAAGTTTTATATTGTCTTTTAAATGTTTTTTTTTTTAAATTTGGAAAAAAATCCGCGATGTAGTGAAGCCACGATAAACGAAACGCGAAGTAGCGAGGGATCACTGTATACTGTTTTTTAGCCCTACTGCGAATATTGAACTTCCATGAGTAATCATTGCCTCCCATATAAATGCTTAGAGATGACATAAAGCGCATAAAGCACTACTTTGGTCTAAATGAAGCTCCTCAACTGGCTTCGACTTAGTTCCTTGGCACAAATGTGCCTCAAGATGATTGTAAACAACTAACACCGTTTAAATAAGTCCTCAACATTTGGTTATCATTATCATTTCTAATGTAACATTACATGTCAGGGTGGAGTTTAAACACCACAGCGGAATATAGTAGCAATAAAATTGGTATGTATGATTGTGACAGATTGCACAATTGTTTGGCTGGCGTGTCTGTTTAAACTCTACAATTAAAAACATTGTTTATTTATTTTTACGTTAAGGTTTAATCAGACAATTTTAGTATGTTACGTTCAGAAGTGGAACACAAACACAGAGCGTGTAAACAAATCCAGTAAATGTAAATGTTAGGAGGTACACTCACCTGTCCGCGCAGTGCGACCACTTTTCTTCCAGGTCAAAGAGGAATTTGAAGATTCTTTTTACTGGCGAGATCCCAAATAATTGGAGGTGGTGATTTTTTTTTCTTTTTTTTTTCCCGGTGGTTGGCTGGCAAAAATGCCAAGTTTGACAGCCGGACGTCCCCCTCCCCAAAAGAGAAACACTAGCGCTTGCGGGTTTTTTTCTTTTTTCTTTTTTTTTTTTGCTTATAATAGCGATTTTCTTTCACGCGCTTCCAGCTTCCCCCTGCAAAGGTTAACGGTATCTCCTCCTTCCTCCTCGGCGTGGTAGCCGAGTCGTCCGCCTGGCCAAGTAATTCAAAGCACTAAAAGGTAGGAGGGGTGTGGGTGCTTTTTATCAGCTGCTCTCCTCCCGCGAAGAGCGTCACCAAACTGACTTTACTCCCGGCCGGTTTGTGCATTCAGGAAACATTGAAACTACTGCAACTTTAAGCGTTCAAACTTTAATCCAACTATATTTTTACGGATTTCGGTAAACAATTCCAGTGAGTGCATTTATAAGATGTCATTTCTATTCTTAACAGTGGTATGTGTGTCAAACTCTGTCATATCATCGTGTTTTTACCGTCACGTGAATTTGTTATAGCAGTAAATCCGAGGGTACCTGAATGCAACAGTGGTACATTTTACAGGCGAGTAGCCAAGGAGCATGCTGTGTTTACTGTCTGTTTATCAAATAAAACCTTGTTGACATTATGAGATAAGATTATATGAAAGGCCACGAGTACACCCATGCCTCGTCTACATGAGTTTTGCCCACCCATTTAAAAGATCTCAACCCTTATACGTTTCTCAGGTTAAACCCAATGATTTATATAGTTGACCCAAAAAAAGATAACAAATGCTCTCCCATCATTGTTAAATGAATCAATAACCATCAATTTTCAAAATGCATATCTGCAAATCGATAGTTTCACAATGATGTACAGTATTAGCTATAAAAAAATCTATGTGAAATCAGCACATAGGCTAATGTATAGCTGAAATGTGAGTGGGTAAAAAAATCTGGCATCCACATTGACCTACTGTACAGTAGTGCAGCCAAGAGAAATGCTATAAAATGAACAGACTGCTGGCAATAAACTAATGGAACAAATATTAGAATTTAGCTTGTAAATGTAGGTCATCAGCCTTGCTGGCCCTGACCAGCTCTTATTGGCACTTGTGCATTTGAAGTCCCTGTGTATTGTGCATTTGCAGTCCCTGTGCCTCTCCACAGGTTGCGTATCAGTCAGCAGTTCCAGCTGCTTAGCTTCTATTGATCTCCACATACTTCAAAATGTCAGCATCTCCTGACAGGAAGGGCCAAGAGGGGCTCTTCTCTGTAGGTGGGAATTGAGGTTTAGGTGCATTGCAGGAAGGAATCTTATAGCGTATTTCCAGATAAATAACAACGTGGTTTAGAATGACTTCACAGATGATCAAACTTC
Source organism: Syngnathus scovelli (assembly GCF_024217435.2). Taxonomy (NCBI): domain Eukaryota; kingdom Metazoa; phylum Chordata; class Actinopteri; order Syngnathiformes; family Syngnathidae; genus Syngnathus; species Syngnathus scovelli. Next base: position 8,984,790 of record NC_090853.1, read on the forward strand.
CATTCTGCAGCTGCCCAAATGATGCAATGTTACAGATGTTGCTTGTGTCATTTATTTGAATGTTTTGAGCTCCACCTAGCGACCGTTTTTCATAGTGCAACGCAAAAGTTAGTAGAAACCAATAGGGGATTTTTTTTTAATTACTGTGCCATATAGAGACAAATTAAAAAAATAAATAAAAGCAGACTTACACATGAAATGGTGTACCTGTTTTTATAAAACTGGCATCAGAATCACCACAAGAGGCTATGTTCAATGGTAAAAAAATCATTTCATTTCAAATCCATTGTGGTGTTTGAGCCAAAAAGATGAGAATTGTATGGAAGTTATTACGGGCCTATCTAAAATTTACCCCAGAAGAGAAACAAACACGCTCCTTAATAGTTGCTAGCCCTTTTTCTTAAACAACACACAACACGTTTATTTAAGTGAATTAAATATTGAGATATATTAAATTACATACAGTAAACCATATTTGTAAAGGTTGTATAAAACTGAACCCCAAGAGCAAAGAATGGTGCGACAAATAATATTCTTTGGAGACATTTATCAGTTTCATCAATAAGAAACCATTTAAAATCTAGTTGTATCTTGTAATTTTGAAAGACTTGTGTTTGGCTTCTTGAGTGCAAACCTTTTGACTCAGCAGCATTTGTCGTCCAACTATAAATTAGCAGCTTCTGTTTGAGGTTCTGGAAGATTCTTCTTGTGCCACTTGGCACACACACAAACGTAAAGGAAGATTATGTAATGTCACCACTTGCAAAAGCTTCATTAAAGAGAAAACCATTTGTGAGCAATTATGTTTTTGCATGCAGTTCTCCTTCCTTCTTTTCTTCATCTTGGTTTTTATTCCTATACTGGACCACGAAAGACTCTGCATGTACTCCTCTTGTTTAGTATGAGATTTGACCATATTTGTTTGTGACCACAAGATGAGGAATTTCAGTGCAAACTGTTGTCCCCTAATAAGATTACAAACAACTGGTGTAGGGTAGTTACAGGCTCAAATTACTCTTTACACATAGATTCAGAAGAATTGCATCATCTATCCACCGTTTCCATTCGCACAATCTAAATGGGAGGTTTTAAAACAGTTTAAAAGGTGCAAAAAGTTGAGAACTCAGAATTACGTTAGTGAGTATGAAATATTTTTGCTAACTATTAACCGAGGGCTGCAAAGGAGGAAATTTGGTGTTGAGAGATTCAAGGAATTCTTTACTGTTTAGGAAAACTTTCGCTGTTTTTGTCCCATTTAAATTATTCAGACTTAGTTGATTAATTTCGGTGTGCAGAAGGTACGAGATCATTTGAATCAAAGCAAATTATGTAATCTCGATATCCCTCATCTTTCTGCCCTGCATCCAGCGGAGTTGGATTGACGTGGCACTGGTGGGGGAAGGGCTTTTAAATCTTTGGAGCGCAACTACAAGGAAAACATTCACGTCCCAGTGAAAAGTAAAATAATTTGGTTGATCAGGGATGCGGCTTTTTTTCTTCTTCTTCTTCTTTTCACTAAGTATTTTATACGTACGTTCACAAAAACCTCGAGGGAGTTTACAGCAGTTTTAAGAAAAAAATGGCGAAATACATGATCAGTTTGCAAGTTTTTTTCATGCATAATAGTGACTAAGTTTATATTTAAATACTCAATAGTCGATTTTAAATATGACGAAACAAAAGTTAAAGATTGAGTCAGCAAGGTGGATTAAGACCTAGAAGAGGTTTAAAAGTAGTTCTGTCCAACAAAAGTTTTTTTCATGCATAATAGTGACTAAGTTTATATTTAAATACTCAATAGTCGATTTTAAATATGACGAAACAAAAGTTAAAGATTGAGTCAGCAAGGTGGATTAAGACCTAGAAGAGGTTTAAAAGTAGTTCTGTCCAACAAAAGTTTTTTTCATGCATAATAGTGACTAAGTTTATATTTAAATATTCAATAGTCGATTTTAAATATGACGAAACAAAAGTTAAAGATTGAGTCAGCAAGGTGGATTAAGACTTAGAAGAGGTTTAAAAGTAGTTCTGTCCAACAAAAGCCAACTAGCCCAGAATCAGTTTTTTTCCTGACTTTTCCTCGCTAAAAGTTGCAGAACTGAACCCAGGTCAGATGGCCACGTCGACATTCCAAAGGGGGATGTACCGCGTACCACGGTCCCGACCAAATCATTTGAATATCCCATTCCCACTTCTAGAAAGTTCCTTTTTTCTGCGCATATATAGAGGGTGTGTTCGTCTGATCTGAACCAATCCGCAGGACACAGCTGAGAGAAACTCCGCAGCACTTTTCTAGGTAAGCAAAAGAAAATAACACACTTTAGTTTGAAGGATGGATTGCAAAGGCTTGCAGCTTTGCTTGACTGCTTTAAAATCACAGCACCTCATTTGTCCGTTTTTGGAATTGTTTGCCATTGCTCTTTTGGTTGTTGAGGTTTCCTCTATTATACTCTATTCCATTGTATAATACTCTATTCAATTGTGAAATGAAACTATTCACAGCAATCAATGTGATTACGATGCTCCAATCTTGAGAAGAAAAAAAAAATCAGACTATGAATCTTAAATGCATCAGGGTCTCAGTTGCCCTTTTGAAATGGAAATGCACAAATGTGGCACAGCTATTAAAAACAAAAATCCATGAGGAAAAAGTAAATTTTGAAGTCAGTCAAAGGCAGTCAAACGTCATGATTTACTGCCAACTCTATGGGGATTACTACATACAACTCTTGTCTTTCAGAATGAAAATCACAGACATCAAAACATCTCAAGGTATATATATTCATAAAAAAAAAAAAAATGTGTGTGAAAGCAATGTCATCTCATTTCTGCAGTTTCTCAATTTTTCCGGAACCGAGACATCCTGCATCCTATTCACAATGGAGAAAAGGAAGTCTTAAAAGATGTCTGTCCTTAATATTGGGGGGGGTTAGACCTTAGGGTTTTTAAAAAAATATTTCCTCTGCAAACAAATGTTTAACATCATACATAAGACAGAACTGAGACAGAGGTATCGGATTACATCTTGGTGTGAGTACTGAGTGGGCGTTAGTTCCATATCCTGCTGCTGACGTGGCGAGCAACATGTCTGCTCGATGGAAGCCATCCTACTGACCTCGCCTCACACTGGCACAATCCCCCCCCCCCATAAAAGACACAGGATTGGATTTACACGCAAACTAAACCGGGATGCTGTTTGTTGCAGGCTATTACCGCTACTTTAGCAGACACACAGGATGTGGGTGAGCAACCTCGTAGCTATTTGCCTGCTGGCTTTGGCGGCCTCTGCAGAGAAGAAGCTGAGCGGCCATGCTACCTCACTGGCCGACAACACTGCCAACCTGGCATTTAAGTAAGTGGACACAATTTGAATCCTATCTCATCTGCATGTTAAATAACAATCCCATCTTTCTTTTTCTCCACAGCCTCTACCACAACATGGCAAAGGTAAAAGACATGGAAAATATCCTGATCTCGCCGGTGGTGCTGGCCTCCTCACTGGGAATGGTTGCCCTCGGCGGTAAATCGACAACTGCCTCGCAGGCCAAATCTTTGCTGCATGCAGACAAACTCAAGGATGAGCATCTGCATGAAGGTCTCTCAGAGCTGCTCTCGGAGGTATGACCAGTAGTACGCGGTATCTTAAAGGGACAGTGTGTAGATTTTTGTCACAAATCAATTGTAGGCTTTTGAAGTTTGGTTTATCTGAGTCACCGTAGTGTGCCTTCTTCAGAAAGCATGCACTTTGAGTTTAAGTCATTGCAATATATTAGTTCACCACTAGATAACGTTGAAAATGTCAAATATCAGTTAACTGCAGGGGACTTTAATATGTGTTGACAATTAAGTGTTTAGACAAACACTTGAGCCAAGATTTGAACTAATCCACAGGTGAGTGATGCCAAAACGCGCAACACCACATGGACAATCAACAACCGCCTCTACGGGCCCAGCTCGGTGGCCTTCGCTGACAACTTTGTGAAGACCAGCAAGAAGCATTACAATTACGACCATTCCAAAATTAACTTCCGCGACAAGCGGAGCGCATTGAACTCCATCAACGAGTGGGCGTCCAAGTCGACGGGCGGCAAGCTTCCCGAGATCACCAAGGATGTGGTGAACACAGATGGAGCCATGATTGTCAACGCTATGTTCTTCAAACGTGAGTATACTGGCAGTGATTATGAAAGTGTGTTTGACTGGCTCCCTCTAGTGGGATGTGAAGAATAAAAATATATATATACTGCATGATTATGCAAAATGGAAAGTCTGAAGAGTTCAATTCCAAGCAGTCTGTGTTTTCTCTTACAGCTCACTGGGATCAGAAGTTCCACGAAAGTATGGTGGACAACCGTGGTTTCTTGGTCACTCGCTCCTTCACTGTTGGGATTCCCATGATGCACCGCACAGGTACGGTTACTCCATTGTTTCTTTTACAGTGTTGTGGTTTGAAGACAAGTCCTCCGACCACTCTGTCCTGCTCCTCCTCAGGTCTATATGACTACTATGAAGACAAGCAGAACAACGTCTATATTCTGGACATGCCTCTGGGCCAGAAGCAGGCTTCTATGATCCTCATCATGCCCTACCATCTGGAGCCCCTGGCACGTCTGGAAAAAATGCTGACAAAGGAGCAGGTTGACACTTGGCTCAGCAAGATGGAGAACAGGGCTGTGGCCATCTCGCTGCCTAAAGTCTCTTTGGAAGTTAGCCACAACCTGCAGGTAAGATAGGGAAACCCACGTATATTTGCCATTTGTAGCAATTTTCTCATTTTTTTGGCATCTATGAACAATTGTAATATGGTATAATGTAATGTGTCAATCATCTGCAGATTTTTGATATTTTTGCCATTTGATTCCTACTCCCCATAATGAAGAGCATGCAAACTCTAGCCAAATTGAAACTATAAGGCAGATGTGATACCTGCTAAACTACTGTCCTGCTGGAAGATCATCCGTTTACGCTCTATTGAATGCCTTTGTCTCTGTTTCTCTCTTTAGAAACATCTGGCTGAACTCGGCCTGACCGAGGCGGTGGACAAGGCCAAGGCAGACCTGTCCAACATCTCCGGAAAGAAGGACCTGTACCTCTCGGACTTCTTCCACGCGTCGGCTCTGGAGCTGAACACGGAAGGCAACCCGTTTGACACCAGCATCTTCAGCTCCGGCAAGCTGAGGGACCCTAAGCTTTTCTACGTGGACCACCCCTTCATTTTCCTGGTGAAGGACAACAAGACCAAGTCCATCCTGTACATCGGCCGTGTGGTTCGACCCAATGGAGACAAGATGCGTGACGAGCTATAATGTTAATTTTGGTGGGTAGGTATATTTTTGTGAAAATATGTCAAGAAAACTGTTTTTGTGCGTTTTTTAAAGTCCAGTGTAACCTCAGGAGCACGTTCCATTAAAGCAAACTGTGGACTAAATAGCTGAACTTTTGAGACACATTCCTTTATTTGAATATTGTTTTCCAAATGTGAGCTTCATTAAGATTTTTCTTGCTTATATTAAATGTGACCTATTTCCTCCGCAACCTGCTATTGACAGCATAGGTCAAACGATGGTGCTCGTACTATCTTTAACATCATAAGACAGTGCTTTCTAAAACTCAACAACTTGTCATTTCTCTTGTTTGACAGTGGTTTTTAAAAATCAGCAACTTGTCACTTCTCTTTCTGCCTGCACTGAATTCCACTAGCCTGCCTGTTACATCTTTGGTTTTAATTTATGCTCAGCACATTCACCCTGTTTGTTGTTGTCCACAGAAATGCTGTTGGAATTATGTGACTATGAACAAGTGTTGTTTTTCAATAAAACTTAAAAAAAATGATAAATGTGTGACTTGTTAATTTTTGCTCCAACAGAGAAGGCATCACAAATGTTCCACTATGTTTGGGATGAACAGGCGATGTGACCCCGGGGCTTATCTGTCGCAGTCAGCTATCCCAAGAATGTCAGGCTTGACTTGTTCAACCATTGCTAGACTAAATAAAAGTCTTTGGAGGGATAACCTGCACAAAGGAGAGGCTGGGTTGAAACTGGAGTGTAGTGTCCTCATGGTGAGCTGGAAACTCATTCTGGAGGCACATTGTAATTTTTAGCTCCCTGTCTGTTCATTAACATTATGGAGTTAATGTTCTAAGTTTTGTTACATCAGTGTGGAACAGAAAAACAAGTGAAAAATGTAACACGCCTACATCTGCTCAAGTAGAGTATGATATTGCACTGTTGTGTTGCTTTACAAGAACGTTAACAACATATAAAAAGTGTTTGGCTCATTAATAATTATGAACATTGTCAGAATAAGAATTGAAACATAAACAATTGGAGCCGGTGGTTATCAACAATTGTCACCCTGGGAACCACATTTTCCTATTGTCACGTGGTTGCAACCCACTTTTATATAAATCAAGCGCAATAAAGAAAATGTAATCATTAGATAACTGCCTTTGGATTAATGAAGTTATATCATTGCAGTAATTTTTAAAAATTAAAACCGAATATAAAACAAATGATTGAAAATCACTTGGATAAAATATATTAGCTAATGCCTTCATGAACTAGAATTTAGCCGATTTATAAAACACGATTTTTTTTCCTGGACTGAGTGAAGCCCACCAGGTGGTGCTGTAGTACAGTTTTATGATGATTCTTCATCTTTTGTAGCGCTTGTCCTCACTAGGAATGCTGCAGATCAGAGAGCAAGTTTTGACAAACAACAATTCACATGCATTCACAAGTATGGAAAATTTAGTATTCAGTTTACACATGGAGAGGACATGCAAGCTCCACACAGGAAGGTTGGAGTCAAGATTCAAACCCTGAACCTTTGAATTGTGAATCAGACTGTCTAACCATTGCATGGAGACAACTGACAAAAGTGTAAATAAGCAAATTTTAGTACCAAAATATTTTAATGAAATTCTCGTTCGCTGTTTTTCTTTGACTTTCTGTTCTCCCACATCTGTCAAGACCTTACCCAGTGTCACCGAGGAAGGAGCATAATGATAGTTAAATTATTGTCGAATTTTTCATAGATTTATTAGTTTGACATTTAAGTGTAGTTACTCGGTGACTTGGCACTTCTCTATGATGTGTCAAATTTACAAGACATATTTACGATCACATTACAGGGAAAAGACAATTTCTGTAGATTTACGGTATCACGGTAGATTTAAACTAGGGTTAAACTAAATTAAAATTAACAAACACAGTGGGTGCATATAATTGTGTAAATAATCATAGCAATTACCAAGAGCAAATTATATATATATATTTTTAATTTTTATTGTTTTTTTCTCCATTATTGATGCTCACTTTTTCATTATTAATTTTGTAGCATCATTATGCCCTCCAAGAATTATTATTTTTTTATATTAATTTCTATACTACAGTATAGAAAAAGTAGCCTTTATATTTTAGGACTTATCATTGTGCAATATCCTGTCGGCTAAGTCCCCTATTAAGAGCATTCATGTCAAAGCTAACACAGACAATACAAATCTTATTTTAAATGAGGCATCCGGGAACATCCCATCTTTGTATCATTTTGGTGACCCCCTCAGTGGCCAGTGAGTGCAGCAAGTAAGAGTGCATACATCTTTGACTAAAGATCAGTCCCTGGTCTACTGGCAGCAGCAGGCAGGCAGGTCACAGGACCAGTCTCATTACATTAGCACCATCGTGTTCCGCTGTGTCGGCTGCAGGTGGATTAGCCAGTCGATGGACAATCCTCTTAAAGGAGTCTGCGTTAAGCCACGGGAAGAAAGCCCGGGTACCGATTTTACGTCCTCTGACCCGCTTCTCCTTTTCCCAGAAGGAATCTGTGCTATGACTTCATTCCTTTCACATCTTTCCTTCTTTTACGCTCATTTTTTGCTTGTCCACTGGCCTGTTGGCCTTGCGAAAAAGGCTCTTGATCTCATCCGTCACCATCTCCTGCCAGTTGACACTAATAAAAGACAAAGCTTGGAATTAATAACAAGCAGTCACGACGTATTTCAATTTAAGAAGCGCACCACAAGACACCCCAATAGCAAACACAACACAAATGTTAAATACAATGCCATGAGAGTTAACTACTCACTACACAAGGAGGGATTTCCACAATCTGCTTATGGGCAGAAGTTGATAAGATCAAGAGATTAAGAAGAAAAGATCACAAAGGAAGACTTGGAAATCAACGGCGTTCACATTAAAGCATGCCAATGTTTTCCACAGGACAGCACAACACCGGCTGCCGTGCGAGGCGTCTACCTGCGGGTCAAGACTTTTTTTCGGCCTTCTTTCTCTTGTAGGTGGCTATGTCTTTGGGGTTCAGGCCGTGATTGTCTTCACTAAGATAGCACAAGTGCAGTTTGCGCGAGTTTGGATCAAAAATATAGAAAATATATTTAATATACACAAGAATGATGAAAGTTCTCTTACCCCGGTTTGATCTCTGGCGGTTTTGGCAAAGGCTTTGAAAAGTCAGACTTCCCTACGAGCCAGTACGTCTCTTCGATGCCTTTCCCCTGGTAACAAAGAGCACTGTTTTACACAGATAATAATGATTCCCAATGTTGATCTTACAAATCAATCTTACCTTCAGCTCTGTCTTGCCCCTGACTTCTATTTTATAACCTTCCTTGAGAGAGCGGAGGATGTTTACAGTGCTCAAGTTTACGTGGATTCTGTAAGCTGAGAGAAGATGATTGAGAGTTAAACGATAAGGGAAAGAATTCAAAATGCAATACTGTAAACGCACGCAGGCTGGTGGATTCCATTCTGGAGGCGGTGTTGACGGTGTCTCCAAACAGGCAGTAGCGAGGCATAGTCAGGCCCACCACTCCAGCGACGCATGGCCCTGGGAAGACACAAATTTATGATGCTCATTTGATTGAAATATAGGCTTGAAAATTAAACACTAAATTGGACCTGATAGACTTCTTCACAATTTGAATTTTGGTAGATTAGTATTTTCAGAAGAATATTGCATAGCCATTTATTTTCCGGTCATTCAATTTCATGCTGATCCAAAAGCCATCCACATGGATGAAGTACCTGAGTGGATCCCGATTCGTATCCTGACAGGAACGTCGGGCATATGGCGCATCCGGAAGGTTCCCACCGAGCTGAGGATGTTCAGAGACATGTTGGCCACTTCCGCGGCATGCTTGTTGCCGTTTCTCTTCGGCAAGCCCGATGCCACCATGTAAGCATCACCGATGGTTTCCACCTGAATAACGCATCTGCTAGTTAGCTATTTTTACTAAATCATGATTATCCTCTAAGACAATAAACAGAGGGTTCATCGTGCTTACTGTATCTTGAAAATATGGAAAATACCTTGTAGACATCGTGGTTGCTGAGCACAGCATCAAACAGAGTGTAAAGGTCGTTGAGAAGGTCAACCACCTCGATGGGGTCGCTGAGCGACGAGATGGTGGTGAACCCCACTATGTCACTGAAGTAGATGGTCACCTGGTCGAAGTACTCCGGCTCCACTGTGGCGCCTGTTTTCAGCGCCTCGGCCACCGAGCTGATGGATGCAGAGGATGATCAGCTGGTTTTGAAAAAGTTCAAAAGTTTACATGTAGGTGTGTGCCAACTGACGGTGGAAGCATCTCAGAGAGCAGTTTCTCTGTCCTTTGCTTCTCCACCTCCAGCTCCTCCGTTCGCTCTCGGATGAGGTCCTCCAGATTGGAGCTGTACTGCTCCAACATCCTCAACATGGAGTCGATGATGTTGGTCTTCTTACCCTTGTTGATGATTTTGAACTACACGAGAAAGAAACAATTATGTAGGAAAGCAGAGAAAATGCTAACCTTACTAAAATCCCAAACAAACCCTGTCAAAAATCTCATCAAAGTTGGGTCTTCTTTCTGGAAGCTCACTCCAGCACTGCTTCATCAGCTGGATACATTCCAGAGGAGCCTGGTCGGGAGCTACGGTGGGCCGACACATTGGAGGGGGTTTCTTAACCTTTCGAATGATCTCTAAAGAATTATAGAACAAGAATATAAATATCAGACAGGTTAGACAACAAAGGAACAATATTTGGAATTGTGGACTTGATCATGGAATGAATTACAGTTGTAAATTAAGGAACCACTTTGGCTTGGCCCCTCCACTTGCTTGTTGCTTGGCAGAATTCATGACATATAACTGTTTTTATCATTTACCATTTTTAATTAAAGTCCAAAAACAAAAATGGAACTGTCAAAACACACCTTCGGGTGGTAGGCCCAGCATGCAATACGGTAGTCCTCGAACCACCACCTCTTGGAGAATAATGGAAAAACTGTATACGTCCCCCTTGTAGGTGCCTTTACGGGAACTTGGGAGATCCCTCAGGAATTCAGGAGCAGTCCAAAAAAGTTCTGATTGAAGCAGAGGGAAATGAAGTGCGAAATAAGTTGCATTTTGTAACAAACTCTTATTTTGTGATGATTGTGGGAGACAGGATACCTTCAGGTGGTGGTGGTTTGAAAGGAGCCTTTTGAGATTCTAGCAGCTCATTAAAGCCATAGTCTGTGATCTTGAGAACAAAGCGCCCGTCCACCACACAGTTTCGAGATTTTAGCCGGCCGTGTGGGAAATCTCGATGGTGGAGGTATTTCATACCCTGCGAGCACAATGTGTCTTTTTTATTACAATGTAGAAACTTTGCATACAAGCATCATTTTGAAGTCTGTATCAAAAATTTATCAAACTCCTGTACTTAAATTGCACCACCTTTTTTTTTTTTTTTTAAATATAAGTGAAGGTACATTAAATACATTACACAGCAGGAACAGATTTTTACACACGTTAGTAAAACATCACAGAAGTTGTGAAACTTCAACCTTTGTCATTAAGAATGATGACATTGTGATTAGCTTGGTCACGTTCAAGAAGGAAATACAACAAATGTGGAACAAAACATAAGGAATGTTGTTGTACTGTCTCTTCAGGAAGTATAGATTAATGTGAGAAGCACCATGTTTTCTCTGGGAATGTGACTCCAGTGTGCTAGACTTAATAAAGCGTGACGTGTAAGGCAGCGTGCTGGAGGATTGGCGTTTACCTTGATGAGGTCAAGTAAAAGCGAGGATTTGAACATCCAGTCTAATTTGACGTCCTCGTTCTTAAGCAGGTCCTGCAGACTTCCCCTGGAGCAGTGCTCCGTCACCACGGCAAACATGGAGCTCTCCGTGAAGAAGCCCAGGAAAAGATTCACGTTCTCATTTCTCAAGTCTTTCATCTGATAGGGACAACAGGTTTGATTACCTTGTTATTGTTTTGATTGCAAAAACCACACAACTGAATTTCATGAAATCTGTGCAGAGGTTATAACTCTTTTTTTCAATGACTCAAAGGTTCATTAAGTAAGATCCATCAATATAATAGTGCCTTGAGATATGACTTTAATTCATTCTGTGACCACGTTCGTCACTCAAAATACTGATATATCGTAAAACATCTGTGCCCATTGAAACGAATGGAAATACCACTAATCCGTTCCAGCCTCCCTGCAAAAAGCCCAACAAACATTTTAACAATGTGTTTTTTCTAGAAGGAAAACAATACTTTGCAGTATTATACATTATAAAAACATTTAATAATAACATGAATTAATAGAATGTACAGAATTAAATAGTCACTTGGACACAAATGTAGACTATCGACAAAGCAAGAAGTGGCTTGCTAACTAATATGGAGGGACAAATAAACACAAATGTGGGGCACCAAAACAAACCAGGAAGTAATCGACTAATTTACTAATGGACTAACAAACACAAATCTGGCCATTAACACATTTTTACCAATATGATTTGATCAACAGTTGAACATTGCAGAAGGCACACAATAGTCTATTACAAGTACCAATGCAATAGTTTGCTAAACAACATTTGGATTATAACTTAACTCTGTGCCTATTTATGAATAAATGTAACACTTAATCACGCTGACCTTGGTAAAAATCCTTGTGCCACTTTGTTTCACCTCCTTAAACTGGCCATCCTCAAATTTCTTTAGCCACACCCAGTCACCCTGGAGGAGAGGTCACATGTTAAATGTTATAGCGCTAATATTGAAATGTTGTTATAACTGATTGATTCATCATCGAGCTATTGTTTTGTGTTGAAGTACATGTTAAAATGCGAGGGGCTTTGGTTTAGTTCACTGTTCTTTACCTCAAAAACGGCAACATTGGTGGTCTCATGCGTCGCTGTGTGCATACTGTTCACTGAATGTGAGCGGTCAGCTGATTTCTCTTCCACAACACTCCTGGACTCACTCATATCCTCTAAAGTGATTTTCTGTGCATGAAATCAAATAAAAAATGTTGTCGAATAATGACAAGACATGGAAACAGTAAATAAGATTGACACATATGACTAACACATTTCACACTCAAATTCAAAACTATGAATATTTTAGAGTCTTCAAATAACCCAACACGTCGAGATTCATACCCCGAACATCAGAACTGTGAGGTAGACATGAGATCAATTCATACGTATAGTGCTCTTCTTTTTTATAAAATATCATATCATATCATATCATATCATATTATGTAGAATATTATGTATTATCACAAATTTCCTGTTGCAACACTTCCAATGGAAAGCTTCGAGACTTCCGAGCAGTCTTTCTCCTTTGTAATCTCAAATTCTGCCCATACAAGAGCGTGGGATGCAACATGGACACTCACCCTCTTGCTAATCTGAAGGTTGATGAACGTAAGATCCTCTAAAGTCAGCAGGATCCGATTTGGGCCTTTGACCAGTTGGATTTGCTGGAGTCTTCTCCTGTCAATTACATCCACAAAAAATGACAAAGTCATTTGATTATAGGAGACATGATTACACCAGTTCAGTAAATTAGCAGTGGAGACCTTTACCTGATGTATAAACTGATCAGAAGCCCAATTACAGCCAGAGCCAAGATTACTCCAAATACCACCAGGATGTAGGTGACCTCCACGTCTGCATAACAAGTTAGTGATAGATAGAGGCTCTAATGAATACCTTCAAGCAAAATCCCTTACCTCCTTTGCAGAGAGCACTCCTAACAAACCAGCAGCTGGAATCGGATGGTGGAGGAGACCCTCCTGGGAAACTAATAGACCTCCCGGCAAACCGAAGCCGCCCGGACGTAACATCCACCACGTAGGTTGGGTACAGCTGACTGCCGGCGTCGCTGGTGTCCAGGATGATGTAGCTGGTTTTGAGTTCACCTCTATTATCGACCAGGACCTTCTGGTTGAAGCCGTCGAAGGATATGTTTTTGGTAAAGAAGGCCAGGTTTGAGCCTGACAGAGGCATTCCGGCTCTCCTGGTCTTGTGGATGGAGTTGGCAAGGAGATAAACGCTGTTATAGATTGTGCCGAATAGTGGATTCACCTGCAATACAATGCAGATACTGTTAGTATGAGAAAGTCCAGGCCAGAATATTCTAATCTAGATCATGTGATTCCCCACCCTGTATGCCATTTTTATTTCGATTATGCTTCTTAGCTTATTCCTACCTTCTCGGCAGCCACAGTCAGCCTCACTTCCCCGCTCTCTTGGGCCCGTGTGTACGCCTCGTTGAAGGAAACCGGGTCTGAGATTATTGTGATTGTGAGCACGGCGTCATAGGCCTCACTCAGCTTGCGGTTGTTTTGCAGCGGAAAGTAGGGGACGTTGTAGGGCAAGCTGTAGTACAGGGCGTCGTAGGGCACGAAAACGTACTTGCCCGAAGTCAAACCCATTTGTTGGGCTTTGACGAGGAAAGTAGCCTGCTGCTCTCCTCCGAGCAGCACAGAGTGCATGCACATGACGATCACTGGTACACACACAGGGAATTCTATGTTAGGTCATTTTATCCAGGCAGAAGTGTTCAGTCACTTCGGAGGACCATTATGACTATCAACGCCTTATATTATATACAATATAGGCTACACAACAAACTGATGCTTTGAAATCAGAAACTAGTAAATCTGTTCAAATATTTTAAAAAGACGAATGGTAATAAAAATTGCTTGCAATATCTGTGTTTTTTAAAAGTGAAGACAATTTGCAATTTTGGTATTGACACATGAAGTCGATGCACAATTAGGCCAATTAAAATGATATGGTGGGCCGTATCTGGCCCCCGAGCCTTTGGGTTTGACACCTATGGCCTACATGGACTAAAAATTGAGTAGAATGTGAAGTTGATCCGCAGTTGCAGCTAAAGCCGCTCCCATTCTTCCGGGAAAACATTTGACAAGATTATCAGCCCCCTCACCTCTTATTTCCCCTGCGTCTTGGATCTTCCTCAGTGTGCTCTCAACTTGGCTCTCGTTGATACCCACAGACGTAACCAAGGCAACGGGAAGCCCCTTCTTCCTCATGGCAGCAGCCACTCTCTCCGCTGTGTCCATCCAGATGTCTTCATTGGATGACACCACCACGATGTTAGCCCACCGAAAGTGTTTCAACACCATGAAAAGTACCTCGGAGGGAAACGGCACTGTCCTGGAAAAGGTCGGGTATCCCGTAATGCGGTCCAGCTCAAAATTGACACACCCGTGGGAGAAGATGGCCTTGTCCCAGTTCTTTGCCAGCAGTGATGCTGCGGTACAGTATCCAGGATTAGTGGGGCCCACAAACGCATCCGCCATATTTTCGTATTGTATGAATTCAGTCAAAGCTTTGGAAGTTTCGCAAGGCTCCTGCAGGATGACAAAGTCGATCTCCAGGCCCAAATTCAAACTGAGGTCCTCGTTTATCCTGCTTACAGCAAGTCTTGCCGCGGCGGCCGGCAGCGTCTTGTAGAACACCGGGTCACAGTTCCAAGGCCCCAGGACGCCCACTTTGAATACCAAACAGCGGACACAGCAAGGGAACGTCAACAATCCAAGGAGGACCCATATGAGAAGGTTGTACAAAGACGGCGTCAGTAAAGTATGCCTGCTTTTAATTAAAGGCCCAAATGGATGGTTGGACTCCCATAGCGGTTGAAAATGTTGCATTGTCCTGGCTGTAAATTTGAGGTAGTGACGTTTTAGGTTCACTGCAGAGTAGTCATCTGAAAAGTAAGCATATATTTTAAGAATGCTCACCTTTGAAGCACAATTAAAATTAATAAAGTAATATAACTCACCTAGCTTCGCTTTTTAAGTCATCAGGGCACCTTTGCAGTCCAGGCGTCACCTCACCATCCTCGCAAGCTTACCTGTTTGCCCTGAGTGAGCTGGGAGCCGAGTCATTGCGCCTGAACCGCCAGGCTGCCAAGTGACAGGTGGGGAGACCAGGAAGCTGTTTGGAGACAACTTCAGCACCCTGGAGAGTTACTTACGCCCCGCAGCCACTGGCTTTAACTACTTTGCCTTCATGAGGTGGATCTGGATGACAACAAACAACTGTGCTCCTCTGCACTCATGTTGGAATTTCAAAAAACAGGTAATCCAAAATCCCGGTTGAAAGCAAAAAACACCTTAAAATACTGACAGAATTGTATTGGGTGTATTATATTATGAGAACATTGCCAGACACATGCTCATTCAATCCAATCCTCCAAAGTGACCGTGGGCCAAAACGTATACGTGTAACCCGCTAATCCATTTTCACTGAGGAGCATCCTAAGAGGATTGACAGCAGACCTTAGTCTAGTCCAAAAGCTTTTTTTTTTTATGGTGCAGCTGGAGCTCCAACAAGGCCTTTACTTTTTCTTATCATCTAACACACTCAAAAACTCTGATGTCATCACAACAGTGTATTGTATCTAAGCAAAGTTTGTCAAACTGTTTTTTCTTTGTCAATTATCAGAGTAAAATGCTGTGAAAATGTTCATTGTTTTGACATTTTGCTGTGGTTAACTAACATTATTTATTTTTTTTTATGCTGAAAGAACATGGAAGAAGGATCATGTGAAGACAAACTATAATCATTAAGAATTTTTAATTCCTGTTAAGTCATTGCCTATACCCAGGAGTGTAACCGTCATTTTAGAAGTGTTTTTGACAAGGGAAGAAAAATTTTACTGAAGTCAAGTGGTTGCATAAGTGTACACACCATCTTAAAGCTGCGTTAGGAATTAATTGTAGGGCAATTTGGGTTATCAGTGTCTTTGTAGAGATGGTCTTTAACGTGGATGTAGCACTCCCTTAACCACATGCCTGTAATGTAAAATGGAGATGCTGGGGATTGAACCCAGGACCTCATACATGCGAAGCATGCGCTCTACCACTGAGCTACATCCCCGTGCATGAGGCAAGAAATTCACACCTTTGAAAATATCTTGCTCAAAGAGCTGGGAGCTACACAGGAAACACTTGAACTGTGCTTTAATTGCTCTCACACCAGCAGCTCCTGCTTATTAAATGAATTGGAACCCAAAGAGGAGTGGGGGTAATTAAAAATAATGAAGGACTCTCCCTTCATGAGTCACGGTCCCCTGCGGATGGCTGCCGATTTTGACTGCGTCAGTCTTTTAGGATGCTTGTGAAAAGACTCCGCCTCAACTGATGAGGCGGGCACCTGACAAATGAGCATAAAATGGTTGCCATGGTGACAAACGTTACAAAAACAGTA
This sequence comes from Syngnathus scovelli, assembly GCF_024217435.2. Classification (NCBI taxonomy): domain Eukaryota; kingdom Metazoa; phylum Chordata; class Actinopteri; order Syngnathiformes; family Syngnathidae; genus Syngnathus; species Syngnathus scovelli. The sequence goes on from NC_090853.1 coordinate 9,001,318, forward strand.
TTCATCATAAAACATGAACAAGAATGTTCTGTTTCTAAATGAACATATCTACAAAGTAGACATGACTTGTGATTTTACAAATATTGAAGACATAAAAGAAATGTTAAATTCAGACATGGTAAATTTAAATACCAATATGTCATATGTTATATTTTCATATATTTTCTGATTGAATTGTCAAGATAATTCCAGTTTATATGCACAGAAACAGTTCTCACAGTCGCAAAATGATTCCACCTTTGTTGACCCTTATCCCAGGTAAGCCCATGAGCCTCTTAAATGTAACAGCTTGACATCACTGCATGCATGCAAGAATAGGACATGAATGATGACTCAGCACTGTCACTACCGAGCGAGCCGCAAACGCACCATAGCTCATGCTGAGGCAAATTTCACACATGCTAATAAACACAACATAAATATCGTGCATAAAATTAAAATTGGGTATGGATATTCAAATGGCATATGTCATCAGTCCATACCTAATCTAGAACTAATTGTATTCTGATTTTCAAGATTCAAGATTCAAGATTCAAGAGTTTTTTATTCGCCATGTTTGAGCGTGCCAAACAAGGAATTTGACTTCGGTAAATCACAGCCTCTGTTCAACATTTAGGTGACTAACAACAACACTCAGGACATGTGAAGAACGAAAGATATTCTCAAACACCCCCTGATCTTAAACTCCCAAGAGGGCAAGGAAAAACTCAAAACTCCAGCTAGGGGAATTACTTACTTACATTTTTGCAATGCCCACACTTGGGGTTTGTGGGTATGTAGGGTATGTGAACAAAGGAATCACTTCTACATCATTCTTAGAAAATCACGTCACTTCACTGATGAATATTTTGAGAACAGCACTGATGGATGGATGGATGGATGGATGGATGGATGGATGGATGGATGGATGGATGGATGGATGGATGGATGGATGGATGGATGGATGGATGGATGGATGGATGGATGGATGGATGGATGGATGGATGGATGGATGGATGGAGACTTTATGGTTTATGTATTTAAAATGTGAAATGATGAAAACATTGCCTGGTGTCTAGAACTCTTGATTCCAAAGCAATCACAAAATTCTCAGACAGCTGGAATATGTTACAACTAAACCAAAGTGAGCCCATGCAATACACAAAATACACGGGAAAATGAATCGCTTCGATTTTGCTTTGCTTTCCGGTAAATTAAATGGTTAAAAGCAGCTGCAATGCAGTCAGCCCAATGCCATAATAATTCAACTGCGGCGCTCTCTTGTGGCCAAACTTGAATATTGCTACTTTATTGAGGAGAACCAACTCCGGAAATATCGCGTCTAAAATTTATAAAATAAAAGCATTTAGGTAGGTAGGCAGGTAGATTGGTCGGTAGGTAGGTAGGTAGGTAGGGAGAGAGAGAGAGAGAGAGAGAGAGAGAGAGAGAGAGAGAGAGAGAGAGAGAGAGAGAGAGAGAGAGAGGGAGGAATGGATGGATGGATGGATGGATGGATGGATGGATGGATGGATGGATGGATGGATGGATGGATGGATGGATGGATGGATGGATAAGTGGATAGATGAACAGACAGACAGACAGACAGACAGACAGACAGACAGACAGACAGACAGACAGACAGACAGACAGACAGACAGACAGACAGACAGATTCACGAAATTAACAATTACTTTTGGAACAGTTAGTATGAAAGTGTGATTTATCTCACGCAACTTTCTCAAGTGCTACGGGGTATTTTACGCTGTCGGCGGGGTGAAACTGAACCTGGTATTTTACTTTGAAATAAAGAAAACGGAATTGTTTATATCTCACAACCTGAGCTTTCCTGTAGGCGGCACCTTTCGAAAGGCCAGCCAACGAGACGAGCCAGGCAAGAAGCAGGACTGAAAAGTGGGATGGGAGCATACGAGTGTCTCAGTTAAGTGTTAACGCCCGCTGGCGGTTCGTTCGTGCAGAGCGGAGCTGACGAAACTCATGAAGCCGCTTTGAGACTCTCTCCGCCCGGACACAGAGAAGCCCTGCTCAGCGGGGGTCTGGAAAATGGGAGCAGTGAAGTGAAGTGGAAAAACGGTCAAAAGAAGAGCGCGGACACTCTGGATGAAAGGCGAGTAAAAAGTTTACGTGAACTTTGAAAAAATGAAGTTGTTGTCACCACTTTTCCGGCTTCTTTTGTAGAAGACGCTCAAAGTTTTTGTTGTAGGAGTTTGGTTTAAAAAAAAAAAAAAACGCTTCGAGCTCAGTGGTCAGCTCAGGTTTCATTTGGCATCTGTGTTTTAAGAAACCGCCCACGGTGTGTCACCACTCAACTGACCGCACAATGTCACCCCAAGCTCGGACAACTTTATCAGGCATCATGCAAGACTGTGACATCCGCGAGGGCAGTTCAATTATCGATTCACTGAAGGTGATCTTCATCAACCAAACTGTATATCTGCCACGTACAAGAACGAGAAATCGGACTTGGAACCATTTGTCTTTACGCTTGCATGGGCTTCTCTTAAAGTGACTTTTTCTTAAGATAGTTTCTTGAGATGAGAGAGCTAACTTTACCAGACAGCGTCACTATATTGCGTGTGTTCAACACCGAGTTCGTGGATGTGATTCAAATACTTACTCAAATAAATGTGTGTTATGATTGAATTCAAACTTTTAAGCATGTAGTACAAGAAAACACGAATGAAAAATCTACAATATAAACATAATGGCTTTAAAGGTAAGAAAATATAAATATACCACCTTGAAACGCTATGGTTGGAATCATTAACTTGTGAAAATTGTAGACGCTGCACCGATCCGCCTGTCAATCTCACACTCCCATCATGTCCCCATTTGTGAACAAGACCACAAGAAGCCCAAAGATATTCGAACTCCTGCACTTGGGGCAGGTTCCCTGACCTGGAAAGCACATTCAAACTCAACCGTTTTTGCCTCTGAGGACCATGTCCTCAGATTTGGAGGTGCTGATTTCCATCTCGAGCGAGCTGCAAACATCTCCAGTGAGATTGACATCCAGGCTTGAAGAAGCCAACCGTACAACGTCATACTACTGAGGCCACAAAACTGGACCCCTCAACGTCTCTGGTCCTCCTAGAAATTCTGCGTTGATGTCGCTCTGAGCTCTCCGCGCCACTCCCAGTAAAAAAACACATTTCAGCCTTTTCAATCAGCAAATTTTAGTTAAGCTTTTTACCATTATATTGCAAATACTATTCATCCTTAAGACCTACTTTTTACACCAGATGGCATCAAGTCTCACTGTTTTCACTGACTCTTACATTGTTTTTCTTTTCTTTTGTTTCCTCGCATGTACAAATAGTTCTAACTGCAGGCGTGTCCGATTGTTTGTGCATTTAAAGGCACATTAAAAGTGGCTCATCAGGATTGAGCCTGTTATTCTTCTTATAATTACCCAGTACTCTTCAATCTGTGAGTACAATGAACAAAGGTTCAACGAGTTTGGTAGTAAATGAATACAGCTGTATTAATATTGACTGACCTTACATCATTTCTCTGTATCTTCAAGCAATTTTATTCCATGTATTTGCACTGATAACAACTCGATTATCACAGTCAGGGAGGTTAATAACCGTTAAATGGGTTTAATGCTTTTTATGCTGGTGGTTTTTGCTTACATAAATGCAGATGTCCCCCAGCGGAGTGAGGAAGTTGTCCTTTCACTTATCTTAGATAAAAGGTTCGGAAAGTGAGAAGGTGTCAGAGCGGATTGTTCACTGGGGCGGGGTGTTGATGTTCTCACTTCTTTCTGAGCGTGTGAGTTGAGGGGCATTTGGTGGAAACAGAAGATTTATTGGTGGGGGAGGCGGGGAACAGTACACCTGGTAGGGAATGTTCAGCACAGATGGAGAAAAGGTTGAAGGAAGGGTGAACATAAAGTTCCAACTGAGCAAAGTGATGAGATGCCTCGGTCATGTTCTGTACTTGAGTTACACCCACATGTCTTTGTGTTTAGTCAGCGAATTGCCACTTTTGTGTTTTGATAAGGAGGCGGGGCTGTCCAAGCCCTTCCTCTGTCATTTCAATGCCAATTGGGGTGAGCCATAAAGGCTTGAGAATTTAGGGCGGCTCAGCATTGTGAGATGTTCTTTATATGATGTCTCTTTTTTTGGTCACATCATGTTTTCAGACAGGATTTAGTGCAGCACTCTCCAACAGACAACCATTGTGGTTAACATCTATATGTTCACAACTACAGTTTAAGTGCCCGCTTGTAAAACTCACACCAACAGACCATGTGGCCGTGGAAGTCCAAAAGCTGACAGTTCGTTTCAGTGAGAGGCCATAATGATGACGTAAAAGGGCCTGTTGCATAAGCCCAACCTGTAGGCTTTATAGTTCAGGGGTCAAAAGAAACACTGCACAGAGGCACAAATAGTGGACTTTGAGCTACCGTGAGTATTGATCAACTAGTGGAACATTAGTCTTTGGCATAAAGTTGTTTAATAACCGGAGTACATTATTTATTGCATTACCTGTTAGGTGAGCAAACATTCATTTCTTAAAAGGGCTGGGCTTGTTATTAGCTGATCTGATCCCATGCCTTACAAACAATAGGCAGTGGAATTTTTCTTTTTGTCACTCACACACATGTACACATACATGCACGCATACATGAACATTCACACCATCATATGCGGGAATGTCACCTTGTCATCTTTCACACGTCCTGAGTGTTGTTAGTCACCTAAATGTTGAACAGAGGCTGTGATGTACCCAAGTCAAATTCCTTGTTTGGCACGCTCAGACATGGCGAATAAAAACTCTTGAATCTTGAATTGAACTCTTAGTGTCGGCACACAAGACAGGCAAGTGTACCCCGACACCATCAGCGACTCCCATAGTCAGTGTAGTATTTCTCACCATCCAAATGTTACTTTGCCAGATGTGGCTGTCGTTTTGCAAATGACTCTTAGCTTCGGCCTGCTATGTCACGGCAGGACGCTCAACCGTGACACTTTATTTCCCCTTGTAACTGTCACGAGTTACTCAAGCTTATAGATGAAAAAAACTTGTGGCCAACCCTGTGTGATGAAATAAAAGGACAATTTTATTTAGTTAGTCACTAACAAGAAGAAGCTGCAGTCACAACAATAGCCTCTTTTCATACTGTGTCTGTCAATATCTCCCTTCAAAACCATACAAACTGTGTGACGTAAACACAGAGTTGGCATCTTCTTTTAAAATCAATGCTGGAGAACATGATGTGCTTGATAAGAATTGACCTGGAACAGAAAGGCCTGGTATACTAACTAACTAAAAGCATTTGACCACAAATGAGAATTAAGTGTGTTATGATGTTTGCCTTTGTAGTTTGCGATCATCATTTTGACATGTTAGTGCTGTAACAAAATATGAAATTATTTTTAGACCTTTTATTTTGTGACTTGCATTTTGATTGGATCAGTAATTAAGTGCAAAGTTTGTTTAACTGTTCATAATGTTGCCGTGGTTCAGTAGGATAATATATTTTTATTATTCAGGTAATGAATGTAAAATATGAAAATTAAAGCCACAGTACATTATTGATAAGTTTTACATTTAGTTTAATTTGACTTTGTAAGTTCTACTGCATTGTTGTAAATAATGTGCTGTGTTTGCAGAACATGATGGCGCTCTTGCTTTGGCTTGGTCTGCCGTTGCTGGTGGTGGATGTCTGGTCCACCTCCGTCATGAACTGCCACCCGGGCTGCCGCTGCAAGGTGGAAAGCTTCGGTCTGTTCGACAGCTTCAGCCTGACCACGGCAGACTGTCGAGGGTTGGGCCCCGGAGCTGCCATGCCCGTGCCCATACCGCTGGATACTGCTTACCTGGATCTGTCCTCCAACGCCATGGGCCCCCTCACAGACACCATCCTGGCTGGGCCGGGCTACACCACCCTTGTTAGTTTGGACCTTAGCAGCAATCATATTACAATGGTGAGTATACTCACAACAACACTATGGTTGCAACAATGGTTGATTGTAACAAAATAGTTTTGTGGTCAGTTTCTCTTCCTCTGAAAAGTTTCAGTCAAGCATCTGTCCAGGTCTATCTCTACCCTGGATTTTTTTGAATGTCTTGGTTTTGTCACTGAAGATTCTTTTTACCTGTACAGGTAAGCCCCAATGCTTTGTCCAAGCTGCGTTATCTGGAGACTCTGGATCTGAGCCACAATGACTTGGAGGGCCTCTCACAGGGTTGCTTCTTTGGCCTTCCTCTGGCTGAAGTAGATCTCAGCTACAACAGCTTCCGGGACTTCAACATGGACGTGTTTGTGTCTAAAGTAAAAGGCAAACCCGTCAGCGTGGACCTATCACACAACAAGCTTGTGTCTATTTCCACAACACCACACGGAAAACTTGTACACATTCAAACCTTGAACCTAACAGCAAACCGTCTTTCGAGCGTACCAAGACTGGCGGGACTTGAGATACTGCGATACCTCAATCTGGACTACAACCCCATTATTGCCATTCAAAAGGGAGACTTTGTTCACTTGACAGATTTGGTTTACTTGTCCCTCAGCAGTCTTCATCAGCTTCAGAAAATTGAAGCCCACAGCTTTGAGGGCCTGCAGAGCCTCCAAGTGTTGGATCTCTCCAACAATCCCAATCTGAAAACACTAAGCCTGTCTGTTTTCACCGGACTGGACTCGCTGCAGGAGCTGAATTTATCTGGCTCTGGAGTGACGTCCTTATCGTGGGACATGCTCTCTCCCCTCTCCGCCATAAAAAGTATTATGCTAGGACAGAACATCCGCTGCTTGAGGACCCAGAAACAAGGCCAGTTTCACAGGCAGCTGGGTCAGACCCAACACTATGAGGTACTCAACTGCAACCGCAATGGCATTGTGTTGTAATCCTGAACATACGGTCCAGTCTGTTCTTTAGTCTTTACACCAGCACTGTGCCTTCCAATCGCATACATACCTCTTCCCCAAGCTTTAAGAGGTGTCATGTTGCCTTTAATGGATGATGGGCATGAAATGGTCAATATGCATCCAAAGCATAATGTCATGATAACATTCTTCATCTGAACACACATTAGCAATGTGTTTGCACTTATTTTCCTCACAAAAAAAGTAGGCCAAAGGTTCTTTATAGAACTGATGATTATGTCAATGGCATACAGCTTTTACCACCACATTAAGGCATTATTTTAGCCAATTTTTAAGATTATTAAGGGTTTTGGCTGCTGTTTTGAGTTAGATGCTAATCAGAAAGCATAAGACTTCTTAGCCTATAGTAAGTTAAAGACTGTACAAATTAGCTTACTTATACATTAAGGTATGAAACAACGGGTTCCACACCTCACAACTACTGCATTTTCAGAGCTCGGCATAGTGCTTCCTTAGTTTCTTACGATGCTAAATTAAGATAGCTGACAAGTTCATAATTGTCTAAATAATTATGCGACTGAAAGCAGGGGTTAACTAATAATAGTATCACCACCGTTTGCTTAGATATTGACTGCTAACCAACTTGTCAAATACAAAAACGACTATTTTTGTAAGCCAACTCATGGACACGTCCGAATGTGCGCTTTGTTGCATAAGGTCACCACATACCCTTTGACGAAGTGGCTACCTATATTTCATGACGTGAGAGGGAAACTATCAGGGACCACATTGACCACACTTCCGTTTTACTGTCCCCATTAAAGCATTACGTATGAGAAATGAACCTTTTCCTGTGGACTGAAGAAATGGCCAGGTTCAAGACTGCATTTTTGAATGTCAACAAAACATAACAAGGTTCTGGCTTTAAAAGTGTCATGTCCTTGTGCTGTTAATACGATCAGATCACGTACATTCAAAGATCCAGTGCAGAGATTTATATTTGTATGGACATCACAATGCTATATTTTTCCAAATGTGTAATAAATTGAGATTTTCTCTCTCTCTTCTGTCTCACATGTTAGGTGTGTCAGTCTACTCTGTAAATACTGGTAACAAAAAACACCCATGAGGAAAGACAGTGTCACCACTCTATATTTGTCATTTTGTTGAAAGTACATGTGTCTCAGGACAATGACTACTTCGCAACAGACCGGGTGTGTCTCGCTTCAAAATAACAAGCACATTTGGGTCTGAGCAGAAAATAAATAACGTTTGGGTCTGAGCAGATTCTACCATATATAGCGATATAAATGCAGCAGTCTTGATAAGATTCCAAGACAAAATCTTATTTTGCTTTCTAGTTGAGAGCAACAAACAGACCACTGGTGTGTAATAGATCTCAGAAACTGTTAAGTTAGCGCTAAGCCGGTGTACTGGAGTTTGGCATGTTAGCCAGCTAGTTTAAGTTGGTATCCTGCCAAGGTAACAAGCAAAGAAAGAGGCTTGAATAAATACAAAAGACCCTCCACACAAAGCAAACATTCACACGATGGCCCCTTTGTCTTGACAACACCCGAGGCCCCAAAAGAAGTAGTTCTCAAATAAACGTGTGGCTTTACAAGTTATATAAGAGATTGGAGATTTGACAACTAGCCCTTATTCATTTAAATGCTCGAGTAGGTCTTTAAGAAAATTACAAACACCCCCCCTGCCCTCCACCTGTCTCCCACTGGACTGTCTATTTGTGAAAGTGACTATTCTGTTGCATGGGGGAGGAGGGTAAGTGGGCCCTCAGTGAATGACCCCAATGCAAAAAGCACTTCCAGATGTGTGCGTTTTTTCCGCAAGCACTTGCATGTTAGGACTGAAGCCCATCCATCTCAACGTGCTCCTACACTTTCACCCACAACGCGCCGTTGCGCTAAACGATCCACATTAAAATGGGGTCGTTTGCGGAATTCACTGCAAATCAGCTTAATAAACAAAATCTCTTTTGTTTTAATTTGACTTGAAGCCAGCATATGTGGAACACAAAACATTTGTGGTGGAACACAGGGAAAGTATTTTTTATTTTCTATCAATCAAACTTCTATCATAACAGGGATTGCTTCACATGGTGAAAATAAAAAAATCACAACCAGCATAGTCTTACATTACTCTTATTAAAAACCTCCAAACAAAAGGCAGCACAGTCTCCAATGTGGCAGCAGCAGACTGCAAATCTCTATCATCTTTGGCTTTCATTCTTGTGTGACGGACAGCACGCAGTCAGCAGACCGCAGTGGCCTAACAGAACAATGAAATGACCACCAAGTACGGAGGAGCCTAACCACTGAGTGCTCTGTAAGTGTTCAGATTTTGAACAAACATGGAGCCAGAGTAGTTATTCCAACCTCCCATGTCTCGTTTTTGTGCTGGTTTCGTGATTTTTTTCCACCAAAGTCCACGAGCTGATGCAGCATTGTCATGTTGTGCATTCACAGTTAGACCAACAGTTTGCTGAACAAGATGGGGCAAGACTTTCGTTATCTTCCCAATGTGCCCTCCAGCAATGCGAGGACTGTGTTAATCTTATTTTGGGGCGACGTGACCATGCAGTTTTGTGTGGAGAAAGGTGTTTGGAGTGAATACAATGAATGAAAAAATAAAACTCCAAAACAATAGATTTTCTTAAATAAACAATATTCAGATTTTATTTTGGTTCACATATTTGTGCTTCCAAAGTATTGCTAGGCAGAATTCCATCCATCCATCCGTCCGTCGGTCAGTCCGTCCGTCCGTCCGTCCGTCCATTCATGAATTTTTTCCACAGTGGAGATATTTTTTCAATTCTCACTTTGCACTACATTTACCTTTCCATCTTATATGTACTTTGGTAGCGAGAGTATGTTTGCATTTGCACTGATGGTATTGATCCGAACGCCCACTGGCTCATTGGTGCAACGGTGATGAAGGACGCAGACGAACCGCATCAGCGTGTTGTCGCTTTTTTTTTTTTTTTTTTTTTTTTTTTTGGTCAGACAAACAAAAGCTCGGCTCATCTTGCAAAGCACAAAGACAGGCTTGTTCTGTGAGCCAGGATGTCTATGAACACAATGACACAAGGTTAAAAAGTGACTTTTTCCTAATGAAACCACTTAACTCTTTACTGGGTGTGCATTAAAATAATACAACATAACAGTCATATAAAATGTTGCATTGTTGCAGTTGACTTCATGTATCAGGCTTTTTTACATTCCAAACTGTCATGTTGGTGTAAAAAAATAAATAAATTAGGCAACAGTCCACTCCCTAAAACTATTACTCAGTATACATTAAGTAGTAAGTTGAAAACAAAAAAGACTTAAGCACTGAATAACCTTTGAGTTTGTTCTGATCATATCAATATATATTTAAAAAAGTGCAAATACAAATATTGCACAACAATATCACTTTAAAACATTTTTCAAATCAAATAACATTAACCAAAGTAAACTCGGCCACAATTAATAGTCTTAAATGGTGTCTTTGTTGACACAAACATGAAACACCAGGCATAGATAATTAACTCGTATATAGTTCCATGTATAATAACATTTCAATGAACTTAGACGCCCACATTAATCAGCAAAAGTGACAAAACCAATTTGAGTTTTCTACCAAATTATTTCTTTCTTTTCAATGCTGTGCACACATTGGAGATGGCTTTCTCTCTCTCCTCATCTTGAATGTGCACAGTTGCAATTTCCACTAACGTACTGTGATTGTCGTGTTGATTTTATTCCACAGAGCATGACCTGTATTTTGCACAATCAAGCTGAAACAGCCTCTTGTATGTTTCTCAATTTCTAAATGGAATTATTTGTAGGCTAAAATGCTGACTTTTATGCAGACACAGTCATATAGATGACAGCTGTTGTTTTTCATAGTCTGTTCATCCATTTTCAATACTGCTCTTCCTGACTTGGGTCACGGGGTGAGCTGGTGTCTCTCTTTTAGGTAAATATTGATTACTGCCATGTTTTATGTAAATGAATCACTTTGTGCCAACAGCGACTGTGTGAGGTCATGTGACTGCCTGGCTGAGTCATTAGATTTGCGAGACAGGGCACGAGCAATATAAATACCTGTGGATCAAAATAGAAGTACGTAGTGAGTGTAATAAAGAAAAAAATGTAGCCCTTAAATACCAAAGTTTGCTCACCTCTGCAATATAGTCTCCAAGGCCACCTGGTTTTGTTTCTTGGATTCAAAGTTGACATTTCTGTAGGCCGCCTTCATGTTGAGTCAAGTGGAGAAATAATAATAGTTTTTGGGTGTGTCTATTGAGGACCAGTGGGAGTTAACAAAATGAAAACATTAGTTAGTACTTGTAATAGTTTCCTGCATCTTCATTCCATCTTGCGATGATCTCAAAGTGGAACAGATATGACTTGCATGTTGAGGCATAACAGCAACAAGTATGCATGCTCTATGGTTTCTTGACTTTTTGAGATGGTGTTGTAGATTAACCTAACATAGGCTACACCCGCCATTCAAACTCTTTCAAAAGAAGTCCAACTAGGTGAAATAGCAACACTTCTTGCGATCTTAATCACAACTCTGAGCTGTAAAACTGCTTCTTATCAGTTCTCTGGAAAGAATGTGATCGGTTGAGGCATTTTCACAACACTATCAATTTAGATTAGCGAGATTTCACGCAGATGTATTCTCAAGAAGTACATTGTGCAAAGAAAGAGGTAGTTAGATCGTCCAGTGTACTTAATTATATTTACACTGGTTATGTATTATCATGTGTTCAGATATTAATTTGTTTGGATTAAACTTTACCAAGGCAATATTCATTTTGAAATATCAAAAGGTGAAAAGTGATAACATTTGATTTCGTAATACACTTCATTCCAGATCAAAATGATGAAATGGTCATTTTAAGGATTGTAACCATTTAAATGTCAGGTTTAATATTTTTAATTACTATTTTTTATTCGAAAAAAAACCCCTGCTGCATTACTTTCTTTGCAATTGTCTTGCTGACCTCACGGGGAGTTTCCAGGAGTTAAGTGGAGTCATTGTTATGATTCATTCGTCGTTTTCTGTCCACCATCTGGTTTCCATCAGCAGTTAGGCGGGTCCATCTGAAGGTTTTCCTCCAAGGATGCTTGCGTATTCATTTGCTTTTTATTGCTTTTTCCCCTCCAACTGTCTTTTTGTAGTCTCGAGCCAAAGTTCCATAGCTGCAGCCACAACCTGAAAGATTTGAACAACACAAAATAACACTTCGAGCTTAGCATTCAAAGCTGGCAAATGCACTTGGAGTACAGTCAAATAAAGTGCATTACTCTAATAACATATTGCCCAAGTCATTTTCAACTTACTTTTACCAGAGGATTGAACAACAACAATAGTCAAAGTCAAAGTCAAAGTCAGCTTTATTGTCAATTTCTCCACATGCCAAAGACACACAAAGAAACCGAAATTTCGTTCCCCCCTATCCCATGGTGACAAGACATGGCTCACAACAGACAAACAAGTAACAAGTATAACAAAAGCGTGCTGAATAAATAATGAATAAATAACACAACAATAAATAAATAAATAAATAAGAGGAGCAGAAAAAAAAGGAGCAAGTGCGCGTACAGCAATAAATGTTTGAATTAATAAATGGAAGTATAATTAGCAACACATTTAAAAATGACTGTTTAAATTTACATAAACTTTGACAATGGAGAGTTTTGACTCACAAAGAGGTCAGACATGAAAACACACACACACACACACACACACGCACACACACACACAAGGATTAGTGAGCTGAGGAATCATTCTTAAACTTGAGAAATGAGCAAACGAAGCCGCTTCATTACACATCCACATTTTTTACCTCTGGATTATTACGCTTGAACCGACCTACCCGCGAGACTGTCGAAAACTGGAATGGCGTCTCAAAAATGTTATTTGCTACACTATCTGACTTATATGGATGAAACCCGTTTCTAAATTATAATTTGGGTATTTAGATTTGTCTGAAAGTTACAAGACAGAGACAGAGACAGAGACAGATACAGATACAGATACAGAGACAGAGACAGATACAGATACAGATACAGATACAGATAAAGATAAAGATAAAGATAAAGATACAATACTGTCACGGATCGGAATGGAGCAGGGCGACCAAATGCAGCTTGGACCAGGGTTTATTGGGGGAAAAGTAAGTTGGTAGGGAGGATGAGGGGACAAACCAAGGGAACCGACAAACTAACATAACTTCCTAACAAAACCAACAACAGGACTGACAGACAGACAGAAACGGAACTGACCAACAAAGAAGTGAGACAAAAAGACATCAAAGATCCAACACAGTAACACAGGACTTAAATACGAGACAGGTAACGAGAGGCAGGGGACTGATTAGTACACTGATTGTGAGTAGACACAGGAAGGGAGGGGCGAGTACACAGACGCGGACAGAAACCATGACAACCTACACATAATAAAACAACCGGAGACGAGTCTTGACAAATACAATACAATACAATACAATACAATACAATACAAAGACAATACAAAGACAATGAAAACAATCAATTGAAACACAAATTGATATACAGTAGCAGAATAATAACAGAAAGATACTGCTGTTTTGTTTAGCAACAGACTTCAGATGAGCCCAGTAGTTAACTGTGTAGAGTAAAGAAGAAGGAGAAAGTAGAGTTTATTCTCAAATTTATGTCAGATCAATTTTGAAATGTAGAATCAATAAAAATGCGCAATATTTTCATTGGCAAAACTTTTTGGAGTTCCTCTTCGTTGTCATTTCAAATAAAAAAATAGCCAGTCAACAAATACAATAACTCAATTTTGCTGAGGTATTTATAAATACTGAACGTCTGCTTTTATGTCGCCATCCGGTATCTGATTTGGCATACAAATGTAAAACCCAGATGTAAAGAGGGATACTTCTGCTACTATAAAATGATTCAACTGTACTTGCATGCATGCGTGCCAGCTTCTTGCAGTCAAAATCTGAATTCTTGCCCCCTCTAGTGTAAAAGATCGGACTTACATAAATGTCAGTTTGAACAAAACTTTATTCTTTACGTCTATAAAATTATATAATCAATATGAATAAAAGAATAATAGCTCATTTAAGTTGGTTTATATTTAACAGCGCAATATGCTGTGTACACCATAAGATTAACAAATAATAAATGTTTTTTCTAACATGGTGTTTAAAATACCAAAAAGTAGAACAACGATCATCAGTGAAGTAATGTTCCAGTTGAGAGAGAATAATTTTATTTTATTTTATTCATCATTATAAATAGCACTAAAATCAAATGACAAGTACAGTACTAGAAATGGGCATTCTTTTAAATTATCAATCCCTTCTTTTGTAATACATTTAAAAAACATACAAACCACCAATTGTTAAAAATATGAGACTGTTTAAACCTTTTTGAAGTATCACATTATCATTCTACAGTATCTACAAATACTTGAGAGGCAAAGTTGTAGAAAAAAAAGAATAAATATAAATAGTATCATCACTCAAAAGGATGGGAATTTTCTAAGTGTTTGTGTCCAGCACTGTTGTAAATAAACATTTTAAGTTTGCTACCGTCGTTCCTATGAATTTTCATTTCATTATGAATGTGCTAAAAGACACGTTTGCAATCTCAGCAGCCGAGGATAAAGTTGGTTTTCAGGATACGTAGGACCTTCCTTGCACTGTAACTGTACTCATACTGCTTTTGGTCATGGAAGAAATACAAGAATCCTGAAAAATGACAATAAAAAATATCCTTAGAAAGTTCACTTGAGTGAAATTGAAGAACACAGAAAAACAAGTCAGTACCGTAGTGATAAACTGCAGCATCAACCTCCTCGTCCATTCCGGGAAAGTCTTTCTCTATGGAACGTGGGTAGCCCCTGTCCATGGTGCCTCTTGCGTCATCATAACTGAGAATTCAAAAACAATATTTATGATATAGGGTAGGATAAGATAGGATATATGAAACGATTTGATACGATGTGATGCGGTGCGATACGATATAACACATTCTAATACTGTCAGTGATTGAGAACAATTTTCCATTTGAATTTCTGATATGTTGCTGACCTACATAGTTTGTTTACATAATATATTTAAACAAAACACTACTATTGTCACATTACACTACCTCCAATATTGTTCATCATGAAAGAGCAGAGTTTTCCCTGTGTCTTTGATGTAAACAGCCGCATCCAGTTTCCTCACACTCTTGGGAAGTCCCAGTTTGTGTATGTACTTTGGATAACCATCCAAAAGATTGTATCCATTCAAAGCCCACATGCGGATACCTGCCCAAAAGCACAGCAAGATTGTGATTCAAATTAATGAATTCTTTAAATCATATGTAAACATTTTTTAACTCACCGCTAAAAATGATAACCTGGTCCTTCTCTGGGTTCTCATAGGCTGCATCCACCTTGTTGGGGAGGGACGGCCATGTGGACTTGATCAGTGTGATAAGGGGTTCGGGCATTTGGGGGTGAATGCGCCAGAAGTACCTGCAATATTGATACAGATGATATACGTACATACATACATACATACATACATACATACATACATACATACATACATACATACATACATACATACATACATACATACATACATACATACATACATACATACATACATACATACATAAATACATACATACGTATGTAAGTACGTCCTTCCGTTCGTCTACAATATGTTTGCGCATGGACTCACTCGTCTTTGAAAATGATGGTTTCGCCTCGGAGTTCTGTTGCAGCATCAAAACTCAAATCTGGGTCACATTTTTTGGGGGCGTCCGGCTTTGGCTTGACTTTTTTGTGGTCTGGGTTGGGGCCTGAGTATTGAAAGAAATTAAAATTTTGAAAAAAGGCAAAATAATCAACGCTGGGTTGGTCAAGTATGATTGCTTGTGTCGTCACCATAGAGTGTCTGGATGCCTTCAACATCATCCTCAGCGAGCGGGTACCCTGTTGCGTATGAATAGATCGGGTACATGAGTGCGGCCGGGTCCGAGGAGTGTCCCATACCGAGGGCATGGCCCAACTCATGCGCTGCTACAATGTACAGGTTGTAAGCTGTGATGAGAAAATTCATACATTAGTCACCTTTTCCTTTCCTGAAATGCTACCGCTACTTCACAGTAAGTTATCAACCTGATGAATCTTTGCTCCAGTGCTCGTCCTCGTCGAAGTGGGTGTCTCCACCGATGCCTTGGCCCGGTGGGTAAGCGTGAGCCAGCAGCCCATCAGGACCGTCAAAAGGGTTATAGTCGCCATGTTCTGTGGAGCATGAGCGGATTTAGTTACAATGACCAAAATCAGAATGAATGTGTTGATACATTCGCTTTAATGTGATTTCAGTCAAGCACTCGATGTGCAACATTTAAATTTTCACTCGCAAACAGCCATTGAGAGTGCAATTAACCTTTAATCTGGTCTCACTAGTAAATTAGAATGAATGCAACCATTTTTGGTGAGTACCTTTCCTCCCAAAGCTGATCATAATATCAGCAGTGCCATAGTACAGCTTCTTAAAAGTCAATGGCGTCACAGCGGACCACACATTGAACGCTGTGCGGATGGCTCGGTCCACATCGGACTTCTTCAAATCTGGAGTGTAATTTAAAATCCTGAAACAAATGAATGACAGACTCTTAAAACTGTTTTCATACAGATTTACATCTCCGGGAAGCATACCTGAAAGTCACAATGTTATTTTTCCATTTGAGATCCCCAGGGAAGTGATTGTATTCACCGATGTCCGGGACACCGCATCTTGCTTGAGTCATCAAGTCTAATGTGTTATCATCCAGACTACCTGTCACCTGCACAAGGGGCAAAAAGACGCAAAACTTGACTTCATGTTGCAAACTAAAGTTCAACCACATGTACTTTAAAAGCTAACATTTGCCAGAAATGTCAACATTTTCAAATTTTGGGGGGGTGACGTCTCAAAGGCACCTAAAGTTGATATTGGACACAGTTTCTCACCTCAAGTTTGAAGAAACTCTGCATTTCCTTAAGTGTGGACTTAAAATCTCCTGTCCTCTTCTGACTTTGCAGACCAGCCGGAAGGCCATAAAAGCGTCGAAGGTACTTCTGTGTATGTCAAAGAGATCATGAATGTATTGACGATAAGGAGCTCAGACAGCCTCGGGTCTTACCTCAGCTAAAAGCCGCTTGTCTTTTTCCTGGGCAAGCAAAGGCCCAGCCAGAGAGGAGTGAATGGCCAGCGGCAGGAGCAGCCAAAATAACATGATGGCTATCGAGCAGTTATTGACGCTGAGCCTCTCTAAGGGGTATTTATAATGCTTGACCTCCTCTTTTTTTCCCCTTAAAGGATCCAAGTGATTCATGTAAAAGCACCTCACCACTTCCTCCTAACATGTTTGTCTGAGCGCCTGTTTCTGAAATGCGCCGGTCTGACTCAATCAGTGTACCCAAATGCCAATGTGGCAAAAACATGCTGATGTTGCATTTAATGGTGGGACACATGAGATAAAAATAAACAGATCTGTTTTCTTTAGTTAACAAGAAAAAATGTAGTGATGGGAATGACTCGTGATTAGTTTATTAGGCAATCAGACAGCTGCAGTTGAGCCAGAAGTGATGTCACAAAAGGAATAATATGTGTGGATCATCACTTTGAATCCCACATACATATACACACTTCGACTACTGTGCTAAACTACGCAAATGAGGACTCGTGTAAAAGGGATATAGTTGCTGATGCGGCACTTTTTAAAGAAACTCTGCTCTCATGCACATTAATTTGTGACATTACATCATAAACTATGCATATGCTGTGAGACTTATGTTGCCTCACTATTAATGGCCCTGGGGAGCTGTAGCACTTTATGAGACTTAATAACGGTATAAAATGCAAAATTCAACGGACTCCAACTTCTGCTACTTATACATTTTGTTACTGGTATGACTTTTTATTAAATGGCTAAAGGTTTATAGTTTTGTTAGTGATTATTCAACGATGCCAATGATAATAAAGTTGTGTCCAAGTCTATTATTTGGTGTTCTAAGTACAAATTATGTTTCATTATGATTGCAACCTGACTTGAGCATACCAAGAGAGGCATGTTCACCACGTTCACTGGTAGGCATTTTTTAATATATACGCCAAAATAAAATCTGATTTTCAGAAACTAACGGTTCTGTTTAAAAGCTCCATAATGGCGTTTTCAGTTCAAAACTGTCTTCACTCGTGCGAAACTTATCTGGACTGGGCTTTGGTGAGAAGTTGGACTCAAAATATCACATTTGACACAGGATGCTATTATCCTCTCCATGTCATTACCAAATGCTGTCTCCACACTTTGGTTTTATGTTTTGGAGCAATATCGCTGCTTGCTGGGGACGGTGTGGACCATGTGACTCATTGAGGGGAAGTTGGCCGTCAGGGGGAATTTGGATGGTATTTTAAAATGGTCCCTGACAAATGCACACATGCTGTGTGAGTTTGTATATGTGTCTGTGTGTGTGTGTGTGTGTACGTGTGACCTCTTTTCTGCAATCCTGGATGACATTCCAGCCCTACAGTGTTTTTGCACATTCTTTTATAACATGACTGCAGACCTGAGGGTCCCTAACCGTTGCATTATTAACATAGCAAGCATTAAAATGTTCACCATGTAGGAAAGTCATAGAACGCCTTAAGAAAAAAAAAATCTCCATTTTCAAAATTGGTCGAGGTCAAAGTTCACCCAAATAAATGTCAAACTATACTCATATCTTATATTACATGTTCAGATGAGTGCATCACTTAAAATAAACGCAATAATCAATTTTCAACACACCTCATTTTAAAGCTGCTGATGTGCATTTTCAAATTCTATGATTGTGTCCATATGTCTTCAAGTGATGATGACATGATGACAAGAGAATAAACAATGTTACAAGTTTGTTTGCCGGTTACTGGTTGCTGAGGTCTGCAAAGCTTTGTTTTTATAGTGCATCACTTCTTGTCTGCATATCTTGGAACTTTTTATTCGCTCCATCCCCACAGCCAAAATGTGCCTAGGTCCTCACATTTCCACTTACCACAGCTTTTTCTACAGCAGTGTTGCTCTACATAAGTAACGTAGTTTCCCATAACCCCTTTCTGAAAACACCCAAGTATGTAGTGTGAGGGAGTAATTGTATCACTGCTGTGTCAGAAAACAATGCTGTAAGACCGATGCTCGTCATGCTGCTTGTAAACTGTGTAGTTACAGTCAATGAAACGAGGATTTCTGCAGTTATTGAACAGAAGCTAGTTTCCACAGAAGATTCAAGTACACAAAAACACTTTATTTTGTACTTCCAGTATTCAGCATGCTTTTGTTTTGCTGGATTCTCAAAACAACAACAACAAATGGCTCAGTATTTTTTTTTTTAGCAGGTATTCTCTTAAGAGCCCCCCCCCCCCCCCCCCACACACACACACAAACACACACAAACACACACAAAACGGTTCCTGTGACGTCACATAGAATCAAGGCCATAATGGCCCTCAGAACAATATCCAACAGCCAATTGAAAAAAAACACAAGAGGGCAGCAAAGATTTAAAGGTGACTGCAGTCCTCTGGTCCTGGCTTAGCTCCTAAGGAAAGAACATCCGTCATTTATATTGCAGTATTGACATAACTGCCACGCAGACTTAGTCATAAAAAATGTAATTAAACCATAAATCTGTACTTTTCGTCTCTGAGTTGATTAGTTATCACTAATACCACAGCACAGCATCATATTGTGTGAACGACCTCAACCACTACAGCAAAATGCATTGTACTCAGTCAAAACAGATAAAATTGGGAATTTGATTTTTTTTCTTTAACTTGAATGCAATTAAACTTAAATAGCAACCACTTAATACAATCCACTAATAATGACAGCAATGACTTGAAGAAAACTTTCAGTTGTCTGATATTGCTCCATGATAGGAGGAAAATATCAGTAACGACACTCGGTATGATGCAGTGCAGTTACACACCACTGTGAAAAAACAACAAGAACAACCACAAGAACATGTGGTAGACTTTTGTCAGAAAGGTTTCAATGTACAATGTAAAAATATTACAGGCTACAAATGTTACACTTCATTGTAATCTCCTATCTATCCTCTGTACCAGTTCGAACGGGATGACAGAGCTGCAGAGAATCCCCAAAAATGTCTTCCAAGTGTGCAAGAGAAAATTCCCAAAGTGTTTTGGACTCCAGGGACTTTGAAGGGAAAAACATTGTTGTCTGGATTTGAAATAGATATTTTATGACAGTAGTCTTGTAACTTTTCCAACATACATAATATGTTGTTAAAATAATACCTCTGAGACAATTTGTCAGAATTGATTTGAAAAGAAAAAAAACAAAAACAATTTGCAACACGCCCTAAACCACATATTAAAGCTGTTAACAAGTATCTTCTTAATATGTTATCATTTTAGCCATCCTGTAAGTCCATCATGACACAATGAACACATTCTGTGTGTGGAAAAAGTCATAAATGAGTACAAAACATTTCATATTACAGGATATCAAACTATGACACCATATTTTTTGACAAGTCAAATTCATGATGTAGTTGGTGGCACTTGCGTTTAACCACTGCTTGTATGCAGCTGCTAATGTTGTCAAATGACTGGAATATGTGACATCAATTCAAATGAAATATTCTTTATTTTTTCTTTTTTCAAGAATATGCAACAAAATTACCAGTGACTTCTTCTCATTTCATACAGCGGTGGCAGTCTTTGGTTATGTTTAGAAAGGGTGGGTTTTATTTTTATTCCACTTTTAGGCTTAACATGACTTTACTAGAGCTTCTGTGCTCCAACCGTGAAACCAGAATGACAGAAATTCCTCCTACAGGAATGCGGGGCTCAAATTGCCCTGCAGAAGAATGTTAATGGTCCTAGAAAGGCCCACAATAGCCCATCAACCTTAATTGTGGACTCAAGTTATGATGGAACCGCCCAAGTCTGCCTGCAGAAAAAAAGAAAAGTGGCATCCCTCTCTCTATCTGGTGAGATAAGGTTCAGACCAGGCACGTGATGGGATTATTTTGGGAGAAGCTCATTTGTTGATCTGGGTTGGTATCTAAGTGCACCTTGATGTTAATAAAATGCTCTTATTTTCTTTTCTTATTTTATTTTGATTTAAACCTACTGAGGATTTGCCTTGTGGATGAATGGTACCACAGAAATTAACTTGACTCGCTTGTGTCTGCTAATTTTAGGCAAGACCAAAGCTAGCGTAAACCAGGGTGCGGCAGGCAGCCAATTGCAGGGCGCGTTTAGACAACAAATACGGAGAACATGAAATCTTCAATGAGCCACATGTGTTTTGGGAAATTTGTAATATTTAGTGGGCTGTTGTCACAATTAGTTCTACATGTAATTATTGAAATGACCCAAATAGAATGCAATAAATATGTAATATTTGATTGCTGGTTCAGATAAATTGTAAATATTGTGAGTCACAATATATTTAAGGTCAGAATTTATATAAGATATCTTTAATCATTTACATTTAACGCACGTTTATTGCTGGCCATATCATCATAGAAAGTGACATGATTTACTGCAATATCGATATAGTTCAAATGTTGTGGCTTTGTTCTCCTTGGCTTCTTGCCTCACCAACTCCTCCCTTGTTGCAAGTAAGATCTGAGGCTGGTCGAGTCGTAGAAGAGTTTAAAAGCCTCATTAAGCACAAGTGGCATCTCTGTGTGCTCAAATGAACGTCATGGTGCTCTCCATCTGGGTTTTGCTTTCATTCATAGCCGCCCCGGGTTTGGCGGCACCCACGTCCATGCCGCAGGAAGCCACCTCTCTTTCCCCTACTGAACACGCTGACTTGAAAACGGCCACAGTAAGTTGGAGTTAAGATGCACTTGACAGGACTGTATGAAATTTACCCTACAATTTTGCTTTTGGTAATAACAAAACCATTGTTTTTGTGAAATATGTTGCAAATCAAGGGACATATAAGAGGTAAGTAAATGCTGTTCTCTCTAAATTATTTTTTTCCCATACTTAAGCACATTTCTTATTCATTTACTTTTCATGCAATGGTGCCTGAAGAGAAAATGTGTTAAAACTCACGATTTCCTGTATGTCTGAATGTGGTGATGTCATTTAAACAGCAATGCGTTGAGATACGACCAAACTTTTTCTAGATACGAGCCATCTTTTGGCTGGTTTTGTACTTTGACTTGGGAGCAAAATATGATCAAGCGCCACATTGAGGCAGCATACTCAACTCACTTCACGTCAAGAAGCAATTTGACAGACCATTGAGACAATATATAAATATTCACAGTTATAAATTATTTAGCTTAGTTTCCTGAGTGAGTCACTTACCGTATTTTCCGGACTATGAGTCACAGTTTTTTTTCATAGTTAGGACTTAGGGAGCGACTTATGTGGGAAATGATTAATACATTATATAATTTCACATTATTTTCACACTAAACCGCATGAGGGCACTCTAGGCCTGTGGAATAATTGGAACTGCAACTGACGATGAGTCTGATGTAAGCCACGTAGAAGAGGAAGGCTGCATCTTATACTTCCGGGGTTAACGGAGTTGTTCATAAGTGACACAGAGGACGAAGATGTCATTGGATTTAATGATTTGGAGTGACACGGCTGGTTCAATAAACTTGTTATTTATGTTATAGTTATTTGAATAACTCTTAATATGCTACGTCAGGCATGTTCTCAGTTCCTCATTTATGTGTTTATGTAACGTTAGCATACCGTATCGTTCAACTTGTTGTTGCCTATTCATGTCTGTACTTGGTGTTGGATTTTGTCAAATAAATTTCTCCGAAAAATGCGACTTATACTTCGGTGCGACATACATGTGTTTTTTCTTCGTCATTATTATGCATTTATGACTGGTGCGACTTATACTCCGGAGCGACTTGTAGTCCCGAAATACGGTAGTTGTGAAACTGTTTGTTTTGAGTCTGTATGATTTATTGCCACCCTTGATCACCTCACACCCACTAAGGGTCCTGTTTTTGTGTCGAGCCAAGTAAAGCGCAAGGTTTGATTTACCTGCCTGTATGGACAGAGTTTTCTGTCTTTTGTCTATATTTTTGCCCATGAAGAAGGGGCGTTTGCACTTTTGAGCTCCTTTGCAAGCTGGAATGTAGCCATTTCCTGGCTAATCATCATTTCCATTTAAATCTGCACATTTGAAGTAGACATACATATGCTTGACATTGCAGAAGCAGAAATACAGTAGACTCCTTAGGTCCTTTCATGACATTGGCATGCTCAAAGTTTGTTTACGCAGATAAACTACAAGATCTCCCCTAGTTGATGATGTTGTCAGCTGAGCATGTGACTTGGGTAATTTGACCGTTATTACTATTGTCATTGTTGCAAATCCAGGTTTCTATTCTAGAGCTGTTCAGGTATACCTAATGAAACATCTTTGAGTGTACATGACATCAGACGAATTCTGCGAGTGAAAATATGCTTTGATGTACTGTAGGAATACCTTAAGCACTACTACGATCTGCGAGAGGAACCTGCAGGAAGCTGGAAGCAGAGCGGCCTATCCTTTGCATCCAAGTTGAAAGACATGCAGACGTTCTTCGGGCTCAACGTAACAGGAAGGCTGGATCGGGACACACTGCAGGTAATGAGGAAGCCTCGATGCGGTGTTCCAGATTCTGCTGAGTATAGCAGTCACATCCAAGGTGCACGATGGAACAAGAAGCTCATCACATACAGGTAAGAGAAAATAGAAAATAATTTCACATTTTATTGAGTAAATGCCTTGATACCACCCATACGTTATGATATGACAGTCCTGTAATAAACAATCACTTTACAGTAAAAGCTCCGCATATTGTTTTTAGGGTGTTGAAATATAATAATCGCTTTGGAGGCCGTAATATGCAATACAATTATTTTAATATATAATAAGATCAGAAAAAGTTTTCAGTTCAGTGGCACCAACCTCATACAGAGTCCAAGTCAAATTCAAAGCATCCATTTTAAACACTTAAACACAAAACCTGAACTTTATAATCTGCATGAAAGCATTCATTACGTACCTGCAATTTTATTGTGGTCCTAAATTGTCCATACATGTATGAATGTTTATCTTCTGCGTCTGGCGACCAGTCCAGGCTGTAGGTCTTTGCTCAAAGACAGGCAGGGATAGATTTCAGATGTGACCCTCTTGAAGACAAGCTTGATGGACTGTGCACAACTGAAATCTTTAAAACCAGCTGAACTCCACAAAACTACAAACCAGTTTGTGATGGGGCCACATTCTGATGGTGAGCCAATTAAGAGTTTGTCATGTTTCAGGATTGGCAGGTACACCAGAGATATGCCTCGAAGCACCGTCGACTCCCTGCTCAAATCTGCTTTCAGCATTTGGGCCCGAGCCAGCGGTCTGACATTTGTCTGCTCGCAAAACCGTAACACTGACATCACGGTGGAGTTTGTCACCCAGGGTGGGTTTGGTTTGAGAATTTAAACATGAATTACACTTTTGTTATTCACTGACTGCTTTATCAACAAGACAAACCAAAAACATTCATTGTCTCTTCAAATGAAAGGTTTGGATTTGCGGCACCGGTCTTGGAACTGTACTATATGTTGTATATCTTTGTTCTGGTTTATATCATGTAGAACATGGTGATTCATATCCATTCGATGGACCCGGTGGCTCGTTGGCGCATACTTTTGGTCCAAGACAGGATGTTGCAGGAGAAATTCACATTGATGATGATGAACTTTGGGCAGCAACAGGGACATCTGGTTGGTTCTTCTCATTCAATCCTAAAAAGCCAGGGACTGGTTTCATCTTAAAACACAACAATCTCTTTCATGTTGTTCTTGTCTGTGTAGGTTTGAATCTTTTTGTGGTGGCCGCACATGAATTGGGCCACATGCTGGGTCTAAAACACTCAAGGAACCCAGCATCACTAATGCACCCCAACTACAAAGTCTCTCACTCAGGGCCCAACCTCCTATCCAGAGAGGATGCCACCAATATCAATGCACTTTACCGTAAATTCATCCATTAGTCTTATCAACATTTATAATCTTCAAACCTGGTCCTAAAACATCTGCTCGTGTGCATGTCAGGTCCACCCCAAGATCGCCCAGATCACTTTTCAAGACTATTCCCTCGACTGACACAAAACAGATGTGCTCGGGATGTGACATTCGATGCCGTCTCCACACTCGGGGATGCCACCATCTTTTTCAAAGACAGGTGCAGTGGCCATTTTTGTCGCTCATTTTTTACGATCAACCTTAAACCGAGCACATTGTTCCCATCCAGATATCTTTGGATCAAACACAATCAGGCACACGATATCAAAGAAGGTCCGATCACCAACTTCATGCCCAAGATAGAAACCAGCATTGATGCTGCTTTCTGGGTGCCACGCAGGTCGACTGCTTACCTCATTCGTGGTAAATCACTTTTATTATATTGTAGTCGGAAAAGTTTTCATTGTGTATGTTACAAATTTCCTCCCATATGTTGTGAAAGAATCAATGTTCTGGACGGTGAAAGGCTCCGTCGTGAAAGGAAAGCCCCGAGCTCTGTGCCACTTTGGCTTTCCTGCCTGGGTGCAGGATGTTGATGCCGCAGTGCACATCGCCAAAACAGGACGCACCCTCTTCTTCATGCATGACATTTATTGGAGGTAAAAAAAAGTGAATTCTAGGTTGTTTTAGATGATTGTTTAAAGGGGTAGTCAATTCAAACATTTTCTGTACAATATATTGATGGAAAATGTTGCTCAGGCAACGTCTGTACCAGCTTTTAG
The DNA here is from genome assembly GCF_024217435.2 of Syngnathus scovelli. Taxonomy (NCBI): domain Eukaryota; kingdom Metazoa; phylum Chordata; class Actinopteri; order Syngnathiformes; family Syngnathidae; genus Syngnathus; species Syngnathus scovelli. Next base: position 9,026,987 of record NC_090853.1, read on the forward strand.
GAGTCATAAGTTCTTTTCCTCAATTATTGTTGCAGCTTCAATGAAAACAGAAAAGTCATGGACTTTGGTTACCCCAAGTACATCAGCGAGGACTTTCCTGGACTTACTTTTCCGGATTTATCAACAATAAATGCAGCCTTTCACAAAGAAGGTAAGCCACTTTAGTTGTTGTCACACACAATAATAAAACATTAACTCCTTTGATGCAACTTTAGTCCATAGATCAAACTTTTTACCTTTGCACTTCACTCAGCTGTTTGAATGACAAACTGGGGGCTGTGACACTTAAAAGACAGTTGGCAGGATTTGGAACCCTCTAATTTTTATTTATACACTTTTATTTTATTTATTATTTAAACACTAAAAATTACCTAGTGATATGTTTGAAAAATCAAACATTTATAAGAAAGACAAAAATGCATTGGGTCACACCTATCACTGTTAAAAAAAAAAAAGTAATTTTGTGATCCTAAAGATAGGTGTGTTTTTTTTTTTTTTTTTTTTTATCTCAGGGTTCATCTACTTCTTTGTTGGACCACAAGTCTATAAGTACGACTACGCCAACAAGCGTGTTGCTGGAATGGAGAGGGCGAATTCCTGGCTTGGTTGTTGATGCTCAGCAATCACCTGGGATTCGACGCATCACATGAGAAACACATTGTTGCAAGTTGTACTTAGTAAAAATAAAAATGTAAGTCCTAGAAGGTGTCTGGGGACTAACATTTTTCACTCAGATGGCTGTCAGATCAGATTTTCGATTTGATCTTTTAAACTGCCCAACATCTGAGGCACATGGCTGAACATATTTAGCTGGTATGGTAATGAGCACTATGCATGGCTCTCTCGAGCTTTACGAGGATGACATGGCAGAAATGTTCTAAAGCAAGAGCGTGTATAGTTGGGTCTTAATTACAACCTGAAGCAAGCAGTGTTGCAAGTCACGCTGACTTTGTTGGCATGTCCTGTGGTATGTTCTTTCGCGGCGCCCCAAAATGCTGAAACACGGTGGAGCTTTTCCAAATTGTTGGACGGAGCTTTGGCACTAAAATCGTCTTGGCTCAATCGAAGAAAATGGCTGCGCATGAGGGACAATGGGGAGAATTCACAGTGCTTTAAGCAGACAGTTTTATTGCTGCAACTTCATACTATAGTTTGGATTTATAGTCCTACCATCTAAAAGTTCTGTCAAATATAATACGCACTCACTTCTCCAAAATCCAATCCCCAGATTTCAAGAGTCCAAATAGCGCAATATAGTACTGGACTTCTATTTACCAAAGCAGCTGGACTACGTTTTTTATTTAACAAAGGTTATGGTGAAGTACAAGCTATCTCTGTCAACAACAAAAAAAAGATTGCAGTGTTCTTGTTTTGTGGCACTCAGATTCCACAATGTGTTCATTTTTTTATTTGATTTAACAGATGTGATGTAGTACATCCTGTTTCCCTGCACAGCTATCGTGGTCAGGGAAAATTGATTTTCCATTATTGAGCAATCAGAGGAAGCCCTGACACTGTGGGTTTGTCTTAATATAATTGACATGAACATGACATAGGACACTGAATACTCTTTGAGGAAAGAAGAGCAGAAAGAGGAGAACCATGATGCTGCGATCAGTTCTATGGACGCTGTTGCTCATTGTGGGTTTTTTGGCAGTGAGCCATGCAGCACCGACCGTCGCTCCGACCATTTCACCGGACGATCACGACCTGGCTGAGGTAAGCTACAATAATGTAGACAAACTGACAAAACTAGGAGCTACTAAATGGGTTAGCACTGACTGATAAAAATGGAGTCCTTTGCAAAAAATAAAATAATCCTGATTCATGATTTGCTTCACAGGATTACGTACAGTGGAACAATTGGTTATGGGGTAATGTTGATTTCAAATTTGGTCAAATTTAGAAACATTATAACATAAAAATAATCTGTTTGATTTTAGATTCTTAAGTGTAAGAATACGTTAACCACTGTAAATAGTCATATGTAGGACCTGTCTCATTTTTTGACATCACACAAGTGCAAAAATTAGTCATCGTAAAAACATCAGAACAACATAACATGTGTGAAGCTGGCGTTTTTTTGTTTTGAAGGTGAGTCTTCTTACGTCATTGTTTATTCTTATCTCCGTTTTGAATTTGGCCTTTCTCAGGAAATGTCTCACAAGAAAGGCAAGGCAAAAAAAAGTGTTTAATACTTAAATGTGTCTTGCTTTGCGCTAGAAATATCTCGCTCAGTTTTACAATGATGTCGGGACCAGAAACTCCACAAGGAGAAGCTCTATTAGGAGCAACTTCAGCGAGGATCTGGAAACCATGCAGGCGTTCTTTGGCTTGGAGGTACAAACCATGACGGACCCAATCCTATTAGAATGACTTTGTTGGTGAAATTTTGTTGTGTTTGGGCAGAAAACATAGTTAATGAGATATGAATATTGGCAAACAGGTGACGGGGGTCTTGAACAAGGAGACGATGGAGACCATGAAAACTTCCAGGTGTGGTGTGTCAGACATCGGCCGCTATGGACACTTTCCTGGGATACCCAAATGGACTAAGAAACTTATAACTTACAGGTAAAGTTGGATGATCGCTAATAGTCAGACTAAGCAGAGCTTGGCTAGTACTAGTACTAGTCTGTTGCAAATTAGAATAGTGGTGTGGTGTTTTGGTTTTTGACCAAAACAATTTCCAATCGGTTTCATTGACCAGAATACTGACACTAGAGGACCTATTTTCATTCATAAGGAACTGCAAGTCCGCTTGGAGGTGATGTAAAGTTGACCTCTGTAAATTGGGCACTTGGTGACCCCCTTCCACATGTATCCATGTAACCACTATCACACACATACAGTAGTTGTGCCACAACTGACGGAGGTGCTTTTAAAAATATATTAAAATCATAATTCATTCAATGAGTTAATTTCACGACTGGCAGACCACGGTCTGCCAAAATCCCATACACTGTAAATATGTGACGAAAATACTTTGTAAAATATCCCTATCTCCACTTCTTTGGTTTTTGTGTTGTGATGAATGATTCCATGTGATTTGAACAGGATCACTCAATACACACCGGATTTGAGCCAGAAACAGGTGGATGACATCATCGGTAAAGCCTTCCAACTCTACAGCGACGTCATCCCACTAGACTTCAAGCAGATCGACGATGGCACTGCGGATATCGTGATCGTCTTTAAGGGTGGATGTAAGTCCAGATGGAAGAAGGTGTACCTACACACATTTACGAGTACTTTTCTAATCCTCTTTGTTTATTTTAATGAAGCTCATGGGGACTTTAATCCTTTTGACGGGCCGGGTAGAGTCTTAGCTCACGCAAACTCTCCGGGGCTGAATCAAGGAGGGGACACACACTTTGATGATGATGAAGAATGGACACTAGACCAAAGAGGTACCGCACTTCTCCATGGAACATTGAAGCGGAGTGCAGCACCGAGTCATTACAATAATAATAATAATTCTGTTTGCCTTGTTATCCTTCCTGAGTACAGGTGTGAATCTGTTCCTGGTGGCCGCACACGAGTTCGGCCACGCTTTGGGATTGGACCATTCCAGAGACAGGGGTGCGCTGATGTTCCCCACTTATAAGTATGTCAACACAGACGACTACAAGCTGCCAGATGATGATAGGCAAGAGATTCAGGCGCTCTATGGTGTGTTCAAGTCAAATAAATGTGACTTATTTTATGATTAATAATCACTGTTAAAGCATCGGGGTTTCTCCAGTGGATAGATCCATGCAATAGAAACAACGGCAACAGGGTAGCACCACAACTGGATTGTCTTTCTCACATTTTGTATTTAATATAGAGTTTGGTTCAATACAGGGAGGCCCGGTTTTATATGATGGAGTTTTGCATTGCTCTCCATCTCCCAGGTAGCCGCACACAAGATCCAACAAAAGTCCCCGAACCCGTACAACGATCTGAACCAGAGCCGGAGGATCCAACAGAAGACCCGCAAGACCCTCTTCCAAACCCTCGTGATGAGCAATGCAACCCCGATTTGGTATTTGATGCCACCACATCCATCAGGGGAGACTACTACTTCTTCAAAAATGGGTAACTTTTTTTCCCTTCTGTTTGTAAAGCATCAGAGTACTTCATCTTTACGTTTAAATACCTCCCCAGATACTACTGGAGGAAGAGTGCCTCATTCCCAGAAATCCGTTTTACTAAAGTGAGCACAAAATGGCCACCGATCAACACTGTTGACGCTGCATATGAGGCCGAAAACAAAGACACAGTTTTTCTCTTTGAGGGTAAAAGTCATGAAATTGTGGTTACATATTGTATGCGAAATAAATTTATCTCTAGCGCTTCTTTCTCTCCAGGTAATCAGGTGTGGGGCATATATTCCATTCCAAAGACAATAATACCAGGTTATCCAAAACCGCTAACCAGCCTGGGCCTGCCTTCCACTGTCAGTAAGGTGGATGCAGCCGTCTACGTGGTAGAGACTGGAAAAACATTATTTTTTGTGAATACAGAGTATTGGAGGTGAGTGCATAATCCAATAATAAGATATACAACTTTTGATTTTGATTTCAAATTCCAGTCAAAAGACAATGCAAACGCATTTTTGGGGAGGTATGGGGGGGGGGGGGGGGGGGTGTCTAAACAATGTCTTAAAAAAGTGTATTAAAATACAGTTAAAATTTAGAGCATGGGTGTGTGTGTGTGGGGGGGGGACTGTTAGCACAAGCAAAAATACAATATAAAATATTTTTCTTTCATCCGTTCTGTTCAATCCCTTATAATCACAAAGTGTTTGTGGTTGAACATTGACGCAACCGTTTATTTTCTCTCTCTGCTTTATCACAGCTATGATGAGGCTTCAAACCAAATGGACCCTGGGTATCCGCGATTAATTGCTACTGACTTTCCTCTCATCGGGTCAAAGGTTGATGCAGTTTTTGAGTATTATGGTGAGAAACACTAGTTGTCATGAAAAGATGTTTTGTTAGTCATGCCTTCCATTAAAATATGACTAGTATTTTAATCACTTCACAGGTTTCTTTTATATCAAACAAATGGTTTTAGGTTATTCACCTGACATGTTTCGGCGGTTTCTTCCGCCTTCATCAGAGTGTCTGATGAAGGCGGAAGAAACCGCCGAAACATGTCAGGTGAATAACCTAAAACCATTTGTTTGATATAAAAGAAACCTGTGAAGTGATTAAATAAGGAAAAACAAAATGAACTTAGTACAATTAATGACTAGTATTTTGTTTTAATGTAATGTTACCCAATTTGAGGTTGTATGAAACTGTTTTTTCTCTCTCTCAGCGTACCTTTATTTCTCAGTCGGCGCCAAACTGCTGGAATACTACCTGCCAGGAAATAGAGTGACGAGAGTGATGTTAAACTATGGCCAGCTCAATTGTTATTAAGAGTGGGAACACAGCACATACTTTTTTCATGTTGTTGGGAAATGACACAATAAAGGATCTTCTCAATGACTGCTTCTGTTTCTTTATTATATACTGGAAACAACATTACAAGTTTTGGAAGCAAACATAATATTCTACTTTTTAATTTGTTGAACCTCAAAGTGAATACCTTTTGAAGGAAGAAAACTAAATGTGGGAACATGCAAAAGATGGCTAAAAATGTATAATTAACCATCTTTGAAACAAATTAGTACTTGTCGTCTCTCAAAATGTCACCCCCAGTGTCGTGCTGTGACATGATGCAATCTTGCATAAACTCTATCTTTTGCTAGTATTTCACATTTTTAGAACGTCACCTCCGCTGGTTTTAGTTTTAGCCAACCAGAGGAAACCATTTGAAAGTAACATACGTATCATCAACATCTCTCTCACTATATACAGTATCTGATATGATGAAAAAAGTACTCAAAAGGTACATCACAAATGTTATTTTTATTTTTATGTCCTAGTTTTAACAAGTTCCTGTAATCTGCATTGTTCACTGCAGAAGACCACTAAATGCCCACAGCAGATGACATATTCATATTTGCATAACAATGAATGGACACAGAAATTATATATATAATTATAAAAAGCTCCCAGTTTTCTACATCAAGTACGCACGAGCAACGGATCACTAGTAAATGTAATTCACACGGTAAGACTGGAGATGGCGGTAATGCTTCATAAGTCTGCTAGCAAAGTTTAATTTGGGAGTAGAAGACAAAGAAATGCGGAAACGACGGAGAAATTCTTTGCAGCAAATTGAATGAAAAAGAAAGCTTATTGGCAACAAATGACTCTGAGACACAGAGACACATTATGTTTTTTGCTCCGAAACCGTAAGAGTTACCACCCCGCTTGCGCGAGTTTGCTACGCTCGGTTTTGCTAACGTTAGCCTTTTAGCTGCATGTAAACAATGAACTAAACAACTACTCTCAACGCACAGCACAAAAGCATAAGTGTTAGTTTATTTCCTAAAAAGGTGAGTCTGTTTCTGCCCGTATTTTGTCCCAAATTATTGACAGGCTTGTTTCTTTGTTGTGCTCACAAGATGGAGTCACTCAACACATTTGAGTCAGAGATGGAGCCTGACGGGCAAGGGAGCTACTCTCTATTTCCATCTTTGGATAGCATCGCTGGTCTGTCTGGAACGGCTGATACGATGGAGAGGTTTGTTGTAATTGAGGTTAAGGTGACATGAAAAGTAATTGTATCGATGAAACCCCAACTCCCTTTTGCAGTGAACCATCCAGTGAAATTGCAGAAAAGCCAAACCTCACCTGGCTTGATGCTGCTCAGGTTGGTGCTTTCCCATTTGCATTTTTTTTTAATGGTTAACAGATTAAGGTTAACGCACTTGGATTATTTCTTTATTTTGTGTTCTACACATACTGTAGATAGTTTTGGAGGAAGCTGGACATCCCATGCACATTAAAGAGATCAAGCAAAGAATCATTGACCGGGGGCTTGTTCAGTCCAAGTATGGGCAATTATTATCACATATTATTTGACATTGATGGTCAAGAATCAATTATTTTAAATAAGATTAAGCATGTTGCAGAAATTGCATTTCCGTTTTGCTATGTTGGCAGTGCAAAGTCAAGTCTGGAAGCTGTCATGTATCGCGAGGTAAGCGGGACTTCACACTTAAGAGTACATTCACTCTTTTTGTTCATTTGATGCTACACATTCTTCATTTTGAGTTAATTTAGCATCGCTTCCGTCCTTTCACATCACCATAGTTATCAGAACTGGGGGTTCGACATGATGGTGCAGGCACCTTTGTTTTGATCTGCACAAGCCAGTTTTTAGTAAACTGAAGGCCTGATGCAGCCCTAGCCTCCATGTGTCTGCCTCAGTTTCACGTTATGTTTCAGACACAAAAAGGCAGCAAGAGATTCAAGAGGATTGAAAACAGAAATGGAGTCTTTGCATTGCTGGTGAGTTGAACGAGGGGCAGTAATGCAATAGTGACTGCGTTCAAATATTAGAATTATATTGCAGCTACTTATGTAATTACTTCAATGCTTTTTGTTCTGCAGTCAAAAATCCCATTGGTACTTGTTTGTTGTGGGATTTTGTAAACATTCAAGCATACTTGCAGCTATGATCCCCAGTCAAACCAATTTAGTCAAACTCTTTTTTTGTGTTTACATAGCATCAGTTATGTTTTCACCATTTCCATTTTAGTTTTTGGTTTTATCTATCGTTTTGAGAGTGTTGCCACTGCAAGAGTCTGCCGGTGTTCACTGTCTTCTCCCTCAGACAGATGTTGAGCGGCAGCAGGCCCTAAAGGCCTTCACCGCTCAGGCCTTCCTGGGCACACCGCAGCAGAACACCGTTTCTGCTTCGGGATCCGGGGCCGCCCCCGCTGTTGCCCCTTTTCCGTCCCCTGCAATCTCCTCGGAGAACAAAGCCAAGATGAGGAGAGGTGCGCGGAAAAAAATGAATGAAAAGTATCGGTTGAAGTACCTCCGACTACGCAAAGCAGCACGAGCCATGATATTTGTGAGTTGCTTTAAGACTTGCATCTGTTTTTTAATGCAATATCTACACAGGTTTATTAAGGCCCATTTCCAGCAACCATCCCTCCAGTGTTCTAATGGTACATTGTGTTTGCTAATTTTAGAAGGCTAATGAATGATTTGAAAACCCTTGTGCAATTTTGTTCGTTTTTATGAAAAACACTAAATTGTCTGGATGACCTCAAACTTTTTTGAATGGTAGTGTATGTGACAGTTGTCATTCCCTCACAGGAAAACGCAGCGTTGCATGACGAAGTTGCCCATCTAGAAGAGAAATTTTTAAGAGCCAAGGAAGAGCGCCAGTATGTAAATACACTGGATTATTTATTATTCTATTATTGTTTCAAATAATAATAATAGTATTTTAGATTGTTAGCTTAAAAATGTGTCATCATGACACCCAAAGAGCATGTTCCAACTTTCTCAAACCTGTCCTCCATATGCCCAGATTGTTGCTGTTGCACTACCAGTCCCTGTCAGAGGGTGACTTCCTGCCCACGCCCAGCTCGACCACTCATCCCGCCGTGCCGCCTCCCCCGGCGAGCTCCGGTCCCGGAGCACCACCCAGCCTGTGCGGGACGCACATGCTCACATCAGTGGCGTCGGCTGTGGACGAGGGGCAGCTTAAAAAACCCAAGAAGGAGCGCAAAGAGCGGGGCAGAGAGAATGGAAAGGATGAGCGTGAGTGCTTTTTTGAATTATTTGGGTGACTTCATCAGTATCAAAAAGTTGACAATAATTTCATCATTCTTAGTTCCGAAGAAAATGGCAAAGAAGCGAAAACTGGCTGATGGTTCCCGTAAGCTCGTGCAACCCATCCCGCTTGACTCCTGCGGTCGTCCCGTCTTCCCCATCGTGTTGGGCGGCTTAACGTTGTACAGCTTGGGCGAGGTAGGTCAAGTCACACGAGACACTGCGCCGGCGTGTAGGCAAAAGCAAACATTTCCCTACTTCCCCCTCAGATCATCACAGACCGAATGTTTTTCCATGACGAATGTGCCATCTACCCGGTGGGCTTCTGCAGCACCCGGGTCTTTGCCAGCATGAAAAACCCTGAGCTGCAGTGCCTCTACACATGCCAAATCAAAGATGGAGGAAGCGGACCGCAGGTATGGCGCGGAGGTACACCTGTACAACCCAAATGATTTGTTAGTGGGGGTTTTTTAGTGTCCAAAGAGCCTTACAAAGTCAACAAAACTAACAAAGGCCATCATTTAAAATGATTCCATATACATTAAAAGCACTGCTATATTATCTTTGGAAAAACTTGGTTAAGAATGTGATACATTTGTAAATAATGTAGTCTGCTATGAGAACAAAAACAGTGTTATGGATTTTACAATTTTCTCTGGGAAGTCAGGCTTCTTCCTGCATCCCATAAACATGGGTGCTAAGTCAAAATTGGAGGGGACGTAGTAATTTTTTTCCCGGTTGTTTTGGCTTAGTTTGAGATTGTACCTGAGGACGATCCCCAGAATGCCATCGTGGCCTCCTCGGCCCTGACGTGCCACTCCAACCTACTCAAGGCCATCGCATCAGTCAGGTACAATACTAAACAATCTTCAAAACTAAGAACAAGAAAAGTACACATCCACTTGCCTCAGATGTGCACTGAGATTGGGTATTGCAAGATTTGTCTGTGATGTCTTTTTTTTTTTTACTTGTAAAGTTCAGTTGAAAGCCGAATTAGCTTTGACACTTCCACGATATCACCTTTTTTCTTTCTATTTCAGTTCCAAGGCCGTTGCCCCAATTGTGCCATCTGGAGCAGACTTTTTTGGCTTCTCACATCCCACCATCCAGAATCTCATTCAAAGTTGTCCTGGTGCACGGAAGTGTAACAAGTACATAACATATAAATAATTTTTATGCTCCTAATGTTTTGTATTCTGTGGTTCCCATCTTGTAAATTCCTTAAGTTTTGCTGTCTTATGTCCTCATAGCTACCGATGGATACGTTTTGAAGTGTGTCGCCCGGGCGATGGCCAGAATCCTCACAGCCTGTCAGAGGACGACGCTTCCATCAACTTTGAGGCCTATCAGCGACACCGACGCTTTAATGACAAGCTGGAGCAAATCCCAGGTTTGGTTGCCAAATGTTGATTTTAAAGTAATGGGATTTTCAATAATTTTCTACATAATTTGAAGGCTACTTATGACCTTATTACCATTTCAAGTCAACCTTGAAAATAGCCTTACAAAATTGCTTTTTTACAATTTAAAAAGTCATTGGAAGGAACATGTCAGAGTGGTTCTGATTACTGATGACAGGGTGCCTTAATAATAGAACAAATAGTTGTTTTGAAAATACCTATTCTTATAGACCTGTAACTATACTTTTTGCCGTAATTATAAAAGACTGTAATGACTATTAAATATTTCTCAGCTCTTAATATTTTATTTCTGTCTTTTAGCACAGACATTGCATTGTTCTAGTGCGTCGCACCTGACCACTACATCTGTGAAGCCGTCAACTTCCTACTTCAGCTCCTGAATTTCGGTTCCTAAAAGGCTTTGAAGGTCATAAGAATTGACAAGACAAGGATGACAAATGCAGAAAAGATTGTTTATTTTTGTGACAAAAAAAACAGTCGCTCAATATTGACCTTTTTATTTGTTCAAATTGTGTAAATGACAGTGACTTGTGTGGTAAAGTGTTCGTTTAAATAAAAACATGGACCTCATGCAGTCTTAGGATCATGGCAATCATTGTCAGTGTTTTTCAAAAACATCATCAGAATTTTATGCATAGTACACCGTACACCTCAGCAGCTAATTTATAGGGATTTATAAAACATCTTTCCAAAAAGATTGGTTGTTATCTGTTGAGCCAGAGGTATTAACTTGATAGCGATCAAAAATGAAAGGGGGCGCAGGTAATGCAGTTTTTGCGCCGTAAACGGGACATGCTTTGAAATCACATGGCCAGTCTTTCCACGCATATCGTAGTGCTGCTACATCGCAGACATTGGCTGCTATCTGGATGCTGGTGGAAGACCATTGGACGATGGGAGCCGGAACCCACTGGGACTTGGGCCCACATGGGCCCTGTGACTGTGAGCAGCAAATCTTGGAGGAAAAACAGTTTATAGGTGAGATAACTCACTTGTTTGAGCCAATTTATCAAATTATAAATACATTGTTTAGGGCAGTGCTGGGAATCACTAGCCTTAGGCTGCTGCAGGTTTTCTAAACAGTAAAGTCAATGTAAGCCCGGCCATGTCAATGTTTATTACCTCAAAGATGTCTTTTGATGACTTGACAGCGACTGCCTGGTCGTAGGTAATGTTGACATACATCGGAGTGGACAGTATTTTTTTAGGGAAAGGTCCAAGGAAGACCACATCCTTTTCATTGTAGGCCACCGCTCGTGCTCCGAGTGTCAGTCTGTATGCTACGTCCTGCTTATCACGAGGGTGGATTCTGCACGCATGCATACTGTGTGTGAAATACTGTAAATGATAATTGATTAATCCTGCAATTATTTTGTTGACTATTTGATGGAGCAATTTAAAAAAAAAAGTTCTCATTTCAATCCCAAATGATTATTTGAGTCTCAAAATAATTATTGCTTTATTTGATAATTGATTGATTGATGAATCGTCACACCGCTAATTTACTCCGTGTGAGTCACCTGAGTATACACCCATACTGTTTTCTTACGTGCCATACGGTGAAGTTTCATCCGGCAAATCCAAAGCCACAGCCATGAAGGTCCTTTGCAGACGAGAGTTTGGGACAAAGCCTTTGTCAGCCGTCTGGTGCCAGCGGATGTTTGGAAAGCCGTCATCCGTGGAGCCTTTTATGTTGGTGGACAGCTAGCATAAGAGAGAAATTATCACTGTCTAAAAAGGCACTTGAAAAAAATAATGACAAAGTTGTCCCTGGCCAAAGAAATAATAATGAGGCTCTAACTATCAATTATTTTAAGATTCTTTCTTCTATTATGGCAATAAATAGATGGATGTGATTTTTAAAATACATTTTAACATCCATCCCTTTAAAACAAGGAATTATTTCTGATTGACAGGGCAGAAAATGTTGCAGTTGTGATCTAGTTACTGGTTTTGTCCGAAATGTCAGAAAATTGGCAAAATTGTTGATCAGTGCAGTTCCAAAGTAAATACAAATGTTGCAAATGTTTTTTTTTTGATTCAACACAAATATCAGTTTGCTTTCATTGAGGGATACTGAGAGGCCAGGCTAACCTGGTGATCCTGAAAGGGGGATCCTTCCATCTGTGGTCCCTTCTCAAGGTTTCTCATTTTCCCCTGGCAGGGTTTTTTTGAGTTTTTCCTTGCCCTTTTGGGAGCTTAAGATCAGGGGATGCTTTGAGAATAATTGTCAATTTTGGCTATGTGAAGCCCTTTGAGACTGTTTGTGATTTAGGGCTATACAAATAAACTTGACTAGGATTTGGACCATTTTAAATCAAACAATTACCTGTTACACATTGGTCTTTAAAGTACCTGTACAAATCCAAAGGGAAAGTCCATGGCAGTCTGCCCACCTGAGCCCAGGTGAAATGCCATCCTCCAGTCATCAATCATGGCAGGGAACGAACAGTTGTATTCGTTTTGATGATAATTTGAATTTCTTTCACCTAAAAACAAAAAGTCAAATATCTTCTTGATTGCAAAGTCAGAGTAGGTTGTGACCACGCACGTTACCTTGGTACCAGAGGGCTCCTTTGATTGTCATGTTAAGCAGTGGGTGGATCATCGCATTCCACAGGACAGAGTTGTCAGTCTGTGAACTGAGTCCAAAGATTTTTACACCTGTTTAGACTAGTGGTCCCCAAGCACAAAATGGTTCCAGTCCTCAAGTAGTCTGTGTCTATACCTATACTTTTCATTTTGGTCCAGTCCACATTTCTGAAGTGCTCGTAAAGATGACCAGGCTTCGACGGGCGTGCCCCCCCAACTGGTCTCCACCAGTCCTATCGGGTAGTTCAGGTGCTTGTACATGTAGCGTCCAAAGAGCCAACACACTGCGGAGAACTGAGACAGACCACCTGGAAATGTATTACCTTCTCAATAGCAGTATTTGGATCATAATATCGACAAACAAAAAAACTTGCTTACTTGCTTCAGGCACAAACCACGGGAGCGTTACTCCAATCAGATCAGTCAACTCTGTGTCACTCGTCTTCAAAGCAACCATAAAAGGTCTCACGTGAGGATACTTGGACGCAAGAGCAAGTTCCTTGGATGCATTGAAAATCTAATGGGAAGTAAAAAAATCATTTTGAATATCTAACCGAGTATAATCGTACAAGGCACCCAGATAAAGAATCTGCTCAGACAAGCTCATTTACCGCCATACTTGTAGTTTTTCAACAGATTGTATTATCTTGATTTATAGATATGACAGCAAATCCCCTTAACTCTTATGATGGACGAAATCTCGTGTATTTCAGTTGTATTCTGGGTTCCCTGTTTCACAGTGCAGTATATTATTTTATTGATTACTATTACACTCGCTCATTAAAATATATTTGTTGGAATGTGTTTGTAAAAATGAGGTGCCATAAATGCTATAAAAATGCCCCACGTGTATTTCACTTGGTGATTTATGTGTCACAGGATTCACTTATTTGTTTTTTTGCTGACCTTAGACATTTCAAAGTACATGTTGCTCTGACCACTACAAAGCCAAACGTCGCCAAACAGCACATCCATCAGAGTGGCCGGACTGTTCTGAAGTGTTGCAGTCACGTTGTAGGGACCGCCGGCCTCGATGGGGTCCAGGGTGACTCGCCAGATGCCTGCAGATGTCATAGTGGACAATTAGGCTTTACCGGTTTTGCCACATTCATTGCATGTGATACATTTCAGACCCACACGCTAAGGCATTTTTTATAAAAATGTTTTTACCACTCACATATGCTTTAAGTATCCAGTTATTGAAATGCAATTTTAACTCCGTAAGCATATTTGAAAATTGCACACACATAACGCAGGCATATAATGTATAGAAAATACTGTATACGTTATTGTGTCTCTCCTATCATTGGTATTTGCGAGTTCACAAATCCCCAAGAATCAATTTTCTCCCGAGCCTGCTGTTTTCCTCCCAGCCGAACCACTGGTGGTGCGGCTCAATCACAAAGCAAACAGCAAGATAAAATAAAAATATTAAAATGGAGCCTGCAAAGTCAGAAACAGAAATTGTAAATTCCTTATTCATTTGTGTCTGCAGGGGTTGGCTCAAAAATAAAAGAATAATTCGTCTCCAGCGATTTGCGTACTGCATGTTCATTAAGATCAGGTGAATCAGGTTTTCTTTTTCTTATAAATAGTTTCAAGCGATTTGCATACTGCATGTTTTTGTGTCTATCAGGATCAGGTTTATTAGATCTTTATTTTTCTTCCAATCACAGCCCTGTGGATGTTTGTATCGAACCTCCCGCACAACATCAACAAGCTACATTTACCATTCTGCACAGTGACTGGTGAGCTGTTGTATTTCATCGGTCCTGACAAGTAGACTGTGACCTGGGCACCTTCAGGCCTGCCGTAACCCCACAGAATGGCTCTCTCCGGAGACTTCTGCAGCACCATGTGATTGCCATAGTAGGAGGCAAAGGCAATGGGTTGATCTAGACACATAGACACATGGGTTCTCTTGAAGGAAAGCTTTACTTAATCATCGACACAACCTTTGCACACATATTAACTTATTGACTCCTCAGCAAAATCAGCACACAACCTGTAAGTGACTCTGACTAATCCCAATAATGAAAATCAATTGCTCTAGTAGGATTTTCTTGACATATTGCTCTTGTTTTCTTGCAGAAGATTTGTTTATTTTGCCATCGTGGACAGCCATTGTGAACTGTGGTAACTCGCCCAACCTCCAGCTGAACAAAACAACACCCTGCACAAAAGCGTCATGCTGACTAACTACAATGTGGTGTTCTATCGTGATAGTCAGAAGTTAGGTCTTCACCAATTTTCGCTAAAAATGGCGCATAAAAATAATCCGATCAGCGCGTAAAATGCAAATGACACCTGCAGTCGCCAAGAATGGATTATGAAAGAACGCAAAGTATGAATTCACGCGTAAATTTACATTGGCGACCTATGAAAGAATCAAGTTTGTAAAGTTCTCTACTGAGCATGACACACTTAACTCTAACGTTGATGACCCAAAAATTTAAGGTGTTTTGACTCACCGTGGTGAAAAACTTGAAGAATCAATACCCAAATAACCAAAACCGACGTAACAAGTAGGTACGCACAAAACGCAATTGCAAATAAAGAAGAATATCTTGGGGTGCTTAGTCCCATTTTCGAGCGGTCTACAGTAGAAAAAAGTAACATGGACTAAAAGTGAGTGAGTGAGAGAGAAAGCAAAAAGAGAGAGACAGAAGTGAGTGCACTTCCTGATTCACATGCCGAATAAAGCAGGGACTGGCACACGCACAAACATGCGCGCGGAAACTACGTCTCCATCCGTCCACATTCTCATGGGGGCCGCAAGAGCGCAACCAACAATTCGCACTCAGACTCACTCCTACCGGTAATTTGCAGAGGTCAATCAGCATCATGCATGCTTTTGGAGTTTGGAAACCACATAATGTAGAAGGTTCCTCCAAAACTATCTACAGCACAGTTCATGACTGGGGAGGCACTGACGTCACCCCCTCCCGCTCACCGTAAAATTTGTCCGACACCTAACTGTCACAAAAAAGGTACCGTATTGGCCCGAATATAAGACGACCCTGATTATAAGACGACCCCCTCTTTTTCAAGACTCAAGTTTGAAAAAAAAACTTTTTGACTCAAGTTTGAAAAAAGACTTTTTGAACAAGACAAGGATAACAAATGCAGAAAACATTGATCGTTCATTTTTGTGAATAGAAACCAGTAGCTCAATGTTGACCTTTTTATTTGTTCAAATTGTGTAAACGACAGTGATTGTATGGGAAAGTGTTTGTTTTTCCAAAACATCATCAGAATTTTATGCATAGTACACCGTACACCTCAGCAGCTAATTTATAGGGATTTATAAAACATCTTTCCAAAAAGATTGGTTGTTATCTGTTGAGCCAGAGGTATTAACTTGATAGCGATCAAAAATGAAAGGGGGCGCAGGTAATGCAGTTTTTGCGCCGTAAACGGGACATGCTTTGAAATCACATGGCCAGTCTTTCCACGCATATCGTAGTGCTGCTACATCACAGACATTGGCTGCTATCTGGATGCTGGTGGAAGACCATTGGACGATGGGAGCCGGAACCCACTGGGACTTGGGCCCACATGGGCCGTGTAACTGTGAGCAGCAAATCTTGGAGGAAAAACACAGTTTATAGGAGAGATAACTCACTTGTTTGAGCCAATTTATCAAATTATAAATACATTGTTTAGGGCAGTGCTGGGAATCACTAGCCTTAGGCTGCTGCAGGTTTTCTTAACAGTAAAGTCAATGTAAGCCCGGCCGTGTCAATGTTTATTACCTCAAAGATGTCTTTTGATGACTTGACAGCGACTGCCTGGTCGTAGGTAATGTTGATATACATCGGAGTGGACAGTATTTGTTTTGGGAAAGGTCCAAGGAAGACCACATCCTTTTCATTGTAGGCCACCGCCCGTGCTCCGAGTGTCAGTCTGTATGCGATGTCCTGCTTATGACGAGGGTGGATTCTGCACGCACGCGCGCGCACGCACGCACGCACACACACACACACACACACACATAGTCAGTTCAGAAACATGAGCACCATTCTTCCATTGAGCCACCTTTTAGCCATCGCCCCCCCCCCCCCCCCCCCCCCCCGCCAGTAAGATGATTAGGTTTCTCATAGCACAATCACTTGCGAGCCATACTGTTTGTGAAATACTGTAAATGATGATGAATGGAGCAAAACCCGTTCACTACAATTTACGATTATTTTAATAATAGATTAATCTTGCAATTATTTTGTTGATTATTTGATAGAGCAATTAAAAAAACATGTTCATTTCCATCGCAACTGATTATTTGAGTCTCAAAATAATTATCTATTAATTTGATAATTGATTAGTTATCGATGAATCGTCACACCGCTAATTTGCTGTGTGTGAGTCACTTCAGTATTGATTAGAAAACATGTTCATTTCCATCCCAAATGATTATTTGAGTCTCAAAATAACTATCTATTAATTTGATAATTGATTAGTTATCGATGAATCGTCACACCGCTAATTTGCTGTGTGTGAGTCACTTCAGTATACACCCATACTGTTTTCTTACGTCTCATATGGTGATGTTTCATCCGGCAAATCCAAAGCCACAGCCATGAAGGTCCTTTGCAGACGAGAGTTTGGGACAAAGCCTTTGTCAGCCGTCTGGTGCCAGCGGATGTTTGGAAAGGTGTCATTCGTGGAGCCGTTTTTGTTGGTGGAGAGCTAACATCAGAGAGAAATCGATTATTACTGTCTAAAAGGCACTTGAAAAAAAATAATGACAAAGTTGTCGCTGGCCAAAGAAATAATAATGAGGCTCTAACTATCAATTATTTTAAGAATCTTTCTACAATTATGGCAATAGATGGATGGATGTGATTTTTAAAACACATTTTGATATCCATCCCTTTAAAACAAGGAATTATTTCTGATTGACAGGGCAGAAAATGTTGCAGTTGTGATCTAGTTACTGGTTTTGTCCGTAATATGTCAGAAAATTGGCAAAATTGTTGATCAGTGCAGTTCCAAAGTAAATACAAATGTTGCAAATGTTTTTTTTTTTTGATTCAACACAAATATTATCAGTCTGCTTTCATTGAGGGATACTGAGAGGCTGAGCTTCTGAGGATTTGGACCATTTTAAATCAAACAATTAACCGTTACACATTGGTCATTAAAGTACCTGTACAAATCCAAAGGGAAAGTCCATGGCAGTCTGCCCACCTGAGCCCAGGTGAAATGCCATCCTCCAGTCATCAATCATGGCAGGGAACGAACAGTTGTATTCGTTTTGATGATAATTTGAATTTCTTTCACCTAAAAACAAAAAGTTAAATATCTTCGTGATTGTATAGTCAGAGTAAGTTCTGACTGTGCACGTTACCTTGGTACCAGAGGGCTCCTTTGATTGTCATGTTAAGCAGTGGGTGGATCATCGCATTCCACAGGACAGAGTTGTCAGTCCGTGAACTGAGGACAACATTTTTTGCACCCGTTTAGACCAGTGGTCCCCAAGCACAAAGTGGGTCCAGTCCTCAAGTAGTCCGTGTCCATACCTACTATACTTTTTATTTTGGTCCAGTTCACATTTCTGAAGCGCTCGTGAAGATGACCAGGCTTCGACGGGCGTGCTCGCCCAACAGGTCTCCACCAGTCCTATCGGGTAGTTCAGTTTCTCGTACATGTAACGTCCAAAGAGCCAACACACTGCAGAGAACTGCGACAGACCACCTGGAAACGTATTGCATTCTCAAAAGCAGTCTTTGGATCATAATATCGGCAAGCAAATAAAAAACTTGCTTACTTGCTTCAGGCACAAACCACGGTAGCGTTACTCCAGTCAGATCAGTCAACTCAGTGTCATTCATCTTCAAAGCAACCATAAAGGGCCTCACGTGAGAGTAATTGGACGCAAGAGCGAGTTCCTCGGATGCATTGAAAATCTAATGGGAAGTAAAAAAGCATTTTGAATCCCTAACCGAGTATAATGGTAGGACAAGGGGTTCACAATGATGCCGCCATTCATCATTTTGACCTTACAAACGGCACGCGGATGAATAATCTGCTCAGACACGCTCATGACAGCAAATTGCCGGTTCCAGTTTTGCGCTTACGTTATTCTCTTTGGACAATTAACTCTTACGGTGGACGAAATCTTGTGTATTTTAGTTGTATTCTGGGTACCCTGTTTCACCGTGCAATACAGTATTTTTATGTTATTGATTACTATTGCACTCGCTCAATAAAATATATTTGTTGGAATGTGTTTGCAAGACTTTAAAAATGAGGTGCCATAAATGCTATAAAATGCCTCAGGATTATTTCACTTGATGATTTCTGTGTCAAGGGATTCACTTATTGTGGGATGTACCGGATAATGTAATTTAGTGTTGGTTTGATTCCAAGGTGTATTCCGACGTTTTCTGTCAACCAGTCAGTCATGTACGAATTTCCTTTTTTTGCTGACCTTAGACATTTCAAAGTACATGTTGCTCTGGCCACTACAAAGCCAAACGTCGCCAAACAGCACATCCATCAGAGTGGCCGAACTGTTCTGAAGTGTTGCTGTCACGTTGTAGGGACCGCCGGCCTCGATGGGGTCCAGGGTGACTCGCCAGATGCCTGCAGATGTCATAGTGGACAATTAGGCTTTACCGGTTTTGCCACATTCATTGCATGTGATACATTTCAGACCCACACGCTAAGGCATTTTTTATAAAAATGTTTTTACCACTCACATATGCTTTAAGTATCCAGTTATTGAAATGCATTTTTAACTCTGTAAACATATTTGAAAATTGCACACACATAATGCAGGCATATAATGTATAGAAAATACTGTATACGTTATTGTGTCTCTTATCATTGGTATTTGCGAGTTCACAAATCCCCAAGAATCAAATTTTTCCCGAGCCTGCTGTTTTTCTCCAAGCCTAACCACTGGTGGCGCGGCTCAATCACAAAGCAAACAGCAAGAATGAGCATTATTTAAGTTAGGGGCTACTGTGCGCCTAGTAAAAAAAATATTAAAACGGAGCCTGCAAAGTCAGAAATAGAAATTGTAAATTCCTTATTAATTTGTGTCTGAAAGGCTTGGCTCAAAAATAAAAGAATAATTAGTCTCCAGCGATTTGCATACTGCATGTTCATTAAGATCAGGTTAATCAGGTTTTCTTTTTTTCCCAATCACAGCCCTGTGGATGTTTGTATCGAACCTCCCGCTCAACAGCAACAAGCTACATTTACCATTCTGCACAGTGACTGGTGAGCTGTTGTATTTCATCGGTCCTGACAAGTAGACTGTGACCTGGGCACCCTCAGGCCTGCCATAACCCCACAGAATGGCTCTCTCCGGAGACTTCTGCAGCACCATGTGGTTGCCATAGTAGGAGGCAAAACCAATGGGTTGATCTAGACAGGCACATGTGTTCTCTTGAAAGAAAGCTTTACATGATCATTGACACAACCTTTGCACAGTTCAACAAAACAACAAGCTACACAAAAGCGTCATGTGACTAACTATAGTGTGGTGTTCTTTCGTGATAATCATCAATTAGGTCTTCACCAATTTTCGCTGAAAATGACGCATAAAAGTAATCCGATCAGTGCGGAATAAGCAAATGACACCTTCAGTCGCCAAGAATGAATTATGAAAGAACACTCAATTCTCTCGTAAAGTGCGAATTCACTCGTAAAGTTACATTGGCGACCTATGAAAGAATCAAGTTTGTACAGTTCATTACTCAGCACGACACACTTAACTCTAACGTTGATAACCCAAAAATGTAAAGCGTTTTGACTCACCGTGTGAAAAAACCTGAAGAATCAATACCCAAATAATCAAAACCGACGTAACAAGTTGGTAAGCACAAAACACAGTTGGGGTGCTTAGTCCCATAATTTTCAGGCGGTCTACACTGGAAAAGGTAACATGGAATAAAAGTGAGTGAGTGAGTGAGTGAGTGAGTGAGTGAGTGAGTGAGTGAGTGAGTGAGTGAGCGAGTGAGTGAGAGAGAGAGCGAGAGAGAGAGAGAAAGAGAGAGAACGAAGTGAGTGTATTTCCTGATTCACATGCATATAAACGCAGGCACTGGCACTCCCTGATTCAAATGAGTATAAACGCAGGCACTGGCACACGCACGAGCACGTGCACACACACTACTCATCCATCCATCCATCCATCCATCCATCCATCCATCCATCCATCCATCCATCCATCCATCCATCCATCCATCCATCCATCCATCCATCCATCCATCCATCCATCCATCCATCCATCCATCCATCCATCCATCCATCCATCCATCCATCCATCCATATTCTCACGGGGGCTGCAAGAGCTCAACCAACCATTCGCACTCACACTCACTCCTACCAGTAGTTTGCAGTGGTCAATCAGCTTTCCATGCATCATGCATGCTTTTGGAATATGGAAACCTGAGTACCCGGAGCCTTCCCACGCAGGCCAGAGCCGGAATTGAACCCTGCATCTCTGTGAGTGACTGATGAAATGCATGGAAGCAGATTGTTTTGTCTCCCTTTGCATGAATAATAATAAAAGTGATAACCCTGCAGCTATCACTTATTGTGTCACAGATTACTTGACTGTACCAACATATGTCCAAATTTCACCTTTACCTCATAAGGCAGGGGTGTCACACTCATTTTTTTTTACGAGCCGCATTGTAGTCATAGCGTCATTCGGAGGGCCATTATGACTGTCAACCCAAATAAATGTATGAGCACCTCATATTATATAAAAACAAACTGACAATTAACTCGTTTTCAAATCAGATGAGTAAAAACTGGTCAAATATTTAAAAAAAAAAAAGGGAAGACAATTTGCAATTCTACTAATGACACACCAATTTGATGCACAATTTGTTTCGCGGGCCACAAAAAATGATGTGGCGGGCCGTATCTGGCCCCCGGGCCTTGAGTTTGACACCTGTGTCATAAGGGATGTAGCAGTAAACACTGGCACCCATGTCTAATTAAATTGAATAATTTTTTAATTTTCCTTGTGTGTCTTTTTTATTCTTTACTTCTTAGGTGAGCATCCCTCCTGCCATTCTGCCTGCTAATTGACAGAGTTGTCAAACGTGTCGACGTTCTGCAGAGCATCTGTGAGACACTGCTGTGAAACACACAGTTGTTGGCACCATGACAAGCAATCAGATTGGGAATTTGCTTGTGTTTGGGGGAAGGGAAATAGACGTCAAAGGCGCGTGTCGCTGCTGGTGTCAGTGATAATATGAACAACACATCTTGGTTAGTGCATCTGTAACTTGACATTACTGGCATCAAAGCGTCTTTATCTCATTCTTCTTTGTCTCTTTTTAAATTTTGTGTTTGCGCCAAGATCTTTGTCCAGTCCAGTTCTCGCCTTGAAAAGTCCGTTTCAATGAGGATCCTGGATGACTTGGGGTAAACCAGCACGCTGAAAAATCTGTTTCAATGAGGAATCTGGATGGCTTGAGGTAAACCAGACGGAGATTCGAGAGTGGCGGATGTGCTAACCAGTGTTCCACTGTGCTACCCAGGCTGATATTCAATAACATAATTAATGTTTCTTGGCCATATGCCTCCTCAATTAACTTTAGTAAGTCATTTACAACACAGATGATATGATTTTAAACAAATTTAAGAACCTGCAGCTTCGAGTAATGCGACACATCATTTGGATGACAAAGCGTTTTCTCTTCTTAATTGTGATTGGCTGCTGCACTGATAAATACTGACTCATTATTTTCTTTCCTTATTACAGTAACTTAAAAACAACACTTTTAACGGTACAACACTAAAAGAAACATTGCAATCATTCAGTGTTACCTCCAAATTTACTTATCATGTTCCTCTAGACAACATTGAAGGTGCATTTCAAGAAAATCACTTCAGAAACCAAGCTTGAATTAGATAGACGAAATAGGATTTGAAAAAAAAGTGCTCCTTCAGTGATCAGTGGAATATGCTCTGGGCCGTTCCATCAAATTTCGCAGCTAATTTCATGCGCTGCCGTGACAGATGCAGATATGTTTGTGGCACCAAGCGTGAACCAAGATTTATGGCCGCTGTCGAGGCCCTCGTAGGTTCCTTGATGCATCATCCGTCATGTGATGAAGCTCTCAAATTAGCGACACTCAGCAGCTATTACGTGCAAGAAAGCAGGTGGAGCTTCACCCCTACTGCTAGTGCTGACATTGATTCTCATTTTTTGGAAGGAGTAATCATGCTAAAACCAGAAGATTGAGATAATGCCATGTATTTATTACAATATCCTCAACATGTATCTTGGTTGTATACATTTCATAGACAGCCTGTACGTATGTTGCAAAATATGCAGGACTTTTAATTTATGGCTGCCAGCACCATGTTTGAAACAAAATTGCAAAACAAAAAAAACAACAAAAAAAAAAAAAAAAACAGAAAACTTGCATCGGTGGCGATATTCTTTGCCGATAAATCTCACAGCTTAATATCCCAGCTGGTCTGTTCTAAACATAGCTCACCAGTGAGTTACCAGTATTTCAGAGGTATTTATCAAATTAGTAGACAGTACCCAAGCTCACATTTAATAAGGTTGACGATCCCTTCAATCTTGCATGTAAAGACAGATTTTGATTCCATAGTTTTTCTACCTCTGTATATGAGCTGTAAGAACACACTGTATGCTCAAGCTGGATGCTGCAGCTGCATGTCTGCATCCGAACTTGCAATTAACCACCAGAACAAACAAACATGGAGGGGAAGGGGGAAGGTCACCAAGAGAGACAACTGGCTTAATGATCAGATTTCAAGGGTGCCATCTCCTGACGGCAAGTTTCAGCTTCTTCCAAAGATGTTCAATGGGATTCAGATCACTGCACTTCAAAATAGACTGTTAATTTGGTTTTTATCACTCTTGTTTGACACTTCTGAGGAAGGCTACAGGAAGTAGCCAAAATGTGTAGAGCAGGTAAAAATAATCTTCCCTGTCTGACTAAAAGAACTGTTTGAATAGTACTTAGCAAGACAGTATGAACCTTCGCAACCAAGGTTTGGGTCTTTATACTGATGGAGGACATATGAGCTGGTTAGCTAATACTGTGTAGCGCATTTTGCATCAGGAAATTTCATAATACAATTTAGGACACTTCCACACAGCCATCCATGCCTTCATTGATCCATCCCTGCAAAGATCCAGAACATTATATTTTAGAGCAGGTCCAGTTCCCTCAATGGTAGGCTCCTCCACACTTGGTGGTTCTCGTGTCACTATATTGTTACTTATTACTCTCCCTCACGCAATATTAAATGTCTTAATATTGTCTTTTGTTAACAGAAAGGTATCAACCATATTTTTGTCATTGCTAGTGAAAAAAATAAAGTCACTGTTGCATGCTTCCAGCGGAAATGCAGAGAGCTGTCTTATATTCAATTTTCTAAATCCACAAAGGGTATTATGTTTCATTCAGAGGGTACCAGCAATTTAGCCTGAGAGAGTAAATTCTGCCTCCTAAATTCTGTGGATAAGTTACGCTAATTTAACCTCTGCTGCCTTTAATATGCATGACAAAGAGGCAATTAATACATTAGGCCCCTAAAAACATTTATTCCATTATCCTCCTTGACTAATACTTCTCCTGAGACATTAACTGATCTTTTCTGAAGCACTGATATGTTTGCTAAGGCGTGAATATGCAATAATTAAATGTCAAAGACAAGTGAGTCCATGCGCAAACATATTGTGAACAGACAGACAGATAGACAGACAGATAAATAGATAGACGGACGGACGGACAGACTGATAGACAGATAGATAGATAGATAGATAGATAGATAGATAGATAGATAGATAGATAGATAGATAGATAGATAGATAGATAGATAGATAGATAGATAGATAGATAGATAGATAGATAGATAGATAGATAGATAGATAGAGGGCGACACAGAGACAGAAATAAAATCAATTCATTATTCACACATATGACCGCTAGAGGCCACTCTCGTGACGTGGCAGTACAACAAGCAAATAAGGCCAAGTATGGTTCAATAACTTAGAACCGACATCTTAAAAACAGGTGCAATTATTGCACGTATTTTCAGATGTGCTATAATTGAAAGTGTGTGTGTATTTTTCACGTGCATTATCTAATTAACGATGTAATTCTTCATTCCACATTCCAGTCTGTTTGAGAGAGCCGTATTGTTGCATTGTGCTTTCATGCATCATGTGCACTTACTACAGAAATGGAATTTCATTGCATTGTGTATTTGTGGTCGTCATCATGAAGGCACACTGTGCAGAAGAACAGCTTTTACAGCAATAATCAAATATTGCTTTGCCTCCCAACACACTACAA
Source organism: Syngnathus scovelli (assembly GCF_024217435.2). NCBI lineage: Eukaryota > Metazoa > Chordata > Actinopteri > Syngnathiformes > Syngnathidae > Syngnathus > Syngnathus scovelli. The sequence continues at coordinate 9,051,980 of NC_090853.1, forward strand.
ACAACCGACATCAGCAACCTTCATGTCAAAGTCTCTGTGAAATAAAAAGGCAATGAACTCCCAGAGTGGTAAAGGTCATACACTGGATTGAATTAGCTGGTTTTGTGGTTTGTTTTTACATTTATTTATTTGTTTTTTTAAACCTCCATTTTCAATCTCAACACTCTATTCTGCTCCCTTTTGAGAAGCTTGGAGGTCATATACACTCATTCCCACCAGACATGAATATCAAAAACATAATTTTTTGTTACGATAAGCATATAGAAAATTGATAGATGGACCAATTCATGTTTGACTAAACTTGATTAAGGCAGAGGTCCGCAACCACCGGGCCGCGGACCGGTACCGGTCCGTGGGTCACTTGGTACCGGGCCGCCAAGCCGCACAGGAAAAAAAAAAAATCCTTTTTTTATCGACGATCAATTAATTCAAGTCAAGACGCTCGTCTCGGTCACGTGACACATTTTTCTAGTCGACCCTGCAAAGCTAGCAAAAATGAGTAAGAATTTAGAATTCAGAATTCAGTTCAGTTAGCAAATGTGAGCACCGGTTCATTTATTCTGTGGAGATGTCAACAAATGACTTGCACACAAAGCTTCATACGCTCAGGTCAGACGTCACACAAGAATATGGCCAGCATGGTTTAAGGTGATGGAAAGGTAATTATAACTCACACTCACTATTTGATTTCTTCCTACCACGCTGTGCAACATTTTTATCTTTATGTTCCTGCTCACTATGTAGCTTTCATTATTGATAATAGTGTTTTTCTATCTTTTGATATTCTTTGAATAAGTGCAAGGTGACTAGCAAAGTAATAATTGAGGTTATTTTATTGAATGAAAACTAAAACTACAATTGAAAAAAAAGTAATGAAATAAAATGAAAATGAAAGTGCTTTTTGAAAAACAAAACTTTTCAAATTTACAAGAGGAACTAAAACAGACTAATGAAAAAGTTCCTTTTAATTCATTTTCCATACTGTTTTTCTTCACTTGGTTAGATTGTTGTCAATTCATTTAATACATGAGCTTGCAAGGCTGCTTTGCCTTTGAATGTCTTCAGTAGTTTTGTATGGAATTCTTTTTGCGTTTTGGGTGTTTGGTCAGTGAAGCAAATTGAATTGCCTCGTGTATGAAATGTGCTTTATAATTTGCTTTGCTTCTGTGAGAAAAATTATAATAAATTCTATAGGGCACTCCTTAACCACTTACGATTACCACTGAGATATTCAGAGTATAATAAATACAATAAGTTGCTGTGCGGTAAATGGGCTGCATTTGAATATCCTCTCCGAGTTGAATGTACTTTTATAGTGTTGAGTCATTCAAATGTTGACGCAGGTAATGATGACTCAAAGGGGAGGAAAAGGTCAAAGTAAATGCCTCATCAACTCACTGATGGCAAATCAGCAAAGGGTTGTGAGTTAGTTTAGTGTTGCCCAAGAATTTTCATTTTCCTAGAGGGACAGCAATTTTAACTCATATACGTAGTAACAGTAACTCATATCAAAAACGAATTTGATGTAAAAGGACACTCAGATGTCTGATTAAGAAAGATAATAATGGATTGAATGCATTAAAGACAATCCGGTCGTTTAACAAGACATGCACATAAATGAAATGAACTAGAAAAAATCCTTAAGGCATTGTTTTGATCAATTACATTGGTTTATGGGACACATAAATGTGTATGGAGTTGTTCAGTTCAAAAGTCTTAACATCTGGCATCTCATTCAGAAGTCATTAGGGGAGTCGTAATGGCTCAACATCATGAAAAAATCATCAGGAGTGCATGCTGGCACTGTCTTAATCCTGTACTATAGACCAATCTATCTACAGTATGACTCGGCTATATCTTCAGTAAACACTATTTACTGCACTCATTAATGCAAATTATCTGATGAAACCTCACAGCACCAAATGCTTGCTAAAATCATCTTTTGTTTTACTGAGATGTATGAGAGGGCCAAAATCACACCTCAGTACATGGCGAGGCAACTCTGGTCCTCCTGCATGTTTTCTATGTTTCCCTGTTGCAACACACCTTATTTAAATCATCAGTATTTTTATCCTGTTTCTGCAGTCCTTTCTAATTATCTGTATGATGCAATGCAGTATAATGCAAAATAATACACGGCAAAGTCTCATTAAACTAATAGACTTCACGGCCCAAAAATTAGCTAGGTGCATTCACCACTTAAGAGAAATTAAAGCCTCAATGTTGTGTGTGGTGATTTTTATGATCCGGTAGCATGTGGTTTGATTTTTACACTGGCTGTCTTGTTCTTAATGAATTCTTCCAAGATATTTGTATTAAAAAGGTTGCACTCTCTTTGGATAGAGAGACTTGACCTCTTGAGATCTGAGGCTATAATAGGTAACAGAGTTTTGCACAATGAGGGAACACTTTTAAGCCTGGAGCATACATAGGATAGCCTTGCAGATGAAAAGATAGCAGTGATTTAGGGTTAATTTGGCAAGCAATGACGAGCCAGCCTTGGTATGTAACAAACTGTGATGTGTTTAGGGATTACAATTCGTGATGAAAAGAAGTTGGCTGTGATATAAAGAGTCTAACATGTGCATTCATTTATAAAAAAGGTCACCAGTACTGTTGAAAAAGAAAATATAGAAGAGATGATATGGCTTCTAGCTTCAAAGAAGGAGCAAAACATGTTTTGGAAATCAAGTTCCAATTTCACTGTCCTTTTTTAAAGACGGTAATTGACACCAGCATAAGAGTGCCAGTGCTCGATCGCTACAGTATTGCGTGTCTCCTAACTTTGCACTGATCATCGCGCCCCTGAGGTGCGCCGTGACATTCCATGTTTCTGTGAAAGTACATTAGAGTGAGTCAGCACTCTGCCGCCTCCGAATTATCATAACGATGACTCAGTCCGTCCTCTTCTGTCCTACTCAACATCCTGACCAATATATTCTAATGTGCTGCTTACTCATTCTTTCTTTCTCCATCGTGTTTCTTCTTCCATATGTCGTGAACTTTGTCACTTCAGATTTCTAGATTTCTTTTGTCTTCTCTGTTCTCGTAGTTCATTCTGTTGACCACGCAGTTTACAACATCTATTTTAATTAGCTTAAAGCTTTCTTCCTTTATCACAGCATGGAGTGGTTTGAAAGTCTGTCTCAGGGTTCGAATCTCGGCTCCTGTGTGGAGTTGTCATGTTCTCCCTGTGATTTGCGTTGTTTGCTCCGGGTAATAAAAATATATATACATTTTGTGGTAGTTGTTATTGTGCCCTCTGAGTCTTCATAGAGACGCAACTGAGTCTACAACAAAGTACCGTATTTTCCGGACTATAAGGTGCACCAGACTATAAGGCGCACCTTCAATGAATGGCCCATTTTAAAACTTTGTCTTTATATAAAGCGCACCAGATTATAAGGCGCACCACCATTAATGCATCATGTCAGATTTTTAATCCAAATCAAATCATCCTCCATTTTATCTTTTTTATTTCAACTTCAGACGCAACAAATTACTTTATAATCACAAAATTTCTGATTCATGATTCATAGTCTTGAGCGGGCCACTTATGATTGATTTCATGACACAATGCTTCGGGCCAGTTTAAATTTAGGAATTTGGTCCATATATAAGGCGCACCGGGCTATAAGGCGCACTGTCAGCTTTTGAGAAAATTTTAGGTTTTTAGGTGCGCCTTATAGTCCGTAAAATACGGTACAGTACATCTGGCGGTGACACAAAAGGCATGACAGTCCAGGGCTGATGTTATGCGCCACGTCACTGAATTTTGCCCAAGTGCTTTTCGGACTGTTCTTCCTTCAGACCACATGCCAACAGTCCACTTGCATTCTGAGACTGGAAATAGAATGTACTGCATCACCCTCCCCCCCACTAGCTCCTGGTCAGCAACGTCTGACATGACCTACTGCTGAAGTGTGAAGTCATCACTGCTCTGCTATAATGGAATTGGACAATGTGAAAATGCCATTGAACACTTTGAGGATTGGACATGAGTTTAATTTCACTTGTTCTCTTTATATTATGAGATGTGATGCACACACATTAGAAAGAAAGATACAATGTGAATCCAGGAAAGTGTTTCTTGTGTCAAATCTGCTCACCCTGCTTTCTTTTATTTGTTATTTGACATCACACATTATCACAATGGCATTTCCACTAGCTTCTCCTTAATGCAACCAAGTAAGTAAAGTGATTTGGTTAGCAGCAGCTTTTCATTCGCATGCTGCTTAGAGATCCTGGCACATTATCTAAGCACCAATTCTGAGCCCTTCACTAATCTTCTTATCAGCCATTGATAGTCTCACATTGAATGGGCTTCATTAATGGCAGCTATCCATTTTTTTTTGCACAGTAACGCTTGCCAATGTTGCATGGAAAATGGTGCAAATGAGCATCTCTCTAACATAGCAGTGAAAAAGTCATCAGATCTTATACAGTTTTGAAATTTATAATTTGATGTGGTTGACCAAAATGTGCTAAATGTATCATAGAGATCCTTATCTGTTGTTAAAATCCAGCTTTTTTCATTTTAGGCACCAAGCTAATGTAAAGCTTCTCCTTTCTCAACGGCACTTTCAAACAGTGATTCATGCTTTTGTGACATCTCGGCTGGATTACTGTAGTGCTCTTTATTTTGAAGTCAGCCAGTCCTCCATCAATCGTCTCCAGTTGGTCCAAAAGGCCGCTGTTTGCCCTTTGAATGGTACTCATAAGAGTTCCTGGTTCCCTGTGTTATTTGTTTTCAAATCTTTGAATGATCTTAGCCCATCTTACATCTCTGAGCTCCTTCACTCATACTGCTCTGTGCCTTAGATCGGTGGATGGACGTTGTTAGAGTTACAGTGGACTCAGCAAAGGCTCAAATCATTGCCAGTCCCACGCTTTGGAATGAAGCACATTGCAAAGGTGCATGTCAGAATGCTCAAAATTTTTAAGGAATAGAATTTCCCACGCAAAGCGGATGACCTATCGACATAAACCTGGGATCACCTTATATAAACAGATTCAGTATAGGATAAAACAGGAACAACTCGATGAGGATGGGATTCGAACCCACGCGTGCAGAGCACAATGGATTAGCAGTCCATCACCTTAACCACTCGGTCACCTCATCTTCTCCAATGCAGCTCTATCAGTCTACCTTTGTTGGGAAGTTAAGCTTTATTCTCCAAGTCGAGACAAATTACCTTTGGATCATTAAATTAAAGCCAGGTGTGACATGGTGAGTTAGTTGGAATGGTGGAGCACGTCCTGCAAGAAGATTGCACTCCATCGTTCCACATGTCAGCAACCATAATATTCTGAAACGGTAGGTTTGTGGTAGATTTTTCCTCAAGGCAGTTGTACACAATTGCAAATTTTCTATAAAACAATGATTCCAACATGCCTCTGTAGCTTTTCTAAGAATGAGTTGGAGAGTTTTCTTTTGAGGGTCTTTGCTGCAAGTAGTTTTGAAGGACTACTGAGTCTATGAAGGACATTTCTTTCTGTGTTCTTTTAGAGAAAACATCTCATTAAAGGAATTGAACATCATTCTTGGCAGAAAACTGGGCCCACTTTCATTTTCTTCATGACACCATTAAACGCAAGCCAGAGAAAGGTACATGAAAATAATCTGCACGTGTTCTAGACACTGGTTTAATTAGCCTTAGCCCAGTTCTGACTATGTGAAATATATTGTTCTGCTTCCAGGATTTTCTTTTAGTGGCTTCTCAATGAGGGCACAACAGGAATATTTTTCTAAATGTCAAACTAATTACCCAAGAGCACTCAGCTAGTGATGATGCTGATGTGCTCATTTCACTTTGTAACTTTGTAGCCATGCCATTAATCATTATCAATATAATCTCTGACTTTTTGGCCCCAGTATGACCGGTCCATTTTATAAAGGAAGCCCCGGTATTATGACCTCGTTTGAATTTGTTGTATTTCACCTCTGCTATGTGGTATGTTTTTTATCGCTGATTTCCACGAAGCATCATCAACGGCTGGCAGAGGAGCAACCTGTTGGTGCAAATTTAATTCCAAATTAGTAACAGAGCATTGCATCCTATCTAGACATACTGAGAACAAATACAGAGGACTTAACACTAAAGTTCATCGAAGGTTGAGGGTGAATACTTTATTGACACAGAGGGAAATTACTATTCCCATTAGGGGGTGTCATCACTGGGGATTGCTGTGATCAACATTGTTGCCCTCAATCCACTTACATTGAATTATTTAGGGAAATACAATTAACGTATCACTTAGTGTTTGTTATTTAATACGTAGACAAATGTTGTGCGCATACATGGTTGCACCCATTCATCACGTATGACTGAGTTGAATAAGTCTCATTAGATGGTGATCAAATAGCACGTTCTGCTTCATTTGATTTGTCACGGCCTCTTTTTGTTAGCAGTGTTTGCCAGTGTGCTAGTGTTGTCTGATTAAAAAAAAAAAAAAAAAAAAAAAAAAACAAGACAAAGTGCTGATGCTATGTCAAGTTTCTTAGCAAGGTATTCCATAATATTTTTCTTTTTATTCCCATGTGCAGTACTTGCTTACTTGGTAGTGTAGTTTTACATACTACTGCTTTCATGTAGTATGTGTTCAATTCCCAGTCAGTGTAAAATTGCTCAGGAAAGGCAACTGGATTAAAAAAACTATGCCAAACAAATCACCCAAGTGAGATAATGTGATGATCTCTGATTGGGGCAGTTGAAAGTGCCAACAAGATGAGCATGTGCTCGCGCTGGGTGACTCACTGCACTTAAGAGCCTTTGGATTGCATAAAATACTGAATGTAAGGAATTTATTTTCATTACATGTCATTTATCTGTCAAGTTTGTTGAGTTTATTCCAGATGGCGTTGGGAAAGAAATGGGGCACACCTAGGACTGTTAGCTGCTCAATTGCAGGTTTGAAGTCTAATCTGCTTTAAATGTACAATAAATGATGGGAAAGCATGGAGCGATTGAATCACATTGCATTAGAGGACTCTATTGATTTTCATGGGCACATTGATTTTGTATGTGTAAGTACTTTGTAGCTGAGCCCATGAGCGTGTTAAAGAGTAACCAAGCTGAACGTCCAAAAAATGTGATGGCATCTCCTGGCATCAAATATGGGTCAACTGAAAACGAAGCAGCACTCCTGTTCTCAGCAGCACATATCAAAGGCAGAGGCAGATTTGTTGTTTTGGTCGGTTGGCTTCGATTCATCAGGGCCAGATGAAGCCTATCACAAATGACTTTGGACAAGATGTACAATGGACTAGTAGCCAGGCAATTGCAGGTCTAATCTGCTTGAAATGTAAATAATGGGAATGTGGATGTGCACTGCAACAAATTCAACAACTTTGGCACCATTGTTTCCATCATATTGTGGATCATCATTGCCCACTTTCATTGGTCTCGTGTATGACAGTAACTTACACTACTGGCCAAGACCGATATACAGGAGCACTATGGCTCAACCTGTAAGTGTCACTTTCATTTATGTAAAAGGATGTGATGTGGAAAAGCATAGCTGTAACATTGCTGCGCTCAACTCTTTTTTTTTTTTAATAGTGTAGAAACAAATGGATGTCATCCTCAGTTTACTCTGACAATCTAATCACCTGGCCCCTATGACTGACAGAAATTCGCACGGTTGACAGTTTACTAACAGAATTAATACCAGAGCTCTATCAAAATACTGTATAACTGTTTGATTAATAAGCAAGTTAAGGTAATGTACCAAACAGTAGTTTAGAATAGCACTCAATCATGCTGAGCTGAGATGTTTTTTTGTTTTTGTTTTTTTGCCCCACACGTGTACAGTTGCTTAGTAGTAAAAAGGTTGATGCAAATCTCTGCATACAGCAAGGACAACAACAAACAAAGAATACTTCTCCGACACTGTCAATCACTTTTTGTCATGTCGTCAAAATGTGCGACGCTATGCAAACAAAAACAGCTTTGTGTGGCAAAAAAAGAAGGACATAAGGTGCAAGGAGAATGTGCCCTGCATACTAAAATAAGATGCTGCTTTGCTATCCTGCTGTTTTGTTCTCTGAATCCACATGTGCTGTTTAAATATTAAGCACCACATGCGATGCATTATTTCCTGGAACAGTCAGTTGCCATGTTCTTTGTATGCACTGTACTTATTAACCGACTAAATCAAACTAACATAATGGAACCTCAAAGAAAATTCTCCATTTTGATGCATATATCTTCATCTGGCTTTTTTTTTTTTTTTTAAAGATCCAGTGGCTGATAAGGTTTCAATTTCAATTAGGTCAGTCTCGGGAAACTATTTGTTTATTTAAATTTCGGTGAAGTCTGTAAGCAATGGTGCTGAGCCTGGGATAAAATTTTTGGTTTTGTTTTGACTTAAAACAAAGCTAACTGAAAGTTGAACATTTCATTTATATTAAAATGTAAATGTCACTTACTATAAAATACTGGGGAGCTATTTCTCTGCAGAAGTTTTCATATAACCTTTAAGTTACGCTGCTGAATCCCTGCACTTTTTGTTGGAAGATATATAGTTTTTAATTGTTATTCAAATATTCTGAAAAGCTGTTTAATGAACATATTTAAAGGCAATCAAATCCAATACTGGAGTTTGTCTTATTTAGCTATTTATTAATATTTCAATACATTACATAAAGTTATTATGAATGATTTATTAGCTTAAGCATTGCCTGAGAAAGATGTGGCAACTCAAAACTTCAAAACAGCTGTCAACTGGAGGAGTTTCCTCTTTGTTTTTGAATTGTAAAAACCTTTGATTCCATTTTATTTCCACCCCTAAAAGTATCTGCATCAAACTATTGAACAGAAGTTATTTTTTTAGTCAGACATCATCCTAGTATAGCATGTAGCATAATGATAGTGGAAACCTGTGTCTAAAAAGAAATAGCACATCCTTTTTATTTTCAGAAGGCTTGGTGTATTTTTAAGCATCCCCCAAGAAGATTTTAATCATCCAATTACCACTAGCTGGATGTTCTATTAGGCCTCACATAATCAATGTACTTTGGGGAGGGGGTATGGTGGCTGTCCATATTATTTACATATTGAAAATAGACTTCAATTCAAGAATTGCTCAGTTATATCCAATCCAATGGCTGACCCAAAACATCACAGAGTGAAAAAGATTAGTGGAAAATAAAGAGTAGAACACGTCTCCTAGATGAAGCTATTGGTGATGCTTCTTCCTCTCTCTCCCCTTAGAGGAAAGGGTCAGAATAGTGTGCGTGCAGGTAGCGCTAGTGGAATAAAAAGAGACACGTTTTCACTGCACCCCCGCAGAAAATAAGCACGGCATCACGCTGCATGCTGTTAAATTTAAATCACCTTGAAAAGGCATCCAAAAAAAGCCTCAATGTGTTGTGCATTGACTTCATTTGATCTTCCGTATTCATGCATTTAATATGATCAAAGGTGTAAAACTAAAGCCAGTTTTATTTTGGTGCCTTAATCCAGTGGTCACCAACCTTTTTTGCGCCACGGACCGGTTACTTGTCAGAAATATTTTTGCGGACCGGCCTTTATATAAATAAATAATACATTTATATCAATAAACAATACATTTATAATAAATATATAAATACGATGAAATAAAATGATACCACTGGCATAAAAACAAGTGTAAACGACATATTTTTTTCTTTCTTTCTTTATTTATTAGTAATTATTGATTTATTATTTATTACATTTTATTAATAAAACTCACCATTACATTGAATTAGTGGGAGCACTGAGCTTGTTACTCATTTTTGCTAGCTTTGCGGGCTCGACTGGTGAAACTTGTCACGTGACCGGGACGAGTGTCTTGACCTGAATTAATTGATCGTCGAAATTTTTTTCTGTGCGGCTTGGCGGCCCGGTACCAAGTGACCCACGGACCGGTCCGCGGCCTGGTGGTTGGGGACCTCTGATGTAGTTTACAACCGGATGTACTTTCATTTTGGGTCCTCACCCGATCTGGTGATGCTCACAGCAGCATGGTGACTGCCCTTTTTGTGTGTTTCATTTCGATCCTTTTACACCAGGAGAAAGAAAGACTTAATTAGACATTTGAACAGATCACACATCCACATGCGCTTGTGCAAAGTCCTGATAAGACTTTAACAGCCTTTATTTTGGACTACTATCTACCACTGCAAGCATCAGTCTTACTGAGTGTTTTGTTTTCTGTTTTCTTGGCTACACATCCTTTAATGCATGCTAATGACAGAAGCGAGAATAGTGACTCGAGCTTGGCACAATGTTACAACGACCAACAAGTGACCTCTTGATCTGTTATTGGTTTTAAAAGATTAGCCTTTGGATAATATTCAGGGATTTATAGCACACATCCAACAACTAGAGTGGTCGTAGTAGTGCAGTTCTATTATGCAAAAGGTCAAATGGATATTAATGTGGTCGGTGTGATGCCATTTGCCATGGCTGTCATCAGATAAAAATGTCTCTCTTGATGGCGAATTATCATGTGGTTCATTGTCAAAGGTGTTATACTTGAATCCAAAAATGTATATTTATGGTCATTTAGCAGACTAAAAATCTGAATGGAATAAACCATTATGGTTTAATTATGGTTTGAGAGTAACACCTCCAACAACATTGTGATTGCAGTAGAGGTGCAATGATTGATCCATTAATTGAAACGATTTTTGATCATCCATTAATTGTTTATTTTGTTTGTTTAAAATTGTCCAAATCCTCAGAATTTCAACTTGTCAACAGTAGATATTGTCTGTTTTCTGTCATATTCCATGAAAGCAGACTGATGATTTTGAATGAATAGAATAAATAGATATAATAATATAAATAAGTATATATGAAATGATAAGATAAAATAAATAAATAGTAAACAGAATAAAATATTTGCTTGTAATCAAATATGTTGATCATTATGTTCCACTTTTCTGACATATAATGAACTTTGGTCATAAATAACTTGTTTTTGGTACTATCAATTTGAAACAATGTCTTATTGTTGAATAAAGAGATGGAAACTAAAGCATGTTTTATTGTCCAATTAATCAATGAATTGACAAAATAATAGACAGATTAAATATTGTCTATTATTGACCAGTTAGTAGTCAGCGACTACTGATTGATTTAATAACGGTAATTATTAAATCAATCAGTAGTCGCAGACCTAGAATCCAGACAAACACGATTAAGGGTGTACGATACCTCACAATCTCATTTCTGGAGCTATATGTGTCGCTCGCTAGTTTAATGTAATTTAGCGCTTTGTGCATGAATAAGATTAGCATGAACAGACCCTCATCATGGAAAATGCTAGAAGAAATGGATAAAAACTACGACGAAAGAGATACTGAGAAAGTGTGTGGCGAAGGATATCTAACGCTATTCCAATCGGAAATTGAGGAGGAAGACTTGGATGGTTTCAGTGCACAGGAGGAAGATGAAGACGGCTCTTTTTTCAACTTTTACTGGTATGTTTTTTTATCCAGCCCTGTTAGTGCTGTGCTACCGTGTTGCTGATGTGTTACCGCCGCATCTCAGTGACCTTTACCGGTATGTTTTATTTAATCAAACCCTATTTGTGCTGTGTTACTTCCGTGTTGCTGCGGTATTACTGCCGCGTCACAGGCAGTGTTTGGAAAGAAATGTTAAGGTATGTTATTAAAACTTTAAAAAAGCTTTCTGTGTCCAGTATTTCTTTGTTAATAACTCGCGTGCACACTTCCGTGTTGCTGCGGTACTACTGCTGCGTCACAGGCAATGTTTAGAAAGACATGTAAAATGAAGGTTATTAAAACTTTTTCTGTGTACTGTCTTTCGTTGTAAAAAACGTGTGTGCACGTGCGGCTTATAGTCCGGTGCGGCTTGTGTAAGAAAAAAATTAAAATATTCCCGAATTTTAGCTGGTGCGGCTTGTACACCGGTTTGGCTTATACACCGGAAATTACGGTAAAACAATTCTATTGTTATTGTATTTTATTGGTAAACAGTAAGATACATGCAAGAATACTGTGGTTTTCCCGGTCTACCTGCTGTGTTTAATGCCGCATAATCACATCTCTTATAAAAAAAAAATAAAACACACCTTGAAGCAGGCAGATGAAGCAGATGACAGATATTGTCCTTCCGGTTGTCAGCAGGCCAACAACGTCCTGCGCTTATTAATTTCCTCCGTTCCAATGGCTTCTAAAACAACTTCTGCCGCCCACCAACCATCTTGTCTTATTTATGTCCTTTATCCTCAATTGTGGTTGTGCACATTTCACATTCCTGTTTCAGCATGGATCTATTATTAAACAATCTATAACACATCCAAACTAACAGAGTCAGACTGCATGTCTATTGGATGGATCAATCACTTCCTAATTTGATTTACAGCAATAAAACAAGTGAACATGTGAAAGTGAGCCAATTGTTTGTCTCTTAAGCATCTGTGACTGATACCCAGAGGACCAGTAAACATCTCCTACCGTCCAACAACATCATCTCATAATGGATTTTTAATGGGAGTATAATAGCCTTTATGGAGTCATGAATTCACTCTAATTGTTGCCTCGGGCAGCAAGAAAATGTAACACAGACCCATATTTGGACATTTGCACAGATACCTCGACAGGCCTATACTTAACGCTTTGTACTGTTAAATTTAAAATGTATTCTAGTGAATTTCACATCCAGTCTGCTGTGCTACATATTGCAATTGGCCGATAATAACGATATTTTTAAAATTGATTATTTTATATTCTGTTTAGAACAAAACAGCCTTTTCTTACTCTGACACTTGATTAGGTACTTTTATTTCACCTAAAGGTGACAATGAACTGCTACTGTTCTCGACAGTTCGCCCCTATGTGCTACATCCCACATGTTCTTGTTTATTTGCTTGTTTCTGTCATACTCGAGTTACTTAAACAATGGGAGTCAAATTCCTTGTGTATTTTTCAACACTTGACCAATAAAAAGGATTCAATAACTCTGCATGACTTCCTGTGGTTGGTTCACACTTTTCTTGGCGGTACTTTTTCACATTTCCATCACTATTTCTCACTTTTTTTTCCCTCTCTATGTGTGAGTGAGTGGGAGCATGAAGTAAAAGACTCTTTAACGACTAATTAATTAGTTACACAATAGTCCCAGTATTTGTGTATTAGCTCATTCTCATGACATTGTAGAAAGTTTTTACTTGCAAAAACATTTTTGAATAGGATGGAGAAATTAGATCTTAATTAAACTTTTTATATAAATTTTTTATTTTTATTGCGATATTAGATCTTAATTAAACTTTTTATATGCATTTTTTTATTGACTCACAAGACTTCGCATCAATTAAATGGTAAATGACAAACCAATACAATATTCAGCCACAAAAATCTGTTTGCCAATGCTAGCAAATATCTATAAATTGACAACTCAATCAATATTCTTTTCATTGTTACATTGAAAATTTAAAAATATACTGTATATATAGTTCACATTGTGATACAGCACGATCTTGCTTCTACACGGATATATAGCGTGAATTTGTCACTCATATATTTAAGAAATTTTACATATGAACGTTGACACCCTGTACTAGATTTAGCCCATTTGGCTCAAAGGATTGAAGTTGGGTGTTTGAATACAAGCATTCCTTGTTGCAGTTTGCGTATTCTTTCCACATTTCAAAAACATGTTCCTAGAGCTAAATAAAGTCTTAAAAATAACTATGAGTGTGAATGGCTGTTTCTCTCCGAATAATGAACAGATGTTTCATATGAAAATTATATTAAGTTTTTAAATCACCGGTGTGCTTCACTAGATTGGCAGGGAAAAAAGAATTTAAAAAAAAAACGTCATCATCATTTACAACTGTAAAATAGGGCAGTGGGAATTTTTCAAGATTTTGAACCATTCAATTACACCATCCATGTGTATGAATAAATTTCCCTAGTGTGTTTCGGGTTCTCATCCAAACTCAACTGGGATCGGCTGGAGCTCACTTATGATCCTAATGAGGATAAATGGGGGATTTTAAAAATAGATGGATAGATTTTCTTAACAGCATTAGAATTTTGTTAGGATACTGCTGTTAATTTAGCAATGTCATCATACAAATTGACACATTCACACATGGTGCAAACTAGATCTGCTATTTTTCTGTTCGCAAGCTTGTGGACTAGGTAGGTCTGTAGTCATCATTGCTTGAAGAAAAACCTTAAAAATTGTCCATGTGTTGAAATAGCAACTCATTTGCATTGTATATAAGCGCACATTGCCTCATATTAGCATCTCCTAGCAGTCGGCCGGTCCTGATTAGAGTGCTGTTGGTCTATTAATCCATGTGACTAAACTGACTGTGAGAGCTGATTACGTTTTTCACCAGCGGCTACAAACTATCGTCTGTTTGGATTAAAAGGTGCTGAAGTGGTGACCTGCTTTGCCTTAAGGATTTTTTTTGTCTGTAGAATAACATTTCCGTGGAATACAACTACTATATACTCCCAGAAAAGGTGAGTGAGGCCTGAAATCTGACAATGTTCAAATTCAGACTGAACACAGTTCTTTTTACATGTACATATGAAAACTGAAAGTATTTTCTGTCTGTTTGATTTTGATGTATGTATTTATTGATTTTTTATTGAATATTTTGTTTTGTATTTTCTGTCTGTTTGCTTTGTTTGTATTTATTGATTTTATTAATGATTTTATCTGACTATTTTGTTTTGTAACTGGATAGCGCTTCGAATGGCCTTTTGTATGAATTGTGCTCTATAAATAAACTTGCCTTGCCTTGCCTGTTGACTTTCAAGTTGTTGTCATGCCATATATTTTGTTTCCAATCGTAAATAATGTCAAATTAATTCATCTGTTCACTATAAAACCCTTAACGGTGCAGGCAACCGCAAGTTTTTAACAAATAGAAGTAACAAATGCAATTAGAAATCACCCACTATATTATGACATAACATAAAACAAATGGAAAGTAAAACTCCTCATGTAAGATTCACAATGGAGAGGACTAACCGTTACAAATGTATAATTGTTAGTTCACTTAGTGCTAATTGTATAGATGCTCACTGTATCTCAGATGAGCTAATGTACATTAAGAAGGTTTGAAGTCCAACTTTGACCTTTTTAGGTATATTCCATACATTTTCGATCGTGCTCTGCTTCAGAAGAATCATGAGAGGGTTGGAAGCTATCCTCGCTGCCTTTGTGTGGGTGACACAGTGGTTTGATCGCCAGCCAGTTGCAGGGCTCATACCAAACTAGAGAAAAACAAATAGTCACATCAAAACTTTCAGGCAGATGGGCTAACCACAACGGCACCACAAGTCCACGACTGGAGAAATATTCCCATTTATTCAATGACTGCCTTTGAAATGTGGATTTTGTGTACCATATTTTCCAGACTATAAGCTGCGACTTTTTGCACAAGATTTGATACCTGCATTTTATAGTCCATTGTGTCTCATCTATGGATTTTTCACGATTTGTATGATATTGAATGATTTGTGCATATTCTCATATATGGAAATCAAACATTAACACACCTGTGTCTTATAGTCCAGTGTGGCTTATATATGAACAAAACAGGATTTCCCCCTCATTTTAGCTGCTGCGGTTTATATTTGGTTTATAATCCAGAAATTATGGTACATAATAAAGTCCTCCTCACTTAGTAAGTGTTAAAGCCCTTCACTCTACATACTGCACAGTGGATGCAAAATGGATATTGTCTTTCAGTTTGTATGCTAATTGTAGAACTCCCAGGGAATACAGTTCACAGAATTTTGTAAACACTTTCCACTTAATCACCATCGATGCACAAATGTTAATTAGCGTAGCTTCAGTGTACGGAAATGTGTCCGAGTGCATGGTGCACAGCAGAATGCTTTCTCCCAGAGGAAAACATTGGAGGCCACAGAGGTGGAACATCTGCCTTTTGCCTCACTCTTGTTTCCGAGGGCATTCATGCATTCACCTCAGCTAGTTTAACTTCCCCAAATGCCATCTGCTCTTACATTATGCACTGCATCAAAAGGGCACTGTCAGCTTTTTTGTCAGAAAGGTCCTCTCCTCTAGATAAAAATCACATTTTCTACCCAGGTATTTGTTCGAGGGCATAAGAAATGCGGAATTCCCTACTTTTTTCCATTTTTTTTCTGTAACAAAAGACGGCAATCCGTTCAAAATGTTTCCATCACTAATCTCCACCACTCATACTGTCAGCAGTTTTTTAAATTGCACGTCCGCTTTAGTTTACTCATTAAGTATGTGGATTTGTCCCCTTACATCACCAGTGTCAAACTCAAGGCCCGGGGGCCAGATACAGCCCGCCACATCATTTTCTGTGGCCCGCGAAGACAAATTGTGCATCGAATTTATGGTGTTTCATAAACTCTGGAGAGATGTTGTCATGTCCTGCTGCCTTTCCACATTTCAGGCCCTGCAGGACTTTCTCCAGTTCAGCAACCTCAAAAGGCTCAGGAATTCTATCCTCTCTGAGCACTTGGTGTTTCTTTAGCTCAGATGAAACTGCTCTTCTGGTGGGTTTGTCTTGAGTTACGTTTGCAATAGCCAGTAGGTGGGATGCAACTTGATTGGGTGTGACGGGTGCTCGGTTTTGGCTGGGGGGCTTTTGTGCAGCTCCTAGACGGCAGATGAGGCTCCAGCATTTCCTGCTACTCAGGTCAGCTACTGTCTCCTCCCATTTCCTTTGCCGAGCTGTAGTTAGCGATTCAATAAGATGGTCTGCTATCTCAGGGTCCCCTGATGTTTTGTAGGCTTGTAGGAGTGCAGCGCTTTCTTCGTCCAGGCATGGGACGTAAAGGGGTCGGTAGCCTCGTGGGATGGCTGAGTGGGCAGCTTTGTAGATAGCACTGCAGAAGCGGTTGTAGGCTTCATCTACAGTGATGGTGTGGAGTGGGATGGTGACAACACTCCTATCCAGAGTTTCACTGCATTTCTTCCAGTAGACTTTGCGGAAGTAGGACCTGCAGATCCCATTTGGCACTAGGGGGCTTGTACACATTGACAATATTGAAACCACTGATAGTTATGGTGTCAGAGAAATGTGTTGTTGTTTGCTTCAACTATGTCAGAGCACACATAGGTGGCCCGTCCATGTTTGGCATGTGGGGTGTAAAACCGTGTGATTCTGTCACTTTAGGAATGAAACTCTGGCGTAACCTGAGAATGCCCCCTTTTTTTGCTCAAACAATCGTGAAAATGCCAGATTATGTTAATCTGCTGTCAATGGTGTTTGATGTGATTTATCAACATACAATAACATCGCAGCCAAAATACACAATTAGTGATGAGCATACCTAGCTCCAAATCACAATCTTATTTGTTTCCCTGCTTACAGCAGCATGAACAAAAACTAATTGATGTCGTGCAAACATTTTAATTAGAGCCACATTTTCCATCTGAAGCACATCTAATCGAAACCAATCTATTTGTTTCACTTACGTGACTCTGAGCAAAAGCTTCCAACGCGAGGGTGACTCTAATGGAAAACTCATCTCATTCACTGAAGGCTGCGTCAACAAAAGGTAACTTGAGTGTACCAACCCTCCCCACAGTCTTTCAAATATTTTTCATAAAGATTGGCTTTAAGAAATGGATGCTTTTTAAGAAATTGCTCCTTTCGAATAGAGCTTTGTGATACTGATTAGATTGGATATTGAGCAGCTCACCAATTTCCTCTGGGTCTTCATATCAAAACTTAATTACTACGGAGCCAATCGTCATCAGCTGCAATCGGATCACCCTCTGCCCCGCTCCTCTGTTCTCAATCAAACCAATTGATTTCTTTGTCGCTTTACATCCATGGAACGCCTGTGTGCTTTGGGCCAGAAAGCAATGTATTAAGTGCTTGTTTGGATCAATCTAATGTGCAATGATAGCACATTCCAGAACTGCTGACTGACCAGCAAAACTCATTAATTTAGCCTGTGCCCTTTTCTTATGCAGTGCAGCATCCACTAACTGGACAATTGTTTCAGAACACGAAGAATATTTTATGTAGAACATACTAGATCGCATTATTGTAATTGAGTGATCATTATGTGTTAATGCCCAACACGGTTGCACAAATTGCATGATTACCTCCACCGAGCATGAATGCATGTGTTGCCACACACCATGGGTGGCAGGGGGGGGGGGGGATCATGCACAAAGGACTGTTGTGTGCATCCATGTCCATACCGTTGCAATCACTGTAAAACACACCATGAGGTCTCAAACAAATCAAGCGCCCTGCCTGTGCCAAATGATAATGCAAATCACAGTGTGGGACCACCTCTGATCTGATTTTCAAGGCACAAACATCCTCTTGGCTGGAGTTTTTTCCTTGACATTTTTGCATATATTTTTTGGCTCATCCTAAATCAATACCCATCCATCAAGTGGAATATTTTGGAATATGTACGTGTAAAACGTACACCCCTTATAATAATGTGATTAGTGTACCTATTGAAGTGTCCGGCAAGTGTTTGCGTAAAATGACTCAACAGATGGCTTCATCATAATTCCTCTCAGGTTATCTATCACCAGCTGCACAAACATCTGGCTTGGAAATATGACTGCTGTTGTACAACATTCAGTCCAATGGCTTTATTCTTTTTGAATAAGACGTTAATTTGAATGCTAAGATGGTTTCTTGTGTCCTGTGAAGCTTTATTAAATGGCGCGACTGAATTACAGTATATTCGTCCTTTAGCATGGGCGTTTATGAAGTTCAAAGCTAGAGGAGCTTATGATGAGTGAATATTGTACATATGGCAGTAACGGCGCCAGTAACCTTTCTTTGAGCTGAAAGCCAGCACTTTTTATGATAATTCATATGCAAGCAAAAATTGCCTTTTGAACCTGTGCCAGGTATTTAATAAAAAGTTCTTTTACACCTTTTATTACTTTTAAATGTTCCATTAAATACTTTGCCATGCTCCCACAGAGATGTTAGATGTGGACAGAGAACATTTTTGTCCGCTTCATGTGATTGTTTCCACAAATAGCCAAATTAAATAAATACAATAACATTGTACAAATATAACAATTTGGCAGCACGGTGGGGTGTACAGTATCTACTTTACACTTCAGAAATTTGCACCACTTGATTCCAACCTCCAGCCCTCTCGTGTAGAGTTTGTATGTTCTACTTGACGTTGTGTGGGTTTACTCTGGCTTCCTCTCATATTCCTCCCCCCCCCCCCAAAACAAACAACTGCACATTAAGCACATTGAAGATGATTGTTGGTCTCTCTATATATGTGCTCTTCATTTGGCCAGACACTACTCCTGGGTTGACAATGCGTCTCGCCCAAAGTCAGCTAGGATAGACTTCGGTACTTTAGAAAATGGATGGATAGAAAAGACTGTACCACTGTACCTTCCTATTTTGCTGTCTTTTTTAGGACTTTTTTGTCTTTGTGATAAGAGTTGAGTCAAGCATTGTGATGACATGAATGAGATGACAACATGGTATGTGTGGTGAAGAAACTTGGAAGAGGAAGGTCAACTGGAGATTGTAAGCGTCTCATGAGTTAAGCTTTATCAATAGAAATAGTGAGCTTGTCAAAGAAAACCTTTCATTCCGGAGGACAGAGCAAACACAAATGACTCATCCTGTAAATTTGCTGTTGGTTAGTGATTGGTAAAGGTATTGAGCTTGGCAGGCCAAACAAAAAACGGACAAGTTCCTCTATCGTTACATGTTGGATAAAAAAAAACAAAAAACTTGCTAACACAGCACATACACAATGATCCTCTTAACCTCCAGATGTGGGGAATGATAAAACAACAGCAGATTTTGTTCACTTCTTTATACATTTTACACATAGCACACATTGCTAAAAACCCACTACATCAAAGTTGTTTATTTTCCTCCCTAATTAGAGCACAGGCCCTAAGATTAATTTGTAAAACCACACTGACAGGCAACATCAGTTATGGTCCTCTAAACATCTCTCTAGATGACAGACTTGTAAAAACAAAATAAAGTAAAATAAACCCATAATAAAATCTAAGAGCCAGTAGAGAGGCTCAGCTTGCTTTCATTGATGAATAAACACTGATGGGAGGCTGAAATAAGAACTCCTGAGGAGTACAACATAATTGAGATGGGCATATTCTATCTGAAAGCACCTCTCTTCAATTTCCAGTCTGTTGCTCACAAACTCATGTAATTTACTTTGATTGTCACAGTTTAGCAAAGTTGACTGCTTTGCTATTTTTTGTGGAGTGGCAATGGTCAGTCTAGATATATCTTCACTTAAAATAAAATATTGATAAAAAAAAACCTTAGCATTTTGTTCCATGTCACTATCACATAAGATCTTAAATGTGAAAAGGTTCAAGGCACTGTAAGTACTCAGTAAATAGATGAAGTGGTTCTCTTGCCTGACTTCTGCGAAAGTAGTGTGTAATAAATATCCACTGGGTGACGGTGTGAATGGCAGTGTGAAAGGTTTCTTTATATCTAAATGTGTCCAGAAATTGACTGGTGACTAGTCCAGTCCACCTTTTGCCCAAAGTCCATTGGTATAGGATGCAGTTCCCCGCTACTCCTAACTGAATCAGGGATAAAAAGATGAATGATGGACAGGTAGGCATTTAGCTATTAGTCATTTTCAGCTCATTTATTTTCTTCAGTGGCTGAGTTTAAGTTGCATTGTGCTAAAATTGAATCATCTTCAATAATTAACTTGCTGGATGAGCTATTAGCTTTTGATTACAGTCGTTTATGCCTCACAAAGGTGCTTTAAATGCACCAACCTAATTCTCCCAAATTAACCTAAGGCTGCTATTGCAGACTTTTGTTGCACAAAGTCTATTGAGCTGTTCCATATTCATGTGAGTCCATGCTCAGGTGTTCGGGCACATCGCAGTATGGAACATTTGGTTTCATGGCCGCTGCTTTTTATGCCATGTTGACAAGAGAACAGCCTGTGTCCCTGATTGTGAAAGTAATCATGGCGCCGTTTGGACAATTATTATTATTATTATTATTATTATTATTATTATTATTATTATTATTATTATTATTATTATTATTATTATTATTGTTGCAGTTGATGATGGTGCCAAGAGTGGTCGGGGCATTTACTTATTCAACAGTAGCTGCATTGGAGGGGTCTGCCATTATTTATCCTAGCACATTTATTTATGTCAAGTCGAACTGGAGTTTAAAGCTAAATAAAAATTATTGATGTGGAAATGCTGTGAAATGGCCAGAAGGGAGACTGGACAGAAGAAATAAGTTTATGTCCCTGAATCAAAAACATGGACTCAACCAACTTTGTGATCACACATCAAAATCCTAAAACAAAAAAACAAAAAAATGGACTAAAAAATTTTAGTTTGCAAGTTTGATTGGGCTCGGCAGTTAACTGAATGACAGCTAAATTGACGAGTCTTTGTTAACTAAAAAATTGTCAGAAACAAACACAAATCACAACAGATCCAACAGGTGACAAATGACAAATTCTTTGCAATTCTGTTGAATTCCAAATTCTGTTGGACCAAAAAATGTGTATTAAAGGACGCACATCAGACAGTGAGTGAGATTGGTGTAGTTTTGTTGCTCTGACTTTAGTGGTAAAAAATGCCACTAACTACTACACCAAAGAGTGGAGGCTGTTTTAAGTGACACTGCCTGCAGCATGTCTGCATGCATATAGTATTTGTCTGTAATGCTGCATATCACCATGAAAACTAATATTGTTATTGTTGTGTGCACACTGAAATATTAGTGTGTGGTGCTGGTTGGTATGCAACAAAAAGCAGGAAATTGTCACTTTGCAGGTCAGGTACATATCCTTCCACTAAAGATTGCTGCATTAGTATGGTTGTTAGTATCGTATGGCCAAAGTCAATTGGCTGTGGCTTAATTTGATTTATATTATGTTGAGAGGGCAAGGGGGTGAGGGAAGGTTCACGTTGTGGTAGTTTCATGATACCGAATTAATGGAGTGAGTGAGCCAACTTTCGTTTCCCATTGATTCCAATAAGACAAAGCAGTCGAGTAAGACAAGAAGCACAGCAGGATTTCAACACGCTGGAGAAGGAGTTTCACTCGGCTGACCTGCGGGATGTTCACTGTTTACACAGCACAGAGGGGGTTTAAAGACGTCACATTGGAATAAGTTGGGGAACTGTCCTCTTTTACTGCTCTTTTGTAACTTTTTCAGTTTCTTAGTAAGAGATGCTAGGTTCCGAAGAACCCAATGCAGGTCATGCAAGTAAGTGTCTCAATGCCGATATGAATATTCATCCATCTGTCACGTCTCGTCCCCGGTTTCCATGGTTTCTGTTCGCGTCGCCCCTCCCCTCCTGTGTCACCTCACAATCAGTGAAATCACTCTCACCTACCTCTCGTTACCTGTCGTGTATTTAAGCCCTGTCTGCCCTTCACTGCTTGCTGGGTTATTTCTTGTCTCACGTCTCTGTCAGTTCTGTTTTTGTTTGCCAGCCTTGTCGGTCAGTCCCGTTGATATTTGTCAGGCTAGTTATGTTAGTTTGCCGGTTCTTGTCTCACGTCTCTGTCAGTTCTGTTTTTGTTTGCCAGCCTTGTCGGTCAGTCCCGTTGATATTTGTCAGGCTAGTTAAGTTATGTTAGTTTGCCGGTTCTTGTCTCACGTCTGTCAGTTCTGTTTTTGTTTGCCAGCCTTGTCGGTCAGTCCCGTTGATATTTGTCAAGCTAGTTAAGTTATGTTAGTTTGCCGGTTCTTGTCTCACGTCTCTGTCAGTTCTGTTTTTGTTTGCCAGCCTTGTCGGTCAGTCCCGTTGATATTTGTCAGGCTAGTTAAGTTATGTTAGTTTGCCGGTTCTTGTCTCACGTCTCTGTCAGTTCTGTTTTTGTTTGCCAGCCTTGTCGGTCAGTCCCGTTGATATTTGTTAGGCTAGTTAAGTTATGTTAGTTTGCCGGTTCTTGTCTCACGTCTCTGTCAGTTCTGTTTTTGTTTGCCAGCCTTGTCGGTCAGTCCCGTTGATATTTGTTAGGCTTGTTAAGTTATGTCAGTTCGCCGGTTCTGTTGGCTTGTTCCCCTTATCCTCCCTTCCAACTACCTTTTCACTTCAATAAGCTGCATTTGGTCGCCCTGCTCCATTCCGATCCGTGACAGCATCAATCTATCAGTCTATCCACCCATTCATTTTACTGTATGCTTATCAAGTCTCAGTTGAGCATTTGTTGGACAAAATGAGTTTAAAAGCTGATATACATTATGCAATATTTAATCTTGTGATTGTAGTTTGGATTCCTGTCTTTGGCTGGCAACCAGTCTGAGTGTAACTCACCTCATGCCTCAAAGCCAGCTGGGATAGGCTCCAGCTAGTGCACTACTGCCAATTAGCTAAATAATAGAAGCCAAAAATAGATATTGTTAAGAGTAGACACAAAAACATTAAATAATTGTTGTAGTCTTTGCTGTTTTTGTATCTTTATATTCTTGATCCAAATGAATGAAACAACCTGCATATATCTATCCACCTGCAAAAATCTTATAGTTGAGTTACTCTTGTCTGCGTAATACTAAAATATTTGACCGAGAATACATTGTTTGGAAGAAAAATATAATGTTCATCCTCAATAACTTTGATTAGGCGAAGAACAGAATGACTCCGAGTTCCCTGTAGCCATCTACTGGGATTTGGGGAATCTGTATGTTGATAATGAGGAGAATGTTTTGTTTTGTTAAATCTCTGCTATTCTATCTTATTCTTAGCCCAGATATTTTAACTTAGTGAGGTTGAGCAGAGTTGATATGAATAATTCCTTTAAACTAGCGCCGCAATCCATTCGAATACATCAAGTATAGCCCTAAGAAAGTCCCGCTCATGTGATGCTAACTCAGCTCGATTTCAAGTTAGCATTTTATACAAGTGGGGAATGATGCAATTGAAGAAATATTGCACCAATATCCGTGTGCATTCAACAATCTGCATTGTTGCTTTATAATTCTTATTTTTAATGGGTGTTTTAGGTCCTGCGGTAAGAGGAGCTTTTTAATTACCTTTTTATTGACTGCTGCAGGGCCTTCGTTTGTTAAAAGAAACACCTTCCAAGTGTGTTTGTGTGTGCATGTGTGTGTGCGCATTTGAGAGATGGGTGTTTACTACCATTTACAAGCTCCCAAGCACTCGTGCAATAACTCACCATTCAGTGTAGATGTGTATTGCTGTCATATAAATATTATGGTCTCAAGAGAATAGGACATTTAGATTGTATGAAACTGTGGCAATTAAATCTTTTCATGATTTCTATATATCCTGTGTTCGTTATCAAATTGTTTCATATTTATATAGTTTCATAGTTTATCATTAACTGAAAAACAGCAACTTCACAAAAACTCTTCTTCCTATCTGAGAAAAAAAAACATTACTGCATGGCTCATTTTAACTATTGCTAAGCAAAACAGCAGCACTTACTAAGGCATTGGAACAGCTATTTGTGGGATATGGTATCAGGGCAATCTGTCCACTCATGTAGAACAAAAGTCCACTTTAAAAAAAAAAATTAATATCGTGATTCAACAAACAAATCAGATAAGCAACAATCATTAATGTTCCTCCACTGAAAGGTTGCAAAGCTGGGCACATCATATTTAAGAGAAACATTGATTTCAACAAAAAATGTGCGTCAATGTAATACTTTACTTTCATGGTATTGTTGACAAAATGTAAACCCATGATGAACCCTGGAAGAAGTAAGAAAACCGACTGAGACTTGATCCTGATATTATGTAATAATTCTACTATTTGAATTTTATTGAGTTGCTTTTAAATGAAAAGCTACTAAATAGTAGCGAATGAAGCACATGGGGGATTTACTGAAATATGCTTTGCAATGCCTTGTTATGAGCGCTGCACGTGATTTTTCTGAACAGGTTTTGTACTAAATTCTCATGAAAGCATGAGTTGTCATAGGAACACGAATTCATGAATTTAATTTGAAGTCTCGTAAAATACAAAATATTTTGTTTTCTTTCTACATTTCTTTTTATTCACCCTCCTACAAAATAACACTTATAGAACAGAGTACGATTTATTTCCACTATCGGGTAAGCAACCTCCTCTTGTCTGGATGATGCACCTTTGAACAACAGCACACTGACTGTTTTATTAGTGGTATAAACAAGAGTGTATCGGGTGCATATTTATTATATGCAGAAGCACGGGTGGGCTCAACAATGAGCAAGTTGCTCCTTCTACAACCAATCCTGTCATTCGTGTGTGAATGTTGATGTCTTGAAGACTGAATTCATTTTTAATGCAGTTATTGGTCTGCTGCATATCCTTTTCTGTCCGCCCTCAAATGAACATTTTCCTTTTAGCCCTGCTCATTGGTGCATAACGAAAGCCATTGTCACCACATCAACCAAGTTCAGGGGACTGAATATACATGCAGTGTATGAAATATGAATCAAACTAGAACATTTCTTACAAGTTCTTTGTCTATAGATAAAAAACTTGTCCATTTGAGTGCTCATAAATATCGTAAAAGATTGTATCACCTTTCACTTCCTGGACTTCTCCCACTTTTGCGTCCTAATAAATGAAATGAGAAAGCTTCAGACATTCCAGCACATAGATTAAAATTTTATGTTGGTATGCAGTAGCAAAATGAGTTCAGACTTCCACTAAAATATACTTTCTGCAGGTTCACTGAATAATAAAGGAGCATGATTCTGTCTTAATGAGTTTGATTAGGCGAAAAACGGAAAGCCTTTCAAGCATTTAAATCGATTTCACGGTCAGTAATTTCAGAAAGCAATTCTTTATCTTTTTACTCTATTTTCAAATGCATTTAAATATTTTGCTTGTAAACACATTTAATTGTTGTCAATGTACATTCTTTTAATCATTCTTAGTAAGCTACTTTTGTTCCTTTTGCTTTGCCTTTGAATATCTTCTGCATTTTTTTTTTGTAAATTCCTTGTGTGTGTGAAACACGCAATTGTGCAAATGACAATGCCTGGCCTTCAACTGAATACTTTCTTTCCACAGTGAGACGCTACTCTCACTCTCCCCCAGCACCCTCTGCCATGCGTGCCCACCCAAAATGTCCGTCAAGCTCCTCGTGATTCCCCATTGGTCACATGACATTCAGTGACGCACTGATGGGTCAGGCCACCCCTCGCCTGCTAGCACTGCACTGCCATTATATGTCACAAAGATTAAGATCATCCAAGATGATGTCGGCACAAAATCGTTTTCAGGCGGACTTAGCATATAAATGGAAAAGAGATTAAATCGCAAACAACTTAAGAGGTCATTGCTAGTGTGCGCCCAGCAGAGAAAATGGCTTTTTTTCTAAACAGTTACAGTAATTTCTCTTGTGGTGGTGCTTTCAGTCAAACAAACGACAAATTAATTAGTTTGGTGACATTACAATAAGGGAGATGAGCGGTTAATTTAGCTGTCATGACTCATGTTCTTAGAAGTTGTCATGTTGTTTAACTCTAACAAAATAGCCTCAAACAATTCGTGGTGACTTGTTAATTGCACTCAGGTCTTGCTATTGCCTAGCGAATTTTGCCCTCCCTCGTTTGCCCAACATGACTGAATAATTTGAAAAAAAAAAAAAATTAAATGACACCGTACTAGAATCAAGTATTTGATGCCCAGCATGTAGTTTCTGGGTCCATCCCTCAAGTGTTGCCTCATTTTCTTCCACATTTCTTTTTAGGAAGTCAATTTCACGGTGGCAAGGTTACAAGAGTGTGAGTTCACACAACTGGAAGATTGCGTTGTCGCAAGTGGTCTCTCAGTGATGTAAATCATGACATTGTGCTTTAAATGCCAAGTGAGACATCTAAGGAAGCTGTCACCTTTACATGGCATTTCATGCCACCTTTTAGGAAGTCTCCATGCTCCTCCCCCACTTGAACACAAAGGGATTTAAAGCAAACTGGTCTGTCTGTGGTGTGTGCACGTTTGTGTGTGTGTGCGTGTGTGGTGTGTGTGTGAGAGAGAGAGAGAGGGAGAGAGAGAGAAGAGAGAGAGAGAGAGACGAGAGAGGAGAGAGAGAGAGAGAGAGAGAGAGAGAGAGAGAGAGAGAGAGAGAGAGAGAGAGAGAGAGAGAGAGAGAGAGAGAGAGAGAGAGAGAGAGAGAGAGAGAGAGAGAGAGAGAGAGAGAGAGAGAGAGAGAGAGAGAGGAGAGAGAGGAGAGAGAGAGAGAGAGAGAGAGAGAGAGAGAGAGAGGAGAGAGAGAGAGAGAGAGAGAGAGAGAGAGAGACGAGAGAGAGAGAGAGAGAGAGAGAGAGAGAGAGAGAGAGAGAGAGAGAGAGAGAGGAGAGAGAGAGAGAGAGAGAGAGATGAGAGAATGAGAGAGAGAGAATGAGATGAGAGAGAATGAGAGAGAGAGAATGAGGGGCTGTCACCAAAGGCTGTGCCAGAGATGCAGTTGCCATGGGCAACATGTTCTCTGGCTTGATGACAGCTATGAAAAGTCATGTTAAGAGATTTTTATGTTTCTGTAAGGGCACACAATTTCATTCTGTGTGTGTGTGTGTTTCCTGATGTTGCTCACAGCATTATAAATGAATGCGTTAATGCAGAAGAAAGCAACATTTAAGAAACAATATCATCAGCCCTATTTAAAAATAGGGTTTTATTGCTATAATTAATTTGTCATGACTTTGATCAGATTTAGAATTTTCCACATGTCCCTTTTCACGTTCTCTTGCTTGTTAGGCATTTGTTTCCACCTGTTATCATCATCTACTTTTGTCGAGCCATTCGTGTCATGTCTAATGTCCTCATGGTCATGTGAGTTTGCTTATAGGTCTTTAGTTTCTTTCTCTCTTTCTTTGTTGGATCATCGTTTCATTGTTGTTACTGTCAATTGTCATGTTCCTGAATCAGTCATGTGTCCTATTCCTGGTATTGCTTTTTACTTTACATTTTTTTTTTGGGACCTAATCCTAATCCCCCCATCACACACACACATGCACCCACGCACACATACTATTTTTTGTAAATAATCATATTTTTGGGGGGTATCTGCTCCCTGGGTCATGCCTGCTGCATTTGACAGATTATTACATACACTGCAACATATGTGGCAACAGGCTTGCAAATGAGGCACTGAAACTGCCCAAAATTTTGGAACACCGAGCTTCCATTTCTACATCCCACCATTGTGAGGGAGAATTTTCTGTAATGACAGCGACTTAAATACATTTTTGGGGGATTATACAGTTCATAAGGTAAGCAGCACATTTCCGGTGTCACTGTCTCCCATTGCCCAATACTTTTGTTTGTCTCAAATCAGACACTAAGTACGAAACTACAAACTACTTTTATACTTAAAAATGAAGCTTACTGTATTTTCCGCACTATAAGGCGCACCTAAAAACCTCAATTTTTCTCAAAAAAGCGACAGTGCGCCTTATAATCCGGTGCGCCTTATATATGGACCAATATGGATTCGTGGATGAGGACTAATTTATTAAAGTAAGCTTTACGTGTTTATTTTGTGTCTTGTGTGATATTAATGTTTGAGCAACGTTGAGTTGTTGATATATTGTTATTGTTTTCACTATTTCGAGTGTTACTACATGGTGATTGCATTAACGTTTGAGCAAAATTGAGTTATTTATTCTATGCGCCTTATAATCCAGTGCGCCTTATGTATGGACAAAGTTTTAAAATGGGCCATTCATTGAAGGTGCGGCTTATAATCCTTATAAGCCTTATAGTGCAGAAAATACGTTATTTTAAGGCCTTCATGATGAGTCTTCCATGAGCATTACCACTTGAAACCAAAATGAGGACAGTGCCAGTCATCGCAATGCATCTTGAACAAGCATTGACTCTGATTAAGACAGCCAATGACCATTTGCATCTCACTTTGCCTTTGTGTAAGTCATTCCATCTCACCACTGTCACTGCTGAAACGGGGGGAAAGGGCTTTCCACCTGAGGAGTGGGTCTCTTCAGTTGACAACTTAATATACTCTTCGAGAGAAAGTCTCATTGGAACAAAAAACTGAATTAAATGAGGAGTCAGGAGTGACAGAATACTCTATGAAACTGGCAGCGACTCGAACAGAAGCTTATTGTCTCCGCCGGTGTGACGTCTGCCTGCTACTGCAAAGGAGAATGAATATGCAAGTGCATGTTTCAATTTGGGATGGTAATTGGTTGGTCTTGAAGGTCCCATTTGTACTTCCAAGGTTTAAAGCTGCACTAAGGTTACAGCCACTTCCTTTACCAATTCGTCACATCAATTAATAAACATTGGCGCTGACACAGTTGTGTGTCACCGTGTTGAGCAACTGTCACAAAGGTGTGCATGGTGAATTAGCATGTGTATTTATAATTTTAAGAAGATGAAAAAGAAAAAAAAATCTTTCTCTTCATGTTAATTAGGAACATTAGAAACCAAGGGTACACGTAAAACCACACTAATATATGAAGTAATTTTGGCAGTTGTTATGGAAATGTATGCACACAATTTTAACCTTCAGATTTTATTTGAATGGAAAAGCCTTAGGCAACTCATTTCATCTGCTAATTGAACTTTAGGGGCACCAACACATTTGAGTCAATAAGGAACAAATTAATATAAGCGCTAGTATAAATCACAGTAAAATGATCGTCAAAGTTTTCAGTCATTTTCTTTACTGGTATACCCAAAAAAAAGAAAGAATGTTCACACAGTGAAACTTTTAATGTCCCAGGGTGTGTACAATTTGGGACATTTGTCTTTCAAGGTTTCACTGTGTGAATTTTCTTTTGTTTGTTTTGGTTTGTACAATTTGAGAGTAGACCACCAAAAATGCACCCTTAAAGGTGTCATTCCAGTTTAAGGGTGATTTCCATTTTATTTTTCCTTGCAATTTAATATCACCTGGGATCAAGCTTGAGGTGACGTTGATTTTTCAAAATACATAACTAGATAGCGGCAAAGATGATAGATCTAGGTAGATACGAGTAAATGAGCAGTTACATATTAATCAAGTGAATCCTGCAATTTATGTTTACACACATGCGACATCTGTACGACAGTTATGAATATTTCAAATCACAAACCTCACGATCATTTGACAACTTTAATAACTACAACTGCAACATTTCAGCTGATACATTTTGATACGAATGACGATACTTTAGATCAGTGGTCCCTAACCATGAACACCGCCGGTTACATATGCGCCGAAACCCCTCTTTAGTGAAATATATATATATATATATATATATATATATATATATATATATATATATATATATATATATATATATATATATATATATATATTTTCTTCAAATTCAAGACATCGATGGTTTTTACTGATGCACAAAATGAGCCGTGCATGAACATCACCTTGTTCAAAGAACAAAACCAACACAATATATGAACTCACAACAAATGACATGCCTGCTAATCAGTGTGAATTCTGCTTTTGCCTTTTTTGAGTTCAGATATGCGTCATCACAAATTTACACGATAAATAAGGTGTGTTCGGACCTCCGCAGCGGAGGCCCTGCCGAACCCCTGAGACTGACTCACTGAACCCTTAGGGTTCGCTTGAACCCGGGTTAAGAACCACTGCCTTAGATTTATATTCTATATTTCCTTTTGACTTACCACGGGGCGCTCAATAGTAACTCATGAATGAATTACAGCTATATGTCTGTGTGTGTAAATACTAAAGGCGTGTGTTGAAAGACAGATGGTAGTTAAGGATTTTTTTTTCCCTGTACAAGGAAATTGCATTACAGAATACAGCAGGGAGAGTGTTATGCTATTTATTCATTACGTCTAAAATGTACTGCATATGTTCCAAATTTATTTTCCAAGAGCAACACACTAAGCTGTTGTTTGCAACTCCCTTAGGGCGATAATGAAGAGCCACGCACAGTCAAAGAAATTTCCTCATAATTAGTTCCTAGTTGATCTTGTTTATTGATCTTTTCCTGGGCCGACCGAGCAGAGGCTGTTTCTTCATGAGGCCTCATCAAATAGGTCACAGGCAAATCGGAATATCTAAAAACTGAGTGAACAAAACCGTTATCAGTCATTTGATGCCACTTGGAAAAAATGAGCAGGAAAAAAACAGTGGATGTGGCGATTTGATGTAGATTTTCGAGGGTTGGATAAATGCTTTTTTTTTTTTTCCGGACATCCCTTCAAGCTTTGGCAAATAGTGAAAGTCCCTCATCTTAACTTTGATCCTGCACATCACGATAATCATAATCCAGCACTGAGGCTGATGCTATTTATATTTTACTGGCAAGATCATGCCATTAATCATGTTCTTCAGGGACATCACGGCTGGGAAGTTTTTTTTATATGCTTACCTCTGTAGGTATTCACAGCCAATAAAAGTGACTGTTTGCTGTTTTATTAGAGCATGTTTACATTACAAGAGCCTTGCATGGTGTCTGTATGCAACGCTATAAAATTTACACCAAAATAAGAAGGTAAAAGTAGGACAGTTTATTGATAGATCACGCATGCAGCTCTCCATCTAGCATACATTTGAAGTAAGTCCCCATTGAGGCTTCATTAAATAAATACTGTCATGGATTTCAGCATACAGTCCTCAACTGTATTAATGAGGACATTCAAACAGATTTGTTAGATCCTTTCAGAATCAATATTTTCTAATCAATATTTTCTAGGGTGTGTTATTCACTCATCTTGGATATCACTTGTCCATATTTGGGCCATTGGTAAATGGAGCTTATCTCAGCTGACTTTAGGTGAGAGGCGGATACAACTGGACCAGTTAACATTCACACTTCACACCTGCAGGGAAAAATACAAGAGCACAAGTGTCCAAACTACGGCACGTGGGCCAAATAAAAGCCGCTCTGTCTTTTCAATCCTCACAGCCCCTCATATTCTAAGAATCTTTGCTTTATCTGACAATTGTTTAAATATGGCAACACAAGATGCGTTTGGTATTTGGGCATTTGACCATCTAATGCCCAGGTCACACTTTGTAGAACCTTGTAACCGAAAGATTTAAATAGATACAATTGTGTGATGTTAATAATGCAAGCACGTGACATTAGTGCAAAGATGTGACATGGTCGGTAAGTCTCGTTTCAGAAATGAACGTGGCTTTCATTTCATGTTTTAACCTCCTGCCTAAGCTGGTTCTTTCAAAGTGTTTTAATAGGACATAGACGATTTCCCACTCCAAAATAGTATTGCAGGAAGCTATGAAAAACACACCTTACTGAATGCACCAACCCGTACGATATGCGAACATAAAAGATTAAGAGGATCACAAGAGTCTCCTGTATTTATTACTCAGCATGTGACAGTTGGTAAGAAGAATAGTGCAGCATCTGCAGCTGAAGCACAGCAACAGGGAAGGTTACCAATGTGTGGGACATGTCTGTGCAGTAAGTAGTACCGTGGCAATATGAGTGAGGCCGTGCAATTAAACAGTCACACAGATGAAACAAATGAAAAATACCCTCTTGGCTCATTCTGGTGTATCTACAGAAATGTTTATTGATGCATACTGCCCCTGTTTTTTCCCCTCACACTGAAAAGGAGAAGAAATGTTTGCAGCAAAACATTACCTACTGTTAGCTTCTTAAGGTCACGATTTGACAAAATACTAATGTTTACGCTTTGCCAGAGCTCTGTTCTCTCTGAGTGTTTGACAGATGTACACCATGCTCATTAGGTGAACATCGTGATGATTGCAGTTCGATCGAAAAGTCATTGACATTTAGAGAAAACAAGTTCAGTCAAATTACCATAGTGGTTGTTTGGGATTAAAACACGAAATCATTGCTGCAATTAGTGTAATATCAGCAGTTGAGGAAATCTGACCACCGGAGATGTATTAAAAAAATCGAAATGGTTATTTCCTGCCCCCCCCCCCCCCCCCCCCCTTAATTTAATGTGTTTCCTTTAATATGTTTCCTTCACTTCTGCCTTTATTTTTTTTTTTTTTACTTCAGCATTGCATGCATGCCCGAATGTAGTTCTCGAGCCAGCGTGGCATCTAATTAAGTGTCAGGACTTTGCCAGAGAGAAATGATGGATAATGTGGAAAGGCTCCGTTAATAAAAACCAGCCAAGCACAGTATAAGTGTAGATTTCGAAACAAGCTACGTCCAGACTCCAGAGTATTACTCCAAGCGGCGGGGGCTTTGCAGAGGGTGAGGGTGCTTCAAGTTTAACACCCACCCAATCCCATCATGATGGGCAGTGATCGGGAGCAGTGTGCAGTCACTGTCATGCTGCACAGTCGTCCGTGATTTACAGTGTAATTGCTGAATAATGTGCCAGCTGCTACATGTTTAATATGATAAATTATGTTTTCTAACTCAGGAAATGATATGTGAGTGCATTTTAGGCAGTCATCAAGAAGCGCTGGCTTCCACTTTTATAAGAACTTTTATTTTCCAATAAAAAAAAAAACTGATCCTAATCGCAAACACAATTTAATCTTTCTACTGCACCTTTAGCGCAACATGAGCAAGCCCAGCAACCATTGATAAGAGAAAAGTAATAATACTCATAAATGTGCTAAACCATCCATACATGGCAGGAGACAACACTACAACTGCTTCATGAGTGTGTCCTGGACTAATCGAATTGATGATACACTGATAAAGCATTGCACTGGATACAAAGTTTACAGCCACCAATAGGAGAGCAGTTATCAAAATGTGACAGATTTTTGGAGTGAAGCAGACAGGAGGACACTGACAGCGCGTGTGTGTGTGTGTGTGTGTGCTTGTAGTTGCCTTTAAGCAAGAATGGTTGCAGCCGGGATGATAAGAGCACAATCCAAAGCCCAAAAGCTTCCATTTAACATGCCCTTTGCAGCATGAATCTGTGTGTCTCATGTCACCACACTTGACAACGCAAAGTATCTTTCCTCACACATTTCCTCCCCTCATGTCGGCCTTGATGTCTCCTCTGTGGCCCTCTGCTTTATGGAGAGGCACCTCTTCAACCCCCCCAACCCTAGCCACAGCCACCATGTCTGATTCCCTGTCAGGTCCATCTGTTGCTTTCATGCCAACAGATGGGGGTATGTTGCCCACAGCGACAATCTGATACGATGAAACCAAAGATACATCACACTGCATTATTTTACTATCCAGCTCACTTTTGTGGAAAAAAAAAAAAAAGTGACGAAGTAAATGCTGTTGCCTCACAACTGTAGAGTAGATCCTTGAAATATAGTAAGCTCCTCTAGCTTGCTGGCTGGATAGGTTGCTAGGCTGTGCGCACACACAAAAATAATCTAGAAAAACATATTTGCAACACACCAATACAGAAGGCTTCACTGAATAGGACAGATGTTTCTCAGTGGGGTGCCATTCTCTAAGCAGTTGTTATATCAGACTCAGTGACCTTACACAATGCATAGCATTCACGTGGACGGACAAAGATGCTGCAGTGCCCGACGTCTTTTTACCGCTCAGTATTGAAAGGAAAGATGGATAGGACAAGTCATGCTGCAATAATTCAGCATTAAAAGTCATGTTGTTGCTCCACGGGGTAATGAATATTGAAATCCATTTCCAAGATAGAGCAATAAATGTCTTTTGCCTTTTCAGCTTCTGAGCCCCCTTCTGATATTTCATTGCTCAAGAGTTTCCTATGAATCACAACATGCGCTGCCATTTTCTCCCACACGCTTGGTCACGTGTGTACTTTATGGTGACCAGTTTGGATTTCTATAGACGTGGCCTCTATTTTTTTAGAGCAAAGGATGGTGCTCACTTACTTTACTCAGAACCTTCATTGGCTACATTTTCTTTTCCTCAAATATGGCTCAAATAGGCACTATGCCTTAATTAGTTGCTAAGGACGTCATCCATGCAAGATAAATAAAAGGCTCTCTGAAATCAGTAAAATGCGTTCACCATTAAGGAACAAGGAAGTTGCCATTTTTATTCCCGTACCTGTGACTAGACATTATCATTTACACGCACAGACTTTTACTGGTTCAATGCCGAGCTTTGTCGCAGACTAAAGCAGCAGCACCTGCCAAATCATGTGATAGCATTCATCTTAGATAAATTAATGGAGTTGTGACCTCATTAATGAAGAATAAAGATGAATTTAAGAAATGAGATCTTTTTCCTGGCTAACCGAGTTCCAGTAGACACTGACGTGATTGCCCCTTGAAAATAGTGTTTAATATAATTTCAGAATCATAATTGAATTCCAATAACCACACACAGCGCAAAGATACTTTTAAAAATGCAAATTCTCTTAAAATGCAGCACGAAAAGTGAAACCCAACCCAATGGCCATACCGTTTCAATGACGTCATGCACATATCAAGGTTAGCTGTATATTAAATTTGAATAAAGGCACAAGGCTGTGAAGAATAGAGTGTAGGCTTTTAGCAACACTAATGCACAAAATTTTATGCTCGAATATGAAACCAACGACATAATGTAGTGCACAGCAGCATTGTGCATTTTAATATCTCCATGAAATGCACATTATACCCATGACACCGTTTTTTTTTCTGTAAACTTGAGAGCGAGTGAGAGTAGAAAGACAGAAAGCGACCCCATCCTCTGTGCAGAAGACGTTCAGATGTTTATGGTGCTTAGCAAGTTATTCCTAATGGAACGAGACAATGCTTTCATTTTAATGTAATGTGATTTGATGATGGTCAAGTTTACCACTTAAGAACTGCTTTGCTCCCCCTAATGAAAATCCATTCAAGTTATTGACAGGATTTTGTTGCTATGCTGTTATTAATTACTAGCAAATGTTTGTTTGTTTTTTTCTTATGTCACTCACATTAGAAGGTGTGTTTGTTTGATAGGAGGGTAATGCATCCATCCATCCATCCATTTTCTGAACCGCTTAGTCCCCACGGGGGTCGCGGGCGTGCTGGAGCCTATCCCAGCCGTCATCGGGCAGTAGGCGGGGGACACCCTGAACTGGTTGCCAGCCAATCGCAGGGCACACAGAGACAGACAACCAATCGCACTCACACTCACACGTAGGGACAATTTGGAGTCTTCAATCGGCCTACCAAGCATGTTTTTGGAATGTGGGAGGAAACCGGAGTGCCCGGAGAAAACCCACGCGGGCCCAGGGAGAACATGCAAACTCCACACAGGGAGGGCCGGTGGTGGAATCGAACCCGCACCCTCCTAGCTGTGAGGCGGACGTGCTACCCATTGTGCCACCGAGCCGCCCTGAGGGTAATGCAATTTAAAAAAAAAAAAAAAAACATGACCAATGCCCATAAAGTATATTTGTATAGCTCTTCAAAAGTTTCTCAGTTGTAGGCAGACATCTATCGACAGGGACCAA
Source organism: Syngnathus scovelli (assembly GCF_024217435.2). Classification (NCBI taxonomy): domain Eukaryota; kingdom Metazoa; phylum Chordata; class Actinopteri; order Syngnathiformes; family Syngnathidae; genus Syngnathus; species Syngnathus scovelli. Next base: position 9,088,219 of record NC_090853.1, read on the forward strand.
CATTAAATAAATAAATACCTGTTAGGAGAACTAAAGGTATAACTACGTATAAATGAATACAATATGATTAAATAAATGCATTAATAAATGCATCATTAAATGTGTTATTTGTTAATTAACTTGCTATTTTATTCCAACGTTGTATTGCGTTTTGAATTTATTTGATCTCCCAAGATCACGAAGCAAAATTCGTGGGTGGGATTTGCATTTATTTATGTTTTGTCCCAATTTTAAGGATTCCATGACACACTTGAGTAATGACGTTTTTACTTATTTAATGATCACTTTTGTTTCTCCAATGGAAAATGATATACACAATTGAGGAATCATTTAATTATGTATCTGATTCTAATAAAATTATGGCGCATTTTGGTCCTTAAAAGATGCGGTCCTCAAACCACTTGGGCAGGTATCTGCATTCAGCTGAGTGCTTTTCTGCTGTCATAAGTGAAGTATGACTGCCTAACTTGCATGACATGTGGAAGAAGAATCTTTGCTTCTAAAATAATCCCGGCGGTGAGGATTTTCTCGAAATAGGAGCCAAATATTATAGTATTAATTTTTTTTTTTATCCTCATTAATATAAATTGCTGCAGTCGGAACACTGAATGTGACTTTTGACCAGCCGCTGTTCAAATGCCTGAACCATATGTGCAGTATGACCAGAGCACAGATAAAGCCCCAGGATTTTGCGGTATTAAACTCTTTTTTTTTTTTTATCTCAGCTTGACTGGGAGATTATGGCTCACAGAAGAAAGCGACCATCTGTCCGTTGGGCCAGAAAATAGAAGACACTTCGCTACCTTTTTATGGAGCAAGGGCTCTATGTTGCAGAACAACTGCAGATCAAACAGCAAAACACTGTATGGGTCAGTAGCTGCGGTATGGTTAGAAATAACTACTTTGGGCTTTTATGTGCCGCAACAATTTACACTTACTTCTGGGACGTAATCTGCTCTAAGAACCCAATTTTTAGACTCTTCGTCCAGCAGTCATTATACAGTCTTACAATGAAATACAGTAAATTTAACCAATTCAGTGATAAATGCAGACATAAAAGACTGTGCAAAGCAAAACTGTGCTTTCAATACAAAAATACTGTATATACCTACTATTTAAAAATAATTCCCTTTAAAACTAACATGAATGAATTAATGAATGAGGGTCAGCACCTCCAAATCCGAGTCCATGGTCCTCGATCGGAAAAGGGTGGAATGCCTCTCCGGATCGGGGATGAGATCCTGCCCCAAGTGGAGGAGTTCAAGTATCTTGGAGTCTTGTTCACGAGTGAGGGGAGGATGGAGCGCGAGATCGACAGGCGGATCGGTGCAGCGTCGGCAGTAATGCGGACCCTGTACCGGTCCGTTGTGGTAAAGAGAGAGCTGAGCCAAAAGGCAAAGCTCTCAATTTACCGGTCGATTTACGCTCCTACCCTCACCTATGGTCACGAGCTATGGGTCGTGACCGAAAGAACGAGATCCCGGATACAAGCGGCCGAAATGAGTTTTCTCCGCAGGATGTCCGGGCTCTCTCTTAGAGATAGGGTGAGAAGCTCGGTCATCCGGGAGAGACTCGGAGTAGAGTCGCTACTCCTCCACGTTGAGAGGAGCCAGATGAGGTGGCTCGGGCATCTTATCAGGATGCCTCCTGGACGCCTCCCTGGGGCATGTCCCACCGGTAGGAGACCCCGGGGACGACCCAGGACGCGCTGGAGAGAGTATGTCTCTCAGCTGGCCTGGGAACGCCTTGGGATCCCCCGGGATGAGCTGGATGAAGTGGCTGGGGAGAGGGAAGTCTGGGAGTCCCTCCTAAAGCTACTGCCCCCGCGACCCGACCCCGGAAGAAGATGGATGGATGGATGGATGGATGGATGGATGGATGGATGGATGGATGGATGGATGGATGGATGGATGGATGGATGGATGGATGGATGGATGGATGGATGGATGGATGGATGGATGGATGGATGGATGGATGGATGGATGGATGGATGGATTAAATGATAGATTTAAAAAAATAAAATGATTCCAATAGCTCATTTCTACTATCTCTACATTAGAAACTGTCAAAATGTCAGCGCAGATCTGGACCTTTCTATCCAAATCCATTGCTTATTAGTTTATGTTCAAAATGTAATGGTCATTTACCAGAACAGGATGCAAATTGTCAGAAAATATTTAATTTGTCTTTAGACTTTACAAAACACCTGCCTCGTTACCTAGTTTGTGTGTTTGATCTACACAATTTTTCCTTTTTTTTTTTGCAAGGATAAACAAAATAACACATCTTAGTCTGAACCAGTATTTATGATAGTAATATGGAACTTGTTGCCACTACACTATTTTTCCCATATAATGCATACGTATATATAAATCAATTGTATTGTATTCATATGATTGTCATTCAAACTGCAGAATTTGGTAGATTGCAAAACGGTATTAGGTAGCATGATGAATGCTGGTCAACACATTTGCCTCAAAGTTCTGAGGTTGTAGATTCAGGTCTTCTTGTGTGAAATTTGCATCTTACTCCCAGCGCTTGCATTGCTTTTCTCCAAGTAGTCTGGCAACCCCTCATATTCCATAAGTATGCTTCTTAGGTGAAGTAAACAATATAAAGTGTCCTTAAATGTAAGAGTAAGTACTTGGCGGCAACCAGTCTGGGGTGTACCCCACCTCTCCCCCAGTTAGTAGGGATAGGCTAGAGCTCACCTGTGTCTCTACTGAGGTTCAGCAGTATCAAAGACGGATGGATGGAATTGTCTTTGGAGCTCAATGTTAAATTGTGTGTGCCTTCCTTTCCGTTTCTGATGGAGGCTCTCGAATCATGCAGCTTGGCCCTCGAAACATGCAAATGAGACTGCACTGCCTCATGCAATCTGATAAACATCCTCCACCGAATACCAAGGGCGTCAATGCAATTTCTGCAGGAAATGATTGTGCAGATGAGCAGGAGATACGATATGGCAAATCACCGGCGGAGGCATAAATGCCCGTTGAATATCCGCTGTCACGTTCAAATTCTCTTTTGAAGAAGATCCACATTGTTCCTCTGTTGTGGAATGGAATGATGGTGGACTATTTTTTTTTTGTATCTAATTAGCCAAATGTTGTGACCCAGATATGATCGACTGGATCTGAGCGTAGGAGACGATGTGCTTGCAGGCGGCGCGTCTCCGAGGGGGGCTGCGTTATCTGTGAGAGTCCCAGCAGAGGCGACCTACAATCAGCTCCCTCTCTTCCCTTATGGATTGTAAAAAGCCAAAGTGTGTTCAAATCCAAGCACCAACCTCCTCAGAAACACACAAGCAGGAATTAAACATCTAAAATTAGGGTTGAGATAATAACTTGATATTGGTATAGTGGATGGAAGAAGTTGCAATGAAACATCATCCTAATCTGTGAGCTGCATTTAATTTAATTCATTACATTAATTTACTTGAGTCTCATCTCTCATTTTTAATTTGCCTGGAAACTGAGGTGGTTGAACTATTCTGGTTGTTTTGAAGGGCTGCAAGTGTTGGTTGTTCTGTTGAAAGCGGGTCCGGCTTTGGCAGGGCAGTCTGGCCTTGGTGAAAATTTTGACAAAGTAAAAAAAATATGACTGCGACAGGCTGGCTGTGTCAGCGCTATAACACTACAGCTCAGACTCAAGCCTCAAGTGAGAAATAATTCAGCTGTCTGAATAGGTTTGAATGCTTCGTCATTAATCAGTCATAGTCACGAAGCCTTCACCTTATAGAAACTTAATGATGGGTTTATTTTTTTATTGGAGGTGGATAAAAAGAAGAGCACTGAGGAGTAGAGCAATTCATGTTAACTGTAGCACACTAATTATATTATTAATTTGTACTATATAATGTATTTAGATTATTATCAATGTATGTATTTGTTGACATTAGTATTAATTATAATATTGAATTTCCTTCATTGAATTTGTAAAGTATCTGGCTCATTTTCTATCACTCATTCATTGGAGTAGTGATGACCAACTTACATGTCAAATACAACTGATAAAACAAGCTTTAAATAAGATTTCTTTTTGGATTGATTATATTGATATCCTATTTTTAATACTGTTTAATCACAGAGATATTTCAAACTGAGTAATTAATTATACACTTAACGTTTGCCTCTCAACATTCAGACAATTGTTACTGAAAGCTTTTGGCCATCCCAAGAAACAAAGACTAAAAATAACATCCCCATTTTAAATGCGTACTTACATTATCCAAACAAATAATATTTACCGTGACAACTGTGCAGTAAAAGCCAACAATGATTGTGTATCTTAAAATGCATTTTAAGATGACACGATCATTATATGACAACCATAACCATCTTTGTGGATGGTCAGAAACACAATGATGACCCCCAATAATTTTTATAATAATTTTTGTGACAACACAAAAGCATCATTTGCAAATGTAATCAGACAAATTAATTTTTTGTCCGGTCCCGTACAGCATTGGCCAATCTGGTAAACGGTTAGAAGATGAAACAAAACACACAGGAGCTTGCCAAGGAGACCATTTCTGTCTGTCCTAAGGCAAATGCAAAAAGCAAAATTATCTTTCCATCCTTCCTTATACAGAAGCTTTTTTCTGTTTGCATAATACTCAATAAAACGTCCAAAACTCAGAACTTTTCATATACCCTAATATTGTTCTAATTAACGACAGACCATTCCTAATGGAGATCACAAACAACATTTTGCTCATCTAATAGACTCATGGCAACAAAAAAGGGGTTGCTGTCCAATTTTACAAACTATTGAAGTTAAGAATGATATCACCTTGAATCTAGGTCAACTTCAATAGGTCCTAGACTAATTTGGTTTGCATTAGCTTAATGCGGGTTCCCCCACAACTTTCATTCAAAGTATTTCTTTCTGTTATTTGCAGTGCCACATGTGGGTGTTGTCATTTGTTCAAAATGATAATGGGTGCAGTTAAAAGCAATCAAATAAATAGCCTCAATGAAAGAAAAGTGATTCCTAAAAACTACCATTGAACAGACTAAGCACATTAAACCAGCCAAATAGTGCAGGTTAACCTGCATTATATAATGAGCTAAAATAAATGTTGCATGAAACAAACCCAAAAATATATACCGTAATTTCCGGACTATAAGCCGCGACTTTTTTCCAAAATTTTGAACCCTGCGGCTTATAGTCAGGTGCGGCTTATATACGATTTTTTTCATGATTTTTGTGATGACTTGATCACTTTTATACACTCGCAAAAAGGCTGTGGACCACTGTTGTGCGGTATCTTGAAGAACAAAACAACAACAAAAATACTATTTTGAAACACTACTATGGCCGCTGCTTATTCTGGCTGTGTTGCTTGTGACTATTATGAGCTTTAGTAGGAATACACGCTAGGTGACCTGCGTCAAAAGGCTCTAAACCCTTTTTCATTCTTCTGACATTGTCCTCACCAAAAACAAGTTGTAATGAATGTGAACTTTTAATGCATTTTATTCAGAAGGTTACTTTGAACCCTGAGGCTTAAATGGCGGCGCGGTATATTTATGGATTTTTACGGCTTTCTGTGTACTGTCTTTCTTTGTAAAAAAACTCATGTGCACGTGCGGCTTATAGTCCGGTGCGGCTTATGTAAGAAAAAAACTAAAATATCCCTGAATTTTAGCTGGTGCGGCTTATAGTCGGGTGCGGCTTATAGTCCAGAAATTACGGTACATTAACTTTATCTCTTCATTATCAGTCTAATAAATGCTGAACCCAATTAAATTCCACTGCTAATCAAAACAGCAAGCACAAAAGAACATGCAGTCCTCTGCTATTACTCAAAACTACAAATAAATATTTTCCAGAATAGAGCCGTTGTAATGTATTTTTTTCATCACGGGCATGCGCTGCACTTTCAGTTACTTATTTTTTACACTCACTGTATTTCATTTAATGGCTTTGTCGTCAAGAGTCACTGAATTGTTCTGAACACTGTCCTATCTTTATGGCAAAGACGAATAGAGGAATGTAAAAATCAAAGCAAACTGTGCTTTATTGTCCTGTCTGGTTTCAGTTTCCTTACACGGTACTTTGGTTCATACCATAAAACCCAATCACCCATCTTTTACAGAAATTTAATTTATAAAGGGTATCGTACAATCTTTAGCAAATATTTTGGGAAGAGGGTGGGGTCCCTGACAAAAAACAATCTCAGGTTACATGAATGCCATTTAAAATGGATGCCACCTAGCAAAGAGGAGACCCAGAGCACACTGCGGGCATTCCCCATCCCATCTGGCGGTAAGAAGGCCACAAGATCCCCCCCAAGGAGGAGTAAAAAGGGGCAGAAGGACACCCGGGCTGCCTGCTTAGCCTGCTGCTATCATGGCCCGGAGGGATCTTAGCATGCATGCAAGTATGACGGATGAGGCCTGGTTATTTGGCTGCTCTCATTTCAGGATCAAACATATTTATGCAGTTTAAGCATCACACATTGGTGGAAGAAATTCAACACCTGCTGCATGTCCAAGAAAAAACATTCAGAACTGACGAGATGGTTAACTGAAGCAATGACTTCTGTTCTGTTATACGATTCGTACACAAAGTCATCCTTGTGTCCCAGCTATCTCCTGCCCCAAGCTTACAGGCCAGATGAACCATTTGTCAAGGAACTCTAAGGCGTAATAATCAGTTTTGAACTTGTCTCTTGGATTGGGCCGAAAACCTAGTCTGAGGACAAAACAACCTTTTTTTCTGGCAGACCGTGTACACCCTTTTAGTGACAGCCTGCTCCGTCACACTAGCTTCCCCTTAAGGTGAGTTCATCTCCCACACAGGTGCCGTTTTCTCATCCTAATGCCTCAACTCTCTTCTTTCCGGAAGTTACCTGCCCCAAAGGTCCTTCCAAATGGACATGCCACGGATCCCTCTTCTGACATTTGTAACAGATCTCTTAACCCATATTTGAACTCATGTGTAAGACTGGGGGCAGTATTTTGGTTGACACAGAAAGTTTGGGTGGTAAACTAAGTTGAACACACATCGCTTACTTTAATCTGTCTTTGAGAGCTAAGCCAGCCAGGTCAGCTCTCACGTTGTGCTAAGAAAAATTGTTACATCCTGAATTTTCATTAAGAAGAGCAGAGGAGAGAGAAATACCTCCAGCGGTTAAGATAGTGATAAAATCGATGTTAAGATAGCTTTTTTCGCTACACCATTTATGAGGCAGCTCAACTTGTTTTCGTGAGAGAAAATGTCTTGTCCTTTAGCTGAATTCATCAAATTGTGTGCTATGTTCTCATCTACCTGAACAGTGTGATGAGTGTCAACCCTTCCAGCATTCGCCACTCACAGGGGACCAATATTTATTCATTTTAACGATCTTACTGGCAGTTCCGCCATTTGAACGTGTCATCCCTATTTTTCTAAGCAGTGGAATAACGACTGCACTACACCGTGCTGGCGCTGTGTTTGTGTTGTTTGTTGTGTATTGTTTGTTCGCACCAGCTCAATTCTCCTTCCTATGTCCCTGACCTCTGCTGTATTATGGTGTAGACACAAAGCGATGCTTCATATAAATAAATAAAGCGCTGAGCTTGGCCACAGGCTGAATTGCTTTCCTGGACTGTTGACTTGGCACCACTGAGGTTTGAATTCATGCAATCACAAGGATTCCCGTCCACAGTGCCCTTCAGGATCGCTAAGCTTAACACTAACACAGCCTAACCTTAACACGCCGGGGCACCGAACATTCAATAACACAGCTACGTCAACATGTTTACAATTTCCTTAAGCAGAGATGCAAGCCAACAAGCATATATTTGGAAATCAATTTTTTCTTGTTTTTCCTAGCACATTAGGTTTGATAATATCTGTTGAAAACTAGGTGCAAAACAATACTCTGTTAACTCATGGCCGGCAGTAGTTGCCTTGGTTACGGTGTTCCTTCTGCCATCAGTTTGCTTCTAATTGATTTAAAAATCCAGTATCTATTATTTTTTCTCGAAAGACAACACCCCTATAATAAGCCAGTTTAGTTGCTCTATTAAAAACAAATGTTTCATATTAGGTGGAAAAACTGATTCCCAAGTGAGTAGTGTTTGAATTTTGAAAGAACAGGGAAACACCTACCGCCGTGATGCAAAAGTATTGATGAGGATTGAATTTATATAATCTCACATAAAACAGGAAATATTCGAAGAAAATATCAATGTGGAAATTCTCCAAATTACATGGTATACTTTGTTGGCTTCTTCTATATTCCTTATTTGATTCATACTGTGATTCGTTGAAACCAGAATAGTGCAAAACTATTGATCTTTTCATCAATAATGTGGATGGAATTACTAATTTGACCTTGGCATCACAGTCATGAGTTTGCCTTCAAAAGATGTTGAGCCACATAAAACAACTTTTTCGTTCTTTTAATCTTATATTCATTCCTCCAGCAGTGTTCTACTGTAACATCACCACCCACATGGCCCACAAAATCTCACTGTTGGATGACTACATTTCGAGTTCGGCCGTGTTTCAAATAAACTAGGCTTGACTCCAGAGATTGTTATGCAATATTAGTGAGCAAACCATTCAGGCTCATCGAGGGATGAGTGGTGCAATTGTGGGTATATTGAATCAAGTTGTAATTATACATGTGTAATTCTTCATCTGTCTTCATCTCTGCTGCAAGCGTCAGAATGATCATTTGAGCTCTTTGTCTGCAAAGGCGTGAGAGCAGAGCAAAAAGCATTCTATGTGTTGTTGTTTTTAATATTGTGATATACGTATTATATACATATTAACCTGTTTTTTCCCCACAGCATTCTGTGCTGGTTTTCAAACAGTCGAAGATCTTCCCTTTAATGCATTTTCTCAGTCTGCACAGTAGATAAAGTTTACTCAATCATATTTTTACAGTTTTACAGCTAACATTTTAGAACAAATATAAGACCATTACCTTTTCAGATAAAATAGCTGCTTTCAGTGTTTGAAAGCATGTGTTTGATACTAAATGTGCAATGGTGCATAAAGTATGCACTTTAATATAATGAGCGCAGAGAGATCCCAATATTTAATAGGCTCAGTGTCAAAATCATTATTTTCCTAAAATTCTCACTCGAGAACTAAATTATGCAATACAACTTGTAACTGTCATTATTTGTTACGGCGGATGAAATCAATAAATCCAGCCCATCTGCTGTCTGATATAAAACTCAAAGCTTCAAACGAGGACAAATTTGTGACCAAACCTGAGCATTGCTCTGTGCACCTACTGAGATGGAGAAATCCTACGTTTTAATTCAATTTAGTTATTTTATTAGAGGAAGTGGTGCTTAGGCAGTGAAACATCAACACTGAAAGAGATGTCTGCATTGCACTACTCCAATTGCACTACTCCTCCTGTACTTTTGCGCTATTATACTGACTGTCTGCTGTATGCACAATTGCACCATTTCCACCAAGTTGCTCTTATTTATTCATTGTATGTGCCTTCTTATTTTTACTTTTTGTATTGTTTACTTGAATGCCTAATAGGTCTTGTCACCGTGGGATAGTAGGAAACGCAATTCCGACCTTATTGTATGTCTTGACGTGAAGAAATTGACAATAAAGCAGACTTTGATTTTGACAACAAGAATATATAATATGTACATTTACATGACGCATAATCCCAGACAGTGTCATGTGTGGCTCTGAAATGAGATGTGCATATTTCTATCCTCATTAATAATGCAGTGTAAGAAAACAAAATGAGAGTCACGCCATGTGATTAACCGCTTTGTCTAGGGACAAAAGGGGGTAGATTATGTGAATTTACATAATTCCTGAAGAAACATTCTTGTCTTGATTGGGGTTGATACCCATATCCAATACATTTCATACATACATGATTATCACTATTATTACAACATGTAAATGAAACCAAGTCATGCACAGATGCATTTTTGAAGGGTTTAGCATGTATGCATTTCTAACCAAAGAGAATGATGCATTGTTTGCAACAACACAACATTTGCAAATGGCTGTCCCTAATTCTAAATAGAGCTCCATGTGGGATTGCCGGATCTATCAGGAGCTGAAGTAAAAAGGGCAATCATGCTTTTGTTCCATTGTGTATTTCATTAAAAAAAAAAAAAAAAAACTGGTTTAATTATGAAATGAAAGGTTTTCAAATTATATATTTGGAGGAACTGTCTTTGTTTGTGCGCCGAAAGGAGTCTAGATTATGACTCTGATGTGATTTGACTGACATTTAGTTGTTTTGCTTCAACGTAGCTACTCGTGTCCACTAATTGGCTGGTGCAGGGATAACCTCCAGTTCAAGCATGACCCTAAGCGGTAAAAAAAATTGATGGATGGATGGATGGATGGATGGATGGATGGATGGATGGATGGATGGATGGATGGATGGATGGATGGATGGATGAATGGATGGATGGATGGATGGATGGATACCAAACCAACAAACTTAGCATTTTGTAGCTATCATGAGCAGTTGCTGAATCACAGAGAGTACAGTAAGGCTTTAAGTACAGTATTGCCATGAAGGAGGAGTGAGTCTGTGATGCTTAATGGTCTGTCTGAGACGCGTGCATGGCAACAACCATGTCATCTGATGCTGTCATTCAATGTAAGCATAGAGTCTCCTCAGACTGCCCGCTGCTTCTTTTGCTACTGCTCAAAAGAGCTGTTCATTGGAGAAGTGGCCCTTTGCCGCTACCCTATAATCATACATAACATTTTTTTATTGTCATTATGGAAACAAATATAAGTCAGTGGGGGTATGGTGGTTTATTCATCTAGCTGCTCCCTTTGGCTGCATCTCCTCTTTTAGCATCCTGTAAGATTCTTCGTGTTGATATATCGCTGTTTAGATTTGGCCCTTATGAGTATTCAAAATGGATAAAAACCCAAATCTGCAGTGTCCATGGCAATTGCACTTGGACAAACATCATGTACTGTATATTTAAACTCTGTTGAGCTAACTGACAATTTTGTAATTTGAGATTTGCTGAAGTAATTTTCACTGAAGTAATTTTCAAGCCACCATTCTCGGAATATTCCGTCATTGTTGCATTTATAGATATTTACAGTTCATTTCTTTGTACTTCATCTTTAATTAACTTTATGTAAATGTATCAAGAGATGCAAAAAAGGATTACTTTATACTGAGATTATTGCTTACTGTTTAAGAACAGCCCCTATCATTGGCTAAACTATATTAGCTCATCCTAAGCATTTAGCATCCAGGGTAATGAACCTGTTCAGACAAGAAAGTGATAACATAATTTGACATGTCCTAATTGCCATATCAACTGGAAGTACTGACATGGTGCCATGTGTGGATACATTTTGTCAATATGTCAAGTGGGACAATTTTACTGCCACACAACCTTTTGGCATTTGACAGCATTTCCTTCATAACAGTGAAGTATATGACGACGACCCCGTTTTCTCTCAGTTGTACTCCACCCACCTGACTAAATACAAAGATACAAAGATTTCTACATTTATGAGATGTTGCCATCTCAGTACTTCATGGGGGTATGCCAGGAAGCAGGTTATGTGAAAACCCAGAGGAAGTTAACTCTGAGATGAGAAAAAGTCTGAATTATCTGGTGCAGCGATGGAAATTCTGAGTCAGTCAGCATGGTAAAAGACTCTGAGGATCTCACAGGTTTTTTATGCCGAACACTGACTCTCCTCCGTTCTGACATGATCATACTTTTTTCCTTTCTTTGTGATCCCTTTCGTATTATGGTACAACTTAATCTAAAATCATATGCAGTGATTGTGATTGACTAATGTAGAAATTATGTATCCAAACTTCTTCACCAATTGTATAATGATAGAAACTGTGCAACTCAGACATACTATCACCGTAACTCAGTGCCACCAATCATTTGCATTATTAAAAGTCCAGTGATATTTGTTGCATGAATCTAACTGTTTTTCCTTAAATGTAATTGGTTTTGTATTCATTTCTCTCTTAAATAATTGGTTGATTAGTTGAATAGTAATAATAGTAATAAAATAAATTCTTATTCACCTACTTATCATTAATGTATTGTGGATATAAAACAATATTAAAACAAAAACATTGTAAATATGCATTAATACGTTTATTTTTTAATACACCTTAATAATATTTTCGACACAATGACACAACTATATAAATGCAATTGCGTTAAATAAATATTGAGTTGAATATTGAATATTTTCTCAATTAATGTCACTAAAATCCTAATGAAAATATTTCTTGCCTGTCTGAATGATTTTTTCGGTTTCAATTTAAATCAATTCAAAGTACAGTTCTCTGACGCCCTATGGCACCTACTTGTAAGTCTCATGTTATTCAACAGGCTTTTTTTTACAACAACACTAAATATTACAATTTGCAGTGTGGTGAAATGTTGACTCGGTGCATAAAATAGTGCTATTCATTCCACCTTAATGCACGCATCAATTTTCTACCACCTGGCTTCACTTTTCTTTGTTGCGGCAGCAGTTTTGTTTCATTTTGCCAAATATACTCAGGCATGATTGAACTACAGTATTTTCCGGACAACGAACTGCTACTTTTTGCACAAGCTTTGAACCCTGTGGCTTATAGCCCAGTGCGGTTCATCTATGGATTTCTTTCATGATTTTGATTATATTGTATAACTTGTGCATAGGCGGCTCGGTGGCGCACTGGGTAGCACGTCCGCCTCACAGTTAGGAGGGTGCGGGTTCGATTCCACCTCCGGCCCTCCCTGTGCGGAGTTTGCATGTTCTCCCTGAGCCCGCGTGGGTTTTCTCCGGGCACTCCGGTTTCCTCCCACATCCCAAAAACATGCTTGGTAGGCCGATTGATCACTCCAAATTGTCCCTAGGTGTGAGTGCGAGTGTTAATGGTTGTTTGTCTCTGTGTGCCCTGCGATTGGCTGGCAACCGGTTCAGGGTGTCCCCCGCCTACTGCCCGATGACGGCTGGGATAGGCTCCAGCACGCCCGCGACCCCCGTGGGGACTAAGCGGTTCAGAAAATGGATGGATGGATGGAACTTGTGCATATGCTCTTAAATAGGAAAATAAATTATTAAAACACCTGTGGCTAGGCTAGTCTAGTGTGGCTAACAGGATAACAAAAGATTTTCCCTGAGTTTTAGCTGGTGCGGTTTATATTCGGGTGCAGTTTATAGTCCGGAAATCACTGTACTTCTGATGAGTTGTGAATAAGATTGTGGAATTTGAAAGAAAGTTAATGCAAAACTCTGGTTTAGATGAAGCACACGCTCAATCTGCTTGCTTGAATACTTTCCTGGGTGTCAGATTAGCCACTTTCGGATTTTGGGGCAATAATATTTAATTAGATTTTCTCTGCTGCCATTCAGTTATGATTGTAGATCAGCCATTAATCTGTCATGAGGAAATGGCGGCCCAGTGCAGCCACATGATCCATCGGTATCAGCGACTATCTACCATATAGGAGGTCGCCAGGCAACGGACTCACCTCCAAGAAATGATATAGCCCAAGGCCGTGGACACACTAGCGAGCCATTAATGGAATGGCCACCTGCCCATGTATCAGTTTAATGTTCTTTATAGCCACCTCGGACAAGCGTGTGTTATCTATCCATGGCAGGTGGTGTTTTAGAGAAGCCGTCTGCTTCATGAGTCAGAAAAGAAAAACAATTCCAAAATGTTACAGTGTATCTCCAGTTGAAACGATACAATAGTTGAGAGGAAATGTTAAAACAGGGACTTGAGTGAGTTCGAAATTAAATTTGGTCCTGAATGAGTCAACATCCATCCATCCATCCATCCATCCATCCATCCATCCATCCATCCATCCATCCATCCATCCATCCATCCATCCATCCATCCATCCATCCATCCATCCATCCATCCATCCATCCATCCATCCATCCATCCATCCATCCACCCACCCACACACCCACCCACCCACCCACCCACCCACCCACCCACCCACCCACCCATCCATCCATCCATCCATCCATCCATCCATCCATCCATCCATCCATCCATCCATCCATCCATCCATCCATCCATCCCTTGAACGACTTATCCTCATTGCTAAAACGTGCACATCTTTGGTGAATTGAAACTTTAAAATGTACATTGGAGTGAACATGAGTGAATGGATGTTTGTGTCCTGCAAATGACTGGTGACCACTTTAGGCTGTACACCGCCGTAATGTCTCAATGTCAGCTGGAATAAGATAAGACACATCTCCTCTTCCGTTGTGGCCCGATGAGCTCAAGTTCCTTCTTGTCCCATTCCTGTAGCTCCCTCGGGATGTCGGATTGCACACCTGTCTTATACCTCCTCCTTCTCATTTGTTATTTGACCATTGGTGGGAAACACTACTGCAGTGATATGATGCTGGACAAAAACTTGCACATGTGCACATTTCGTCTTGGGCATTTTACAGACATTTGTTATTCATTGTAGCTATATTAATTTTAATAATTGTGACAAAGTCCCTAAGATTTTATTTTTTAGCCATCCATATCTCAGCAGTCTTTAGCCGCTAGGTGTAGGAGTACATCCTGATGACGCCACTGTGAAACAAATGCAAAATTTAGAATACTGTTTCATCAAACCTCCATGTCACATCATTGCAGGTTTTGATTCAGCAACTCGAGTAATGAGTGTCCAAGACGGTTGACTGACCAAAGCTCAAAAATACTTGCTGACACTTTGCAGTGAAATATTGCAGGCAGCTGTTAAATCATCTGAGAGCTGCTTGTTGTCTAGACTCGCATCATGGTATCAGTTTGTGGCAATGCTCATAGTTTGTCAAAAATTATTATCCTGAACAGTTGTGATATTGTAAGAAAAATTTAAAGGAGTGGGAATCAATAAAACAAAAGAAAAATGATATGCCTAATCAAGGCATGCTTAATCCAAACGTTATGCAAGTAGTGAGTACACCCTGAATTGGTCACCAACACAATCACAGGGCAAATATAGACAAACAACCATTCACACTCACAACTATAGGCAAACTGGAGTGCTCAATTGGCCTACCATGCATGTTTTTGGAATGTGGGAGGTAACCAAAGCGCCCAGAGTAAACTCATGCAGGCACGGGAGAACATGAAAATTCCACACACGAAGGCCTGAGCTGAAATCAAATCTTGTATCTGTGAACTGTGTGGCTGATGTACCAACCGTTGGTCAACTGTGCCGCCTGGGTTGTGTTAAAATTTTATTCATTTAAAATTAGTCATGAAGAGATCCACTTAAGACCAAAACAACCACACACACACACACAAAAAAAAACCCTGAGAGAGAGAGTGGAGGGGGGGGGGGGGTAGAGACAGAGTTTTTTTTTCTCTTTTTTACATGTGCTGCAGTTTTACTGCTTCAGTCTTATTTTCCCCAGTTGAACTGCTTGCAGAGCCAAGTCTGCTGTGTTAGCTCACAGGAGGTGAGCTGTCCAAGAGGATGCCTCTGACCCTCCGACCAGACGCTGTCTCACCTCCGCCACCAACAGGCTCTATATTCAGTGACGCCTGAAATGAGATGCTTTCTGGGATGGAAGTGTGGCGGAATTGGCATTGAGGCCAGTTTCTGTCAATCACTGAAGTCACAGTTCTTTAAAGACATTCACTGGTTTGGCACAGGAACTTGGAGTTTTTAATTATGGGTGTTTATAAGTTTGAAAATGGCAGCATCTTTTGAGATCAAATACTTTAGTGCAGTTCCTAATCAGCAAAGGAAGCATTCTAATAACGTAAAAGGAATGAACCCACATGAGGCAGTAAAACCACATAATTTCTCAACAAAGAATTATTTGACTATGATTAAATGCACTGACATTTTATAAATTCTGATGAAAGTTGATGAAAATGTTCAATAAGTGTCTGGTACAAAGTCTTTTTAAGAAAAGGCTTCATTTTGAATGCCTTGTAATGGACTGTAATTAGATTTATTTTAATTTATCTTTACCTAAAAACCTTTTCAAGTAAAGTGTACAATAAAAAAAAAAAATATATCCTTTTTCCATGAACTGTATTTGAAGGAAGATATTTATTTATTTACTTGCAACTTTTTTTATATAGTGCAGGTGCGCTGAATGTTTTGGTCATGAACGCAAGATGTCAACTGGCCCACCCAATCCCTGATGTGCGCATCTGTGAAGCTATTCAAGAATGAGGGAATATTTTATGTACGTATGACACATTCGTCGACCAGGATTAATACACTCCAACAACAACATTCTTCTCTTTTATTATACAATTGTGTGAGCGTCTCACACTCCTATAGAATGTCATGGTCTCATTACAACGTCAGCGACAGACATAATAATACTAGAGAGGAAGGAGGTGGGATATGGTTTTTGAACCCATTTTCAACAGACGGTCTTTATGCGTTTTACCACTTGCCTTTTCCATCATCTCTTTATGCTCACATTCTCTCTACTCCCCTCTTCTCTCTCCCGTCAGAGCGGCAACCCACCCTATTCTGAGATTTTAATGGTACATGCCATTAGAAAGCCCATCTCTAGAAGGGAGGAGGAAGAGAGGTGGTCTCAGTCTCAGCTAAGAGGCTAGTTTAGTCCCCCCCAATCCAAACCACCCCCCTTAGCATAAGCACATTCACATATGCCTTCGCACGCGTAGAGCCACCTCATTCGTCTCGATAGAGCGGTCGGCTTCAGAGTGGACCAGCCAGCCAGCAGGCAGCAGAGAGGCAGAGGGGGACAAAAGCAGAAGGGAGGGCGGAATAGAAAGAAGGGGTGCAAAGCCACTAAATAAAACACATCACTGCAAAGAAAAAGAGGAAAAGAAAGGAAACACATCCTGGGAGTTCAGAAAAAAAATCTCCTTCAAGAGGATGAGAGAATAAAAGAAAAGGATGCTCTGAATGCCGCAAGAAGAGGGACACAAAACACAGCAGGGACAAAAACAGGAATTCTCCAATGAATGGGAGTCCTGCTTGCCTGGGAATAGCAGACGCACGTTGAAGTCACTGAAAAGGTAAAGAGAAAAAGCTCCATTTATCTTCCCGTTTCCTCTGTCTGATCCGGTTCTACTTGAAAAGATGCAAAGGAGCTTTGACAGACATGAGGCAATTTCCATGCTGATCAGGCGACAAGGAGGAGATTGCCATCTTTGTCCCTGGGTTGCGGTTGAGCATGACACGGGGGGGAAGAGCACGAGCGAGAGCGAGAGGGAAGCTGTGTTGCTTGCATGCTTGCTGCAAGGAGGGCTTTGGGAAGCGCTTCCGAAAAGAAGAAGGCTCTTGATGAAAAGGATGGGGCGATAATCCTCGGGATGAGCATGCTGAGATAGCAATTGTGGCGATTTGCTCTTAACTGAGCAGTTGAGGAGAGGCACATGAGGTCTGCTTATTTGGATTGTGTGATCTAAGATGATCAATTCACAGTCCAATATCTGAACAAGATAGAAGTTTAATACTGTGAGAAGGCAGCACACATCGCCGGCAGTTTTCTCAAGCTCAAAACCTGACAGACCCACTTTGGCTCATGACCCAAGGGAGCAGCGAGCTACCTTTTCCTCGCTTAACAACTTGTCTGGAGAGGAAAACAAAACTAGGCGCAGGAAAAGGAGAGCTTGAGTGGGCTGTAGGATTGCTTTTCTGATATCTGCCAAGAAAGAACCTGCTTTTTTGCGATAAGATGCACTTCACACCCGGTAGCCTTCGACAACTTATTGTCAGCCCGTTTCTGTCGAATTAGATCATCCAGGTGGGTTCACACTGTCACGGAAAAGTACAGCGGAATCGAAAAAGTCAAATGCAATCAATCACGGGTCTACCAAAGAGATTTTCAAATTTTGAAATGAGCCTTTCCGTGGTCAAACTGCTAAACATTTTTTTTTTATTGAAATATAATTTTAATTCACAAGTCTCCAAACTATCCATAGGTGATGATGTAAAGACAAAAGGTCAAACCATTTTTTAAATTGAAATAAAATGTCAATTTGATTCACTGAAGTCTCCAAACTATCTATAGGTGACGATGCGAAGACAAATGGTTGGTTGTCTGCATGCTGGTATGCTGTCAGCATGTGCTCCAGCTCACCCGCAACCCCAAAGAGGTCGAGCCGTATCGAAATTGAATGGATGGGTTCATCTGTGTTAAAATAACCAGAGCTGATTGAATAATGCAAAAGGTGTGCCTCATGCATCTATTTCTCTCTCTCTCTCTCTCTCTCTCTCTCTCTCTCTCTCTCTCTCTCTCTCTCTCTCTCTCTCTCTCTCTCTTTTTAAACATTCCTAAAGTCTCAGAAGTGTATAAGAAGTTCACTTTCACGTTCAAATTTAATGTTCAAAGAGTAGCCTGTAGAGCAGGTTCTTAAGGGCTAATTTGCTTCTGTCTGCACCATTGCGGGTAAACTGCATGAGCGTCTCTAATATTTTAGTATCCAAATATTTATTTGCCTCATCATTATGTGTAATTTTGCAGTGAGCTCAGGCATTTAGTGCCATAGGAAAAGCTTGCACAGTGTGAATATGGTGCCAAAGGTCTGAACTCCAGTTTTGAAGCCTTAGTCATGTGTCAGTATGCATCAGTCCAATTGCCTGGAAGTTCTGACTGGTCCAGTCACAGGCAGCTGACACCCAGCATGACATCAAGCACACAGGGCAAAATATGCTGCAACTTTTTTTTTTCAATTTATATGCCACAGAGACCAGCACTCACTCGGATCCTTATGAATGCAACCAAGTACATTCACTCATCATAATGATGTTAAATTAATCTCATTTTGGAAATAATTATACACGTCCGTGTGTGATTTGAATCCACTGCTGTCACTTACACACTGTGCGATGGAATGAGTCCTACTGCGTTCTCTCCTCATTCAATCCATCCTGCGAAATAACACATCTACGAAATTTACATACTCAACTAATCCAACTGCCACTGCTTCTCATTTGTCTGATAGAGTAAGTGCATACATTTTATCTTGACTGTTCTTCTGCTCCAATAGCTTACATGCATTGAAAAGAGTCTCTGTACTATATATACTGTATGTGCGCATGTGTTGCCCCCGGCTGTTTGTAACACTGGTGTCAGCGTGCTCCGGTGGTACCGCACTCTTCGACCGTGCATGAATTTAGTTCTGCTCAGTGTGCCAATGTCAGAAAATAGCATGCACATCTCACTTATGGAAGTGGACACCTTGTCATGTCATGTGTGTTCATGGCTAAAGGGCCCACAAATACATAACATGAAGCTGCAGTTATTGTACATGCATGAGAATAGAATTGACTTGCACCACCAATTGAACATGAATTACATTTTTTTTTAGCAAGACAGAACTCTATGAAAAATGTAGACAGTAAAACATGGTGAGTCTATGACCTTATAGTTTCACTATGTCAAATTTAATTCAAAATTGTCAGAGTTCTTGAAATGGCATGAGTTAAATTACAGCTGGAAAAGCCGCAAAAATGACATCATTTTCTATTGTGCATCTGAACAATATAATGACATAAATTATACACTGCCTCCTATGGTGCATTGCAGTTGTTACCCAGTATGTTGTCATGTGTGTAGGACACACACATATGTACACACACTTACACATCCATATGCTCAAAGAGAGCTCATCACTGATACCTGTGCAACATTCCACACATCATTGCACATTGAAATCACATGTATGAAGCCTGGCAAGAAGGTGGGCTCTGTGAAAATGTTCGGGGCGATAATGACAAGACTGCGAAAGTTTGAAACACGGGGCAGCATGTGGGTGCTGTGGAAGAAGCTAAAAATGCAAGTGGTGGACGCTTAAAATCTCGAAACAGAAAATAGATCCTCCTCTGCAGAGCAGGTGTTAGTTGCTTTTGTTTTACTGCTACCAAGAACAATTGCATGTAACATTGAAAACACTGTTGTGTAACCAAAATTGCCCACAACATGAACTATATGACCAGTGTGTGCAATTATGTCAAACAAGGTCAAGTCAGTCTTGTCTCTTCATTACACAAAGTGGCAAAAAGCAATGCAGTCAAATGAAAAAAGTGACGTAATAAAATGTGTCTTCATTGACTGTTTAGTAGTGTATTGCTAAAACACAGAAAACCGATCTTACCAAAACATTTAAAAGTCGACTGGTGAGAGTATCAAGACGCTGGGAGATAACAATACCATATAAGGATTTTAATATCTTGCTCCTCCAGTGCTATTCCAATATTGTGCCCGTGTGCTTGGAAAAGACTGGTTCACTTCCCTGTGCCAGGTTTTCTCCCTCTGAGGATTTTGCCTGAGGTGCATCATAGCCGCTTGACCAGCAACACTGAATAATAAGAGGCAGAATTTTCCAATCTCATGCGGCAGATTAATTCATCAGCTTGTTTTGCAGCAAGCTTACAAAGGCTGCCATCAAGAGTGGAGGACATGACAGAAAGGGTGAAGAGTCTGAGAAGAGGAAGAAGAGTCACACTCTACAACATCACAATCACAAGAGTGAGGTGACGCGAGTCAGATGGAAGTTAGCTTTCTCGCTCGACTGTTTCCAGCAAGCTGATAAATAATGCAAGACAAAATGTGAATACATTTTCACCTCTGCCAAGTGTGTAAAGCATGAGGCTAAAATGTGGGCTTGGATTTATTGTTAGTTGGTTATTAGTTAAAAGCATGACATCACATGGTTGATTACTGAGAAATTTTCTTGAATGGTAGTTCTAGGCCATATGTAGAAGATGAAAGATTTTGTTTGGCATTAAAATTCTGCTTGCATTGGGGCCAAGTAGAGCAGTGATGCAAATCCAGTAGCTGGAGATCCAATGGAAAAAAAAAAAAAAACCTGCTGTGGCAATGTGTGTCTACGTGTCTGCATGTGCACTTTGAAATTTCTATTTCAAACAAACATGTATTGTTAAATTGAAAGTCTTAGCAAAAAAATACATTTTAACATCAGGTTGGATTAGGTTAAAGACGCTGATCAGGGAATAGATTATTATCATTCCTGTGACTGTTGCCAAAAGAACTGAAGGGCATTTTCAACCCGTCATTATTTTTGTTTGCCGAATTGTTTGGTTTCAGTTTTTTTTTTTTAATATTTTTTTTACACGAAAGTAATTCCAGCTCGTAGAGAACAAATGAAATTTTATACAAAAAAAAATCAAGGTTAATAATATATATGCATGTATCTTGCCACTGAACCTCTCATTGCAATTTACAAATTCAGACACTAATGCCTAACAATTCATATAAGAGCCCTTTCCCGTTATGCTTAATGATTGTTTTTTCATAATCTCATTATGTGTATTTGTACTTGGCCATGCAGCCTCAGGCAAGTGCTGCTGTCTGGGAAATAGGGAGGTAGTATTAGGGACAGCTGGCGGTGCAGTGTCACTTGTGTTCACATTCATCAGGCCTGCGAGAGATTAGGAGACAGTGGTTGGATGCTACTGGAGGCACAGTCACATGGTCTATTAATATAAAGACACTCGCCCCCACAAACACACCCACAAAGACACATTTTCTACTATGCCTTTAGGCAAAGCTAAAAACAATAAGCAAAGCTCCTCCAGCTCTCTCTCTCATACACAAACATACACACAGAGAGTGAATGAAAACAGCAGAGACGCCTCCCTCCCCCCCCACACTCACCATCTCTCCCCGGATTGATTAAATTACATGAAATAAGAAGGCCAAGGAGCTTAGCCTGCAGTCGCTGTGGTCTGGTGGAGGTGTCATATCCAAGAAATACAGTGCACACCATATAGTAGCCACTATACATTCTACCTAAGAGTGGGCAGCGGAGGTCATCAGGAGAAGAAGAAACATTTGACATAACGACTGAGGTCAACTGGCTTTAACATTCTGCGCTCATCTTTGAGATGCAACTTAATAAACCCTCGACTCTTTCAACTCTTTTCCACAAGCTTTTATGGCACATGATATACTAGACATCAGCATACACAAAATATAATATGCACTATTTGACCAATAATATCCATTTTGTGTAGTCTGTGGAGTGTTTTTTGTTTGTTTGTTCTTATTCCAAATTTGTTTTCTTGACCGGCTTGTAATTATCTGCAGATTTATCTGGAGTGACTGCAAAAAAAAAAAAAAATCAAATATAGGTTTTGGTAGCACATATTGATCATTCATTGGCTTATTTAACTTTTTTTTTTCTTCTAACAGCTAATTCATTCATTTAATGGCATTCACCACAGCAGCTTCCATGTGAAGCACATTATCTAATTGTAGAAGGAAAACTAAAAGTGGCTAAAGTATAATCGCAATGAAATAATAGTTTTTTTTTATTTGTTTTGTTTTGTGGACGTTTCTTTGTGAATATCAGTGGCACACAGCATGCTTGTTTTTGGTTTTCTGCGTGATAAACATCTGTCCTTCAAGGGACAGCTTCACTAATGAGTTGGAGATTAGGTATGCGCAAGGGCAGACACCACACAACAACAAAAACAGCCCTACTTTTGCAACACAGGCAAGCTCTCAATTGTCTTCCTAAGATGGTTGAGCCTTTGTTGTAAATCCCCCAGTTTCAATGAAAACACAATGTTTCTAAATCCCGATGTCATGAACCAGCCATCTATCTAAGGCCACATTTGCTCATTAACGACCTCAAGTCTTTAGTAATTGGGTGTAATGTTGTGGGATTTGTTTGTTTTTTCACACGCCCAACGTGTTTTTGCTTCCACACCACCGACCACGTACCTATAACGGCCTCGATAATAAGACGGCGGAAGCATATTCTGATTTAATCGTATGAGCCTGACTGATCACGTTGCCTGCCGGAATAATAAAGGTGCTAAATAATTAATCTGGCTAAGATGCTGTGTTGCATGCATTTAATTGTGCATAGAGCCTCGCAACTAATTTGTTGTATTGTTTCAACCTTTACAGGATGGTGACAGTGACGCAGATTCAGTGGAAAGACACAAATGTCAATTTTGTCTGTCGACGCTTTGACTCAGAGTTCAATTATTAATGAATTTTCTTCAACCTACCACACATAATTCATGAGAGGCTTATTGACTTTGAGCCATATGTGACACGAGATAGCCATTGGCCAGTCATACAATCGGTAGATGTTTCTTGTTGACCTATTCTTCACAAATCCTACGTGATAATTTTCAAATCTTGTCAGAGTGAGAATCCTATTGATTTCCAATTATGTCTGCTTGAGATGTATTGCACTCGTTGTAGCTTCTAATTAGTCAGTGATCACTTTTTTTCATTGTGATTAATCAGAGGAACAACATACTCATGGATCACTGAGCTTCAATGTAGCATCCTCTTTTTTTCTGATTTACAAGATGTGGATCAGTCAGCGTTCCTAATCTACAATGTGAAAATATAGTTAAAACCATGACAATTATCTCTGCTAAACAGTGTGAAATAGGATTGGGCTTGAAAGGCTTGTCTGATATTCCTCTAAGTGTAAAATTAATAAAATGAATGTTGGTTTGCAGAATTATTTGACTGAATGAGCTGGACATGTAATCAACCAAAGTATGAAACGTTAACAAAGGTGGAAAAAAGCCAATCAAAGTAACAAAACTCTTTTGCAGCCTCTTGGCTGGCTCTGGCAGTGATGCGCAGTTACTTGTAAACAGGTATGAAAGAAAAGGTAGAATTTATTATAAAATAAAATGCACGTATGCATCACTGAGCTGTCAGGCAGTGTCAGTGTCAGCACGATTGTTTTTCATATTGCTTGCACGGCATTTCATGTGCGCTAGGCACCAATTACCTTACTTGCTCAAGTGTCGCATGTGAGAGTCACACAAATGCAATATACACGTGTCACCTGTTTCCTTGGTGAATGCCAAGAAGCTCTGAAAATACGTCGTTAAAATGTGGACAGAAACCTGCCTAGTCCGATTTTTATCCTTCCCCGGGTTTTCTCTTCATGTGGAAAATGTTATTCGACAAACTCCCACTGCATCCAGAAGGGAGAGAGTTTTTTGTTGTTGGAGCAGGTTGCGTGCATGCCTGTTTGTGTCTTTTCTCAAGATCCAACACGGACAAGGTGACACGGTTGATGCTGGTTGCACAACACATTTGTCTCAGTTTGTTTCAGGCGTCACTTGGTAGCCCCCCCCTCCCAAAAAATACCTCAAAGCGAAACTAACCCATCCATGTCCATTTGCTGCCTTATGAAAAATAACAGAGAAATTCAATTAAGGGCTGCAACATTCTCAGGTTCATTTCATATGAAGGAGTAACAAGCTAGGGAGCTTTGACGGTGTCCTACTTTTATATTGTATCTTAAAGCTAGACTATGCCATGAATTGACCATGTTTTCAAACTTCAAACTGATTAAATGCTTGATATAGTGATTATTGTTATGGTGGTAAATAATACCGATGGACCATTTACAGTTAGGTTCTATCCATGCTCTCATGATTGGACACAAGGGGTAAATTAAAGGGAGCCCATGAGCAAAATTGTAAAAAAAAAAAAAAAGGGGCCAATTATTCCTGAAAGCTAATTCAATTCTAAATATGTTAGTACTGTGGGCTGCAATTTGATGCCTTTTTGGCATAACCTGCTTGTTTAAAATAGAAAATATTGAAATGTTATTAGTAGACAAAGACAATCGCAATAGTTCTAATCAATCTAATGTACTGTGGCTATGCTATTTTTAGCATTATCATCATCGTTTGTGCTGTCTGGTGACGCATCTGTGTGATGTGGTGGTGCGTGTGAAGTGCTGCACAGGGATCAAAGCGGCTCTGTGAATTTGGCAAATACAATATTTGCTGCTTGGCCTAAGGCAGGCACATGTGTGTGTCTGTATGTGTCTGCTTCAACATCAGTGACCTGTGGTCCTGATGTGACACATGGGTTGTCCAGTAGCCATCAAGCCAATTCGTGATCAAAAATATTGTCAATTCCATTTACATAGGGCTTGAGGAGGGAATATTAGTTTGGGAAGACACTAGGAAAAGTCACTTATAAACACTGAACATCTCATTATCTACTCCTGCTTGAGCTGGAGTTCAGTGATTCAGAAATTATTTGTCACTATGAAGTGTGCCTGACTGCATTGTGTGCACAATTTTGCACTTCCTTACGCCAAACGTCTCACGGATGTTGCGACGGGATCATTTAAACGGCAAGAGGATCGCTTCATTGACATTCAGCCGAGCGTGCAGCCTCACCGCTGAAGATAACTGTAGACTGTGCAATGTTCCAACAGCAAGTTGCACGTTAACGCGCGGCGGGTTGCAGGCTCGAAACAAATGCCCTTGTGTCATTGATTACACACTACAAGCTAATGAGATAAACAGAGGCTGAATTGATTCAGTCGGAGAGGGGCACATGTAGACGTCTGTATGCGTGGACACTTCCACACAGAGAAGAGCTTCAACAATCTGCACTTTTGGCCGAGAAAAGCGCCGTCTCCACCCACTCCAATTCTCACTATGGAATATGAACTGCTTAGCAATTACAGCGTAAGCCGCATCTTCAATCAAGTCAAGCTTCATTGAAGGCAGCCTTCTGGAATAATGTGCTCAAAGAAGTGATCTTGATGAAAGCACGCAT
This sequence comes from Syngnathus scovelli, assembly GCF_024217435.2. Taxonomy (NCBI): domain Eukaryota; kingdom Metazoa; phylum Chordata; class Actinopteri; order Syngnathiformes; family Syngnathidae; genus Syngnathus; species Syngnathus scovelli. The sequence continues at coordinate 9,113,695 of NC_090853.1, forward strand.
TGATGCATTGGTCAATTATGGCCACTGTAGTCATTGGATCACTGATAAAAGTGTTATTGTCTGGATTGTCAATTTTTTTTCTTACTATTATTGTTTTGACAGCAACATTGCTCAAATGGGTATGAGCTGTTGTTCCATATATTTATTCACGGCTCCCATTTCTTTGATGTATTACATTTCTGCACGTTCATAGGGCAAAATTGACATATATGTTACTGGTCAGGTACAGCTGTGCAAAAGTTGTCATTTCTATGGTGCCAATAATTATTGAATGGTGCTATATATGAAATAAGAGAGTTTTTCAATGTCACAAGTCCTCTTGCTGCCAAAGTTGTCCTACAAATGAGCAAATTTGTTATACAGTAGAAGATGTTTGCACACTGACAATGTTTTGTTGACTTCACTGAATTTTAATTTGTCAAGTGGTTTCATGAAACAAAATAATATGGAGCAAAATAGATAATTATAGACATGTACTTAAACCTAAAAACTGATCATGTTTTGTAATGATTATCACTACCGGTTGCCAGAACTGCACTTCAAAACATGTATTTACACTTTAGACGATATCTCACCCTCATTCACTTTGTATGGTAAGACTCATGAAACCACCAAAACGAAAAATAGATGTCTTTACAATGTTTCTGCGAACCGAGTGCTCGTCAACCTGAATAATCGAGTCAAAGAAACAGGGTGGAACAATGAATTACGGTGGTTTTAAAAGAAATATTAATGGTGCTTTGTTTACAGTATACAGTACGTGTACTCCGTCTCTCAACCAAAGTCAATTGGGATTTGCTCAAGCTCACCTTTGACCCTAATAAGGCTAATAAGCGATATAGAAAATGTATGATTTATGATTCAGTTTGCCATTGTAACTTCTAGCGCGAGAGGTCAAATGCAGCAATATTTAATTGTTCCGCAAGAAAGCTTGAGGTTAACAAATGTCATTCTCATTGGTTGTCAAATTCCTTTCAATTAAAATGTGTTTGTTGACCTACAGCCTATCCCAAGGCACATTCACACCTAGAGATAATCGAGAGACCAATTTAGAAGGCTAGGCAGACATGCTAACCACCACTTCACGAAGCTGCACGTGCATGAAATTTAATGATATAAAGTATTGCCTATTCAAAATGGTGCTGATCTCATCGAAATGAAATGAATGAAATCGATGAGAGGTTGACAAATGACAGGGATTTTGTTCAAGTTTGAGGTTTTTGTATTTAGTGACAAAATAAATCATGACAAGACAGATATTGGCAGCTTTTGTCATTTTCAATTGTGATGGAATGGCCCACAGCGATGGATAATAGCTTTTTTGAACATGCAGAAGTCAAAGGCAAAATGGCCAAAGGCTTTATTACAGCATGTCAAAAGGGAAGGTTGGGGGTTAGTAATGGGATAAAAATCAATACAGGTCTAACCACGTCGTGGTGCAAATGAAAAGCATGCATGCCAGGATAATGAATATGGATTTGTGGGTGGGTGGCTCGTGATGAATTGCCATGTAGAACTTCAATTTTGATATATCATGCTGCAAAGTGCATCAAGCATTTGTGACTGTCAGTGAGGTCTTCTCACTTTCAAGGACTCACAAACGCGTCTTAAAGTGTGAGAAAAGCAAGCAAAGGTGTTTGCAAAAAGAATAAATGAAGACAAGAGATTGGAGACATTAGCGACATAGCAGCACCACGTCGGTATTTGTGTTAGCCACAAACACAGGTGGTGAAAAACTCAGAAAGGTAATTGTTAGCACAATGCTTTGGGTGCATGTCACATAGTCACACAATGACTTTACATTCTTGTTTTTATTCACCGGACTGTTTAAAGTCAGAAGTGTTAGATTCATCCAATTTTGCACCTTCCTTGCTTGAGGGTTTACAGGGTTCCCTCCTCATCCAAAAAGAGTTTTTTTTTTTTTTCTTATTTGGCAGCAGTAATTGTACTACCTACTTTATTGAATCTTTTCTCAGGTTATTTGTTTTTGTTTCCTACTCACAAAAAAATGGCTGGAACACAGAATGAAAATAATAGCTGAACTCAAGGCCCCGTCTTTTGTTCATGGGTGGCTCCCTCATTAAGAATACAATAAACAAGGTAGTCTGTCTGTCTATGTATTTATCGCTCTCTTCTAAGAGGAGATAAAACAAATCATTTTGAATCATTAGATATCTCAACTAACATGACATCAGTCTTCATTAAGAACAAACAGAAAACATCTATGAGAGCACGTATTTCATTTGACAGTTAATTTTCTTAAGCAAGGAGTGTCAGACAGTCAAGTATAACTACATAAGTATGTTATGACATCAAACAAATTAATCAATCACAGACCAATCTCATCCCGAATTACAGTAAATACGATATACCAGAGCCAAATGCCATTCTATGCATCTTAATAAAGTATAAAATTATGATAAGCAAGTGGTGTGATAGGGTGTTATTTGAAAAAGAATCTCATACTGTTCATGCTACTTAATCCAAACAAACTGTGACACTCAACGACAGGAGAGTTTGATCAAAAATCTGCCGGGGAGAGCAAATATTTTACAACGGTGCAGCTTAGCAAATATAGCATGTAATTAAATGGAAATTTGGACTACTTTGGAATCTATTACAATGAGCTGTTTTTCAAAACAAAACAAACAAAAAAAAACTGTGGAAGATTACCGCATTACAAACACTCGGTTTTAGCGTGTAAGGACTATTAAGATAAAAACACAAAATACATGATTGCCTTACACATATTTTTCTAACTTGTTAAACAAGTGTAAAAAAAAGCTAACCACTGCATATTTGTAAAGGAGAAATTCTACATTTGCATGAGTTAGAGACACAGCCAGCCTTTCATGCAGTGTCTGCATTTTTCCATAATTCTTCTATTCCTTTTATAGTTTTTTTTATTATTGTTTTTTATTAATTCTATTCCAGTAATGTACAAAATCATACTGAATAGCAGCAACTGAATAAATAAATGAAGAATATGGTAGGTTTGTCAACAGCTAACAGACTGAGATGAGTACTGTGGACTGTAAAAAAAAAAACCACTCCATTCAGTCTTTCTTCTTCTTTCTTATTTTTTCAGTCTTTATCAAGAAAATGCAGACATGTGCTTGCAGACCGTAAGATGCTTCATATTCTGACTCCTTCTGCACATGATTCATTTCTGCCTGAAGGTGTTGTGCTTTGATTCAGGGCACAGCTGTTGCAGAGCATCCCCCTGCACCATCGTGCCACCAGTTGGAAGCCATTTGTTAACATGCAGGTGTTTTCTCACCTTCTCATAGCTAACCTGATATCACAAAGTCAGAGAGGCCAAAGTATTGCTGTTAATTGAAGTGTGTGGGGTGGGGGGCATGCAGAAGACAGAGCAATAGGATCCAGAACATCCCGTGATAGCAAAGCTTATCTGGGGATCAACCTATACCTGTAGGTGAATTCAATGTCACACAACTTCGATGGATATGGTTGATTCCTCTGCCTCATTGGGGAGATAGAGGACAAGATGCTATCTAATCCCATTGGAGGTGAAATACACAGCTAATAAGATGCGTGAAATCCTAAATAAAGCATGTGGACTTTGGAATTGAGTGGGTTGCATGAATATATAACAAGTTGAGGGGGAAAAAAACATTTTCAAAGGATTTTTAATAGATGGACGCAATGTATTCTGTAGCTTATTATGTAAAAATGCAGTTGCCTCTGAAGGCATTGAATGGATCATAACCGGACTGTTCTGGTTGTGCTTCTCATCTGAGCAGGCTTCATCAGTACATGCAACAAGGCTTAGTTCGGAATGCATCAGCCTCAGGCCGATCCTTTGATTCTGTCCAATGAAGAATGCTGAAATGCAATATATTGAACACAATTTTAGAGGTATATTTTTCCCAAACACAGGTCATTTTCAAAGCAGTCAAGGACGATAGCGGCTTTAAAACAAAACAAAACAACAACAAAAACAACACACTAAAAACTAAAAGGTATAATCACAAGGCTTTAGTTTTCAGAAATGAAGTCGCTCTCTAAAGTCATGTCAAGCAGTCCCAAAGTTACAAGTCCACATTGTTGCTGTGACAATTGTTCAAAGATCAGAATCGAGTCTGGTGGAATATTGTGTATTTGTCTCGGCATTTTCTGTATAAAATCTCTTCAAAGCGATAACTGTTGTCATCATGGAGGACAAACAATGCTGTTATGAACAGGGAGTCTGTACACAGTATGCTCTTGATCGTGACCTGCACTTGTGCTCTTGATGTACAAGTGCATGGGAAGAATTGAGTGCAATTTTTTTTAGCCTCATTAACTACAGAAAAAAAAAATAGAGCGTGGCTTAGATAATAAGCTAGCCTGTATAGAAATGCCTCACTTAAGTAAAGTGCGGCCTTTGTTGGTAAGCTCATTACATCAAAACCATATTTGGTAACTTGAGCTAGACAAGGTTGCAGATGGACAGAAATCATCTTGATTTTCAAATGTATTGGCCCAATTCCCCCAAAAAATATATATATTTTTTAATTCTGCATACCCTGCGCCATTAGGGGGAAATGCTGTTTTCAAACATATTTGCCAATACGTTCCAACCTACATTTGAATGTACTTGCAAATATGTTTGTACGACATTGCCAAGTCACACTGTAAATGTTACAGTTCCATACTTACGGACATATATGGAGTTAAAACACTAACTCTCTCTATCATTAGCTCTGATGCTGATGTGGATGATCCACAGTCCATCCAGCAACAGGTTTGAGACTTTAGTGGTGTGTATGTACAGAAGACGATGGATGGCCATGTAAGAAGCGAGGCACCATGCTCCATTCATCAGGACCGGACAAGCTCTTCAGGCCTGTTGGCCTTACTGACAAATGACCCTCCAAAGCACCCCTGCAAGAAGTGTCCCCTGTAAGAAGAAATGTCTGTAAGAAGTTCCAGCTTGCCCGTAAAAGGACAGCGACCTCTTGAATGTGACTAGAGGTGTCCAAAATGGACACTTATTCCGCCCAAAGTCCATAAAACACCTCTGAACTTTTTGTCTTCAGCAACGGATTGCGTGACAAATGGCTCTTTGTGCTTTCAAGCGGGTTCAATAATGACTCAAAATTGGCTCTTAAAGGTGTGCGCTGGAACTTAGATGGACGCGGCACAGAGAACCCACGGCCACGTAAATCACTTTTTGTATTTGCAACGGTGAAAAGAGGGGGCGGCTGCCTGAAAAGAGAAGGCTTTGTTGGAAGCAGGATGAAGCGAGAGGAGGTGGAAAAGAGAAATAACGTGCTAAACGGAATGGAACAATCAAGCAAGGAAATAATGCAGATGCCGTGCAAAACCCTGCGCAAGCACCATGAATGATGATTACCTTTCCAAATGTGCTAATCGTGTGGGAGCGGCACTAGCTTATTTTAAAGCCTTGCTCCAAAATCATCTCTTTATATAGTCCAAACTGATGTAGTCTCAAATGAATTAACCTTAAAAACACTCCTCCAAGCCTCTTTTAGATCATACATCATTGATTATTTTACTGGTAAGTCGTAATGGCCATGCATTCAACAGTCTGAAATTAAGCTCTCATCCATATATGAAGCTACCTTAAACCTTATTAAAGGACTGTGACTGTTTAAAGGACAAGCAAAACTGGTGACTAGTTCTAATATATGTACTGGTCACTCAGTAGATGTATGATGCATTAAGAAAGACTTTATAATACATCTACGTACTTCATAGTTGGGTGAGGAAAACACTTGATCATTTTCTACCTTGTATTCCATATTTTATTTAAGGGCACCTTGTCTGTGATTGATGAGGGGAGCAGTGTGTTTATTTGTCACCATTATGGCCAGAGCCGTTGTGATGACTCTCATCATTCATACTTGCAATCCAATTGCATTTGATGTTTCAAAAACATGGAGTATATTCAAAATATCAATTTAAAATATTCAGGTGTCATAGTATTTACGTGTTCATGGTGTGTGTTGCTGAGTGGCTAGTGTCTTCAAGCTATCCCAGCTGTCTTTCAGGACTAAGAGACGAAATCCTTCAATCAAAATGGTGATGACATTATTTACATACTGTTAGATAAGCCCTCAGATAAAAGTCCTGGGTGGAACTTTTCAATTTGTGTCGTGACCTGGATTGCTACTTTATAATCACTTTAAATATGTCCCTTCATCGAATGTGACCAATGTGTTGTGTTCAAAGACATAGTTGTGAAGACTCGGGACAAAAGTGAAGAAGTTCAGAGATGGATTTACTAGTATTTATTGAGTCTTTGTTTGCGATGCAGACTAGACTGTGCTGTTAGAATATTAATTACTAAATACTAATACTAGTTGTTGTATATCTAACTAGTAATTCTATGCACATTTCTTTATTGTTTTTGATTCAAGGTTATCAACCTAACATATGTAAAACTTGTGTAAATAGTCAAAGTGTGAAATAAAGCCCAATACATCTATTCGAGCTGAGTTGATAAATGATCCTCCATGAACGTTTCAGTATTTTTAAATTCAGGTAGATTGAAATCAGAAAATGACTCGAGAAACATTCTAATACCGCATCCTCTTGGAAGTGCACAACATGCACCCCAACAGGCGATCCATCTGGGGTCGTTTTTTTCCCCCTGGTTATTACTTCTATTACGCAGTACCGCCATAGTCTGTCTTTCTACGAGGGCCGTTATTCAGCGCTGTCAAACATGTATCTCTCGGCTCATAAAGGACGAGCTGATCCGCCTCCATTAATAAGTCGAGCAGACAGGACACACTAAGACATACTCAAGGACATGCATGCACACCCACCCATGCACAAACATCCACATTCAGCACGCACATGTGTACACACACACACACGCACACACACACACACACACGCACACACACACACACACACACACACGCACGCACACACACACACACACACACACACACACACTTACAATGTGCGCTTAATTATGAACTGACTTTGACTGTGACTTTCATTTGCAGCTTAAACCAAGCGTGGCTCAAATGTAGAGGAATCCATAAAAGTCTTCCCCGGATAATTCTTATCGCCAGTGGCTTGCTTGCATGTCTCGTATCTTGTTTGGTTTTGATGTTTGCTTATGTTATGGATTTTTATTGTCTGCTCAGGGTGGTGAATAATCACTGAGGATCTCTGCTTCCTTTGATGCAACTTTGGCTTTGTTTACTGAGGCATTATACTTTAATTGCACTGTGTGCGGAAAGCAATGCAGCCTCCTATGGAAAGTCATTGCGTGGTTTGATTTAATTGGGTTCTTGGCTCAGGTTTCTTTCAAATTTATTGTTATTTACAGTAATTGAGTTACAGAAGCAAACACAAAAAGTACGATTTTACTGTTCTCAAATAGCATATTTAATAAGTGTTTCGCAAAAAGCATGCTGACTACTCCTTTTTAAAAAAGTATGCTTTACCGTTTTTATAAAACAACATTGAGTGACAGTATATTTCTGTGTATACCATGCTGTTCCCTCTCATCTTGAAATGATGACTAGATTTAGTTTTAGTGTTTTTTTTAATTAGTAGTTAACTTCTTTTCACATGCATACCAGGCCAAAGGCTTTATGATGAGTGGGAAAAAAATAGCTACTTCCCCTTTTAGGTTTTATTTCAATTAATAAAACACATTTGTATTGGTGTTTTGAAACAAATATATACAGAACTTTAACGAGAGTATTGTCATTTTATGGCGGCTCGGCTCATAGTTAGGAGGGTGCGGGTTCGATTCCACCTCCGGCCCTCCCTGTGTGGAGTTTGCATGTTCTCCCCGGGCCCGCGTGGGTTTTCTCCGGGCACTCCGGTTTCCTCCCACATCCCAAAGACGTGCTTGGTAGGCCGATTGAAGACTCCAAATTGTCCCTAAGTGTGAGTGCGAGTGCGAATGGTTGTTCGTCTCTGTGTGCCCTGCGATTGGCTGGCAACCGGTTCAGGGTGTCCCCCGCCTACTGCCCGATGACGGCTGGGATAGGCTCCAGCACACCTGCGACCCCCGTGGGGACTAAGCGGTTCAGAAAATGGATGGATGGATGGATGGATTGTCATTTTATACACATGCACACTTAAACATACACACGCGTACCCACCATTGTCAGCTTTACATTAGAGTGATTCCCAATTATTTTGTTTATTTGCCTGCAAGACTCTCATAGTTTCACTTATGTTACACCCTCACAGAAATTGTGTGTTAGCTCATGTTGTTTTTCCCTTCACTTGCACTCAAGACATTTTAGAGACATATTATAACTAGAGTTGACCGCTCCAATCCACACAGGAATAGGGATAGGCTTAATCACCAAAAATCACATATAATTCGCTTTTAAAGTTATTATACATGCCTGCATTTATATTTTAAACCAGGGTGGACAGTCAATATTGCATGCAAAATATTAAAATGCAAAGGAAAAAGCATTGCACATAATGTAAGTATCACAGTGTTTGATTGGAGGAGCAAATCTCATCTAATGACTGCATTTTCCACTTAAAAAAAAATGTTTTCATCATCAATTGGCCACCAGAGACTCTCAGTCTTCATAAGTAGGCGAGCAGGTAATCTTGCTATTAAATGAGGCTACTGAACAAGATGGATGAAAACGCTGGTTCCTCTTGCCATTTGTCTCCCTTCTGATCTGACCTGTCGGTTGGCATCCTTCCGGGGATAAATGTGTGCGGTTTAAGTCGCAGGTGTCCGCGCTTGAGTCGAGCGCAGGAAGCCGTTTACCCGCTTTTGCACCTGCGTGTTGTTGTAGCTGAGCAAATATCGAATTAAAAGAGATACACGGCAACACGCTGCTTGCACAGCTGTGTGTCACAAAGCACCGTGAGGGAAAAGTTAACGATGACTTTATCTAAAACGCTCTAACACCGATCTAACAAGAACATACATGTTCTTCCTAATGCCTCCATTAGAAGATAGATTATAGAGTGTACCGTATTTTCCGGACTATAAGGCGCACCTGAACACCTAAAATATTCTCAAAAGCCGACAGTGTGCCTTATAGTCTGGTGCACCTTATATATGGACCAAATTCCTAAATTTAAACTGGCCCGAAGCATTGTGTCATGAAATCAATCATAAGTGGCCCACTGAAGACTATGAATCATGAATCATAAAGACTATGGATCATTATTTTGTGATTATAAAGTAATTTGTTGCGTCTGAAGTTGAAATAAAAAAGACAAAATGGAGAATGATTTGATTTGGATTAAAAATCTGACATGATGCATTAATGGTGCGCCTTATAGTCCGGTGCGCCTTATATAAGGACACAGTTTTAAAATGGGCCATTCATTGAAAGTGCGCCTTATAGTCCGGTGCGCCTTATAGTCCGGAAAATACGGTACATATGAATACATCATCATCGAGTGACTAATAGTCCATAAAAAGAACAGACATGTTCCCCTCACCCAGATGTTAAAATAGTAGCTCATAAAACATTCAATGTACACTTAAGCGTCGACATGTCATTCCCCTCAAGTTAAGCTACTCTCAGCTTCCTGTTTTGCTTGTTGACACATTTAGCATTCCCCCGGTGTAATGTTGTCCACTTAACATGATCGACAAAGTGCAAACACAAGTATTTCCTGGCCCTGGATCTCTATTCTAGCTAATCCCAAAGGGTATTTGATGCACAGAGTTTAGGGATCGGAAGTTCTTCCACTTCAAATTCACCCGAGCATGAAGTTATGGAATTTGCTTTGCTTTGTTCAGAGCTTTCCCAGAAATATCCCACAAAATCGACAGCCTTCAGTTATCCATTTTGTCAGGCTCCATGGATAGGGTAGAAGATGATCAAGATTGCTATGACCTATACATCAGAATATTGAGTGCTTGTTTTCCCAAACTAATGCAGTACAGTGGGTTTTGTAATTTTGAAGAAACAATTCATCAGCCCTCCACACATTACCAGGGTAACGCATAGCATAGACCAGTCATAAAACAGGAGATTGCTGTCACATATAAGACACAGCCATTACTTGTAATAAATTCCTACAGGTCCTTAACTATAGCTGTCGGCTACGGTAATATCACGTTTTCTCTTCTTGACAATGACTTCACAATTTTCCGAGACCTGCATGTTTTAGTTGGAAAGACAATAAATCAATTGGGCAGCACACTATGAAAAATGTATTAGATGTGCGCACTTAGAGTCTTGTAATGAAGCTTCCTTTAATGATAGTTACCTTCAACGTTTATGTTTCATCAGCTAGAGACGAAAAATAATGGCCACTGTAAGTAAAATCAATAATCCTGTCACATCAACTCAGAGGAGTAGGTCTATTTAGAAAGTGACTGCAGAGTTCCAAACACAAGCAAAAGTTATGATCTATTAGTGTACCAGCGCATACACCGCAGTGTTATTCTTGTGCAGCTCTGCGGAAATTCTGTACCAGGATAACGGGGATTGCCTGGAAAACCACAACCTTCCCCTGTCGTCTGTTATTCGCTGCTTCGGATAGATAAGCAGATATAACATCCCTAAGTTGGTTATCCAAGACGATTAGCTGAACACCTTGAATATGATCTTAATTAACTGGAGTTAATTAGGAGATGAGAATATTCTGCATGTTGTGACATACACTGGACGGTAGAGTCCCAATACCAAGAGGCTGTTATGGCAGTGGGAAAATTCTGAGATGTGGAAACTTGGCAGTCACAGTGACTAAATGAATCATTGCAGCATCACTATAACGGTCACAAAAGCTGCCCTGCTGACAAAAGGCCCCATCCTGATTCAGCAATAACAGCCAGTTGAAACAATTTGTCAATATGGTGTGCATTTATGTGTACTCAGCTGTTGTAATGGACTTTTGAAAAATGCCTCTGCAAGGAAAAGTCTTTTGGTTTCACTACTGGTACAATGCAATTTATTGTATTTTATCCTCCACTGATTAAAACAACAGTATCTAGTATATTGATCTATAAAATATTAATTACAATATACGTGTTTGCTATTGCCATTGCAACCCTGTATCATCAACATAAGTGGTGTATTATTTTGGTAGATGAGCCACTTTGACTGGCCATGACTGAAGTTGACTGAGCTCTCCCATAGTGGCGCAGCCTTCCCTCTCACACATATGCCAACCTGCATATGCCTAACCCATCCCCACGCAGATCGACACTACGCGTTCCTCAAGATTTGCATTGCTTATGAAAATAATTTGTGGTAAACATCAGCTCTTTATACGGTGCACATTATGTACAATGCATGTCACGTGCATGTTTGTAGTGAGCGTGACTTTGATCAGAGATGTGAGGTATTAGAGAGGAGTCAACTGAGGCTATTCTAATCTTGCTGGCAGCATGAAAACTGCAAACTCCACCCTTAACTGAATATTTAACCAACAGAATACAACTATGTGGGAACTAATTGACACGAAAAAAGTAAACAGACTAGTTTGCGTGTATATTTTTATTGTTTGCAGTGTTGTGAAGAACCACAAAGTTGAAGTAATTGCTGTGCTGTGCTCCGGCTGCCTTCAGACAAGTTCCCCGTCATACATTTAATTCAGCAAGTGAAGAGAGAACAGGGCAGGGTAAATAAAAACAGCTCAGGATTTAACCTGAGCCACGATGTTCTTACACACCGCCAGGCACAGCTGCTCCACGTCACCATGGAGACCGGAACTTAAAACAGCGTGAAGGTGGAAAAGAGACCCTATTCCCCCTGAGTAGCACTCGGGCAGTAGACTGCATATCGGCCAAATTATCATCAGTCTCATGCTATTTAATTGTTTCTGTGAACGGCATGAACGATGACACTGTGTACTTCACCGACACCTGGAAGGACAATAGCAAGATTATTGTTGGCACATGTTTCCAATTAATCACCTTTGTGATATTTAGCCTTCGCCTTTTTCTTTATTGTTTAATGTGAGTGTGATGAAAGGTTAATGATAAATCTAACACGACAGTTGAGAATCAGTAAAATAGCTAATTATGATTCTCTGGGTTAGATGCATGATTCTTCTTGTGTGGAAAAAAAAAAATCTGTGCTGTGCTTTCATTAAGCCATTGGGGATCTTTGGAGGGAGGTCGCCCACTTCCACTACCCTGCGGATCGATCACGTTGTAATTTCCATCCCTCCCTCCTCGAAAGCCAATCCACCACAGCTCCTCCAATTACACTTGATGGGCCACATCTTTCTATCTAAAGGTGTCAGAGCCATTCGACACTTTTTAGAGGCGCAAAGTATATGGAGACTAGTGAGGCTTGGGGGTGAGGAATATGGAGACCTAGCTTGTCTATTGAACGTTAACAAGACGGATGCTGAACCAAGACCGACTTGTGAATTATTAATATGAACAATTAGACACGGATAAAGCATTTGCTCACCCACTGACAATCCTGACTTAATCATACAGTCATACTTGAAGGCACATGACGATTCCTAACCTCACCAAAACAATGAATGTCAAATAATTGTCAGATACAGCGGTAAAGCTATAAGAGAGCAAAAGTCACGTTTACATGCTACACCACATCCAGACTCATCACAACATCTGCACAATCTAATTCAGATGTCCCCAACATGGTGGTCGCGGGCTGAAGATATCCTCGAAGGACCACATGAGTAGCCTGTGCCCCTGTTCTAAAAGTAGCTCATAGTAATGGGAGACTGGCATAATTTGAATGTTGTGAAAGCTATCATTTGAACATGTACCGTATATTCCGGACTAGTCACAGTTTCATAGTTTGGCCGGGGTGCGACCTATCCTCAGGAGCGACTAAACCACACACACACTAAACCATAAGTGGCAGCTCTAGGCCTGTGGAATAATTGGAAGTGCAACTGACGATGAGTCTGACGTAAGTGATGTAGAAGAGGAAGCGCTGCATCTCCTATCTCCGGAGTTCGTGGAGTTGTTTAAAAGTGACACAGAGGATGAAGATTTCATTAGATTTAGTGATTTGGAGTGACATGGATGGTTTGGTAAACTTGTTAACATGTTATTTATGCTGTAGTTATTTGAATAACTCTTAATATGTTATGTTAGCATACCAGGCATATTCTCAGTTCGTTGAATTATGTGTCATACAACATTAGCATACCGTACAGTTATTCAGCCTGTTGTTGCCTCTATTCTATTTTTATTTTGAATTGCCTTTGAAGATGACATGTCGGTTCTTGGTGTTGGATTTTATCAAATAAATGTCCCCAAAAATTGTGACTTATACTCCAGTGTGACCTATATATGTTTTTTTCTTCTTTATTATGCATTTTATGGTTGGTGCGACTTGTACTCTATAGTCCGGGAAAATACGGTAAACATTTTCTTCATGATCTGGTTATAGTAATTTTAATTCCTCGAGATGCGACTCTGTGTTCACACTTTCGTAAAACCCTTTCTTGAAACCAACAGTACAATATACAGCAGTCAAGAAAGAAATGGTTCAGAAAGCAAATTTGAAGCTTTATTTTCCCATCACTACTTTTCAGTATTTGACCTGTGGTGTTTGTTCCCTTATCCTTCACTCCTGTAACGAGTTTTTTTTTTATTTTTTTTTACACTTTTGGGTCACCTTAAAAGTGTGCCAAAGAAGTACAAATATGCATGTAACATCACTAGGGGTGTTAAAATTTGTGTGTGTATTACAGTGAAATTTTCCCTCAAGCACATGAACATGTATGTACTGTAAATAGTTTTGGGCCATTTAGGAGAAGGATTGTGCCTTCATGGCACTTCATACGTGCACATGATAAACAAGAGGCACTATTAAAAGCTTGTTTTCTTACCTCCTCTTCCAGATGACGGATGGATTGCTGTTTATCACACATGGAAAAGTGCAGATCCATTTTGTACATTTTCGCCTCCACCATCAATGAATACATCATCTTCTGCCCATCGTTCTCTCTCCTCTCTCACAATCTAGTCGTCCGCCCCCTCGCTTTGTCCTACATCCGTCACTGTCAGATGCCCACATCGGCGCAGTCAGCTCACGTCAAAGCCACCGCAGACCGTCACACGGCCTGTGAGCTCGGTCTAAAACTGCACGCTCTTTACACTTCTTATATGACATAGAGGTGTGGTTAAAGTGCAGAAAATGACACTCGTGTGTTATAATCCTTTATTTGATGAAATGTGACATGACGAGGAGATGGAAATGCACACTTTTAAAAAGTTAGTATTTTCTCTAACACGGCCTCATGAATAACTATGCTAGGCCCTGTAAAGAAACCATAACAATTTTACCATACAGTGCTGTTGGCAGATGCAGTGCTCCTAAAATATTAAATATGAATGTATCTGCGTGCATAAAACAGTCATGACTTTTACTAGCTACCCTCATTTAAAAGCAGTCTAACTTGAAAACAAGAGGCGGCCTTTTGTCTTATTACATCACACTTCCAATCAGAGGGTCATTTCAATTCAGTGTGGTAACCATAGCAACGCTTGGCCCAAAAGACACATTTCGGATAAGTGCCAAGGTTTATCTCTGAGCTTTTAACCCTCAGTGAGCTCCAGTACAGCTTGAGATCTGAAGCACCCTTTGGTCCCTCTAAAGTCTCAACTTTCTTTTTAATTACGGCTATGATCTCATTAGTGAATCGGCCCATTTACAATAAAGTCGAAGAAGACACTCTAAAAATGTGAAAGCAGTGTCTTGACGATGCTTATTTTCCTTTTTTCCCTTTTGTTTCATGTAGATGAGTAAGTGTAATGGGAAGAGCGAGATTCATGCAATTACCTAGTAGATTTACGGTACACTAATCAGAATGATGATGGGTATAATGGGATAATAATGAGATCCAATTTATAAATTATGTATGTACAAAGACGAAAAAGTTCAGTTTTGATTAAAACTGTCAAAAAATAAATTGTATAATTTCGATCATTATATATGTGACATTGCACATCATCATACTTTTCCTTCCCATATTGTATTGCATTGCAATGTATATATATATATATATATATATATATATATATATATATATATATATATATATATATATATATATATATATATATATATATATATATATATATATATATACATATTTTCCACTGGAGTAATTTTAACCACAGGGGTATTATGAAATATTGGATCACACTCATTCCACATGGCTTCTATGCTAATGGTTATTGATTAGATTAAGGCCAATAATAACACAGTAATCTTAATCTCTGTGGTATGGTATGGTATGGTATTAGCCCATTTTCTATCCTGGCAGTGAGCACATCCAGCGCCGTGGCGGATCAAGCTGAAACAGAAAGTGCAGTGTTGAACAGAACGGTATTTTCAAAAAACATGCAACGTTTGAATGAATTTAAAAAAGTATACAAAATATGTTCTGCTTTAAGGATTGCATGGGAGTGTACTCTCAACTGTCAATTAAATACAATCATTTATACAGTATGTTCTGAACTGCCTATAGTCAGCTGCAGCCTAAACATGTATGGCTGTGTTGAATAAACAGTTAACTTTTTTTTTACACAGAGTGAGTCGCTTCAAGTATTGACCTACCGCGCCACGGTCAAGCAAGCTCGTGAGCTCGCAGCTTAGCGAATGTAATAAACAGTTAATTTTCCTGAGTGTCTCCATTGTGTGGCAGACGGAGCGAGACTATGGAGTATAGGATGAGTCCACCAGCCCTTAATAAGTTTCTAGCTGCTGGTAGCACCCCAATTTGCAGTGCAGATATTCGACTCGCCATCGGCTCGCTCCGTACGACGTGTGTGGTATAACATCTCAGGGAAGATGCTTTTCGTGGTCTGTTTTAGCGAAAAATGAATGCAGACAACTGAGAAGGTGACGTGGTACCTCAACAATTCAGTAGTAATTTTTTCGCAGTCTTTGCACATATTTTCAACCCTTTTATTCAAGCATCTTTAATGGCATATTAAGATGAACAAAGGTACATTATTTGGGGGATATAATTTTCAACCAATTAAGTTGACTTAGATAATTTCCCTCGACAAATTTGTTGGGAAACACATGTTGCGCAACGTAGCTATTAAGCGCTGCCATTGGTGTTGTGTGTGTGTGTACCCACACACTTTATCCATTTTTTTAAAATTCATTGTTCTTGAGTTGTTGCAACTCTGATAAAGAGGTCCCCTTTCCCCCATGACACAAATTCCAATTCCAAGCGTTTTGAGAATGACCCAGTGGCTTCATTCCCATCCATCAATGCGCCTCATTGTGTCAGGAAGAGTAGGCCCATTCTTATGCACGTCTCTCCTTTCTCTAGTATGCCAAACTCCTCTTGGGATTTTGGATGTCGCCGTTTGAGCACTCTCGACCGAGCTCATCTCTGCTCTCCAAGCAGCACCAATTAAGGCGGGCTTGAGCCGGGCAAGTTGTGACAGAATCGGACGACACACCAAGGCGAAAGAGGAAAAGGACGACAACGGCGGAGGGAGGAGGAGGGGGCTGCGGGTGCAGCAGACACAACGAGAGGCAGACCTGTGAGTATCTTATTGTTGACGGTGTGGCTGGGATGTGCAGACATTTTCATGCTGACCAACTTTATCCATACCATTGTATGAAATGTGGTCTTTTTGTGGCTCGATGAATGCAAGGTTTGCTCATTAGCCTGGAATGTGTTTCGTTTATATCTTTGCCTAATGCCTTTGAGTATATTTTGAAAGGTTGAAAATGAAATTAAGGAACTACGTATCTGGTAACTTTCCTATGTTGACCAGAGAAATGTGGAAATGTTTGAAGATGGACAATTACCATCAGAATTAAAGACCTAGGTGTATCTTTCCATTTCCTTTAAAGAAAAAAATAGTGCAATGTTGTAAATACCATAATTTCTGGACTATAAGCTGCACCAGCGAAAAGTGGAGAAAAATCCTGTTTTGTTCATATATAAACCGCACTGGACTATAAGCCACAAGCGTTTTAAATTAAATGTCCTAAGTTCTATTGCTTATATTACTAAAAAAAATCCTCTCACAATATC
This sequence comes from Syngnathus scovelli, assembly GCF_024217435.2. Taxonomy (NCBI): domain Eukaryota; kingdom Metazoa; phylum Chordata; class Actinopteri; order Syngnathiformes; family Syngnathidae; genus Syngnathus; species Syngnathus scovelli. Next base: position 9,130,627 of record NC_090853.1, read on the forward strand.
AGAAAAATCATTAAGGTAGAAAATTCAAGGGATGCCATTACAAATACTTGGGTAACAACTGTAATTTTGTCGGTTCATATGTGCTTCACACGAGGGTAAAAGTTCAACTGCAGAGCCCATTTGAAATCTGTTGTTTAACCATAACAATAGTGCGTCAGTAGTCTCTCAGATGAAAGTGTGGCGTCATAGGGCGTGCCATAAATGAATCCCCTGTGCAGTATGAAAGATGATATTATGCTATGTGGTGAAAGTGCCGTTCCATTACACATTGTTGTGTTTGTCCTTTTTTCAGAGAGCGACACAACTTATTAATTATCCCCGTTTTACTTTGTCGAAACGCCACTTTTCATATATTGTTCCTCAGATATGTGCTTCTCCCGTGACCTCTCCAATTGAGTAATTTTTTTTTCTTTGCTGATTGACTAGGTGATAACGGTTGTATTGTCCTGGTGGAGTCGTGCAGTATCAATTTCAAACATCCTTTGGCAACCTTCCTTCCTTGCCTTGTAAAAGATGAGAACGGGAGTTCTTCTGTCTTCCTTTCTCTCACGGCTATCACAATTTTCAGTCTTGCAGCACATCTCATAAAAGTTCCATTTTCATTCAGACACCCAGTTGATGAATTTGGAGGACAGGGTCAAAATGATCTGACACATTCACTTAACTCTCCCATCTCTGATAGCTCTGATTTCACGTAACAGTTGTACTAAGGTCATTTTGTCTTCACTTTTAGATTAGTTGACTAGTTATTTTATCACAAACAAATAATTTAGGTTATTTTATTTACCTGACATGTTTTGGCGTGTACTTCCACCTTCATCAGAGTGTCACTGGTGTAGGTGTTACGCGTCTTGATCAGCTGATGAAGGTGTGGCTCACCTGTGAGGTTTGACCGGTGAGTCACGCCCTCTGCTCTCCGTTCACCCCTCCAGAATGCTGCTCCAGGTGGTAGAGAGCATGAACACTCCCTCGTCCTTGTTGATGGTCCTCGGGCCCCGCTTGCAGATCTCAATGGCCTCCCTGATGTTTGTTTTCTTCGGTGCGGATGACTCTGGCCTTCTCACAGTCCATGATGTGATGGGAGAAGAGAGCAGAGGGTGTGACTCACCTGTCAAATCTGACAGGTGAGCCACACCTTCATTCACCAGCTGATAAAGACGCGTCACACCTGCGCCACTGATACTCTGATGAAGGCAGAAATACACACCAAAACATGTCAGGTAAATAAAACAACCTAAATCATTTGTCAGTGATAAAAGAACGAGTCAACTAAGCTCTGATTTCATTCCAGGCTGTGATATAGTGACTATACTGTATTGTATACGCTGGGATAGTGCAAGTGAGCTCAGATGAATCGATGCTGTAGATTAGAATAGTCAAAGAAATAATCTTAAAGTGTGAAGGCGACATGATGAAGGAGTGGGTGGCTCTTCAAGGACTTATTGACTGTCCTCAACCTCAGAAAATATTGGAAATACTTTCGACTTATTCAGAATTAATTCAATAAATTCAAGCATTATTAAACATCTAACAAGAAGATTTGTTCAGTCTAATTTGATCCAATATAAAAAGTCTGCCAAAAATGATTGCTCACAAAGATAAAGGTGGAGCTTTTGGATTGTTAAGTAAATTTAAAACACAACACAACATAAGTTTAAGGTTTTTGTAACACACACACACACACACGCACACACACACACACACACACAAAAACTCCAATTACGTAAGCCATAATGGCCTGCAGGGATCATACTAGTGCGAGATAACGGAGCTCAGCCCTGCACCTAAAATTCATTTTCCATGCCTCGTATGCAAATTAGAGATATCCACCTTTTGGGCTCAGGAGAAGGGTGATTACTCCCCCCAGAAAAGATTGAGTAGCATGAAATGATTAAAAACTAGTGACATACAGGCATACCCACTTATACAGCACAGTATATGTTATTGTATCAAAAAACGATTTCAATTGGAAAAATACTTTGTGTAAAAGATGTAAGTGCATCAAATCAAACGGTTCCACTTTAAAATACTGCCCTTGAATCATATCGCACCTCTTCAATGACAATATGTATGATACTGCAGCTGAAGAAAAACAACCCCAAAGTGTAGGTATGAAGGTTTACTTCATTTGCTGGGCAGTGTTGCGTTGTCAAATCTTTTGAGAGTTTTAGCCAGGTTGTGTGGAATTTATCTTGGTCTGATTTTTTTTACATCATGGAAACCTGAAATATAAACAGGGGTGTGTAGACATTTTATGTTCACTTTAGTTAATCAGTTCTACTCTTTCTACTGGGCTGCACTGTATCGTGTATTTGTGTTCTCATGTGGCATATTCCTGTCGGGCGTATTTCAGCTTCACTGAGTGATGCCAGCTAACAATTGTCATCATTGGTTGAATTTCCAGTCTCTCTTACCATCTCAAACAGCATATGTTATATAATCATTGTAATCCGCCTGCCTTCCCCTTCGTTTGGTGCAAACTGAATTAGCACTCACTCAGTAATCAGCAAAGCAGTCTCACGTCATAGATTTATAGACAGCAATCATCTCTGCCTGTCGTGAGCAGTATTAAGTCTTCCAGTTTGCACGAATGCATGGGCTCAAAAAACACGCCCCCTCTCTCTTACACAAATGTAAACTCAAGTAACCATATGCGGATGAGATATGTATGTTCCCTCTGGCTGTGTCTATAAAGTTGATTTGCATTAAACTAGGATGTCCTTGTAGGTCTGCAGAGGGGCACAGAGAGGGCCAGATAGGGGAACTTTAGAGAGAGATCTACGATAGAGAATTGATAGAGGAGATGCAGAGCTATCAATGTGACAGGTGATAGGAAGCTGACAAGGCTACTTCATATCCTGATAATTATATTTGCCTGAGCCATCAGTGAGATATCATGCAATATATCCATCAGTTCTTATACCAGTTATTCTATTCAGGGTCACACGGAAGCTGGTGACAGCTGATGAGGGGCAGGACATGCTGACATTGTGGACTGATCATCTGTCAAACAAAGCACTGACACACAGACAACAACGCACATGCAATTGAGAGTCTTCAAATAATCTAACTGGCAGGCTCAGAGATGGGGTTTTTTTCCTAAATGAACTTTTTTTCCCATAGCAAATAATGTCTATATAATTGATCTGCCCACCTTCATTACCTGTTGTGTTGGCATGCACTTCCACATGCACTGTTGTTTCTCTCTTTATTTTATAAATGATCTGTATATGCTAGACCAGGGCTGTCAAACTTATTTTTGCCGCAGGCTGCATCATAGTCATAGTTTGCCTCAAAGGGACATTAAAATTGTCAACCCAAATAAATGTATGAACGTCTGTAGTATAGGCTACGCAACAAACTGATAAATAACTAGTTTTCAAAACAGAGACTAATAAAAACTGTTCAAATACTGAAAAATTAAATATTGAAATCAAATCAAATATTTAAAAATAAAATTGCTAACAATATCACCACTTTTTTTAAAAGTGAAAACAATCTGGAATTGACACATGAATTTGATGCACAATCTGTCTTCGCGGGCCACCTAAAATGATGTGGCGGGCCGTATCTGGCCCCCGGGCCGTGACTTAGACACCTGTGTGTTCGACAGTATTCCGTATTGTGGATAAAAAAAAAATGTCCTAATGCTAATAGTATTTTCAGAGCTTAAAAAATTGGCAAATATGACAGTTCCCCAGCAGTTAAATCCACAAGCATGCTAATGACAATTAATTTAGAAGCACACACACAGAAACACACACGCATGCACGCACACAAAGACTGAGGCCATAGCCTTAATCTTCTTCTGTCTTTATATCACTTTTGCAGCAATAATCTCCTAAATAGAGAGCTATGGAGATCCGGGCATTGTACGTTTGAAATAGATACCATTTGTATATCCTCACCTGAGGCTGCACATCATATAAAGAATAGACCGTCATTTTCTACATCCCACCTCTGGGCATTATTATTCGCAGTAAGTGCATTTCCCCTTCTGTTCCAGTGTCTCTCGCTTGCTCAGCCTGGCTGATAAACATGCACGAACCGAGGTTTTTGTACAAGAAGAATAAATTATTTAGCGGGATTGCACCTTTAACAGAAAAAAAAAACACCCATTGTATTTTCTCCTTACGCCTGCAAACTAAGACATTGATGCAGGCTTGTAATGCATAAAACACATTGCTTAGGTCTTTGGTCCTGTTCTTGCACAAGCTCTTTGTTTATCAATGACACAAACCTGCTCTGCCACATTGTGTGATTTCAAATTCGCCACCTTAGTTGCTGAACCACATACTATATTTGTGTAATGAATTATATTTAATAAGCACAATTATTATTGGGCATACTATATCTGTGTATCTAATGCAATGGAACCTCCAAAGTCAAACTTCAAACCAGTATCATGTGCAATGTCAGCAAATTATGTTGTGATCGTTTAAAAATATCCAAAGCATGGCGTGCACCAAGCAATGCGAACACAACTAAACAAATCAGTCAGGTAACCGTTCTTTAACCGCTTTTCATTTGTTACCAATTGTCTGCGACTAGTGTAATTGCAATTCCAAATTTTGCACAGACATTTATAATCAGTCAGAATGTCAAGTTATGTCACATTATCTTTCAAACCATAAATTCAACAAACATCCAAACTCCACACAACTCTTGACTGCCAGGCAGGCAAACTACTGTTCCAGTCAGTCGTGGGATCGTTGTTAATTTACATAAGTATTTATTTATCTATCAGTTTGTTAATGATTGGGGTTATAGTTGTTGTGTTGTAGTAGGGTCCATTTTAGGATTAGGGTTTGGGTTGTGTTGCACTTTATAAAGGTCTGTCATTTAAACCATCCTGACACTACAGATGTATTTGATATGTTAGAGTATTTGCTCAAGACAAGAATTCAGTCGAGAGAACATGTCCATAGACAGACGGGTGAATTTGCAGAGGAGAAAGTGTTGCACTGTGATGCAACTGTTTGCAATTTTATTGTTACAATGAGAAAAAAGCTCCCCACATTTCCCTCTTCAACACTGCATTATTCAGGGTACAACAGTCGCTGAGATATTGCGTGGTACAGTTGTACTATAATAAACATTGCCCATATAAGAACCCAACTCATGCTGAAAAAGAAGCATTCTTTGCAAAATGAACACAGCAGATGTGTGGAACTTCCACAATTAGGATCATTTTTAACCCTCCAAAAACAGCATGACCTACATAGCTAGTTATGGGAACTGATTGCACATTAGACAGTATTTTTGTGAGTTTCAATCAAAAAGGTCCACGAATACTGCAATACTATTTGAAAACAACAACTACAAAACTCATGATACAGTAAAGGTTTCTCATGATTACAGGATTAGTGGTAGATGAATGCTTGTGACCTTTCCAAATGTACGTTGTGTGCTGTCCTCCATCCATCTAGAAATCATGGTGCTGCATTTAAAGGTTAAAGGGCCAGAGGGCCGAATTCACCTTCAGTTACAAATTTGTCAAAGTCATGATGACATACAGTGTTGACTTCCGAAACTTGTACAGTACGGACCACCCCTGATTGTAAAAACCAAACCTATCAAACATTGTAATGCAAAGGTGCCTTTAAAAGTAGATTTTTCTTTGTTGTCTACAGTGAAAATGAATAATCAAGTAAATCTTTGAGTGCTTAGCAAAACAGTTTAAATTTGACTTGATTTAAATATTTGAATTAATATGATGAATATCTGTGAGTTCATCACTCCTGTTCCCTTCCGTTGTTGTCTTCTGCAGAATTATGCTGCGCAAGGATTCGTGCCTTTACAATATATTAACTTAAGCCTATGTAAAATATTACTTGATTTCTGATGTTTTTTTTTTTTTTTTCAACATCAGGATAGTTATCCACTTGTGCAACGTTTTTCTTTCAGTAGTGATAGACAGCACAAGCAATTAAATGTGGATTTGGATTGTTTGCTTAGTCTCATCCCGCTTCCTTTTACCATAGTTCAAGTCTCCTTCCCAGGACTTTACAGCAAGATAGCCCACTTGCAGCATTTCCACATGTATTGTAGCAGACCCAAAGGGGCTTGTTATAGATACTGGCTGGACCTTTCGTCACCCTTTCACAAGGGTCCTGCGGTGCAGAGGAGTGATGGATACGGGAGGTTTCCTTCGGCCTGCAGGCTATTGATCACACTTACAGTCTAGGAGGGAAGCAAGTCAGCCATTGGTGTGTCTGTGTCCCTCCCTGCAGGAAGAGGACTTGCTTATATTATACGCTAGGCAATGAAGAAAAATGGGACAATGGGAGCTGGCTGCAAAGTTGGCACAACACAATAAATGGGAGATTGTTCCAGTTTTATGAGAACTTGACTAAGCACCTGAGGATCATTTTTATTTTTAGACATAATGTCTTTTTTTTGTAAGTCTTGCTTGTTGCCTGGCAACACTGTGACTTTTTTTTTTTTTTTATAACTCATCAGAGTACAATCTAGTTGTACTAAGTTCATCTTGTTTTTCCTTTTTTAATCACTTCACTGGTTTCTTTTATATCAAACAAATTATTTTAGGTGCATTACCTGACATGTTTCGGCGGTTTCTTCCGCCTTCACCAGAGTGTCACCGATGTGGTTGTGACGCGTCTTTATCAGCTGATGGATGAAGGCGTGGCTCACCTGTCAGATTTGACAGGTGAGTCACGCCCTCTGCTGTCCATTCACCTCTCCAGAATGCTGTTCCAGGTTGTAGAGAGCAATAACCAAAGGTGCAGAACAGGTAAAAAACAAAAAATACAAAGCACAGGGGGAAAGAAAGAAACAAACACGGAAACAAGAACCCAGCGGAATGGTGACGTTGCCGTATGTGAGAGGAATTACGGAACGCATCAAAAGAGCCATGAAAAAATACAACATAAACACACCTATCAAACCACATACAACACTCCGTCAAATACTGGTCCACCCAAAAGACAAAGTTAACCCGGAAAATAAATGCAATTCTATATACGAGATTCCATGCAAATCATGCAATCAATCGTACATCGGGGAGACAGGGAGGAACTTCATCACAAGAAAAATAGAACACAAGAAGGAGTGTGAGAAGGAGACAGCAACAAGACAAACAAGAGCAATAAAACTACAAGCAGAACAGGAACACTACAAGTCAGCCATTATCGATCACTGTAAAAGAGAAAACCACATCATGGACTGGGAAAAGGCCAGAGTCATCCGCACTGAAGAAAACAAACATCAGCGTTGGATCAGGGAGGCCATTGAGATCCGCAAGCAGGGCCCGAGGACCATCAACTGGGATGAGGGAGCCTACATGCTCTCAAGAACCTGGAACATCATTCTGGAGAGGTGAATGGACAGCAGAGGGTGTGACTCACCTGTCAAACCTGACAGGTGACCCACGCCTTCATCAGCTGATCAAGATGCGTCACAACCACATCGGTGACACTGAAGGCGGAAAAAACCGCCGAAATATGTCAGCTAATGCACCTAAAATAATTTGTTTGATATAGAAGAGAGTACAATCTATTTTCATATTACAATGTAGATGAATTGACACTCCTTTCTGGACATGGTGATATAATGCATAAATATATAATGCTCCTATTATACATATATTTGATTGTGCTCGAAAGTAAACATTAAATAAAATAAAATCACTCGTCCACCTTGCTACCCATCTATCAATTATTTGATACATATAGTGAAAATGTATTTTTTACAGCCAACCCAAATGCCTTTTAAAAGCAAATTCTGCAATTTTTTTTGTGGATCTGTTCTTATGTTCAATGTGCTTTCCCTCATGTTTCAAAAAACCAATTTAAGATAAAGAAGCCCCTTCGAGCTACGTGACCGCTGTGACAGTCTGTCACACTGTGCACTCTTGTTTGATAAGTGTGTGTTAGGATAAGAATGTGGTGTTTGCAAGTTTGTACACAGTCTCCTTAAAGCTGCTGCAGATACATTCGGTGGCGTGCTGCCAGTCAAGCATTGCGCCTGTTATCTCTGCAAAGTCACCTCCAAAATGCAGACGTTTGCTTTGTCAACACTGTACTGTGTTGAGTGTGCTTGGCCGCATACAAACGACACAAGAGGACAAACAGTAATAGTCAGTGATGAGCAATTATTTCACAGGCAGGCAAAGGGCAAATTACGAAAGGCTCACTTTGAAATGTCAAAAATGTCTCGTTGGTACGCTGTGCTGCCACCTTTGCTAACTTACTGTTTCTCTTTCAACACTGTCGCTCCTTTGACATTTTTAGTAGGCATCTCCAAATGTCAGCGCTTTTATGCTGGCAAAAACACAAAACAAAAACAAAATTTACCACGGTTGTGTACATGTGAAGAAAAAATAAATTTGAAGTGTGAAATGTAAAAAAAATTCTCAAAAATTCTCTTCCAAAATAGTGTGCAATGAGCATGAGGAAGCGATGAAAACAATGTATAGCCGTTAATTAGCCAAGCCAATAACTGTCATGAGCACTGACAGCTACCAAGCTAATGACAGCCCGTCAAAGATGGAAAATAACATACTCGCACACTGTCACTTGATGACATAATTATGTCATTAAATAAATACCAGATAAGGACGCAAACTCGCTGCCAGCTGTGTTTGTTTCCTAATTGTGATGTTCAAAGCATGTGACCTATACATAGCACAAAGTTATCCTGTAGGACAGGGGTGTCATACTCGTTTTTTTCGCGGGTCGCATTATAGTCATAGTTTCTTTCGGAGGGCCGTTATGACTGTCAACGTGAATAATTGCATGAGCACCTCATATTATATACAGTATAAGCTACAAAGCAAACTGACAAATAACTCGTTTTCAAATCAGACTCGCAAAAACTGGTCAAATATTTAAAAAAAAAAAAGATATGTTCAAAAGTAAAGACAATTTGCAATTCTGGTAATGACACACGAATTTGATGCACAATTTGTCTTCGCAGGCCACATAAAATGATGTGGCGGGCTGTATCTGGCCTTGAGTTTGACACCGGTGCTGTAGGAAGTGGTGCTGAAATAACACGCACACACGTGCACACAAAGTGACAATGACAGCATCCTTATAATTTTGGCTTGATGCACAACTACGGTGGATTTAAAATTAAGCAGTCAAAATGTTTTTGAAGTGCATACTTTCAGCTTTTACTTAAATTCATTCACAATTACATGCCATTTAGCATTTAGGTACCAGGGTTACTTGTTGAAAATCTTTAGTTTCTTTTCAATTTTCCCTTCTTTTGCTTTAATAAATATAAAAAGAGATTAGTTTCATTTACATGTTTAAAGATTTTACATAGTAAATAACATTAAACATTAGATATTTGGTAACTGGTAGATAAAAGAAATTTATTTGAAAAGTCTTTATGATGTCCATCCAGTTTTTAACAATTCAGGCAATTGGGAAAAGAATAATGTACTATTGTTTAACTGACTTGTTAGTTATTGTGCCAAAGGTCATGTGGCGTTCTGATTAAAAAAAAAAGAAACTGTAATGCCAGTTTGTGGCAAAAACAAGGCTAAATACAAGCATTTTCCTCAAAGAGAGCAAGCCCCGATTTGACTTCATAGTTTTCCTGCCGGCAGTTGCCCAAAAACCTTGACTTCTCAAACACCGTATCTAAATCCCCTCGGTTTAATTAACAATGATCAAATTCATAATAACATATATTTTCCTCTCACAAGGGCATATAATTGGAGGACTTTGTTGACGTGGAATCTCTCTTTGGAGAGGTTCAGGCCCCGACCCTCTCATTACAGCATTAAACTCGGTGGTGAGAGAAGAAGATGTCATGAAGAAAAGATGAATACCTCAAAACTTGCACTCAGAAGGCGGCCTTTAATTAGCTAATGAATCTGGAAGCCCCCCTCTGCCCACCTCTGACCTTGTGCAAAAGCCTGTGCACAGAGAAACATGTCACAAGCGCTTGTGATCAATCCCCAGTAGACTCCAAGCCTATGGTTTAATGAGATAAATGCTGTCCTGCTCTGGGAGCGTTCGAGTCCGCACTCATGAATCACTCCCAGAGACTCGCTAAAGGTGTTAATGTATCGATTCACTGCATTTTCAACCAAAGTGACTGCTTTAATGATTGATGTTGTTTAGTATGCATACCAAGGATGACATTTTCGAATTTATACCAAGACACTAAGGAGAGAGACCATGAACGAGTATCGACGCAAAGGGGTTGTTTATTAAATGTAGTCTTTGATTAGTAGTTGCAGTCATTAACTTAGTAGTGCAAAAAAAAGCAAACCACATTTTTTCACGATAAGCTCTAAATGCTTGAAAATTCTTGCAGTCCTGTTTTAATCAAGGAATGTCAAAATATTCTACCACTCAGCACCTTTTTATGACACAAATCGGGACACCACTGATGTGGAATGAGTAAATCATTTAATTCATTCTAATTTTATTGAATTTTATTTTCCATTTGTTAAATAGGAAACATCGTTTTGAAAGAACAACTACGCAAATAGTGTCATGGAATGGCATGTCGTCCATTGTAAAAAAAAAAAAAAGTGATTCCCAGCAGGATATTTGTGTGCTGTGTGATATCATGTGTGAACTGTCATGCAGTGTGTAAAGGGTTCTTCAACAAATTTCCATGAGTGGTTGGGTGATCAATGGCCACTAGTTTTCATAGCAATCTGAAATATAAACAACAGCTGAAAATGTCATATCATTTGAGATTTTACAACAAAAACCTCCAGCTATGAAGCAAATTTCCGCTGGTTCTGGCCAAGCCAAATATAAACAGTCCTGTACATTTAAAATAACACTTGTAATACGTTCGCTTACAAAGTCAAGCTTAGAATGTCTCGAAGCTTTTAGTAACTAAATACAGTAAAGCATTTGTGAAAAATTGAGACAAGATTGACATTATTTGGGAATTTACTAGTACGTTCATTTGTGCCATCTTTGTTTGGTGACACTGCAACAAATAAATGGCATATATATTTGCAACGATAAAACATTAGGTATAAATTAACATGTCATAATTACAGTAAATAATTCTATAAAAGCAATTCTAGGATTCAAATATAAAACAGTCATTACAGCAGTAACTGAGCATTACGTGTGATGATGTAATTATATGCACAAACTATTTCATTGCGCACTATTCATAAAGCATTGTAAACTGAAAACATCCTGTAATTCATTGCTGAATTATGCACGGGCTTGATGGTATGATTCACATTATTTATGAGACTCCCTCTACACACAATTTTGATCGGGCTCCCCCAGATCCAAAAATAGACCCTTGCAAACCAAATTGAACGCTACCAATGGCACCTTACAGAGCAAAATCTGAAACGATGCCAACATCTTCTGTGTGGCTTCCCTCAAGATGGCATTTACACCAGACTACGTTGTGATCCAAGCTGAGCTGTGTCAAGCCGACACGGCGGGTGCCGGTTTCAGTAGCAGTGACTGCGCAGTCCTGCTGGAGCCGCAGCCAAGATGGCAATGAGAAGCTACGTCGAGCTCCCACCAAGTCCCACATTCAAAATGTGGCCTGACTGAGCGAGCAGCTCAATAAATTAGTCAGAATAAGTTCAGGGCGGTCTCCACTCTCCCATGCGGTTATCGGCAGAAAACAAGCTGCCTTGGGCTTGGTGTTCCTAAATCTTTTATCATTGCTGAGGCAGGCTGATCCTGGCATGGACTCGGTCGGGCCATCAATCACAGCCAATCCTCACAGCTAATAGCTTATTCAAGATTTCTTTGGCAGTCTAAATCAAGCTTGAAAAGTAGCATTTGCAGTAATTGGGCCAAGTGGTGCAGGAAAAGGCTTGAGTTTTGTTACATTTATCATTATTTATTCTTAATAATTTTACATAATACCATACAGTATGTTATGCATCTCGATTTTAAGAGTAGAGTATCTGGTAAGTTTGCTCAATAGTCATACAGATTTGATTTTACTGCGTTGCTACTTTTATGAGTATCGCATTTTCAAGAGCCTCCAGGTGTTAATTGGAGTGATGGGGCATACAACTCAAAATTAGCACAAGGGCAACCTTTCGGTGAACTCAAGTTGCAAATATGAATACGGCCTAACTACCATCTTCATTTCCTCAATTCCTCATCAAACGAAGATTCTGCTGGGCTGGTTTTAACAAGAACATCCGAAAATTCATCTCTGGTTGCTCGGTCTACACCAGTAATACTTTTTCTCATCAATCACCCTCTGGTCTTCTGCATTCGCTGCACAACGCATCCCGCCTTTGGTCTCACATAGCACTGAACTTTATTACCGGACCTGGTCTTCCGTCTTCACAGGACAACTCTGGCAACCCTTTTAGTGTGGTGGATTGTTTTTCGAAATGGTTCCCTATTCCCTAGTTCAAGTTGCCCTCATAGTTGAAAACAGCGCAGCGGCCACTCTCTGTCCCGTTCGGTATTTTGTGAGCGTTTACTGAGTGTTTGTCCGGCAGTTTTGTGTATGTCCGTCTCGTGTGATACGTCGTGCTACTAGTGCGGCGGGCATGTTCTGCTCAACATCGGCGGAAGTGGATTTTATGGCGTTCTGGACTTTGGTGCGGAGAGATTAAGGGCGCTCGGACTGCTTCGTCATGGAGCGACGCCGGACTGGCCTGCTCTTCCTCCCCCGGTTGGACTGCGTCGTGAGCTCGGACTGCTCCGCCCTGGAGCATTGTTGGGATGCGTCGGCAGCGGGTCTGCAGCGGGTCTGCGGGGCAGCGGAGGAGGGGCCAGCGCGGAGACGTCGGGCCAGGCTTGCGGCCAGCCCAGGTCGCCCAGCCGTGCCTTCCATTCTCCTGGCGTACGTTCGTTCGCGGGACGAAAAGATGGGTTGTGTTCGCCTGATAGGATCCACGAACCGGACAGTGCGTGCCTGCTGTGTGCTCGTGTTCACAGTGGCCTGGTTGACTGTCATCTTTCCGGACTCTGCTGTGCATCGGGAGCGGCTAGCGTGCTATCACTCTTATTGTTCATCTTCTTGTTTTATTTTTCCTGTGTTGTTTACTTGTATGTGCGCTGTGAACTCTGTCTTGTCACCCTGGGATAGTGAGAAACGTAATTTCGATCTCTTTGTGTGTCTTGACATGCGGAGGGATTGACAATAAAGGAGACTTTGACTTTGACTTAAAGTATGTATTTTGTATCCATGGCATTCTTACCTGACGTTTTTATGTCACTCTTATAATTGTGCCACTCATTTGAATAATAGAAGTCTCATTTCTACCATCGCGGCAGGCTTTAACGGCAGTTGTGAAATCAAAGGCCGTCAAGCTTTATTGTATATTGGAGACTGTCTCTGTTGAAATGCCAAAAGGTACGAAGAGGCCACCTTAGGCAAGCGACGTCGCTTTTGCACTGTTTACTTTATTGAGTTGGACTTTCTGACTGCAGAGCTAAAATGATTTTTGGTTTGGAGCAAAGTAAGGCGTGAGCTGAACAAATGCACAACAGCTTTCCTATTAGCTGGTAGCTTCTACGATGCTTTGACTTGTCAAGTGATGCGTATATGATGTTCCCAGGCTGTTTGCGTTTCCTTACAATTTTTATTTTGGGCTAAATGTGACAGTTTCTTGCGGCAATTGCATCTTAAGTCACCTTTTTATCACTACTTTATTCTCCTGTCATTTGCTTGTGTTTATTGTTTTTGTAACTGCATGATGCTCCCGTTATTTGACAAGCGCCACAATAAGGATGCAAGCCTCAGTTAACTCACTCTTCCATAGTCGTTCTGAATTAGCCATCTATGAGTTCAAAAACAAAACTGTTACCTTTTATTTACCATTTTTTAAAGGTAATTTTTAGAGATGTCATATTTCTGTAGTCTGGAGGTCTCAAAGATAAATCGTGCTGGTTAACACTCCTGTCTCATAGTTTGGAGGTTTGGGGGGAACCGTGTAAGTCAAAATGCGGCTGATGAGGAATGAATATTATGACATGATGACTGAAGAAATGTTTTCGTCATGCAGACATGGTCAAGGAGTTGCCTAAGTGACTGCAGGTGGAACTAAATGAGGACGAAGATGCATGATGTTGCCGCTACGTAGCTCACCCAGCAAGCTCTGTGGGCTTCCCAGCTGTGCATCACCTGTGATGCCATGATCCAGTTGTGACTGTGGGTGAGTAGCAAAAAAAGTGGTCAGTACAAAAACTCAATAAGCAACAAGAAAGCAAAGCACTTTATATTATACACATAAGTAAAAAGCCAATGTTGCTTGTACCGCATTCAACAGGAAAAATAGACGTAATTAATTTACTGAATAACAACAACATATATTTCTCAGTTAATGAAAGCAGAAAGCATATAGATAAAATACCATATTAGACTTAGACTTAGACTCAACTTTATTAATCCCTTGGGATTACTCCTTCAGGGAAATTCTGTGTCCAGTAGCAGTAAAATACAAAATACACAAGAAAAACACAAGAGATCAAGATATACAGAAGATGCAGAAATACACACAGTGCAAGAGTTAGCAATGAAATGTAAAAGAGGCAAAAAGATAAACTAGGCAAGAAAATTGAGGGAGGTATTGGTGAACCCGTACCAGTCAAATTAAGGTAGAAAATAAATGGATACACTTACTAAATGCAGAAAGCATATAGATAAAATTCCGTATTGGTGAACCCGTACCAGTCAAATTAAGGTAGAAAATAAATGGATACACTTACTAAATGTTTACACTTTGGTACCAAAACACTAATGTAGTATTAATATAAACCATATACATACATGAATAAAATTGCATCTCAATGGGCGTATGAAAGGATGGACATGAATGGAATTCAAAAGTGAAATATACACACCAGCTATATAAAAATTGAGTTTTCAAATAAACATACACATTTGATAGCAACACATAAATAATGCACTCTAAACATTAGTATAAACATTGCAAACCTGAATATATTTGTGTGCAGATTTTACATCTTCATGAGTGTTTGAGAGGTTTGACATATACCGTAATTTTCGGACTATAAGTCGCGTTCTTTTTTTTCATAGTTTGGGTGGGGGGGCGACTTATACTCAGGAGCGACTTATATATGGGGTTTTTTCACAAATTTTGCTTGATCATTAACACATCACTTACTTACAAGTATAGTTGACCACTTCACATGTTATTTTTAGTATAGTTGATCACTTCACATGCTTTTATATCTTTATCTTGAACATATTCAAAACTTAAAAAAGAGAAAATATCAAATAAAGCAATTAACACTTTAAAGCGCCATGTCCAAGTCTGCTGTATGCACACTTGCTCCATTTTTGCTCCTCTTATATTTATTATGTTATTTGTTTATTTATTATTTATTAATCACTCTTATTTATTCATTGTTTGTGCCTTCTTGTTTTTTTTTTGTGTTGTTTACTATGTCTTGTCACTGTGGGATAGTGGAAACGTAATTTCGATCTCTTTGTGTGTCTTGGCATATGAAGAAATCGACAATAAAGCAGACTTTGACTTTGATGAAACAACCCAAAAAACAAAACATCTGAAAAAAATATATATTTTCAGACGAAACTGGATGAGGGCGCTCTAAATGGCAAGGGCTTAAGAAAAATGGCACCAAAAAGAAACTCATATTTTGCAGGTAACAAACTTCAAGTTGTAAAATATGCAGCCGAAAACAGTAATCGAGCAGCAGAAAGAAAGTTTGGGGAACCGTGATCCAAAGCATTACTGTAATTTGAATTTCAAGTGACGTCAGTGGCACGGTGCGGCGCGGACGAGGAATTTGATCGATGGATTTAATGATTTAAAGTGCACAGATGGTTTGATAATATTGCTTATATAATAGTTATTTGAAATATAATTTATATATCGTTATAAGGGCCTGTGGAATATTTTGAATTGCAAGTGCCGTCAGCCGCGCGCACCCATTGTTGACAAAGAACAATCGATGGTGTTAGGGTTGATAGATTAGTTTGATCCTATGCTTATGTTGGAATGTAACCTGTAATAATTAATTAATAATTACTAGCTTGTCCTGTCTTAACAAAAGTAGTAGAACAAAGTGCTATGATCTTTTGAACTGATTGACTAGCTGCAGAGGAAGCAATCAAAGTTGTTTTGTTTACACATCGCAAAAGACCCCCTGCTATGCTTTGATCAGCAGGCCAGGGGCTTCAACCCCATCCTGTCCACTCTCACCCCCACTCTCAAACCCCACTCTGTTTCTCTCAATAAAAATGCTCTTGCAAAGAGGTCTGAGTCAGACTTCATTCGATCATCGCTGTCCACACAGCGACGAATGGACTCTCCACCTGCAGGTGCTTAAAATGACTTACTTGTCTCCTGTTTGGTCCTTGCAAAATAAGTTGGAGTGAGCACAACTCTAACAGATGGATTTAATGAATTGGAGTGACACCGATGGTTTTCTGAACGTGTTATTTATGTAATAGTTCTCTTTAATAACTCTATATGTTACGTCTGGCCCATTCTCAGCTCTTCGTTTGTGTTTGTCATGTTAGCATACCTATCGTTTACCCTGTTGTTGCTATCGTATCGAACGATCGATGGATTTAATGAATTGGAGTGACACAGATGGTTTGTTGAATTTTGTCCACAATTTATCTGCGCCTCACAGCAAAAGCCATTGCTAATCACCTGTTATCCAATTTACTCACTGCGTGCTCGTTTGATTTCTTCAGATTTAGGAAAATGCTAAGACACTGAAGCAGAAATTAGACTTACACAGGTTGGTTGAGTTCAATCACAATTCTTGTTCAAAAAGCTCTGTTTTCAGGAAAGTACAATACAGCCCTGGGCCCTTCAAGAGCGGAAAGTCTCCATTCAGAAAAGGCAACGTTCAAGGTTCTTTGGTTAGCTTATATCAGCTGCACATGCCAGTGTGGGCTGAGTTTGATGGGTGATGAGTCTTTGAGGTGGGGCAAGAATTGCATAAATTGCCCCCCAAAATGCGACTTATACTCCGGAGCGACTTATATATATGTTGTTTTTTTTCACTTTTTGGGGCATTTTATGGCTGGTGCGACTTATACTCTGGAGCGATTTATAGTCCGAAAATTCCGGTATTCAGTTTACTTCTCTGTCAGCCATACATGCCATTTAATTTCTGATAGTAAAATGACCACAAGAGGGTGTGAGGGACTGGTATGGGGAGTCTTCATGAGTATTCCATACCTTGAAATTGGGCCGTAGCTGGCCCGACACCGATACCTGGTATTGGTACTCACCCATCGCAAGTGCTTACATGTTTTGGACTGTTTTCAGCATTTTTGGTTGTGACATTTGTAATAAAGAATATCAACACTTGCATGCACCTACTGGCAGTCTCTTTAAAACCAGTGAAGGGAAATGAAGCTTCAAATTTGGTTCATGAACCAGTTATTGTATTTTTTTTTACTCCTGTAGATGGCGGTGTTGGTTTAAAGAAAGCTGTTTAAGAAAGTCAATGTGCTTTCGGTCCAATGTTGAGTCCTTCTCCACCTGTTTTGGTGTTGTGTTCTGGGCCGTTTCTACTATTGCAGCATTTAGGCTGGCGTAATTTACTGAGCGGAGAATACGTATTGGAGTGATCAGACTTTTGATTACAACACTACACCCATGAGGAGCTTCACCTCAACATGGCGCCAGCTGAGCCATCTATTGAATAATGCTTCCCAGACAGATGGAGAGGGACGAGAGAGCCCCCACTAAATTGTACTTTGTAATAAAAGGAGGAAAGAGAAACCAAATGGGACTTTATTCGTTTAGGTGCATGATCAACTCGACAAAGCCCCCAAAATTGTTGTTAGGCACCCAATGTATTTCTAGAATTTAAATGTCAATTTTATTATAATTTCATCGTGCTATATAGGGTTAAACTTGTGTTCAATTTAAAGCTTGCCAAAATTAGATTGGGACAAAAAAGACGAAGAGCCCACAAACACGCCAACATCTGCTGCTGAGGCCTATATAGATTGTACTGTGTAAAGTTCTGACTGTCTGGTTAGAACTTTGGCTGTGGGCCAAAGCACCTTCTGGTGACTTTCTTCCCATGATTATGTATGGAGAATATCTTTAGCAAAGGGGGCTTGACCCTTCCTCAATGATACCGATTGGCAGCGGCTACTGCTCCAGGGCATCCTCCTGCAGTGCTGACCTTCTTTTTGTTGGCAGTCAGACATTAAGAGACACTGTTTTTTATCATTTTCTGCTGCTCCACAATCTCATTCCCCATGTGTACTAGCTGCTGCCAAACAACACAAGTCTATTAATCACTTCTTTCCCCCCTGTTGTTCTGTTGTCTTCAAATTTCATCCCATATGAATGTGGGTGAGCTCAAGTGCTTATTATGCTGCTCCTGAGTCGTTAAATGCAAATTAAGGCACAGTAAATGCACAACTCATTTTCTAGCAATTAAAATTCAACAACATGTTTAAAGTGTGAAGTTTATTTTCCACGTGTCCATGTTAGTTTAAGCTTAGAGGATCTCAAACTCAGACAAAGGCTGATAATGTGGGTGTTTTGTTTCTCCACAGGTAATGCAGAGCCAAATAACCAATCCTGGAGATGCCGAAGAGAAGAGATATTCTTGCCATCGTGTTGATCGTGCTACCCTGGACTCTGCTCATCACAGTTTGGCACCAAAGCGCGATTGCTCCGCTCCTCGCCATCCACAAGGGTATGCATTGCAGCCACACTCTACAGGCCATATTGAAGCCGAAGTGGGTCCTCGAACCTCACACTGCGCTTCAAGCTTAGATATGGAGCCTGCTCATTTAGAGGCTCTCTCTTGCCGTGACCATCTGCTTCATTGCGGCTCAACAACACTTATCCAGCCGTAGATTTGTCATGGAGTGCATGATGAGGCTCTCATGCTTCACTAAAATCTACACACTATTATCTATGCACACAAAAAAAAAAAAAACACAAGAACATGATATTGCAAGAATTGAGAAGAAAATAGAACAAAACAGTGTTTCAGATTATTTTTATTGAAACATACAAACTAGAAATACCGAAACCTCAAAAGGTAAACTGTCAAGAAAAAGTTTTGTATTATTGCAAAGTTTCTTGGGACTCAAAAATGTATAGAATCCCACAAATGTCTTTGTCAGCCACCTCAAATGTGCGCATGAAAAGATGAATTTGGTTTGAAATTCCTCCTTCCTCTTCAAAATGGTAAAAAATAGTTTGACGGCTCACTGGAAATCCATACTGCTGTTAAGTTCTTGCTGATTGATGATCTCTGAAACAAATAGTTGGTGGTGGCCTATAAATTTGCCAATCACTTTACATCTATTACTTACTATCCTAATCAATCAAACATAAATCCATCATGTGTTTTATCTATTGAGGTTGAACCATTTCCCAATTTTATCAACTGACATTCACCATTCCTCAATTACAGAGTTCATTTAAGCTGTACTTAATGTCATAAATGCGTCCAGCAATTAGCTTAATGAAGCCCAAACAACATGCAGTTCATTAGCACATCACACTCATGAGCCTCCCAATCTTTCTCCCCTGAGACCACAAACCCACAGTGTGAAATGTCAAGTAAGCTCCTGGGTAAACAAAGCCAAATTAGATAGACAGCAAATCAATACATTTCTTTGTCCTTGATGGATGATCTCAAAATACATACAATAGGAGTAAATACACAAAAACCAATGCAAATATAGTGACATAAAATATCACTTCACATGCAGCAGCGTGGAAACTGTCAAGTGTGAAACAAATCCAAATATCCTCACTGTTATTTAACCCCGACTGCTCACAGGCTTGCTTTTGTGAGCGCTTATAAAAAGGAGCTGGAGGTTTTGGCACCATTCTCGCTGGCAGGCTGTTGTGAACATCTGGCCATCAGCAGATTGTGTTAATCTATGGCTGCACGAAAAAAAAAAAAATCCTCTTTTATGTCTCAAGTGCGAATAGCTCCGAGGATGAACTCTTGACGAAGATTGTTTTTAGTCACGGCAAAATGACAGCATAAATATCTTCACCAATTCTGTTTCAATAAAATACTGTTCTATAATTGTATAATCTCCTTCATGACCACAGTGTTGGGATTAGAATGTTAGTTTTTAGATGCTCCAATGTTAACATTCATGTCTTGATGACAGGACGTGATCACCATCTGGCAAAATATAAAACGTAAAAAAAACATCATACCGTGAATGTGTGATACGATTTAAGCTTTTGGTTGATTACTGAAGGCACTCTGATTCTTGATTCTCTAACATTTGGCACGGTTGGAAAAATTCAAGAAGTAACACTTTTAATATTTAATCAAAGATGGGAATATTATTTTCAAAGATGCAGTTTGTCACATACAACCTTACTATCGTAGGGATATTTTTGTGTAAAATCAATTTCTTATAAGAACATAATAGTTAGTCAGTTTTGAATTCATTTCTATACCATATAAAGGAGCACTACGTTTCTTAAAAAGCTTGTAAACAATTGGTTCGCCGTTCTTTTATGGGATGTAAACAGAAGAAAACAGAAATATTGCCAATTTTGTAATTGACTCTGTGAAATGAATAGAAGCGCAGGAATGTGTGGAAGAATCATACACAGCAACACATCCTGGTCACACATTAATGTCGGATAATATTCCACTTCTGATCATCGCAAATTAACCAATGCGGTTAAGTTGGTGTCTCGAGCGCTAAAAGCAACCTGCCTGCAAATAGGATTTCCCACAATATGAAAATGATAAGCGAGAAAACCTCTAATTGGCTTTGCATTTGCATGAGAAATGACAAAAAGACGAAGAAAAGCTGTTTTAATAGAAATCTTAAAAACAGTGCACAGTGTCCTGCTACAAGACAGGCTGTTGAAATATTAATAGGATCAACCGAAGACAAGATCCTTGTGCTGCTGTGAAATGTGATTTCAAGCGAAGGGGTGCCGCAACTCTGTGAAATAAGCACACAGAGGTCAAAGTAGCTCGATCCTGCTCGTGGGTCCCTCACTCTTGCCAAATGGGAACGCCTGTCAGGATCACAGACCGTGACGGTTCCGGCAAGAGTTGCAGCTCAAGAAGTTGGTCTGGTCCCTTGAGGTGGAACCAAGCACATGGCTACCCACAGTCTGACCGCAACTTGCATTGTAGCTAGAAAAATGCCTTCTTTAACGCCATTGCCACTGCGGTTCCTAGAAATAATTTATCAATGTTTTTTTAGGCTCGGTGTAATGTTTTGAAAAAGAAACAATTTTAGGATGCTTATTAAAGAAGAATTTCAAAGTACAGCGTTTAACAGGTGCGGCTTTTGTTTAGTGGTCTGTTGTTGGAAGGATTAAATAAACTTCGATAAAAATTTTTGGTCAGAAGCTCTAATATGGTTTTCTTTGGCTTAGAGACTTAGTAGGAATTCATATTTGATCACTTTTTATTCATACCCCTTCCGGGACTTATCAAACATGCTTTTCCACTCCGTTTCCACTTGACTTGTGTAATCTAAACACTTGAGATACTTTGCTTCAACTTAATTTCTTTAGGATTGTTTTTACGGTTTCAATCTTGCAATCCTAAAAGAGTTCCTCTTGAAGCAAACAGGTGGAGGCACGCATCTGCTTGATGGGCATAGGGGCTATAAAAATGAAACTCGTTACACATTAAAATGTTTTCATTGCCCCTTAGACGATGCATAGCGTTCACAAAAATCATGTGAGCACAAACATTTGTGACAGCAGCACAGCAGGCGAGTCAGTTGATAAGAGTGGACATGTTGACACTTCAACATGAGAGGAGCGAATCCACCATCTTTTCCTTCCTGATAGGGGAAACTCCAAAGTCAATGTTTGAGGATTAAAAGGCTTCTTTCTGCCATTCCATCCTCTTCTAATGCGGTCTCTCCATCCGTCAGCTGTGTTGTCCTCTCACGGTGCTTGCTTTCACTTTTTGCAGCATGCCACCACCTAGTAAAAGAGATCTTTATCATTCCAGAGAGGCTTGCGGTTCGCCACCGACTCTCAGGTACACTTTACCCACTTTGGGTTTAAGTCACCTGAGGCAAGCTTACGCAAGGGCGGCCCTTGATTGTACTAATGCCTGACGTGTCTTCTTAAACCTGCAGATGACGGTGTTGAAGGCAAGAGGGAGGCGGGTGGCCAAGCGGGAGACTCCAAGGAATACTGCGCCTCAGATAAGGACATCGTGGAGGTGGTGAGGACTGAGTATGTGTACACACGGCCGCCGCCGTGGTCTGATGTGCTGCCCACCATCCACATCATCACGCCCACGTACAGTCGACCTGTACAAAAGGCCGAGCTGACGCGGCTGGCCAACACCTTCCTCCACATTCCCAATCTGCACTGGATCCTGGTGGAGGATTCCCAAAGGAGGACGCCTCTCGTCACGCGCCTCCTCCGAGAAACGGGCCTCAACTACACCCACCTAAATGTCGAGACGCCCAGGAACTATAAGCTGCGCGGGGACACAAGGGACCCTAGAATCCCCCGGGGGACCATGCAGAGGAATCTGGCACTCCGCTGGCTGAGGGAGACCTTCAACGTAAATAGCACTCAAGCTGGAATAGTCTACTTTGCTGATGACGACAACACTTACAGTCTGGAGCTGTTTGAGGAGGTTAGTGCTCATTTCTTATGTCTGCTTGCTTCACACACTTTTTTCCTCTCACTTTTCTTTTGAACAGCCTTTCTTGTGACTGTTAACAAGCCATGAAAAGAAAAGCAAGAAGTTAATCTATTGATGCTTGCTTGACTGTGGGACAATGAGGTCATACTGAGTTGTTTCGAGATTTTAACAGTTTTGTAAGAAAAATAGCATAACAGTAATGACATAAGAAAATAGTGTGCTGCATTTTTTTGCTTTTGCTTTTTGCTCCTTCTGGTGTGTGCACCTTGGCCACCTGGAGTCAGTATAACACAGACATAATGCAGATTAACTTGGAGCCAATCAAAACTCCTTGGAGTCATTCTTTGCGGAGGATAAAGAATATGTCCATGAGTATTGTCATATTATCAGTCAATAGGTTTTAATCAACTTTTTGTTTACAACTATCTATTGCTTTAAAGATTCTACCAGCCAGCATGACACAACACAACACAACACAAATGATGCAAAGAAATATCTTTGCATCGTTTGTGAGCGTTATGCTAAACATATTTACTGAAAGCAGATCAATTGGATAACATGACACAAAGTGCACGGCTCGGTGGCGCACTGGGTAGCACGTCCGCCTCACAGTTAGGAGGGTGCGGGTTCGATTCCACCTCCGGCCCTCCCTGTGTGGAGTTTGCATGTTCTCCCCGGGCCCGCGTGGGTTTTCTCCGGGCACTCCGGTTTCCTCCCACATTCCAAAAACATGCTTGGTAGGCCGATTGAAGACTCCAAATTGTCCCTAGGTGTGAGTGTGAGTGCAATTGGTTGTCTGTCTCTGTGTGCCCTGCGATTGGCTGGCAACCAGTTCAGGGTGTCCCCCGCCTACTGCCCGATGACGGCTGGGATAGGCTCCAGCACGCCCGCGACCCCCGTGGGGACTAAGCGGTTCAGAAAATGGATGGATGGATGGATGGATGGACACAAAGTGCAATTGTCTTTGTCTCTTCTTCGTTATCATCTTTAATTTGACAATGGACTGTGAGTGGCAATAAACAGCTTGAAGCCTCTTTTCAGAACTGTTCACTGTCTGACAAGATGCTCCTTGGTGTAAAATCAGTTGAGCCAGAAAAAACAACATCCAAAAAATGACTCGTATCTAAAAAAATCTCCTAAATTGGGTCCGTCGTAGGTCTCAAAAGCACATTTTATTATGCTGGCTGAGCTGAGGTCTGTTGACATCTGTACTGTGACATCACTCATGATGGCCATTTAGACACCACTGTTTTGGGGGGATTTTTTCTGAAACAGTTCAAGGGTGCTTGACTTTAGAACTTATGTAGTTTTTCAATGAGTACGTAATAAAGGGTTAAAAGCCCTAAAAGTTCTGTGGCCACTCTTCTTGGGAGTATGGGTGATCAGTGCATTGATTAGGCAGCTCATAATCAGCAGCTCCAAAGTGTCCTTATTGACCCTATACTGTCACTGAATGCTCATTGTTACTCTTGTGCTTTATGGGAAACCAATGACAGTATAGAGAGCATTGCTCAGTCAGGCTGCTTTGTAGGAAACAGATACATAATGACACACAATTCTCCTTAAGAACAGTCATTATTTTGCTTCGAACACGCGCGAAGAAGATTGGCTAGATAATGAACACATACCAGCCATCCATCTCGACGTCATCTGAATTACCCGACTATACGTGAGCCACATCCTTTCGGTATTAGTTCAGAGGGGGGCCTGTGGTGAGCAGAGTGTCAAGTATTGACACGGCCTGTCGTTACCTTTCCCTGGAAATCAGCCAAAGTGCTCAGTCTCCTTCCAAAGCGCTCCATCACCTCCAACAGGCCCATTTATGTGGCGGCGTAACAGCCCTGAAAGGACAGAGACGACAGAGAAGAAGAGTGGACGATAAAAACAAAGTCAGACACAAATCCGATTGCGGTGACTTTTGCTGACACCAGAGAAAATATAACTGTTGTCTGCGGCTTGACAACTGTGCAAACAAGGTTGAAAGGAGTCTGTGTGCCGTATGTACTTCAAAATGATGTCAGCATTTCCTAAAGCTGCAACCAAAATGAGGTTTTTCTGTTCATTTTAAAATCCACACCAACCGATTAGGAGAGGAGGTCACTTTGTTGCAAAAAAAAAAAAAAAAAAAAAGCCAAAGCAAAACAAATGCCACAGTAAACGCTTTGATGCACATGCCGTTTTTCAAATTCAAATTATGTGATCTTTAAATTTGGTATGTTTGACATTTTTTTGTCAAATTCTGGTTTCCAGTATATAGTAAGTATCAATTACCCACACAAATATCACAAAGGCAAAGATTTTCTACTGTGTAGTATCCCAAACACTATAAAAATGGTGAGTAAATTACTGTTATTGCCTTGAACGTCATTAATCTCTTTCTAAATGCAAATTTTCAGGCCATGCCTATAATTAAAACCAAAATAGAATCTCTTTAAAATGTAATTTTTTTTGCAAGTTATTGAGTCACCATAAAAGTGTTTGTTTCCAACCCAAATAAATTATTTATCATCATTTATAATAAATTTAGATTTACTCTGCTGTAGAAACGATGCAATTCTAGAGCTGCCTCTGTCACATCCCTTAAGAATGCATATCAAAATAAGCAACAATAATGTTGTGCGAAATTAAAAAAGATGCCGTTTGATTCTGTGCGTCTGCAGTGGAGAACCATATCTGTATTTGCAAACCTACATGTGATGTTCATTCAACAGAATAAAAAAAATGAATGGCCAACACATCAGGTACTCAAATTAAAACAACTGCAGCATATTTTAGTTTGTTTTGAGACCATCGCTTATCGCAAGGAGACACAAGAGACAGAATAGATTTTTCTTATCATCTTTACACACCCAAGGATTGTGCATGGAATACTTGCCTTTTCTCTTCTATTCTTTTGAACATACTTTTTTTAAACGTTCTCTTAATCTTAATGCGCAGACAGCTTCAACAATGTAAAATAAAATTATGCAGACTGAACATAATAGTTACATCAACACCAGACCTTACTGTATATGATTACATATTTCTCATAACTGCCTTTAAAATGTCATTTGTTACATTGTATAATATTACTAGTTATATTGCAATGCTACTTGAAATAAATGATAATACATTATAAAGTCTTCATTTTTTCATCTCCAAAACTGCTGCATTCTCATTTTCACTTAATACACTGATGGCCTTCTGCAAGACAACAATGTACTGACAACACAACAGATTTAAAATGATACTGATTGTTATGTGTCATTTTCATTCAACTTTTGTACCATCTTACACAATCAAGGAATAATACAATAATATTTATTCTTTTAGTATTCTTATAGCCACATATTAGAATATAATAGCTTTCACTATTACCTCTCCTGATATACAGATTCAGAATAGTCTTATTTTTTCTCTTTTTTTTTGCACTAATGCATTAGATTGGAACGGCTATATATAATTGCTGAGAGACATTTTATTTTTGGTGCCTGACATTGCTCTTATTGGTATTTAACTCTAGTTGTACCTTTGTAACATGTTATGCCCCTGCCATGCAGCGAGCAACACGCCCGACCGGCATGACTGAAATATCGCACTCACGCAGAGTTGGAGTTTTTCAGTTGCTGTGAGTTTGGTGTGAGTCGCTGAATGTAATTTCTTTGATTGTCCACTACAGTTGTGCTCAATTTGCATTACTGTCAACACTGAGACCCAAATTAGGCCCCAATTTATACTCTGCATAAATCAAAGACAAAATAGAAAACATACATGAAGTTATTACAACTAACATTGATCAAGAACCACCTGGTGGTGAGTAAAATATCCCAAATTATTATAATTGTTGTCAGTCCAAAATATATGTATATTTTTTAGCCTTTTTCAGAAAATCAGCTGTTAAACACCTACAGTAAGACCAAGCTGCTTGCCTGCTTGTGTGTTTTTGAGCCCATCCTTACCATCACCACCCTCCCCCAAATCTAGGGTGAGCAATACTCATTTTCACATTTTGATTCCGGAAGGGAAAGTGTCAAGTCTCTTGACATCCCCTATGCCACAATTGATGATGTGCTTGTATTTGAGTGGAACTTGCAGGAAAGCTGCTTGGTTGTGCACATTGTAGCAAAGACATATTTTAAACCATTTTAGACCTTTAAATGAATGGTAATTTTAAATTTAGTTTTTAATATTGTCTTGTAACTCAAATGTGTTGCACAATACCTGGTGGTAGTTGTCCTTTTTTTGTTTGTAGTACAATAACTTGTTTGTATTCAGTAGTAGTTTTATCTCCCACATTAGTGGTTCAGAAAAACAGTAAATGTATATAAAATTATAGTAGCAACAAACACATGGATGCACAAATGAAAACACTCCTTCTCCCGTCTACTATTAAAGCCCAGAGCTCATTAAGACAAAGGCTCCTGCCAATTTGCATCTAGGTGCCTGGCACAGCACGCTCCCATCTCTAAAGTCCCACGAGCATCCAATCTGCTTCATGCTGTTCAAATTCTGCTGCTGTGATCTGGTGAGCTTGACCACAGAGCAGCCCAACAGATCACACGGCCGTCTAACACACAGAATGGAATTTAAAAAAAAAAAAAAAAAAATGAAAGAAAGGCAGTTTGCATCAGGGTTTCAAAGAGCATATGGTGTGAATTATCAGCACATGTAAAATGTTTGGCGAGCAGATTCTTTCTGTCTTATCGCTGTTCTTCTTATACTGCACCTTGATTTGTATACACAAGGGAGGCACTGACATCATTATTTCAGCAGTAGAGACTTTGATTAAATTACTGCTTGTTCAAAAACTTTTTTCTTTAAGTAAAACTTTTAAGGCTACAGCTGCTTTTTGCCTGTGTAGTTTTAATGTGATGAAAGTGAAAGAAAACTATGACATCTGTTAATCCTAGTTGTGATTATTCATAGTCCAATTAAATAGTCTTTTTGAGGGTTTTGTCATACACAGATTTCACAAATTTTCATGTTCATCCTGGTGAAAGTGAACATGTCACTGGCTAGTAACGTCTCCCAATTTGTTTTTAAATTCACTCATTTGAAACCTATGTAGGTAAGTCGATCATGAATACCTAAATGTCTCTAAGCTCAAAAAGACACAGGAAGCCAGACATTTGTTTATTTACGCCTATCAAAGTGGAACCACAATCTGTTTACTCGATGGCTAGGCATTGCTAATTAACGCACAATTTGTGTTACCTTTCATAACCTGAATGCAGCACAATGGACCAATGTTTAATGACCTGCCATAAAGTGCAAAACAATCACGTTATATATTATGAATGACACACTTAAAAAATGCCCTAGCCAAGTGGCAAAAATTTATAGATGCTATAATGCTGCTCCTGACATTGCCATTTCCTTTCGCTCTGTGTCCAGCACACCTGACAACTTTCGTGTCCCCAACAGACATATGTATAATGTGGAGTGAGTGTGTGTGTGTGCTTGTTTCAGCTCAAAAGTGGCAAAGTAACCCAAATTTTTCTATTCATGATTAAAACAAAATTTTACCTAGGACCCTGAATGGCACTGAATTTGCATTAAAAATGACATTGATCTTTTCATTGTGGAGAGCAACACTATGTAGAAAGTGATTGGTACCCGTCCATTTCTTTCCATATAAAACACCACGGGGTTTAATTAAAAGACAAAGTAAGACAAATGGCCCAAAGAATCCCCTCGGTCAGTCGATGAACCCATCCAACGGTGTAGCCGCACCACATCGTTCACACTTATTCTCTTTAAATATGACCTCTGCTAATTGTCTTCATTGTGGGCCAGCTGTTGAGCAATGCATGTCATGGGCCTTCATCTAACAATGTGTCAGCTGTTCACTGCGCTATGTTCGGCTCAATAGTCACCATCTTTCACGATGAATAACAGCAGCAGTTCTAAAAGTCCTCCATCAACGTGTTTAGTCTCACTGTCATGTAGAGTCTTTCACATGAGTAATTCCTCCCTCCCTCTTTTCACTCTCCTCCTTGCTAGATGCGATCAACTCAGAAAGTTTCCGTGTGGCCCGTGGCCTTTGTGGGCGGCCTGCGCTACGAGTCCCCCAAGGTCAACGCGGCCGGGAAAGTGTACGGGTGGAAGACAGTGTTCGACCCCCATCGGCCCTTTGCCATCGACATGGCCGGCTTTGCCATCAACCTGAGGCTCATCCTCTTCAAGCCTCAGGCGTACTTCAAGCTTCGCGGGGTGAAGGGAGGCTACCAGGAGAGTAGTTTGCTGCGGGAACTTGTCACACTCAACGACCTGGAACCCAAAGCAGCCAATTGCACTAAGGTAATTCAATGCTTTTTTTTTTTTTTTTATGGTTCGTACTATACTTTTACTGGCGCTGAGCTGCTCGTGGTTAGGGAAGCCTCACAATTTCGGGGCAGGATTGTAAAACAGATATGATCCGTTAAAATGCACATTAAGTGCTAATGTAATGTATTTATCTTCACTTTATCACTTCATACTCATTTAATAATCTACAAATTTTCCTTCCACATCTAAAACCATGCAGGTTAATTGATAACGCTAAATTGTCCATAGATATGAACGTGTGGGTGGAAGATTATCCTGCATTTGGCACTCCATCTTCTTTGTGAGCCTCAACATTTGTTCGATTGTAGCATTGTTTTCATAAATGTAGTATGGTTCCTGGAGAACAGATGTTCCGCATCCTTGCACTAAGAGTTTGAGGGGAGTCTGCCATCGGTTATGTGGACATACGAGCAATTAGAATGTATAATGCAGTGTCCATGCGCCATCCCTGCTCATGGCCCGTGGGCAGTGTGCACTCCAGAAAAGTACTCTCCAGTCAGCCAGAGGGCTTCATCTTATCAGCATCTATACACGAAGCACATAGAGACAAAAAATGGTACTGTCAGCCAGCCTGTTCTTGACCTCCCTCAGCCATCCACAGGGGTAAATGAAAGGCAGGCAAATCGGGGAACCGCTGAGAGAGCGGAATAAGAGCTGTAGGGAATAGCGAGGTCAGGACACTGCGCTGATTACAGATGAGGACGACTGAAAGAAGGTGTGGATTTAGACATAGGAGAAAAAACACGGGTGAAGTTGCGTATTGGACTGCTTTGCAATTGTGACTATTAACCTCGTTTATATCGGCACAAAGTGGGAGTTAGCTACCGGCATATCTAAAAGACTCAATGCATTATTCAGTATAGTCGAAGCCTGATGACAGCAAGGAGGTCGCTCTGTCTATCTTTAAAAAAGCGTCCTTGTTATAAATATTAATAATTCTTTAGAACTGTGAAATATAATTAATCGTATTGGCTCAAATAGCATGGGCCCCAAGTTGATTGACTCGAATTCCTTCCCAAAAAGTGTGGATATATAATTAAATAGCTAAATTGGCAGGCCTATTTTATTTCATATAATAAGTGTATGAGTTTATAAAATATGCTGTTGTTTTGGACAAACCTTACGTCTTTTGGTTCCTTTTTATTAAAGGGATAACGAATGCGTACATTTTTGTGTGCTATGTATGTTGAAATAAAAGCTATCATAAGAATTTAATCTCACCTCGTTATTTGAAACAGTGCCATGAAGCTGAACATAGCTGTGCCTAACATGGAGAGTAAAAAATATCACATTGCTGTTAATCTTGCATTTTTGTATTTCTTATAGGTAAAAACATATCGTCAGGTACAACATACGGTCCTATAAATCTTATGGGGACAGAGAATGTATAACGTACAATGTTTGTCATGAAGCAAGCAGCCCAAGTATTGCTTCACCAGAAGAAAAATATTTTGGATTCACCTCACTCACCTAAACAGAGTTAAAAATCGATGAGGTGGCCTCACAGTGTGTCACATTTGGAAGAGTTTTTGAAAAGAAAGGGCAAATACTAGTTAACACTTACACACTTATGTTGCTTTTGTCTGCTTGTTTTTGCGAAAATGTTATAGTTAATGAAAATAAAATCGACAAAACAGTCTTATTAATGAAAGGGAAAAAAAGCTTACTTATATATATGAAATAAATAGTAACTAATGAAGAATCCAAAACTCCTTATATTATAACCCTGATTTTCTCTCTATTGATCAGACACTCCTGTGATGTTCCCTCCTCACTCGCATCTTCAACACTGTCTGCCTTAAAGTAGCTTTTAACACAGCACCAGTATGGCGCAGAGTGTAGTTGAAAGACGGCGATAACTGAATGAGCGCAGGTTGCTCATATTTCTCCTTGTTTTTCTTTTCATCATCAGATACTTGTTTGGCACACGAGAACAGAGAAGCCTGTCCTCGTAAACGAAGGGAAAAACGGATTCACAGACCCAAATGTGGAGATTTAACCATGTCTCTCTCCCGGTAAGACAGACCTTATTATGAACCTGAGGATGATAATTTATATACCGAAATGTGTTGTAAAGATTTGATACCACTTACCTGATTAATTTTAGAATTAACATTCAAAACAAAAAGAATTACTGAACATTGTAACTAACATAATTTGCATTTGCTTCAAAACTGTATGACCATGCTGAGATTCTATTCACCACGTTTTATTAATCAAGCCTTTTGTGTCTTTTCAACACAGTTGTCAAGGGTTGATATCAAAATAGAAAGAAAGCTAAAATGAGAGGTTAAAAAAAACATTTGAATATGTTGTTGATCGATTGATAATCACATCAGCACTGTTCTACGTATATTTTGTTTTTATCCACCGCCGACTTACACGTTGTCCTGCTAACACCTCCGAACCTAGTGAATCACTTCTGCTTTTTAGAAACTATCATAAAGGCAATACCATGTTAGTTCCGACTAAACACACAAAATTCCTGCTTTTTACAGTAGTCTGTTTGAGAGGGTGCCCCCACCCCCAACGCTTACGACCGACTGTGGCTTTTGTTGCCATGACCATCAGGGATGGAGCAAGTTTATTGAACAGGCAGCTTCCACTGGCGGGAGCAAACACCAACCTATTAAAAAAAGCATTTTCACTCATGTAGGAAGCAGTTTATACACACTACAGTGTAAGATGTTGCGTAAGGGCGCATCACCAAAACCAAATATGTAATAGGGCGTCAGTGTAGTCAAATCCCCATACTGTTTCCCCTTGCGGCAGAGATTCTCAAACTGCTTTCTAATCTTTTTCAACACACTTTCTTATCGTGGCATGGCCTTTTTGTTGCAGGCGTTTGTCTTCGGAGTCCTGAACAAGCATTGATGAAGATGGCCTTTGAGGTCCGAGATATGGGTGTGACATTTTCCAAGAAATGGACAAAGCCACGCCAATGTATTATATCAAAGCACAGATTGAGGAGAGGTGACTTTTATTTATGAGGTCTGTGGAAGAGACATCGTCAAGGACGCTTCAGCAGACAATGTAGGTGTCTCATTGATGACAACCTGCTAAAAAAGACAGCACAATTTCAACTAAGTCAGGTTCTAGAAAATATAAACCTTCATCGGAAGAAATTGAAAACGTGAGTAATTCATCCACAAAGGAAGGACAATGACATTATATGGACTATTTGTCTTTTGGATTTTACTCCAAACAAAACACTGGAAGGGAAGGAATGTTCTTTTGATAACAATGTAATGTTTCCTTTAATTTAATTGAATTTGTTTAGGTGTTGAAAAAAAAAACTACTGACCCATACATTTACATTTACTCCTGGGTTATCATAATCCATGCATTTTAGTCGTAATGAACACTTGAAGATGATGCAGTTTGAAATGTACATTTAAAAAAAAAAAACACATTGCACCTTTTACTCTGCACTTAAAATACATTGATGGTATTTCTTTGTTATAATGTGTGTAAATAAAAATCCTTCATGGGAGCAATCGGGAATTGGTTAAAATGTATGGTAACTACTGTATTTATGTTGCTCCATTCCGAAAAATAATAGCACAGTCAAGGTTTTGGTCAGAGGTGCAATTTGTGTGGAAAAATCAAAGCGAAAAGCCCATCTGGGTCATTTTTATTGACATAAAGGATTCCACTTCTCGATTCCTAGCAATGTATAAACACACCAAAACACAATCTCACCAAAAGGAGCAAATTAAGGACGAACATGTCTAATTAATAAATCCATCATCAACAAGTTCTGTGGAACTGTTTAATCTCATCTTGAGCCGAGTTAGCTGTTCATTCACTCTAAACCGGTTTAACTAATTGAGCATGGCTGCATTGTGGCACAGCTCTAGGAATACGTAATTATTCTCTTCATTGAAACTTCCATTTCCAAATTGTGCAAAAAATATACGCATCATTATACGTTACAATTTGAGTAAAGCATGTGTAAGAGTTGAGCACTTACAAAATGTCAGGCCACAACTTTTTTTCACAAGCATTGAGAATACTACAATTTCCCATTAAAACCATTTTAATGGCACTTCATTTTCAGGACGTCAGCTAAAAACACATTTTCCAATCACTCCAAATTTCAATTAATAATGATTGTGTTAAAAGCAGTTGTTAAAAGTGTGTATAGAAGGCAAACACAAAACCAGCCCTCAATGATTCTTGACTAGAACACATTTCATACATGGCTTCCTTAATGTCAATTTTAAATGCATATATTTATCATACGAGACAGCTGGCTAAGAAAAGCAAAATAATTTAGTTGAGCATATCTTCCGAAGTTCTGCATTCTTAATGATATCATTTTATGAATATCCAGCTGTTGTGCATGAACTCAACTATAGACAACAGCAGGTGTATTAAGCCTCAATGGTCTGTGTCAGTAATATCCGCATACATTTTCAACTTGATAAATCAGAGCTTATCTCAACGGCGCCGGGCAGAAGCAATTGGAGATGATTCAAACACTGAGCCTCTGTAGCGCCGCCGAGTTAAATCTAAAACACGTGTATCACCCACAGCAGGAGGATAACGCATAAAGATTGTTCCAGTCTAAATATTGCATTGGAGTAGATCAAGATACTGTCATAAAAAAGGACTTCCTGGCTGCTTCTGTTTACCGCATGATTGTGCACTGGGTCGACCATCGGCGTCACATTTTGCAGTTTGATCTGCTGTTTTGTTTTAAGTTACTATTTATTTGTGTATTTATTTAAGGTACGGGTGTGCAATAAAATCATAGCACTGTCTGCCCACTATAAAAAAAAGCATGTACACATCGTGTGGATCATCAATCGATCATCATATCAACAAATATGTAATCAGCAATAGTATATTTAAATGATGTTAAAAGTTTTGGAATCCAATTGTGCAGTCAATCAGCGGCTCACAAGAGAACCCACCGGCACATAAGCAGAACAGCTTTTTCTGTTTAATGTCACTTGATATGCATTTACAGCCCTCTCAAGGCTTTCTAAGGCACAATACTCTCCACATAAGCCCTCCCTTGTTCCTTCATCTTCTCAGTCATCCTCATGTGAATCACACTTTTTGCATGGGACTCTTTAAGGTTGTCCGTATGCCTCTGCGAGTTTGTCTCAGAGGAAGGTGGTAGTTCAAAAATCAAGAAAAATAAACATCAACTTGACTGACTTGACTGCTTTGTTCATTTATTTATGATATTATATTCATATTTGTGTGCAGTGATGTTTATTGTTATGATGTTCTTCCCAAAACGGTTACCCTGAGCTAGAAGACACAACCACAGAAGATTGACAGAAATGCTAGGGACTCCTTATTTGAGAAGAGTAGATAATGTAGCAACTGGATTGGATTTTAGTGCGTAAAATGAATTAAAGGTGAAGAATATCAAAGTGGCCCTTGCTATTTCATTAGAGTTTTCTGTTTGTCGATCTTGGAAGAAAAAGTTTAGCCACCCTTGGATGTAACTACGATACCTTACACTTTTCTTGGTGCTTTTTAGGCATTGGAAGTAACAATTCAAAGCAGCCCCTCCCTTGTCTGTCAGTGTTTTCTCGAGGGATCCATCACATCGGAGGGAACAGACATGAACTTCAGTGCACTTCTCTCCACTGTCTCTTTCTCTCAAACTTTCTGGCCCCATGCAAAGGCTGACGGTGTGTCTTTGAATACATGCTTGCTCATCTTGCATCACTCGTTCTCCCGTCAGTGTCCCAGCCCCCGCGTGCTGAGAGGTCAAAGTGCCATGTACTGTAATGGAAGGTTGCTGTTGAACCAGAATCTTACCATCTGCTTGCTGCGCTGGAATATTGACGTGATCCATCGTGAAGTGAAAGCTACCAGCTCTGCTGAGGTTAAGACGAGGCCAGATGTAGTGGGCGGTTGAGCTGCCTCATTGAGTGCTAGCAAGCGCAATGCGAAAAGTTGGCAAGGACATTGACATGGAGAAGAGTAGATGCAGCTTATTACCTTCTTTCATAACGTTCTTAAACAATAAATACAATATGAATGTTGACTTGTGTCATGCATTATTTTGGTTTTTTAAAGTGCCATGACAAGAGGAGGCAAACAAAACACATATGGGAAAGATCATTAGTTTTACTGATTGAAATAAATATTTAATCCATAAGAAAAATATAAATTACACTAGATGGCGGAGAAGCCCTCGTTGACAATTACCTGAGACATGAATGGCATTTGATCCGCATGAAAACATTGGAAAATAGCATTAATAGGCTTGAGTTTCAAAAAATATGTAAAGAAAGATATGATCATCGAAGAAACAACAACATGTAAAGAAACATATGATCATCGAAGAAACAGCACAGTGTTTGTCAAATCTTTGATTTTTGTTATTCCAGTTATTATTGTTGTGCAAAATAACAGGAAGCCTCGGTAATAAAATGAGATCAATTTATGCGGCATTGTATTTAACAAGCAGAGGATCCAGACAGCCTCTTGCGTGCTTGATGAATGTATATTTAACAAAGCTGTGCACGTAGCAATTGCTTTTCAAAAAAAAATAAAATGAATCTGACACTTTCAGGAAAGACACCGCACTCTATACATTATTTATCGTAAGATACTCCCTGCTGAACCTGTTTTATTTGCCTGCGCTATATCAAACTATTTACATTTATTGTGTATCCAATGACCAATAAAGGTCAAGTGAAAAGCTGTTTATGCACCACAGGCAATATATTCCAAATCCTTTGTCTGGTAGATGTATCCTACTTTAGAAAGGCGTGCTTAGTGCACTGCCTCGGAAGGAACTGCTGACTCTTGTGGGATAGCTAAAGGTGTCACTTTATGCAACATTCGTCTTAGACAGTCCTTCACATCTTTCCAACCACATTATTTTTAACATATCACAACTGTTGCTCAATGATGCAGTAAAAGCCTTAGATTTATAAAGTCTAAAAAGGAGCTCTTTATTGGACAATAAACAAAAAGGAGAAATACTTGATTTGTGCTTTACAAAGTTTCTTGGCTGACTGTTCTGGAATTAAATTTTTTTCTTAGTGCGATGTTGTAAAATCACAACATGGACAGCAGCGTCATACACATCAAGAAAAAAGTACAAATCAAATGAGTTAATCATAATTACCAACAGTGTTCAGGAATTTTCAATACCCTAATATACCTTAGGTCTGCATTCAAACATTCATATGAACTGGAAAGTTGGGGTGAACGAGTACCGATACCAGCCTTATATTAAGGTATCGGTACTCGTAGAGGCTGCCAATACCAGCCACTCATATATATGGCCCCATAATTAAGTCCTTCTTTGCCATAGGCGCCATACTCCGGCAGTTTGACACATCAACGAATCATTATCAGCTTCAGAAAGGTCTTTGTTCACAATTGTTTTTGTGTTCGATTTAATTTTACATATCAAAAGTACAAAGTAGCAGTACTCGGTATCAGTGAATACTTGTACTGGTATCAGTAAAAAGTGTTACTGAACACCCGTAGTAGAAAGATAACCCAATTTAAAATGATAATATGTAGTTGTGCTCATAAATTTACATACGTAGAGTATGTAAACTTATGAGCACAACTGCCTTTATATATACCATAATTATAATGTTAGATAGGTCCCAGTTATTTATCTTTAATGCTTGCTATGCTAATAGTAATTACAAGGAGGCTGCCTTCTCAGTTTAACTGTTTAATGTATGCCAGAAAGATCAATACGCAGCTGTGCGGTCTTCTCCACGAGATTGCAGAAGAAGGTCTTACTCCCACCAAGTGCCAAAGAGGTCTATTCTAAAATAATAATAATAATAATGATGATAATAATGATAATAATAACATGGATATATGGATGATTTTTTTTTTGTGGTGAGTATTACTATTGCTGATAGAAACCTATTTAAAAAAGCAAAATTACATCTTTAGAAGCATGTTTGGCAATTCCCTTTTTCTATACATAGCCTTGTAATCATACACAAAGGTCTACTTTGAATAATCGATCAGGACTGAAGTTCAGGGTTATTACTGTAGCCGTACACTGCCGCCACATTTCCTTTTGTGCGCTTTCACACAAATAGCTTATCTTTTGTAAGAAGATAAGAGCCCATCGGCGGTGAGCCAGAGTATCTACACAAAGACATGCAAGGCACCTTCACGTTCCCATTAAGAGCAGCAGGTTCTTTCATCTTATCATCTAAAACACCAGCATATCTGTCTGCCAACAAAAACATGGATGAAGAACAGAAAATGAAACACGAAAGTGCATTTTGGATGCCAACTTAATTAACAACTGGACGTTTTTGATTTTTGGGTCCAAAACTTTGGGATTAGTCAGTTCTTTTCTAACTGCAGGGCAATAATATCAGGCTGAGACTGTTAATTGTGCTCCACACGCACACCCATC
Source organism: Syngnathus scovelli (assembly GCF_024217435.2). Taxonomy (NCBI): domain Eukaryota; kingdom Metazoa; phylum Chordata; class Actinopteri; order Syngnathiformes; family Syngnathidae; genus Syngnathus; species Syngnathus scovelli. Next base: position 9,167,839 of record NC_090853.1, read on the forward strand.
AGAGGTGTGATTCATAAGAAGCAATGATGACTGTGCAAACGTGATTATGTCAGTGTCTGCATCCTTCCAGTGATGGGTTCTTAAAAAAAAAAAAAAAAAAAAAAAAAAACCACACAGTGACAGACTTGTACTGGAGCACAATTTTCAAATCCCAATGTGCTTGCATACTAACACACCACAAAAGGGTAATTTAATAATAACTCCATTTTAGCTGCTTATTTTTGCTTTCACTGGCAAGAATATATTTTTTTCAATAGACTAATACACATAACTCACATGAATGGTGGAAATAGCTTTGGAATAATTTGTTTTGGTCTCCCTGGCACTTAAACTGGGGTGTGTAAAAAAAGGTAGGTTAAGTAGGTTGGAAGTGTGGAAGCAGGGAAGCTTGTTGTACAGCAGTATTCCCAGGCCTCCCCGAGTCTCTTGCAGCTTCTCTGTGAGCTTGTGAATTCCACGTCTTCCCATCTTTTGTCTGCCTCTGCTCCTGCGCCCCGCTGTGTTACTTGTGGAATGAGCTTTGCAAGGTCACCTTTTCTTGTGATTCATTTTGTCTTTCTTGTAAAGGCTTTACAAAAAGACTTCCCAGACATCAAACAAACAAAAATCAGCTTTCCCGACGGTGGCTCGGAAGTCTTCTTTCATTATTGAGCACTATTCCTTTACTCATCCCTCCTGAGATGCATTGTGCATTCCCGCAAGACAATAACCGGTTATGAAACGATTAACGTCCTACCTGCAAACACAAAGACACAATTTGAGACCTCTACTCGCTGCTAAACATAGAAGGTCAGGAAAAAAGTAATTGTGTGTTAATGATTCGGGCGGGAGCAGAAATAATTAAAGATGCTGACCACTCTCGCCAAAGATGCTGCATCTCTACTCAATGAAATGAACCGTTCACAGAGAGCGACTTTGTTTTTATACTTACGAGGTATTCTTACTTTACTCTCAAAGCAACCAAAAACTTTACAGTCGTAAAACTGCATAGTTTTTTATTGCTTTTCCTTAGGCAGGCCACTGGGGGAAGTTGGCAAGGGGCAATTGTGCTCGGGGCCACTTCAATAGCTGTCATTCATGGAAGAAGCAGATTATATTTCACTATTTTATTTTTCCCTCTTGCCCTTCCTTTGGCCTTTGTGAAATGGGGTGATAGAAATGAAACGCTTCCTTTGCTGGGAAAGTTTTTTTTTTAGTTTGTTAGTACAAGTCTGGCATAAGGCTGGTCTGTATCTGCGCAGGGGGAAGGCAGACTTTGTATTGTCATTTTCACAGATGCACGTAGCTTGTCGCAGTTTAAAATAATCTTTTTGCGCAGTTGTGGGCGTGAACACAGACGACTTGTATCGCTGCCAATCGAAGCGACACCTCTCATTCCCTGTAAAATCGGTGCACTAAAGTACACGCACTTTGACTTGGTGGAAGGAAATACTGTTTTGCTGGAGTCCAACTCAATTTTGTCATGGGCCTTATCGTAGTCATAGTTTCCTTTGTTGGGCCATTATGACTGTCAACACCTTATAGTATCATTTTGAAATCAGAGACTACTAAAAACTGTTTAAATATTTTAAAAAGATGAATGCTAATAAATATTTCTACAAATTTGTGCTAAGTGAAGACAATTTGTAATTTTAATATTGACACATGAAGTCGACGCACCATTTGTCTTCACGGGCCACATAAAATGATTTGGTGGATTGTATCTGGCCCCCAGGCTTCGAGTTTGACACCTATGCTCAAGGATCACCTTGTGTTAATGGCTCTCTCATACAATTGCTCGGTTTACAGTACAGGATCCTGTCAGTATACTCTTTTACAAGAATAAACAGAGGATGTTCATGACTTTCTACAGCTTTTTAAGGTGTGGAAGCACACAGAGACAGCGGCAGTCTCTGTGGAAAAGTTATGACAGCACATTTGTAGCACCAAGTGGAAACAGCTGCATCTGTTGAAGAAAGCCTGTAGGATAATGACAGACAATTCGCTCATAAAATGTTCTCAACGCCAGCTTGTGTCTATAATGGCGTGTCAAAGAGAAGCGTGTTTATAGACAGTTTTGTATCCACAAGAAAATCCATTTTATTCAGGGTATTGACTTAAACATATGAGGAATGACAGATTAAAAACAATGTAGCAGTCATGCTCATGATTGACATCCAGAAATTGCTTGTCAGAGCACCTCATCTCATTATATGTGGCCTGGCGACCAGTCCAGGGTGTACCCTGCCTCTTGCACTTAAGTCAACTAGGAATCAGCTTTCTGTCAAATTTCCACACCTCCACAGAGTCACCTGACTCTGTGCCAAGTGCTGTCAAAACAAAGGCCCTGACACCACGTGCATGAGCCCGTAGAAAAACTGCAACAATAAATCAAGCTGAAATAATTAAAAAACTAGGTCATATGTTTGCCGACTCTCCGGTCCATGCCGCTGCCCATTGTGCGACAGACTACAAAGTGTGAGGATGAATCATGACAACCCAGGTTGCCGTTCAAAGCATCTTCAATCACCGCAATGTTGCACAAATAGTTACTTTGTTGTGCTTGAATCAGACCCAGATTGCCAAAGCTGCATTTGGCAAGAAAAACACTTGAGACTTCTGCCTGCAACCACACAGCCAAGTAGTTTGCAAACAGGCAATAGATAGCGCTACGTGGTATGCAATTTTACCAATCTGCAGTAATGGAGGGTTTCGGACTTGAGCTGAAGTCTCTCAAACAAATACACACATCTACGTACCTATACGCACAAAGTAAGCATACCGAATCCGTGCTTGTAATCATATGCAAAGTTATCCTGCAGAGGACAGATTGTACAAGAAGAATTAACTTTAAGTGGTGAGATGAAAGAAGAGGCAAGGGATGTGAGACAGAAGATGGAAAGCCCCCTCTCTATGCATCAACACTCTACAGTCACAGTGCAGTAGTGGTAGAATACATTCCTCACAAGATGCTCCTTGCTGTTGTAATCCCCAACCTTGGATAATGGAACGTCGTAATCTGGAAGATAAAGCACTATCAGAACAGCGGGCTGTGGAGAAAGTGGGAGGTAGGATGATGCCTCTTAGCATGCCACCTGCTCGGCCCTATCAAATATCTCGAGACGACAAATGCAAGCAAAGGATCATTTTGTGTATCTTGATGGAAAATTGAGCCTTTCTGTTGCAAGAAAAATGCTAAAGCTATTCAGTAAACACAAACGGGAAGGTTAGAGAAGTTTGTCCCGACTGCGGTGAAATATCTGCAATTTTCCACAACAGAATAAAAAAAAGCAGATAATATACTTACCCAGCATGTCTGCCTCAAATATATCTGTCTCACAGTAATAAAAGCAAGAAAACACCAAGAGCTGTGTGTCACTTATATACCTGCGGGAAGAGAAGAGGTTGTAAAGAACATCACCATCTTCTAACATCAGGTCTATAATCATCTGCTTGTTGACCATTAATTGGAAAAGACTAAGTCTAAAAACAATCAATGACTAATTCATGTCATTACTGTATGTTGCTGTGAACCACAAATTTACTGAGTGTGATTTTTTTTGTCAAAACACACCTCTTGTATCCAATCCATTGTTTAAAGAGTTTTTGCACCACAACATAGATGCTGTTTTATGTTCGCATAAAGCTAGTGGACTGAAACCAAGTGTTTGTTTTCAATACACAGGGTGTACTTTTTGTTTCATGTTTAGTTTGAGAGTAAACTTCAACTAACAATAAGCATCGTGAAGCCTCTTTTTTGAAGCATTGTTCACAATTTGCCAAAGTGCTGTTGTTGAAAAGTGAGTTGAGCTCACTCCCACCATACAGTGCACCATTTTGCAAGGCAAAGAAATAATATGTCTTAAAACATTTCTGTGCTTGCATGTTTTTGCTGGCTCCCTTCCACAATCTAAAAACATGCATGTTGGGTTCACTGAAGTCTCTAAATTGTCCTGAGGTGTGAATATTAGTAGTTGTGTATATTTGTCCTACAATTGGATGGCCTAGCTACCGCATCTCGCCCGGAGTCAGCTGGAATAGGTTTCAGCTCATCTGTGACCCTAATTAGCATTAGTAGGACGGAAAATGAATGGGTGAATAGCTAACCACTGACACAATCTGTTTATGTAAAAAGATTTAAATCAATGTGGATGACCAGAGCAAAAGTTTAGAAAGAATTCACTGGGGTGACAAAAATTCATCGTTACATCTGCATGTGTAGACACAGCAGAGCCGTAGTTTCAATGATGAGATTGCCCTCAATTCTATTTCAAATGAAACATGGATGGACCACAACCGCGCAGCATTTTATGGCCTATTATAATTTACTAGGCCCGATGGGGCAATACAGCCATAAAATACACCTACATCGCTGCATAAATTAGCTACCTAGATTCTTTAGTGTGAAGCAATTAAGAATTCAATTTAGACTTTAGTGACCAAATTGGACTGACTTTAATGGTATGAATCAAGGGCACGAGCCAGGATGAATAATAACCGTACGGGGTGCTGAGTGACAAGAGCTGGGCTCAGCTGCTTTGACAATGGCGCCACTGGCCGTGACCGACTGCTGGATATGTTTGTGACTACAGAGCAGTCAAGCATCAAGGACGTGAGTCACCATAATGGCACGCCCGACGCATGCTTTCTGCGCAATCTGACTTAGTTTGCATCCAAATTCAATAAAACCGCATCTGTCCTTCTGATTGGTGATGAGAACGAATTAGAGTTTATATTGATTAGTCTGTAAAGAGAAAATAAATGGATGGTGCTGAGTTGAGTTTATATGGATTATGCTTGTAAAGGCTGTCACAAATGTTCATCTCTTGCATGTTGAGGCACGTCAACACCTGTGCAGTCCATGATAGATATTTGAAGGGGATTTAAAAAGCCGTTAAGTGTATTTGTTTGATGGGCGTTATCATCAAATGATCAATCATTCTGGTGAATGTTTGTGGGAAAATTAACAGCATGCTGGCTGGACTACTGACAGCATCCTTACTTATATTGATGAACCATTTCAAGCCAATGCCATTTGAAGAAGTGCCTTTTTTTGCTCATAAAACACTTCACAGGGGCCCTTTTGCTTAGAGTGGATCATGTTCAATAATCGATTGTTTACAAATGGAGTGCACTACTTGATCAGTAGAGGCTCTCTTCAGTTAGTGGCAAAAGAACTTTGCTTCTTGGGAAAACTGAAAACTGTAAATTGTTCATATGTGAATGTGAATGATTGTTTGTCTTGATGTTGCCTGCGACTGGCTGGCAACCTGCCCAGTCAGTGCAGACAAACTCTCCATCACCTGCGACCCATATGAAGATAAGTGCTATAAAAAGCGGATGGAAACAAATGGGTCTTTGGAGTACCTATCCACCTTTTAAATGTGACATTAAAACAACCAAATAATTATTTTGTAATCTGTCTAGTTCTGAAGGTGTGTCGGGACAAATCTGTTTTACACCAAAGTTTTCCACCAGTGATGTAGCGCTAGCGTGAAGATCCAAAGCAACTTTAAAGTACTGGCCAGTGTCTACAGCAAAGCCAGAAAGTAAGTAGAGCTGTATTGAGTTTTGTTGCATGGAGGCTTATGATTAGCATTGGCAACCCTGGACATCTTTAACTTCTGATAAGTGGCACTCACTTGATTGCTCTGGAAAGTTATCAGTGAGATGAAGCCTTATTTGTATTGAGTCTGTTGCACCAGATACAGCGAAATTTAATTTGGGGGCTCAGTGCTGCCTTTACGAGGGAAAATAGCTGTCATGGTGTTTTTTTAGAGTCTTGCGTGTACGTCACGGTTAGCAAATGCTTTTTTAGACTGACAACATCCACCCTTAACTCAGCCAGTTAGTTGTCATGGAAACGGAATCTGCACTTGCGATTGGCCCGGCATTATATGTGACAGGATGTGAGCTGGCTCGTTTTCATGCGACAGATTAAGCTCTCTCAAAGAGAATAACTTCAAGACAAAGACAAGACACAAATATAGTGTGCCAATTGTATATCACACATGTACATGTTAAAACCCCTGGGAACGTTGCACTTAAAATAAAGAAATATTTCTCCATAAATTTATCAATAGTAACAATAATTTATTTGGCTTTTGTAAGTATATTTTATATTGTGCAATGCCACCCATGAAATAAAACAAAGGCCTTCGTTTTAAGATAGATAGATGGATAGATAGAGAGAGAGAGAGAGAGAGAGAGAGAGAGAGAGAGAGAGAGAGAGAGAGAGCGAGAGAGAGAGAGAGAGAGAGAGAGAGAGAGAGAGAGAGAGAGAGAGAGAGAGAGAGAGAGAGATAGATAGATAGATAGATAGATAGATAGATAGATAGATAGATAGATAGATAGATAGATAGATAGATAGATAGATAGATAGATAGATAGATAGATAGATAGATAGATAGATAGATAGATAGATAGATAGATAGATAGATAGATAGATAGATAGATAGATAGATAGATACTTTATTGAAACCGGGGGCAAATTCAGGGTTTCTATGTAACTCAATAGCACATTATTTGTTCTTATCAGATCTTCCATTTTGCTCAAAATGTGAATATTAAGCACTTCAGCTTGAAGCATTATAAGATCCTCAAGAGAGTCTGTTTTACTTTTCGAGGTGTTGTATTTGATCACAGTGCAAAATCTCAGCACCAAACTTTATAATCAGCTCAAATGATCATCTTTTACAAGAAAATATATTCAGGGTCTTTATCATGAGAGATCAGCTCTTACCCTCTTCTCAGTGCTCTGCTCGTTGTCTCAGATTTTGAATCCGAGTAGCTCAAACAGTCCATGTTCAGGCATGTGCCACTGCAGTTAACACAATAGCTCACCTTAAGCACAAACGTGATAAATACAAAATTGATTAGTGTCTCATATGATCCCATCACATACTGGCATGAATGCTGGATACAAAATAACAAAGTAATGAAAGTTATAGTATAATACTGTATGTCATGGTTACCAGGAGGATTTAGCATTTTAACATTGTTATAAGCTAAAACAAAAAAGGTTGATTTAGTATGATATGGGTCATTAATAGAAAACAAATTGAACATAAATATGACTTATCTGATAAAATAAAATAGTAGGACAAAGTTCGATTACATTTCCAGAAACATTTTTAGTTACATTATTTGTCAGCATAAGAGTACAAAGTTTTAGCATGGTACATAGTGGTTAACAAGGTTTCAATGTTAGTTTAAAAATTACCAGGACAGTTAATAATTATGATGGTGTTTGAGCCTGGAACAGATTAATTCAATTTGTATTATTTTCTATGGGAAAAATTTATTCAGTCACGATTCCATTGCTTTACCATGGTGTGTCAGCCTATAGTGAAGAGATTATTGCTTGGAGAGACAACTCACTCCCACGCATTCCTTTTTACTTGTCTTTGAGGGACTATAAACATCTCCACTTAGCACCTGGAACTTCCAACTCAAGCAAAAAATCTGTATAATCTTCTCCTGCACACAGGGATCAGGCTGAAACTGTCGAGTGTGCACAGAATATGCAAATATCCCAACGTTAACTTGCATGACTTGTGAAAAAAGATGATAATGTGGCACTAAAACATTCATGTGAATTCTCACCCGAGGGACGTTTTGCTCGAAAGTTCTGGTAATCATTGAAGAGACGCATTAGAGAACAAGCTTGCTATCAGTATAGAACAATGGTTGGAAGGAGGAAACGAAACGTGAAATCATGCAATTTTTCGTGCCAGCTTTCAAGGCCCAACAGGGACAGTCGTCCTTTGGACCAGTCGATAGCTGACACTGGGTCACTCTTGTCACAGTGTGAAAAGACAATTCTTCCCCTGCCAACATGCTGTTTGCCTGACTTTGTGCGTGCACACTGCATTGTGTATCAGACAATGTCTCCTTTGGAGACTCAGCCCTCCCTTCTTGTCTGAGGTCAGTTGCAGCATCTCCGTGATGCCCCTAAACATTTATGCCTGAAAGGATAACATCAGGCATTGTGACTCAAAATGCCCTTGCTGCCTCCCCTGACCCCCTTTCGCCTCAGCCACACTTCCTATCGGCTCTGCATCAGATAAACAAATACAGCAGAACCCACCCATCCGTCCATTTTTGACACAGCTTGTCTTCATTGTGCTTGCATGTGACTGCAGACTATTCCTGCTGGGTCCAATCTGAACCGGTCGCTAGCCAATCACAGGGTAGCGACAAACACGGTCATGTTTATGGCTATAGGCAATGAAGCTAACATTATTTTGGAATATAGGAGGAAGCAGAATCTTTCAAGTCAATTGTCCCTCAAAGCCAAATTTGGAGTCTAAACAATATTTAATTGTAAGAATGAAAAACAATAATTTTGAAATTAAAAGAGCGTGGAAGTCACCATCACAGAAGTGATTGCATATGCTCGCATTTGGAGGTTCCACGGAATTGTTGTTGATTTTGTTATTTAAACCCTTTCGTAAAAGGGATGTCCGATATCTTCAAATTAATATCATTCAGCACTTGAACCGTGGTAATTAGGTGACCCTTGGAGTACGGTGGCCGTACAAGCCATTGAATAGAGGACACATATTAAGACTTGGCATTTGCTGTTGGCTGTCGCTATAGCCTCAATGCAGCTGCCTTTTTAAAAACACTTTGAAATGGAAATCAGAGTTTGTTCAATGGCGCATGGCGCTGATGGAGTGAAAATGTCTGCTCGGTGGATGCAAATTGACTGATTTAAGTGTGCAGGATGCATCTGATTACTCACCAGGGTCATGCAGTGTATGCAGTTTGTGTATTTGACAAGAGCTGGGTTTGGATGCCATATACCAAGGGTAAATAAACATTAAAAAAAATGATAATAATTGAAGGATGCAAGTGCCATTTTGACATTCTTCATCTTTAATTTATGAAATATGCCAAAACCATCAAGCACATATTTATTGTTTCATTTATTGTGCATTATATTTAGTTTTAATAAATTGCTACATTACACCTTCACTTGTAGAAAATACATTTGAATCGGAAAATCTGTGAGTGCATCAGTACAAAAACAAATAAATCGGTCTCAGTATAGCTTGAACCGTTAGAAATTGGAATTAGAAAGTTAGAAATTGGTACACATCGGTTTGATGTTGTTGATGATTTTCTTTGTTGAGTTATTTCATATTGGTTTTTTTTGCACCCCATGCATGAGTATCTCAAAATAAAGGTTTTATGCCTCGTTGCAGGCCCTATGAATATCTGTTTTGATGATGATCAAATAAACATGATCTCACTTGCCCTCAAGGTAAGCTCCTCCAAAAATACTTACCTCCAACATTCACCCCTTTATCAGTGTGAATCTATTTTGATTACAATATCTAATGAATGCATTCTTTCAGGGAGATACGGCTGTCAGATTCAATTATTGTTCCCCGTAATACCTCATGAAAACGCTAACGAATCATGAGTGACTTTCGTGTATATGTATCAGTGAAGGTTCATTTGTGTGATGTGGAATGCCCTCCATGCATGTCTTGTGAAATCCTGTCGTCTTTTGTAGGATATGTCAAAATTGTGTGTCGGACTTCATGGTAGACATTTGTTGTTTGGTAATGCGTAGCAACACTTGAATCGAAACTGTCATAAGACACAACACTAAGCTCTCTACTTTTAACATCAATTAGGAGCGTAACATACCAATACCATGTTATAGTAAAAATGTTCAAATGTTTTTCCCTGCTTGGATACATCCATAAGTTTATCTGTTGCCAGGAATATATGTAGAGCTTTAAATCCATTTTGATATTCATAGAAGGGGTGTTTACTTACCCAGACCTCTTAAAATGAATATGCTATATAAAAGAAAAAAATCTGTACACAGTGGAGTTACAATATTGATAATGCATTTGGCTTTTTGTTTTAACTGACAACAATGAGATTTAGTCAATATGCCATGCAGCAAGAGTAAAGGGGTTGCAGCCCGTGGGTAATATACTAGCTCCAGTAGAGAATACATAAAAAAATCAAATAAATAAAAGTAAAATCTCAAAGTGATCGTCTCAAGTCGACCCACGCTCTGTATGCTCAATAATGGATCATTGAGCTGCTCAGCACTCAAATACTAAAATGACCCCCGATATTAAAAAAAAAAAAAAAAAAAAAAATTAAGCTCCCATACGACAACTCATCATAATTGAATTGCAGTACAACACTTCCACCTGCTGGATATTATTGACTCTACAATTTGAATATATATATATATATATATATATATATATATATATATATATATATATATATATATATATATATATATATATATATATATATATATATATATATATATATATATATATATATATATATATATATATAGTACTGAACAGTTGGCACTGTCTCATACACAATGTTTATACTTTCCTGCAATCAATAAAATGATTCCCTTTATAAATACATTACACAATTTATTTATTCAAGAGCGCTATGACATTAGTTGGACACACGCAGCCTAATATTTAACAAATTAATTTTCCAGCCAATTAAGTCTGCCTTAATGACTTAAATGCAAGTCTGCCCATTTCCCTTTGGAGAGGAAAGCGTATCACTTGTCACTGCTGGAAAGCAATCAAGGTGAGAAGAATATAAACGAGTACCTGCCAGATGTTACATTCTTGCCTGTGTAGAACATTGAACTAAAAGTAAAGTTTCTGCTTGTTTCTAAGAAGGTGGTGAGCACTAATCATACATGTGCATATAAATCAATAAAATAATTCATTTTAACGAATCAATTCAAACAATGAGACTTAGTACCTAATGTATTTCCTGGATTTTAAAGATTCATTGTTTATGATATTGATTGTTAGACCTTACAAAAACTAAAAAGAAACATTAAAATAAATTATATTACGTTAGAAAAATAAGAAAAAAGCAATCGAAAAAAACCCTATTATTTCTGCGTCCCCTGTGGAATTGAATTATTATTATTATTATTATTATTATTATTATTATTATTATTATTATTATTATATGTAATGCCGTATGCTCCCTTTCAAGCAACTACTGTATCCAGGTGGGACACACCCTACGCTATGCAGCTGAAATGGGAACATCATTCTGTTTATGTATCATATAATTATAGAAAATAAAAACAATCCGTTTTCGGCATGGTTGTGCAGCAACCAATCATAATGCAGCAGCCAGTCATTGACTGCCTCGAACGGAATGAGTTTTGTAGTCTTTCAAATTAAAAGCAATTTTTCTCTGATTGGAATAGATGGGAAATTTTTGGGGGGTGGGAAGGTAACAGAACTTGTATAGTTATGTAGAATACTTTTTACACCGGTGACAGTTGGCTTGAATGCATAGTATGTAGCACGATGTTCATTAGAAGAAATTTATTTTGAAAGTCAATATCCAACTTCTACGTCTAGCTAGCCTTATCGAAATGTGTAAATGGTTGTCAGTGTCGACATAGTTGTCATTAGAGGAATCTACTGCACTGTTTTAACCGTTCCAATCAAGTAATGTCATATTCGCCAACTCGACAATTGAATGCTGTAGAAAATCACGACCTTGAGCGTGTAGCACTTGTTTGCAACGACTCCTGAGCAACTTAGCCTAGCCTGCTGCATTGATCAGCAGTTGAACTTTAATGTTTTGTTTGTTAAATTTAACTTAATTCTATTCTACTATCATGGAGTTATTTGAAACCAGTCTTGGATGTCTTGGATGTTTTGCTGTAGGTGGGCTTGTGTTTGCTGCCTACAAACTTGGCTTACTGTACCAGTTGTTCCACAAGGTGAGCGTTTATGAACCTAAAAAATCAATTTTGAGTTGATCACGGTATATTCTACACAAAGACAGTGTTAGTGGAGCAAATTATCTGACATTATGTCTTGATCCTAACAATCATTCCCTTTGAACCATGATACATGAAATATATAGCACAGGCACACGTAACCTTACACTTCGTATGCTTCTTAACACAAATGTAAACATCACACCCTGGCATGTTGCACAAATCCTATTTGACAGGTGAATATTTAGGACCTTACTTGTTAATATTATGTCTTTACATCAGTTTACCCAGATTTTCAAAACTCATCCTTTTTGACATCCCACAGACTGAGATAAAAAGCCCTCGACATGGCGGCGAAAGTGTGGCAGATGTTCTGCGCTCCCATGGAATCAAGTTTGTCTTCACTCTGGTTGGTGGACATATCTCGCCCATCCTGGTGGCCTGTGAGAAAGTGGGCATCCGGATTGTGGACACCAGGCACGAGGCCACGGCTGTTTTTGCTGCTGATGCCGTGGCGCGGCTTTCAGGTGCACGCATCTCGAAATATATGGCTATTACAAAGAATATTTGGCAATGTGGTTGGTTGGCAATGAGATAATGTGCTCCCTCTTGTGTTTGGTTGGTTATGTTCAAAATTAACCACTCAGATTAAAAGTCATGTTCTGCTTCCCATTAACACCAAATAAAGTTTGTGCCAGTTGAATAAAAGCACTCCAATTAATGAATCAGAAAAAAAATAGATCACAAAACATCTTGTCTTTATTTGGACAACCCCAATCCTATCCTTGTGCGTGCACAAAATAAATACAATAACTCATTAAATATGCAAACTACAATCATGTTTGCAATCCTCTTAAGAAAGGTCTGTCATTATTTTAGAGAGTCACTAGGACTGCCATAACATTAGGTACAACTGCACAATCGAATGGTAGCCAAAATAATAGAAATCCAATTCAGGAGGTTGTTTGACAATTGATTTGTCCAGATTTTAAAACTAGTATGTCTTTCACTGAAATCAATGAATGTTTGAAAAAAAAGTTCTAGAGCAGTGGTTCTTAACCTGGGTTCGATCGAACCCGAGGGGTTCGGTGAGTCGGTCTCAGGGGTTCGGCAGAGCCTCCACTATGAAGGTCTGAACACACCTGATTTATCGTGTAAATTCGTGATAACGCATATCTGAACAGCTCCCGCAAAGGCACACTGATTTGCAAGTAAGTAATTTGTTGTGAGTTCATGCATTGTGTTGGTTTTGTTCTTTGAACAAGGTGATGATCATGCACGCCTCATTTTGTGCACCAGTAAAAAACATTTATGTCTTGAATTTGAATTCATTATTTTTTTCGCTAAAGAGGGGTTCGGTGAATGCGCATTTAAAACTGGTGGGGTTCAGTACCTCCAACAAGGTTAAGAACCACTGTTCTAGAGGATATGGTGACAGAGCCGTTAGCAAAATGAATGATCAGTTTGTACACCCCTAAATTTAAACCATGCAAACATATTTTTCACCCTGCCCCCTAAAACAACCTAATCATTTGGAATCAGAATCAAAACAAGGTACAGAATCGGAATTCTTAAAGCGATTTCCAACCCTATACACCGGTCACCGGATTTGAATATACATACCCTCAAGTTAAAGATGAAAATATGCAGTTAAAGCACATCTTGTATCTAATGACTGTCTTTCTATTAGGTACCATTGGTGTAGCTGCAGTGACTGCTGGCCCAGGGCTTACCAACACTGTGACAGCAGTGAAGAATGCTCAAATGGCAGAGTCACCCTTGTTGCTCATGGGAGGGGCTGCTGGTACAGTTTTGCAGGTACAATAAATTACTATGTTGTTACAAAATGAGTGTTCCTACTTGCTCTGAAATTCCACAACCAATGTTTGTCTGCCATTTGTTGTTGTGGCTTCAGGGCCGAGGGGCGCTGCAAGACATCGACCAAATGTCACTGTTCAAGCCTCTGTGCAAGTTTTGTGCCTCCATCAGAACAGTCCGAGAAATTGTGCCAGTTGTCAGAAAAGCGCTGGCTGTTGCCCAGTCTGGAACACCTGGGCCTGTTTTCATAGAATTCCCCATCGACACTTTGTACCCGTTCCACCTGGTGTCCAGAGAGTTTGCTGTTAAAAACCCTCCCAAAGGCCTGATGGGCAAAATTGTCTCCTGGTATGTTTTTTTCATCATGTTATAAAAACAATATTTTTTATATATATATATATATATATATATATATATATATATATATATATATATATATATAATTATATTATATATATATATAATTTAATATAATTATATTATATATATATATATATATATATTATAATTCATATAATATTAATTTCAGTGCCATTAGTGGGTTGTCCATCCAAGCGTACACGCCCCCAAAAATGTATATAGTCTCCACTGTACTTATTTATAAATCAAATTAATTCTATGTACTGTCTGTGAAGTATTAAACTTTATTAAACTTATTTATTTTAACTAGGTACCTTAACAACCACCTCATGAACATCTTTGCCGGTGCCTGGGAGAGAAGAGATCTTTCACCTTTACCAGTTGACATTCCACAAGCCACAGATGATCAGGTACACCAACAATTGACAGTGTGTGTATGTGTGTGTTTAACCTACTGATGTCATAGAATGCAATATATGTGTGTGTTTGTGTGTGTGTGCGCGCAAGGGGAAAGGTGGTGTAGAAAATGGATGGTTGGATATATATAGATATATAAAATTTATATTATGCACATAGGTACAAAAGTGTATTGAACTGGTGAGCCGAGCCAAGAAACCTGTTATCCTCCTTGGAAGCCAAGCCACGCTACCACCAACGCCAGTTGATGAGCTCAGGTGAAGCCAACGTATTATTTTAAGTACTCAGTGTACGCCATGAAAGTAAATTAGATGTATCATCTATTGTAATAAAGTTGATGGTATTACAGGAGCGCTTTGGAGGCCCTTGGCATTCCTTGCTTTCTTGGGGGCATGTCCCGAGGCATGTTGGGAAAAGATAGCCCAATCCATATTCGACAAAACAGACGAGATGCTCTGAAGGAGGCCGATGTTGTTCTTCTCGCAGGTCAGACATTGAATGTAGTATTTACTGTAGAAAAAATATTTATTCCTCTTTTTTTTTTTTTTTTTTTTTTTGCTGTTTCTCAAATTCAAGTATTTCTATTGGTGGGATGAGAAAATGACACTAGAACAAAAAACATATGATGAGTCCTATTTATTTGGACCTTGATCTTTGCTATAGAGCCTGACAACAAGTTTCGATTAGTCAGACAAGATTACACTTGGCTTGTTATCTTAAAAACGTGCAATGTATGTAGCTATCTTGTGTATTCAGTAATGGAAAGGACGGAAGATATGAAAGGAGGTGCAGTGTTGTGAAGAAAAAAAAAACGTTAATTGCTTGATTTGTTTTGCAGGAACAGTATGCGACTTCCGTCTGGGCTATGGCAAAGTTCTGAACAGACGCAGTAAGATCATTGCTGTCAACAGAGACAGAGTGCAGCTGCTCAAAAACTCTGATATGTTCTGGAGACCAACTGTAGCAATTCAAGGTGTGTTCATACCGTCATTTTTGTCACTAGCATTTTGTTTCACAAAAATGCTAGCATTTTTTTTATTTTATTATTATTATTTTTTTTAAAACCGCTCATAAAAGTTAAAAGTTAAAGTCCCAATGCAAATGTAAAATGAAGATATGTGTAATAAAATGGAAGAGCAATTCCTGAGCATGAGTTGACTTTTAAAGGGGAACTCAGTTGAAAAAAAAATCATTACAATAATATAATTGCCCCTAATAGTCTAAAAATGGCATTCTGTTTAATATAGCGTTTATGGAATAAGAATGAATTCACTCATTTTCAACTATCTTAGGAGGGTGACGTTGAATGCAGCACCGCCTCCTGCTGCCGACTGATATGAACATATAATTATGCTGCAAACATCTCAGCTCACCTGTTTTTCTAGGTTTGGTCATGTGAGCCAGAGAGTACTTTGGCCTCAGTTTTAGTTTAGCCTCCTGACATGACGGAAAATGGCCTAATTCTTATTCCATAAATGCAGCATTAACCACAAGACAGTATCTAGGAGTGAGGGTAAATAGAACATATTATTGCAATGCCTTTTTATGCTTTGGCCTCAGGGGTTCTACTGTATATTGCTTTAACTCATTTTTTTACTGGTACAGGGTCTCAATTGTGATCTAATAGAACTGAAAACTACATTTCAACAGTTAATGTCTAAAATGGTGTGTTTATTATAGGTGATGCTGGTTCGTTTTTAGTACGGCTTCACAAAGGCCTCAAGGGCCACCGCTGTCCGGAAGAATGGCCTCAGAGCCTCAAAGCAGGAGATGTGACCAAAGAAAACATTAATAAGTAAGGAGGCCTTGCAAAATGCGTTGCAGCCACTCTACAGCTTTATAGTGTGTTCATAATAATATAAGCAAGCATACTCGTTGTCTTTTTCATTTTAAGGGCTAAAGCCAATGAGAAGACTGAGCATCACCTAAACCCCTTAAAAGTTCTTCACATGTTGGATGAGGAGATGTCAGAAGACAGTATCATTGTCGCGGATGGCGGTGATTTCGTAGGAAGCGCTGCTTACATCTTGAGGCCACGGGGACCACTGCGCTGGCTCGACCCAGGTCCGCTCCTTCTCTCTTGATTTTACATGACATAAAAAAACTCAATAGGGATTGCCGTTGACATGAAATGTAAATTTTGAGAATACTGATTCTCCACAGGGGCCTTTGGGACGCTGGGAGTAGGAGGAGGGTTTGCGCTAGGTGCAAAACTGTGCCGGCCTGAATCAGAGGTAATGTGCTGACTCAAGCTTTTATGAAAGGGATCCATCTGATTGTGATGCTTCATGAATGAAATATGACCCCCTGTGTGTTTTAGGTCTGGATTGTCTACGGCGATGGTTCCCTAGGATACAGTGTCGCTGAGTTTGACACATTTACTCGACATAAGGTACATTCATTACAATCGTATGTCGACGATAACTGTTGTAAGAAATCTAGGAAACTGGAATATAGCAGAAACTTTGCAGTCAGTTGTTATATTTCCGACAAAAACTCACAACTGGCGTCAGCAAAACCTTGATTACCAAAAATGTAAATGTTTGTACAATAAAAGCAGCTGCAGAAAATATATTTGCTCTTCGCTTGTCAGACACCGGTTATTGCTGTTGTGGGAAATGACGCATGTTGGAGTCAGATTTCCAGAGAACAGGTTCCCATTTTAGGCAGCAACGTGGCATGTGGCCTGGCATTTACAGGTACATTCTTGGAGTACAATGAGACCTTCTATTTTGCGCGTCATTGTGGATTACAGACATTCACCTCCCTGTTTACAGATTATCACACCGTGGCCGATGGCTATGGCGGTAAAGGCTACCTTATAAGGCGCAAGGATGAGGAGCAGCTCAGGGACATCATCAGGGAGGCTCGAAAGGAGAGCCAGATGGGCAAAGCAACGCTTCTCAATGTCCTTATAGGCAAAACCAACTTTAGAGAGGGCTCTATCTCTGTATAATGTTAATATGCTCTGAGTTTATTCAACCGGTACCAATGGATTATTTTACTATTATTATAAACAGTGTGGAATCAAATGAATCAAAACGCCTTAATAATACAGTTTAACTGCTTCTAGGGTTACTTGAGTACCCAAACCATAATTGTTGCATTTCAATAAAAGACACTCGCAAAATAATGCTGGTGGCAGGCTGGAATTTCCTTGGTCACAATCTGGTAATTTCCCCTTTTGTTATTTTTAAAAACTGGCATAGCAGTCCACATGTGTATGAGTATTCCGCCTGACGTCAGTGATAAATTTTGCTAAAGGGATTACTTTGATGTTGTCTTTAATGTAAAAAAGCATTTGTTAATCACACACAGATTGAAAATAATTTCATGGATTAGTAATTACATGCAACCCAAATGCCTTTAATCCTGTTATGAATGAAACATTGATACTTTATCATTTGAAAGTGTGGAGTATTCTTGAGAGACTGAATAATTTGAAAAAAAAAAAGAATGCTTTCAAGTATATGCCTTTTGTAAATTCAAATATAATAGTATTAATAGAGTATATTGTAGAATAAATTATTTAATATATCATAGTAATAATATGCACAAATGATGTCATTTTCAGCCGGGGTAGGGAACCTTTGTCATCTCAGGGTGCATTTCTGTTTGTCCTCCATACTAAATATTTGAAAAAATACGATGCAACCGGTCAATCAAATGTTGATTGTGAGCATTTGAGGATCAAGTGTTTTAGGGGTTTTTAGAGCACTTTCTCTGAGGTTTTAGTTGACTGTCTAGAATTGTACAGCAGGCCAGATCAAATATTCTTGCCCACTCCTGCTTTACAATCTACATCATACAGTATGTATTGCACTATAAATGTAAAGGATTTGCTCACATGGCAAATGTATGTTGTTCATTGCTGTAACGAGATTTTGTCAGCATTCTATAGAAAGTATGTTAAAGTTAATTATCTATTAAACTGGCGATGAATAAAAATAAGATGGACTATCTTTTTTTTTTATAATGCAAAAAATATTGGCATCATTTTGCAGAACCATCCATCCGTTCTCTTGTACTTATCTAGTGTCGGATTGCGCGAGCAGCGTCATAAAGTGCACCTCCGGAGTTCCCACATTGATGGGTAAAGGGAGCAATATAAGTTTGATAAGTGTTTGGTGAATTCTTTTGTTTAATTTTATATTTGCCAAAATAATCCCCCTGGTTTATCTTAATACACGGCGCCATGTTTGTAATGGATGTGATGTCAAGTTGTTGACTGGGCCTTCCTTTGCATCCATTGCTTGAGATTAGTCATACGATGCGTGACCCTAGAAGCCGCAGATGAGGGGGTAAAGGGACTTATTTGGAAAGGGATTTATTTACCTTCCGTCAGTATTGATGGAAAATTGTGAGAATGACTCAGTCGCGTCAGAATCGGACCAAGAAAACCACCACTTTGATTCATTTAATAAGATTGGATTAATAAGTGAACAGAATTTGGGGTCGCAGGCAAACTACAAGTGTGTGCGACAGCAGGAAAATATGATATTCTCCATTCTACAAAGTCTTGAAAATGGTCATAGTTGTTTTTCAACGTGATTAAAAATGCACAATTGCAATTATGTTAAATCACTTAAAGCAGGGGTGTCAATCATTTTTTTCACGGGCCGCATTGTAGTCATAGCTTCTTTCGGAGGGCAATTATGACTGTCAACACAAATAAATGTATGAGCACCTCATATTATATACAGTAAAAGCTACAAAACAAACTGACGAACAACTCGTTTTCAAATCAGACAAGTAAAAACTGGTCAAATATTTTAAAAAAATATATATTAAAAGTGAAGACAATTTGCAATTCTATTAATGACACGAATTTGATGCACAATTTGTCTTCGCGTGCCATATAAAATGATGTGGCGGGCTGTATCTGGCCCCCGGGCCTTGAGTTTGACACCTGTGACTTAAAGACATAGAGAGGTGGTATAAATACATAAAATGTGCA
The DNA here is from genome assembly GCF_024217435.2 of Syngnathus scovelli. NCBI lineage: Eukaryota > Metazoa > Chordata > Actinopteri > Syngnathiformes > Syngnathidae > Syngnathus > Syngnathus scovelli. The sequence goes on from NC_090853.1 coordinate 9,187,131, forward strand.
TAGTGCTATTTACATAACCAGTTTCCAGAGGAGATGCAATAAACAATATTTATTTATATAAAGTGGGTGTATCACTGAAGCCACCTGTCGTGTCGATTTGTACAACCTTTCTTACACAAGACAGAAAAGCAAGCACTTTGTTGTCCGAGCAGCACGTGAAGGCGTCATAAGACAAGCAGCAGGCTCGCCACAGGCGGCGACTTCAACCACCTCTCCTTCTCTCGGCTCTCACGCGACACACAAACTTCCACATTAGACAAAAGTTGAGCCTCCGCGCCGTGCACAATTGATCTCGATACATTTGTATGCCGTTTACGAAGGCTGCCTTTAAACTCCAACATGACAAGTTAACCCGAGATGATTGCCTCGAAACAAGGTTAGAAAGACAGCTATAGCAACAGTTGTTTTGGAATATCACACACAGTCAAGTTAGCTCGAGTCATTTTGAAACCCCGGTTTTGCCTGTTACTTCGTGTTACAAATCCTTGGCGACGTGGACTTTTTCGATTTAAAAAAAAATATATACGTATATAAAAGATTGCAAGCAGTAGAACGACTGTTACTCACTGAGCTGGAATTATAACGATTCTCCGTGAGCAGAATTTCAAACATTGGGCGCCTACTCCCTGCAGAGATAAAGGTGAGCCGTGTTCATGTAAATAAGAGCATTGACAAAGAAAAATACGTTTCTATACTTCTCTTTTACCTAGAATGGCTCAAGCTACATGCGTTTGACAGTGACTCAGTCTTTGCTTATTAAATATGCGCGCTGAACGTCCTGTTTGTTGCATGACTGAGATGTGGATTTTTTGCCCCGCTGTTTAATAATGCCAGCCACTGGTGAGTGAGGTAAAATGAAAAGTTGCAAGTGTTTGTTTGGTATGGCACCCATTGTTCGTATGGCTCCAGGTGCTGAATGGCCTCTGTAGTAGCGGTGAAAACTGAGAAACGAACTGCAGCTGACTCACAGGATGCAGATTCAAATGGGAAGAAGCCTAGGTAAGCACATGACATGGCTGAAAAAACACAAATAGGTCAACAGTTTCTCATGGCAAAGCACACCTGCTCGCAATGCCCTGAGCATCTAACAGTTCCTGGCCGAGAACAATTCATATGCTGGAACCTTCTCCCTTCAACGTTAGTAGTTTGGATTTGGACTGTAATGTTTGTGACACCAGTCCTGGACCTGAAATATATTATGTCTCAGAATTCTCAGTTTTGTGACACTGCAACAAAATAACAAAACAATATTAAAGATTTCAGTAATTTTAGTAGGCCCATGTAGAATTTATCACAAAATAATGTTATAGCCTAATACCCCCCCAAAAAACAAAAAAAACCATCAAATAAAAACAATGCAGCCCAGTGAACTCGTGCAGTGCAAATATTGCCCATAAATTTCTGAGGTTCTGGCTTCAAATATTGTCTCAGGGCCTCCTGTGTGGAGTCAGCTTGTTTTCCCTGTACTTGTAGGGAGTGCGACTTGCATCTAATTTCTCTCATTAGTCAAAAAAAGCCAATGTTAGAGTACCCTGTCCATTTGGAAAGCTATGTCAACAGGTAAAATGTTAAAGTTTATATGTAATGCCACAAGATTCTACGATTTGAATTGTAGTATACAATTTGTAACTAGTTCTTGCTGACACAGCGAATATATTCAGATGCGTGATTCTGGAAAGCCCTGTTTTATTGTATGCATAATATCTGTGTGCCCAAAAGGAAGCTGCTGCCCAGCCTTAAGACAAAGCATGCCCCGGAGCTTGTCTTGGTCATCGGCACCGGGATAAGCTCCGCCGTGGCTCCTCAGGTCCCAGCTCTCCGCTCCTGGAAAGGTCTCATACAAGCCTTGCTGGATGCCGCCAATGACTTTGACTTGCTAGAAGAAGAGGAGAGCCGACGTTTCCAAAAGCACATGCAGGAAGATAAAAATTTGGTGCACGTGGCTCATGACCTAATTCAGAAACTTTCCCCGGTAAGGCGCCATTTTAATCATTTCTCTTTGCTTGTCCTTTCCAAACTGCTGTCGTAACTTCCAGATAACTATTACTTTCTTGTTTCATGCACTGTGTGATATTAATTGTGAAAATCCAGACAGCCAATAATGCAAATGTTCAAATAGATACAAACAATATGCAAACCACAGAGGAAGTACTAGTTTGTACTTCAACTAAAATAAAAACTTCAAACCATCATCACGGTTGATGTTTGCTGAGTGTTTCAAAATTGTACTTGTATTGTAGTAATGTATTTTTTTTCTGTGGTACCAGTCACGGAAAGGTCGAAAAACTGCAGTGCATTTAATCCATAGAGCCATAAATGGAACTTAATGTGACATAAAGGGTCTGGCTGCCCTCTACCTTTTGTACTTGTTTGTTTGTACTTGGCAAATAGTTCAACTTTATCTTGGTATGGTTTTATCATACAGTGCTTAACTTCAAATGCTAACATTGTCTGTGGAGTTTTTAAAGGCGTAAAGAAGTTGACCTCCATTCAAACTACTGTAATGTATCTCTAATCTGGTGGCAAACATTCAGAGGGAGATTACACCTTGAGTTTCTACACATTCAACAGTTGACAGCGATGCATTCTGTTTTTTTATTATTGATGTTGCTTTAGTTCCATGTTTAAATGGCATAAGTTGCCTTCTTATTCAAGTTCTCTTCTCATTCAACAACAACAAAATCACACAAAAGTCAAAGAAAAGTGAAACTCATTTGTGGAGAGAGAACATTTTTGCTTGATTTAACCCATGATGTATTTATTGATTGGACTTGCCACATTTTTGTGTGTCTTGTGAACAGTAGTTTTTGACCATTTCCAAATTTTATAACCTTGAGGCCCTTTGAATTTTAAAGTTTGACGTAATTCTCCTTGAAATCAGTAGCCACCATTTGTGCATGGAATTGGTACTGGATATAATGGCATGATCACATTTATAAAATATCAAGTTGACATCACATGGAAAGACGATTCGATCAAGGTCAGTCGAAAGTAGTTAACCCACTATTAACTTTGTTATGCTTTGAGGAACTTGTTTTACTTACTTCCCACTTCAAACGTTTAGTGATAACTACCGACATAAAAGCATGCATTGCCTTGGCAACAACAATAAAACGGTTTTGCTTGGAATTACCTTTTAAATTCTGATGTGTTATTCATGTTGACAGCAACAAATGACACACACACACAAGATTCCTTAATTAATTCCAATAAAAAAGAGACAAAAGCGACACACCCATATTACTTTTTGGACCAGTCTGCGCTTGAGGAATTGCCGGCAGATGGGGGGGCCCTGATAGCATTTGCCTCCTGTGTTAGTCATGTCTCATTGCACTTTTGACACTGATAAAACTCACTTTGCGTCAGCCCCTCAGCCTGCTGTCCCAAAGAGAGCAAACAACACTTCATGGCTTTAACAGCCATGATCTTTTCACCGCCCTCTCCCTGCGGTGCAGACCGGTTGCTGTTGGAAAAACATAAAAATAATTCAAACTCGTAACTTTGCATTTAATTAAAGCATCAGTCAAACACCCAGCATGGTCGTATTTGCAAAAGAAGGCTTCTAAAATTAATTCCAGTGTTATTTCCATCTAAAGGCTGACAATTGTTTGCGATTACATTTGACATTACATTTCAACATCCACATAAAACAAGGTTTCAGGTTCATTTTTTTTTTTTATAACATTTATAATCTAAACAGTTTGGGGGAAAAATGGCCTTGGACATTGAGCTGTCATTATGCGTAATTTGGTATTTTTCAACATTACGAAAAAAGATTTGGAGTGATGCTTTTGTAAGAGAGAGAAGATAACTTAACAGAATTTACCATGGAGTAAATTGACCCCGTTTTGCAGAAACACTCGTGTTTCGTGTCTGGTTTGTCCAGGATGGACCAATCACAACCACAAAGTTATGAGGAGTAAGAGTTTTTATCATCTTGGTCTGTAATACAATCCCACTTCAAACATAAAGCATAAAGTAAACATATGTGGTGACGATAATAGCTGATGATGGTTGTTTTGTTACGTCTTAGTTGCATTCTCCAGAAAATGATTTCAATAAGGAACAATAGTCTCATTTCTGCAAACATTTGTCCTCCCTCCTCCCGCCTAGCTCCCCTGGTACTTTTTGGGATTTAGAAGATTATTTTATTGGTGCACATATAAATGCATTATAATTCATTATAAACTGACCTAATTTTTGCCAGTCTGTGCGAACAGCAATTGTTTTGACAACAGTATGTGGATGGAACTTTTTCAAAAATGTACTCTACCTCTCTCTCGGACTGTTATCATGATGCCAATTTGGATTTTTGAAAGAACTCTGTAAGAATGCTAATATCCTGAAAAATCCACTAACGCGGTAGTTTGACCTACTTCTACATGGGATTTACATACTCTGCAGTTTCAGGTCCTGGAAAAATAAAGGCTCAAGGACAAACATTGTACTTAAGGAAGAAGTCAACTTTTTTTTTACACTATTTTCTATGGCCCTCCACTTGTCAAATAATTCTATCATAATGTATCATCCTTACAATCTCTTTAAACCTCCTCAAAATTAGAAGCAGCTCTAATTTTGACCGCATAGAGCTAAGGGTGTGTCTTTTGTAACATCATTGGAATTCCTCAACTCTAAGACCAAGATATCGTCTCTACGTTTTGACAAAACTCAGCACTGACTACAAAGCAAGTCCTAGTGAAACCGGTTAATTCTCTGTTGGTTTAAGAACTGGACTTGTTTACTTGCACTTTATTTGGTGTTTGCTCAATTCCTCTGATGGCCTTAGGACATGGTGATGGACTTGGCTGCCATAGACACTAGATGTGTATAATGGCTTTCTTCCTGTGGAAAGGAATCAAGCTGTTTAGCCCATTAGTTCGGTAATCATGGCAAGTCCATCTCCCAGAGTTGAGCGTCTCCCTGTGCCCGAATCACCTTGGTCGCTACAGCAATGCACTAAGGCTCACTATTTTTAGCTTTTAATTCAGATTTACAACCCTCCATCTTTTATGCGCTGTTTACAGGCTGCAAAAAAAGGGCCCTTGAAATATTTTTGCTGTAATGGCTCCAACTTGTGTAGACAAATGCATTGCAAATGTATTTTAAGGCACTTGATGCGATCTTGATTTAGGTCACATGATGAGATAAGTAACACCTTGAACTCAAGTTTAATCCAATTAGTTTCCTACTTGGTATTAAGATGTATGGGTGGTCATGTTTTTGGGAGCGCTCCATTCTTCATTGTCATGTAAGATTAAAATGAAATAAATTATTAATGGAAAGTAAAACTTGTATCCATCCATCTGGTTGGATTTCTTCCATTTGTACGTATTGGTGTTATGTTAATCATAATTAAGTAACTTTTTCTTTTTAAACATGCTTGTAAACATTGTGTCATGGTTTGGTTTCAGAGAACAGGCAATGTGCGGTCCACATTCTTCAAGGACTGCCTGTATGAAGTGTTTGATGATTTGGAGTGTAAGATGGAGCATGCTGGGAAACATCTTCTGCGCTCCGTGCTGCAGTTGATGGAGAGTGGCTCGCTGGTCCTCACCACCAACTTCGACAACCTGTTGGAGATCTACGCGGCCCACCAGGGCACCAAGCTGGAGTCTTTGGATCTGACTGACGAGAAAAAGGTAAATGTTCCTGTTTGCTTATACTGAGGTATTGATTGAACGGCCTAGCCGACGGTAGTTAAAGCCAGTCAGCAATTTGAAAAAAACAAAACGAGCAAAGGTCACTGGAGCATGAACGTGAGCAGACATGATTAGTCGGCCTGACTCAGACAGTTGAGGAAATAACAACCTAGAAATACCAAAGCGATGTGATTTCTTAATTTGGAAATTACAAATCTACAGTAGTTCAACATGGGTTTATCTTTTCCTTTCAGTTACTGTTACAGCCTTCGAGTAAAGTTCCTCATGGGTCAATATTGGCGCAGCATATAATGATCACACCTGAAACAGCCTTCTGTTTGGAACAGTTGGGCGTTGATTGAATCTAGTTTTACATTATTGGGATCTATTTGCTCTCGGGTTAAAACTGAGCCTAAAGCAAAAGCATACTTTTGCGCAATTAAATTGTGCTATCTTTTTTATTTTTTTATATTAGTGCTCCCCCCAGGTATTTAAAATAATGATCTCATAATCATAAAATACAAACAAAGAACTGTTCTGATGGAGGCATACCATTGTGCCTCTCAGTTGTGGTATTTATGTCATGTCTCCATCAGGGCCGTAATATCCTCTTACTGTTACACCCTCCCTTACCCAGTCAGAACAGGATGGTGTGCAGTGGGCTGTTATAACGTGTGTGTTCTTCTCCGTGTGTATTTGTGTGTAGGTTTTAGAGTGGGCTCAGGAAAAGCGGAGGTTAAGTGTTCTACACATCCATGGTGTTTACACTAACCCGTGTGGTATTGTGCTGCACCCCGCCGGCTACCAGAATGTGCTGAGGAACACTGAGGTTATGGTGAGTGTGAGGATACCCTATTTTATACGATGATTTTGGCCATCACAGACATTTGATTCCGTGGAGAGCAATTGATTCCATGGCTTAAACCTTGATTTTCCGGGAGCATGTGAAGTACGAATATTTGAAGGAAATGATTTGCAGAATCAAAACAGTGAAACATTGTGATTATAAAATAATCAACATCAATATTCTCTTTGTCCTTGGGTAGAGTTATGTAAAATGATAATCATCATAATAAGACAAATAATAATACATTTTATGTGCGTTTCTTATACAGTGCAAAATATTTCACCAAACTATGGGTTTGAGGTAAAAACTAATATTAAAGGAAAGATTAGACTAGATAAGATTTGTCCACGTGACCTAGATATTGTAAACATAAATAGTAGTAATTCAAAAATGCAGACTGTACAAAAGAAAGCAAAGCGTCGCCTCATTTGCACAAAATATTATTTCCTCCCGCATCGCTCATCTGTCAATACAAGGTGATAAAAAGACCAGCCTCGACACGCTGGAGCATATTGCTTTTTACGCATGCGAGTGACATCGCGGAGGCATTCTGTTTACTTTCGACGCCATATCTGTTTTAGTAATGTAAATGGGAACAAAATAAGATCACATTTGACTATAAACCTCAAATGGGCAGTGTGAACGTAGCCTAGCTCACTACAACATCTTACTGCCGGGATGTAAATGTAATTTTCTGCACCTCGCCCAAATTTCTGCGTACTGCTCTGATTTTGAAAATAAAGACATTTCTAAGTGACCCCAAACTTTTGAACGGTAGTGTGTGTGCTATGTGCAAAATGACTAATAGTAACACATAGCCTATATTCCCACCAGCGTGAGATTCAGAAGCTGTACGAGACCAAATCGTTTGTTTTCCTGGGCTGCGGTCGTACCGTCGATGACACGACCTTCCAGGCGTTGTTCTTGGAGGCGGTCAAACACAAGTCTGACCTGGAGCACTTCATGCTTGTGCGGCGCGAAGATGTGGGGGAGTTCAAGAAGCTACGCGACAACATGTTGGACAAGGGCATCAAGGTCATTTCCTACGGGGACGAGTACTCGGACCTGCCCGAGTACCTAGAGCGGCTGGCCAACGAGATCTGCTTTCGAGAGGTTTCAACAAATGACTGGGGTAAGGTACAGACCGTACAGTGTTCATATCTGGTTTGATGGATAGGAATTAGCAAACTTTTACGTGATATCACATTTGGTTTATGGCAAAGGCATACCGTATTTTCCGCACTATAAGGCGCACCTAAAAACCTCCAATTTTCTCAAAACCCTTATAATCCGGTGCACCTTATATATGGACCCATATGGATTCGTGGACGAAGACTAATTTATTAAAGTAAGCTTTACGTCTTTATTTTGTGTGTTGTGTGATATTAACGTTTGAGCAACGTTGAGTTATTGATATATTGTTATTGTTATTTTCACTATTTCGAGTGTTACTATATTGTGATTGCATTAACGTTTGACCAAGGTTGAGTTATCTGGTGTGCCTTATATATGGACAAACTTTTAAAATGGGCCATTCATTGAAGGTGCGTTTTATAATCCGGTGCGCCTTATAGTGCGGAAAATACGGTACCTATACTACTGCATGTGTATCCCCTATCAATTCAACAGATGTTCTGCCAAGTGTTTTTACTATCCAGGCTAAATTTAGGTAATTACTAATAAGCACAAAAATCTGAGCTGTCAGTTAAGCATGATGTGTAAACCCAGACTAAAATCTTCAGTTTCCAGCCATGGCGCTTCTTATTTTCACAATCATGCAAAGTGAAACCAAAGTGAATCTCCTGTTGCATTGTGGTCCAGTCCATAATTTAAAAGCTTTTTGAACCCTCCCCAATGCTTTTACGCTACATAAACCTTTCTTATTCCCTTAATAACCATTCCCACACTGATCTGTACGTGTTGTACCTTTACAGAAAATAAACACGTGATATTTTCCCATGTCCCAGCTCCTTCTGCACCGGTCAGTGCGTGTGGCCGGCTGCCGCCTCCTGTGCTTGAACTCAGTCCGCAGTGACGCACATTGCTCAGCGTGTATTTAAACGTTCTCCCATCACTTGTAAACCCGCAAAGTAGCGCATTCGCGAAAGATGAAGCACAAAGGGGCGAGGGATCACTGTAAATAAACAAATTAATACAATTGGTCATACGACTCAAGTTTGGAAAACGCCTGGCAGACACACAGTTTTTGCGAAGTAATATTGTCTTAGAGTACTGATTTTGTTTTGGGGGAATTTTCTTGTACAATCAAGCATCTGCATGGTGAAATGAATTTGCATTGATTGAGGAATTGTATGGCTCACTTTGCTAACTTTTGCACATGGTGTCATGTCTGATGGTGTGACTTTTGTATTTCTCTACAAACAAATTAAGGACTGGTGATTCCACTGTACTTTTTAGTTTTTGATTGATGACTTCACTGATGTGCCGACATGTATTTACTGTACAATATTTCTATCTGTATTTCCAGGGTTTTAAAATGGGGGGTGGGTGCAGCGGAACGGCTTTAACACTCAAATACCTCCTTCACGGTTAGGACTGATTGCTTCTTCTCGCTGACATCAAGCTGCGGCCACATACTAGATTTCCACTGCAGCAAACAAGAGACTGATCTCTCCCTATGTGAGGGTGAGAAAGCCAAAACTCTTTTTGCTCCTTCAAGGTCAAAAGAACTGCTGATGTTCTCATACTTTCAGAAAGCTGGCTTCATCAACAACTTTACTGAAAATCTTTGATTTTTGTTTTTTTTGTCTGTGCCACAGACCATTACCATTGATGTTTTGCATTTTCTTCCAACAAAGGATCAGTCTACTGCAAGTATAGTAGCTGATTGCCTTAACATTGTGGCTGGCCTATGTATGTCATTTTCTTTACATTGTTATTTAAAAGGGAAGTTGCATTGAAGTTTGGGACACACCAGAAGATGTATATGTACATATATGCATCACATTGGCTGGTGTGGGAAGGGAGTCTTACTTGCTCTATATGCGCAAACATGCACACGTGACGAGGTCCATACATTTAGCAGAATTGGCATCTGCCACACGTACCACACAAGAACAGGGTAATGTTTTCCATTTACACTGTACTGCATACAGACTGGTATACGTTTTTGTACGTCAGACAATTCCAATAACTGTTCCTTTTATTTGCAAGGTGTTGAAACTCCTGCAAGTAGAAACTTGCCACTCCTGTGCAGACTTGTTCTTTGTAAGTCTTTTGTATTTGAAACTACTCACGTGTGTTTGTGACATAGTATTTATAAGTGCTATTTTCAAAATAAAGCTTTTGGTATCCCATTTATGGTGTTGTTCATTCGGATAACAAAAAAAAAAAAAAAAAACTATCAACAAAGGAAGTTCCAAAATGCATGCCACGTACAGCAGCTTTATTTAGAAATGTTTACATTCTCATAAATTAGCTCAAATAATCTTAAATTCCCTAATATTGCATAACTGCAAGTTAAAGGGAGGGGTTGAGTTGAGTTCCTCCTGAATCAATTAAGAAACTCATAGGGATAACATAAATAACCATTCTTGGAAAATCGAGTCAGAGCAATTATTCAATTATAAAAGTATTTCTGGGTCTCCACTGATTCATTTTATTAATTAGCCTGGAAGGAAACACTGTTTAGTTATTAAAGCAGAGTTTGGGAACCTCTTTCCTGTCGAGAACCATAGATTCATTGCGAAAATAAATATCCAGCAATCCAAGTAATGTTATGCATTTGTGGGTTAAATGATTTGGGGCTCCTAGTAAAAGTTAGTAAGCGCTTGTATTGTTTTTTTAAACTGCAGGGTGGGCCAGGTCAAATCTGTTAGGGTGTATAGCTCACTTAAGACAATGTAGAAGTGTACATTTCATTCCAATTCATGACTGTTAACGGTCCCATCTTTTCCTCTTGGGTCGGATTAAGTTCCATGTGTCCTTGATGTAAGAGGGAACCATGACAACTAGGCACTATGGTCACTCGACGTTGCACAGGCAGCTGCTGTCAACGTGACCTTATTTAGGTAGGGAAGAAAAGACAAAATGTTGTTTAACTAGTTCTTATTGTGTAAACAGGTCCATTAGTTGGGATCAATTCAAAACTCAAGTGGATAATGAGGTACTTGTCAATTTGGCCCAAATCCTTACATGTCAAAGAAAATGGGAGGCTTCTCTGGTTGTGTGTTTTTTTCAAATGCACTGCCGTCCTTTCACACCGCCCTCAAGGTGGGACAATGGTGTCAAGAGCAGAAAATGAGACATGATAGAGAGAACGGCACAACAGGACGGCAAATGCAGGCTTATAGTAGGGGCTTGAGCATTTCTTGGCAGCATGACGAGATGATAGCTGGCTTCCACGCGATGTCCAACAACAAAGATAAAAGCCTGCGGCCTTCTTTAAGCCTTCATCAGAGCGCTGACCACAGCGCGGGCATTCAGACTGCGCAGGTCGTTGTACGTCTGCCCGGTGCCCACAAACACTATTGGCTGGCCCGTGATGTAGGTCATAGAGATTGCTGCGCCAACCTGTGAGGGAGAAAGGAAACTGCGTTAAATGTTACGATTCAAGCCAAACACGTGAAACGCATTTGAACACACCTTGTCGTCAATGGTGTCAAACTTGGTGAGCACGATGCCGTCGATGAGGCGAGGTTTGTCAGACATAGAGTGGTCAGCCAGAGCCTGGTTAAACTTGACCTAGTGAGCCAAAAAAAGAAGTTCATATGTACAAGTGACACCCTAATGCCCAACAAGATGAGGATTGAGGACAGTTGATAAGGGGAACACTGCCCTCTGTTGGACCTTAAATTAAACAGTATTTGACAGAAGGTTATCTGACGTTTCAAGGCTACAGTGGTCTAAGTTTAGGATCTTTGAAAAGAAATTCAGAATTTTCTTTTCTGAATACATAAGTTTTGTACTCATTTCCCTTCTAAGTATGAATTCATCTGCGAGGTAGGGTGGGCTTACCAATTGATCAACTGCCTCGTTGCCCACCAAAGCCTCCCCGACAAACAGCACGAGGTCAGGCATGTTGACGGCGATGAGTTTAGCCAGGGCTGTCATGAGGGGCGCATTGTCCTGCATACGCCCCGCGGTGTCCACCAGCACCACGTCGAAAGCCTGGTTACGAGCTAGAAAACAAAAGTAGCATAGATATTAGATTTATGACTTTCATTACAAGTTTGGTTAACAACCTATTACATGTTTTTTCAGGTGTGTTTGGCGGGGGTGAGCGGTTACTATGTTGAGTCATCTTATGTCAAAGTTTAAAATACAAACATAATCTTACCATAAGCAATAGCCTCCATTGCAATTCCAGCAGCATCCTTGCCGTAGCCCTTCTCATAGAGCTGGACCATCGTTCGCCCTTTGTGTTTCTCCGGAGGGTGCAGAGAATTCAGGCGGCGCTGGTGGGTTCGCAGCTGCTCCACCGCTCCGGCACGGAACGTGTCGCAGGCTGCGATCAGCACGGTGAAACCGTTCTCAATGAGCCAGAATGAGATCTGGACCAAGAAGAGGATGGCAGTAAGTACCGTGATCATGGACCAAGGTGACCTTTATATGCAACATGATCTATTCCCATCTGCCGTTTACATGCGGCCAGTGTTCATTTCAATTTCAATCAACCTGTGCACTGAAAACTCACCTTTGCCAGGTTGGTGGACTTTCCAACCCCATTGACGCCACAGAAGGTAATGACGAAAGGTCTCCTCTGACTTTGCGCCTCCATGACGTCTCGCAGAATATCCACCCTTCGCTTGGGCTGCAGAATCTGCACCAGCGAATCTTGCAGGGCCTGCTTTACCGTTGAGGCAACAGCTACATAAACAGAAGACTTGTATCAATTCAATATGGTAATTTACTGTGATATTTGACTACATAACTTGTAAAAATGGAATGTTTACTTACTGGTGAAGGTGCCCATGACCTTGCCTTCTAATTTTTTGGCTACAGAGTCACAAAGCTGTGAGGCGATTTCAGCTGCTACATTCTTTGCTGTGAAGGAGGAAGCCACGATGATGATCAATCAGTGATCCATGAGTTGGACGCGAGGAGGCGAAATGCGGCACTGTCCTACCAATGAGGTGCTCCCTCATCTTCTCTAAAACAGGCTCCATGTCATCCAGGTTCAGACTCTTGGAGCCCACCAGGCCCTTCAGCATGCCAAACATGCCTCCAAAGCCACCACTCTTCTTGGCACTGACAAGATTCCACAACATTTTCCATACAAACGTTTGTGCTCACACACACACAATGCTAAATGCTAAGCAGTCATACCTTGTCTTGAGTGCTGTATTGACAACAACTCTTTCCTCTTCTTCCTCCTCTTCCTCCTCCTCCTCGCCATCGTCACTGGAATCACATTCCACAGATGGCAAATCTCCAACCATGGAGGTTGGCTGCATCCCCTGAAACATTTAGGCGTTATTACACAGTGTCCATTGATCGAGTAAACATCTTCCAAAGGAAGAGTTGATACATACAGGATCAATAGGTGCATCCTGGTGTTGGTCACACCCACTAGGGAAACCCTCTCCGTTTCTGTCACTGTAGTCCAGGTCCTTGGTACTGTTGCCACCCATGTCCCAAACACGCCTCTGTTTCTCCTTGGGCTTCTGAGGCTTTGGAGACTTACTAGCAGGAAGACAACACACTGCATTAACATTCAAAATGCAACACTTCAGTTCACGACTTGCTGGACAAACAGAAAAGGTTGGGTCAACATAAAGCATGAACGTTCAGTAGTGTTTTTTTTTTTACCAGATGGATACAGGGTTGGATAGAGTTAGTGTAAACAGACTGATTGTCTTTGATTTTTGAAATTATCTTCAGAACAGGCGATATCTCACCTGACTTTTTCAACAGGTCCCACTGCACGCTTGCGAAAGAACTCCTCTCGCTTCTTCTGCATGATCTCTTCAGGACTAAGGCCGTGATTGCCGTTCTCAACCAGTTTTGCGGCAGATGTGCCTTTTCCTTGATCTGCTTTGACAAGGTCTACCACAGAAATTGGGAAAGATTGGGCAATTAGATCTTTGACATAATAATAATGATTACGTTGATGATAATGGTTCTTCCAACAACACTTACCTTCCTTTTTAGTGTTCTTGCTCTTCTTGCTACCCTGTTCCTTTTCTTTGTCCCCACCCTTGGTTTCTATCATTGACTTCACAGTTTTTTGGGATTTTTCAGACTCCTTAAAGGAGCGCATTGGTGCTGGGCTCCGAGCTTTGCTGCTCTGTTCTGCCTCTCTGGTAGAAAATAGACATTATATACACGTTATATTATAGACAAGATATCATTATTTCCAATCAAACACAGGTCGAATGGTCACAGACAGCATTTTACCGATAAAAAAGGTTGGTGGAGACCACCCTACTTCAACAAATTTGAACTACATCAGACACTCAAGGAACCTTTTTTTAAGTTACATAGTGGGTGGAAACACAAGGTGGCTCTAAAATGATTTTTTGTGGAATATGGTTACAGCTTTCAGGTGATTGTGACTCATGAATGAGCCCAACTTATTTCTTTAGTGGTTGATAAAATATATTGAATGTTTACACGATTCACAATGAAATATCAATTACACTTTTTTTTTTTTTTTTTGACCACAGCAATGTCTCAAGTTTTCCAGCCTGTGCGAGTAATTACCGAAGAAGCATTTGGAAGTCATCCCCAAACTCAAAGCTGTGGTTAAGAAGCTTCATCGCACCCTTTTGCTCCAGTTCATTCTTATAAAGATCCCTGAAATGCAGCTGGATGTCATCTATGAACTTGTCCACATAGGTCAGCGTCAGGATCTTTTGAAAACCCACCTGAACAGTGAGCACAAGGGAAGATGGTGCAGGTGAGTGTTCAAACTCACATTATTTCTAATTAGCAGTGATGTTCATTAACTTACCACAAAAATTAACTCAAACTCATTGTCCAGTTTATATTTAAGATTCAGGGATTCGTGAGTGAACGAGTTATTTCCACTCCGCTCCTAGAAAGTAACACGAAGGACATATGTCAACAAGAACTCGAAAAAAAAATTCCCACACTACACATCGTCCGCAGACTTCCTTAAAAAAAAAAAAAATCACGACAATGTACAGAAACTATTTTGATCATCTTTTAGTTCACAGGGTTGACGGCAGTACTGGTGTGACAGATTCGATATACGATAGTACAAGTCCATTACTACGACGTGAGCAGCTACCTGTTAGCATTAGCCATTCGCACCGTTGTCAAGCCCACTGTTATGGGACGAGGACCGTCCGTTCACCGAGACTCACCTGCAGGATCACGGAGCGGATCAGGGCGTTGACGGGCCCGGTGAAGGACTCGGTGACACCGGTTCCCTGAAAGCACCACAGCACTATCCCCCCTTTGCTGAAGATGGTGAAAAAGTCAAGCATCTTGACACCACGTAACCTGGATTAGCGAGGGTAAAACGGGTTAGAAAGGTCCGAATCGAAGGCCTACTAAACAAAAACAGGACAAAAAAAAACATTATCGGGGGAATTCCTTCCCTGCGGGAACTCACCAAAATACTTAAATAGAAAGTAACCCCCCCACGCGTTGGAACCACCACTGGTGCAAAACAGTTTTAAGACACGTCAGATTCAGAACCAGGAAATGACGTATATTGTGGTGTCTTGCGCATGCGCATGATCGAAATCTATGACGCGTTTACGTTTAATGTACGTCGCTTGACAATGTTAAGTAATAAATGTATGACGCGTTTACGTTTAAGTACGTTGCTTGACGATGTTAAGTAATAACATTTGGATGGATGGATGGATGGATGGATGGATGGATGGATGGATGGATGGATGGATGGATGGATGGATGGATGGATGGATGGATGGATGGATGGATGGATATCAGTTTTGACAATTTGAAATTTGCAGTTGTTTCCCTTACTGTTTACAGAGAGGGTTGGGAAGTGCGTGATTTGAATTACAGCTGGTGTACTGTATTTTTTTAGAAGTGCTTTTTTTCCTAGGTCGCAATGCCATTTACCTTCATGTGATGTGTTGCAATTACCCAAAGCGGCCAAAAGAGGACGGTGTTGCTTACTGTTCCTCGGACCTCCTCATTGGAAGGCAGGGGTGTCCAAACTTTTTACAAGGAGGGCCAGATTTGATAAAGTGAAGGGGCCCGGGGGCCAATACTTTTTTCAGACATTTTTTAACTACAGAAATTTCATGCAAATACATACTGTTATGAAACAAATTTCATTGTCCCAATTGTCTTTATTTTTTAAATGACAAAATAACCAAATATAAGCCACTCAGGCAGATGTGAACAACATTAAAAGCACAAATTCTGCCTTTCATTCATATCTGAAGAGTCAGATAACATTGAACAAACTGTATGAAATAATTTAATTTACAAGAGTTTAAAAATATTTTTGCCTCATGAACATTTTAAACAGGAGTTATAAGTAATGCAAAGTTGTCTGTTATTATTAAAACTTAAAACAAGTGAATTTTGCTCTTGTCATTTACAATATTTTTCAGAAAGTAATAGTTTGTGTCACGTCTACAGGTTCATAGCTTCAACAGTATTAACATGGCCACTTCGTAATATTTACTTTTGATTTACTTTTGACTCACAGCCCCATGTGATGAATCGCTGTTGTGATGCCAGTTCAGCTTGGAGCTGCTTCACTTTATCAGTGCGGTCACTCCCTGTTAGCTTGTCGTATGTGTTAAGCATGTTTAGTCTGATGGTGTCTCTTTAGGTTGAAATCCTTAAACAAGGCAACAGTCTCTTTACGAATTAGACGGACACAATTGCCTTGATTTTCAGTGAAGAAGTATTGTAATTCCCATTTTTCTTGAAAGCGACGGCCCTCAATGTCAACTTTCCTCGTGTTCTTTGCAGTCGCCATGGCAGAAATGAGCGGAGAGGGCTGGTGCTGCCACCTTTTGATAATAGGAGGAATTACAGTTTCAAGTTTCATGATTTTTTTTTTTTTTAATTCAGTTTGACAGTGCAGGTGGGCCATGAATAATACATTATAAGACCGAAGCTGTGGGCCGTATGAAATATGACCGGGGGCCGGACTTTGGACATGCCTGTTGTAAGGAGTACCGTACATTGATGCAAGTACAGTATACAGTACAAATTCTTCAGGAGCTCCATAAATGAATAATCTATTTTTGCACCACAACTAAAACTGTCCTAAGTAATCATAACTGTATTATATATACATTATATAATTTATATTACATTCACATTATATTATTATTCTTCAAACTTACTTCTAAGGGCTCGCACTGCCTACAGAGCAGTTATAGTTAGACTTCACTTTGATGGTTAATGCAGTTATTGCAATTTCGTTGTTTTATCACAGTAGATTGATTTATTTACATTTCAAAAACCAGAAGCCATTCATTTACAAATGTGATTGCACTTTAGTTTACATATTTAAATGTTCAGATATTAAGATGTGGTAGACAGTTTTTGCATGATTTGAATGAGCCAAAATAACTTGCTTTTTCTCTTGAATATATTGTTATAATTTGTTTCAGATGTACTGTAATTATTTTCGGTAGAAAAAATTAAATTTGGTGTTCAAAAAAAAATATTTTTTCAAACTTGAGTCTTGAAAAAGAAGGGATTGTCCTATAATCAGGATCGTCTTATATTCGGGCCAATACGGTAATCAGGGATTTGAAAGAAACAAAAGAACAATCAGATGTCTTCTAACAAAAATATGGGTGAGGCGAAAAAAAGTGAAAATGCTTACCCAATATAGAGCAGGGGTGGTTCCAGTCTTCGGGACTTATTATCTGCTCAATTGAGTCAAGTGTTTTACAGCAATGAGACATAAAATATCCAGGAATTTGACCTTAGAGGGCTGGAATTGCCTATCCATGCCGCGTCCCCTCATGGGCCCGCCCCACAATTTGAAAAGCATACGTAGACATTAAGTGCTTGATTCAATTCACAGCCCCCGCCACTGCATGAAAAAATACATTTCTCTTGGCAGAAAATTGTTGGCTCAATCAAACATTGGCAATCTCAAGCATTTCAAATTTCAGCCACACAACTTAGCATAATGTGTATTCTTTAGTACAACTGGAGCATAACTGGAGCCGACTGGTTCGTAACACGGGCTCTTTCTCGGTAAGAACTTGGTTGGATCCCAGGTGCGAGAATCTATCTAAACGTGCTTTCATTGTGCAATTAACCCTTTATTTATTTCTTCTTCTTTTTTTTTTAACCTCGTGTAGTGTACCTATTGAAGTTTCCATGAGGTGTACCTACACATATTGTCATATAAAGCAGTTAACCAAATGTCTGATTTTTATGTTTTAATTGGCGAATATAAAAACAAGGAATAAAACACCAAACAAGTTTTAACATAAATGTTTATTAAAATAAAATAATAATAATAATAATCATGAATGAATCTTTATTTCGAACATGATTTAAAGAATAAAAACAATAAAAAACAAACAACAAAAAACAAACAACAAACAATATAGATCACTGTTTGAAAAAGTAAGTAATAATAATATATAAATATTATTGTCAAAGTCAAAAAAGTCAAAGTCAGCTTTATTGTCAATTTCTCCACATCCCAAAGACACACAAAGAAACCGAAATTTCGACAAGACATGGCTCACAACAGACAAACAAGTAAACAAGTATAACAACAGCGTGCTGAATAAATAATTAATAAATAACACAATAAATAAATAAATAAATAAGAGGAGCAAAAAAGGAGCAAGTGCGCGTACAGCAGACATTCCAGAAAATAGCGCAACAGTGCCGCACGCTACGCAGAAGGGGGTAGCGAGTTCAGGGTCCTAACAGCCTTGTGAAAGAAGCTGTTGGCGAGTCTGGCGGTGCGGGAGCGCAGGCTCCTGTACCTCTTCCCAGAGGGCAGAAGGTCAAACAAACAGTGAGCCGGGTGACTCACATCTCTCGCAATCGTGGTTGCCTTTATTATTATATTATATTATTGTTATAATATAAGTAAATTTAAAACCAGCAATCTAATGTTAAATTGCAGTAGATATAACTACTATAAGTGTTATAAAATAATAAAGATTACCCAAAGAGAAGCGCATGCAATAAAGCTAACCGTTGGCTTGGAGAAAACGTTCATAAAATAAGTGGTGTTTCAGTGAGTGGTTCGTTCTTTCTTTCCTTGGCAAATCGTAAATCTACATTCTGGCTTACATAGTCCACTGACTGATCCGTTGATGCACGGGAAGGCAGTTCACCCATGTTCTTCTTCGTTTTGTTTTACGGCGAGGTGGCACCAGCTTAAATGCGCATTACTGACAACAACTACTGGTTGAAGTCATATGAACTGAAAAAAAAAGTGATTCGTTCACTCTCATTCACTCACGAGCCAACACTACTTTAGGAGCGTCTTTGTATTTTAGGATGGCTTTACCTCTCCCCCTTGCTTTCTTTGGAGGCATGATTAGGGGTTAATACAATCCTCAAAGTAACGAAAATACAATAACGAATGGAGTCAGTCGGCATCCGGTCCGCGCGGTCGGGTTTTCTCGGGTCCTTTCGGCTCATCTCGCGAGGTTCGACCTCCGAAATTTGTTCGACAACCGAAGCAAAAGAAATCTCGAATTTTTCGTTCGAATTCCGATTTGTTCGAGAACCAGGACGTTCGAAAACCGAGGTTTGACTGTATTTGTTTTTATAGGAGATGGCATCTGTCAGCAGAAGTGGTCAGTCCTTTTATACTCATATTGCATCAGTATTTTATTTCTCCTGTTCCCTATGAATGACACATTCAGGACACAAAACACAATTCATCATCACTTTCTATGCCAAGGTATATATCGAGGCTAACCACAAGCCATGGTTAATGTCCGTATATTTTATATCACTAACAATCAAAACAGATGGAAATGAATATGCATGATAATGGCCTTCATTAAGATGAGAAAGACTGACAAGGATTCTGCCAGGTTTCTGGCTTACTATTGAATCTGAAGACAGCCATCAAATGCAATATTATGTGGTCATCATTCCAGTGCTCTTTGAAAGAGGAGAGAATGAGTCTGTGTATAGGCTTGCAATCTGCTCTTTTCCAGTATACAGTATACTCTCAGACCACCAACAGTCAGATAAAAAGCTCTCAGCTGTTCGTAACTACGGTGGTCCTGCCTGTGTGCGGCCAGACTGACCAGAACATTTGCGTTTGCGGTGAACGAATACATTCAGCTTGCCATACAACTGCAAAGCATCAGTTGTGCTAATTAAAGGAGAACAAGGAGATCTAAACATCTTGTCAAGGTTCTTATCATAAATCACAGATATAGCCCAAACAGTGCATTGAGAAGTCTGCAATTAAAATTAAGCACAGAAAGGTCAAATGGGTTGTTTGTTATTTCCTGTTGTAGCAGCACTATTTGATACCAGCGTGTCTCTTCCATCTACCCATCATCTCTACTGCTTATACTAACTCGGGTCATGGGTGTGCTGAAACCTATCCCAGCTGGCTTTGGTTGAAAACACCGGATGCCAGCCAATCGTAGGGTAATTTAGACAAACAATCATTCACACTCACAACTAAGGATGATTGAGTCCTCAACAAATCTAACATGCATATTTTAAATGTACGAGGAAACCCAATAAAACCCTTGCAAACATAGGCAGAACATGCAAACCCCACAAATGAAGGTCAGAGCCTACAGACAAATCCTCAGCCTCAGAACCACCATATAACATGCCACCATATAACATGTAATATTGACATTGGACAAAAGAGCTCAGGCCAATATGCACTACATTTGCTATCCACAAAAATTATATAAAAAAAATTCAGTCTGATTAAGACTCCATCATCCATTTCTTTACCAGCAGTACATGGTCAACAATGTCAATTGAAGTGCCAGCGGTGTAGTGGCAATTGGTAAATTTGGGACAAATCCCGAACGGCCAATTCATTCCAGGCCAATAAGGCCCAACGACTTATCATTTTTTTAAGTAGGCCCACTTTCCTATGTAATTTCCAACAAACACAGCCTTTTTTAAACAAAACAATTACAGGCTACTTAAAGACTTGACTTAAAGGGTAGCTTGCATGTACAAGCGCACTGGCTGTGTGCACGCAAAAGGGATGTAGCGTACACAGCTGGCAAAAAAGTCAGTTTGCAGGCTGCAACATGTGTTTATGCTTCAGTGGACTGTTACTTGCTGTTGTGCAACAACCAGAACAGCAGAGTGAAACCCTGTGCGTGTTTTGATGAAATCTGATTGGCGCTTTGCTTTCCAGTGGTGGTGGGAGTTCTCAGATGCTGTTGAGGCAGAATCCAGCAGCACGACATTTCAGCATTGTGGCAAAATGGCAAAATGGCAAAATATTAGCTCCAGCAGGCCACGATGAAAGCCATTATTTAGAAATTGAGAACAGCGGTGACCATTTTCAGCAGTGTTGAGCTTACAGAAATTACCCCAAAAGCATTGCAATGACTCATTTGGGAAGCTACAATGGAACCCAAGACAACGTCTAAACAACTGCTGACTACCCTCGCCTCATTTAAGGGCTGTGTTCGTGACTCAACAACTGAGGAAAACACTGGGGCAAAATGAATAAATTTATCACTGTATTTTACTAGAAAAAGAACGTCAAGTGACAGTCAAACATGGTACTAGTAGTGTGATGGTCTGAGGTTGGTTTGCTACATCAGGAACTGGATGACCATGAATTTTGCTCTTCACCAGAAAATCCTGAGGAAGAATGTTTGCCCATCAGTTTGTAACCTCAAGCTGAAGAGCATTTGGGTTCTTCATTGCGACAACATTCAAAAATACATAAGCTTCTGAATGCCTTTAAAAAACAAAGTGAAGCTTCTTGAGTAGTCGATTCAAAATCAAGGCTTGAATCTAATTGCAATGCTGTAACATTCATCCTCCTTTTTTGTTGGATGGAGAGCTGCACGGTCCTTCTTGTCTGGGGCCCCCACAGAGTTATAAACACCCTGCTCAAGAGTGCTGCGAGGAAATCCCTCACAGCAGTGCTTCTGTATGGAAATAACATACAGACATTGTAACATTCTTATGGCCCCCATTTGCAAACAACAACAACAACATGTGGACTTTTGAGCAGAATTTGGGAGCCTCAAACTCTTAAAGTCAGAATTGTACGAGGTAGATGTGGAAATGACTACCATGATAGTGTGCTTAATTCAGACACTCAAAGATAAAAGTGACAATAATAACCATAGGCCGGGAATTCCAGAGTCAACTGCTGGCACTCATGACCAGATTTGGATTTGTGCATGAAAAAAACGATAAAACATCAATGCAGCGGTGTGCGCCATTGGGCCGTCGATGCGCGTGTCCCCTTCTTTTGCGCATGCGCGGTGGCGCTGTTGGGAAGGTGCCTCTGGAGGAGTGGAAGGAAAGGGGATGCGCTTGGAGCGCGAGCCGCTATGTGTCTGCCGCGGACTGCACACCAATCTGGCCAGCTGTTATTTCCCCGGTGGTCCGCTTGTCGGCTCGTCTTTTACGCGGCGCAACGTGATGCTTGCCGTACTTGGCCGATGCTTGCGGAGCCGCGTCTTTCCCACGGTGGGAATAATGTCGCCCATAGCGGCGGTGTAAATCTGAAAACTGGGTTCAATTTCTTCTCTTCGGATTAAATCTGCATATTGGTGTCGGTCACATCGGTGAGTAAAGCTGTTTGAATCCACGGGGGGAAAAAAATCACTGGAGAAGTATTCGGCAATCTGACCTGTCGCCTTGCGTGTTTTAATTTAAAGAGTCAAATATTTTATTTGGCAGCTATTGCACACGCTGTTATTATGTTAATCACAAATTTACTAATCACTGGCATTGATTTGCATTGGCTCTGACAGTCAAACATGAACTCTGTGCATGGATAATGTTTGAATCGCTGCACGCAAACAAATCGCACCTCTCTTTGCACGTGAGCTGCAAACATTATGGATTTGGATTTTGCTGGGTGCAGATGACTGACTTCAATGTAGCTGTTGTGTCCTGATAAATTGAACACGTCATTGAATATCTCCTCTTGAGGGAATTGTGTAACGTATAAGTTTAGATGACGTATTTAGTTTATTTCCATTCAGGGTGGTGCCCTAATGCAGTATCCCAGAAAGTTAGAAAAGTGCACTTGTCTTTAAAATTGACTGCAAATTTAATTGGGTAGCACAAATACAGTAGTGCATTTTTATCTCAACTAGAAAAAGTAAAAAAGACACCAGAAATAAAATGTTGTTGATCAATTATGAATCGATAAAAAATATTCCTCTGAGACAGACAATTTATGATTGTCGTCTATTGAATAAATAATGTGTGAACCAACTTGTAGTCTTGTAAGTAAGGATATCTTTATGTTGCATTCACGTGATCCGAACTCTGAACAGTTGATCATTTTATCTACATTTTATGAGCTTGAATATACTCAATTTTCCATATAGTCTGGGTGGAGGACAACAGGAAAGTTGCAAAATCCATCCCAAATGAAGAAATTCTTGTGTAACTGACCGCACTGTATTAGATTAAATATAGTTCTATTCCCTCCGTTTTGGGCACTGTAACACCCAATGAAGAAAAGAGGGATGTTTGTTCTAAAATGGCCTGCAGAGACTCACTTCGTTCACATGGTTATAACTCCCATGAGAAAATGCATTTAGGAAGCAAAAGGATTTGATTAAAGGCTTTTTTGAGACTGTGTCCTCACACTAAGTGTAGTTAAACTGCTACATCCCGATTTAGCTCGTCTGACTGGATTAAAAAAAAGGATTATGTTTGTGTTCAAGGTTATTCTCTATTGTGATTTTTTCTTTTTTTTTTTTTTTTTTTGCCCCGGGCGAAAATTCAAGCAACGTCCGAAATGGGTTTGTCATTTGTACGTCATCCATGGCTCACAGAGCTTGTTAAGCATGCAAAGGTATTCGTGTCCTTCACATATGGGTTCTTGTTCCTTTGAAATCATTAATGTCAAACACGAGTCATTCTGATTCATGGAATTAATCAGTTGTGCATTCAAGCAGTGTTTCGTAATGCTTCAATATTGTGAAAAAAATCAAGCCATTGTCTCTGCTCTCAAATGCTGTTGGCATGTCCTCAAATGTGTTGAAACCACGCTCAAACAAAGGAAATAGAGCTGCTGCGTGTCTTGTAGAGGTTTCCTCCGGCCACTAAAGGGCACTGCGCTATTGTTTATTGTCATCTTGTTGCGTCACCCTTTTCAGTATTTTTGTTTTGGGTCTGCTTTATGTGGAGCTCGTATGGCATTGCCAACTTTACCCCTTTAAGTGGTCCCATTTTATTTATTATTAGTTGTGTGTTGCTAGTGTTCCCTGCACATTAAGTTTATTATGGTCGTAGCTGAGACTTAGTATGTTTGCAGAGCTCTTTAATCTCTGTCAATAAACGTTATATTAATAAAAGGTATGAGTCCCCAAAGAAATATCTCTTTCCTGACAATCCTCTTTGTGTATATTGTCTAACAAATGATGATTAAACATTAAAACACTTGCGGCTTATAGTCCGGTGCGATTTACATATGAACAAAACGAGATTTTCCCCTAATTTTAGCTGGTGCGGTTTATAATCAGGTGCGGTTTAAAGTCCAGAAATTACGGTAATTCTCAAGTCTTTTCAAATTTGCAGTAATCACCTTCAAACTTGTATCATCTGAGTATCAGAATCAATAGGGACAATGTAAATGCAAAAATGCAAAGTGCAGTCATTGCGCTCACAAAATACGATAGAGCCAAGGTGCAAAGTGCACATGTTTGAAGTACAGTTGTCTGAGTGGTGCCGCAGTTTTCTCAGAATAACTTCTTAACAGGGAATCTGGTTGGAAGGAAGTTTACCCACCCTTCCAAAGAAAAAAAAGGCTAAAACTTTTTTTCCCATGAAATCCTTAGGGCAGAGTCACTTGGTGGGAAGTTCCTGAATCATTCTTAATCATTCCAGTGTGTGACTATCATCATTGAAGGGGAAGTGCTTTGATGGGAAGGGTAGATCTGATGCCACTGGGTCCCACTAGCCTCACCTCATGCTCAGTAATGTTGAAGTTCTTTGAAAACTGATCCGTGTAGCTGATTGATTGATTGAACATTTATTGATCCCTGGGGGTGGGGAAATTCAGGCCCCAGCAGTATTCATACCACAGAGCGGGTACACAAAAGACACACAGATGGCATGAGCGCAACTCAATAGGCTCTCATGAGGCTGCCACACAACGGTGCCGCAAAGAAAGTCAGTAAGTGCAGATGGTCTCCATGGGGCTAGCACGGCGGAGGTCATTGGTTCTGACGAGGACGAGGGAGCGGAGTTCCCACAGGGGTCACGGCTGCGAGGCCAAGGCGAGAGACCCGGTCAGCACCGGCCGGATAAGCCGGAAGCCGCTTAAAAAAATAAACTCTTTGAATGCCAATTGCCACTCACTACGTGTAGTATACCCCAACCTCTAAGACCTACTTTACTCCAGTACTTCCCGACTAACTGTTCTTTGTTTTTACTGTACTAGAGCAAGAGCACGAGAAACCGATCAGTTGTTTACCCAGAGTGGACAGTCACTGGAAATGACCGAGAGAAAAGGTAAACAAAATTGTTGGTCAGTTAATGCCGTCACCGGTGAGCAAATTTTACTCCATTAGTATGAATAATATTGATTAAAATAAGAAGGCATTTACACTCTTTTGAAAGACTTTCCACACTCTTTTGCATTAAAGATGATAATATTTACAATTGAGCCAAGAATGTCTTTATTGTGTTTCTTTGAAAGATTTTATCACAAAATTATTTAGAGGATCATTTTTTAGTTCAGACAATATTGGACCTGAGAGACAGCCTGTTCTTTTTTTCTTTACCTCTCTATATTAATTTGTCCTAAAAGTTTGATGGGGTACTTAAGTTCAAATTCTTTGACTCCAGTCTCATCCAAGCGTCTTTTCTATAGATGTAAAAAAAAGAAAGGTTCCTCCCTCAAACTGGTCCCATATTGTTGCATAGTTGAGCTTCAGGAAGGGCTTACAATAGGTGTTTAATGTGATTGTCTTTCATGTCAGTTGAATCTGAAGTCAATCTTGTTGTGATAACACAGGTCCTTTTGTTCTCGAAAACATTCTTCAGAAAGAGACACCCACATTCTAATACAGTGGTTCTTAACCTGGGTTCGATCGAACCCTAGGGGATCGGTGAGTCGGTCTCAGGGGTTCGACAGAGCCCCCACTGAGGAGGTCCGAACAAACCTGTTTTATCGTGTAGCTTCTGATTTGCCATTATGTAATTTGTTGCGAGTTCATGCATTGTGTTGGTTTTGTTCTTTGAACAAGGTGATGTTCATGCACAGCTCATTTTGTGCATTAGTAAAAAACATCCATGTCTTGAATTTAAAAAAAAATAATTGTTCAGTGAAAGCGCATATGAAACTAGTGTTGGAGGCAACAAGGTTAACAACCACTGTCCTAATATGTGACTGAACAGTAAGATAACACCTGCTGCTGCACATTTACTACTATAAGTCAGGTGTCAAAGGGCAAGTCATATAGTTTGCAATAAATCCACAGTCTCTGGTGGTGTAAAATGTGCATGTTCTTCTTTCCTATCCAACTTTGGCTCTTCTTGATTTACTAGCAGTGTTATGTTGCTGCAATGTTGTTGTTGATTGGCTGTGTAGGACAAATTGGAAGCATTCTGAGTGGTTCGTTGTATTACATCATTCTGTCGTATAGGCCTGATGTTTTACAGTGCATAAACTCGGGTTACTCTGTGACAAGTTGTCAGTGTGTCAAGCTGTCTTCCAGGTAGAATGTCTATTTTTTTTCTGCGTCCAGCCCCGCTTTCAGTTTATAATTGATAGTCTTCTACTTTTCAACCTTCATGTCATGTCTGCTTCTGGGTCCATTTTCTGCTCCATACGTGACTCGTTACTTGTTTTGGTTTAGGAAGATGTATTTTCATATATGAAGACTTTTGCTTTTCAATTTCTGTTATGCCGGCTTCTGGGTTCACAAACTGCTCCTCACGTGACAGTACTGCAAAGGGAGGTGCTGACATAGAAGTGTCTATTGGTGCACTCAACCACATCGTGCAATGAGCAGATGTGACAGGGCAAAGGGGAAAGTGAAGATGTCCCTGACAAGTAAGCTCTTTTCCTCTATGTGTGTGTCTGTAGCTTGAACATGGACTTGATGTAATACTGTGTGGTGTAACATGAAATCGTAGATTTTTACTTTTCATTACTTTATCGAACAATGTGCAGATAATGGCAGCAATCCGTACCCCACATATGTAACAGTAACTGTGTATCAGAGATATTGCAAGAAGACATTTGGGACAATTGTCTGCTTCCAGCTTTGTGGGAATAGTTTTAGGGAAGGTACGTTTTTTTTCCAAATTGAGGTTTATAGAGTCACGGCTGGAGGAGTTCAATGTGGATGAACTTGTCTTACAAAGCCCATCAAACACCTTTGGGATGAGTCAGAAAAGGTTTCAAATTCTTTGACTTCTGGAGGAATGGACAGAATACTTCACCACACAACACAAAACATATATTTCAAACAAGTATTTCCCTTATCCTTGTTTTGTGTGAATTAAAGTAAAACCATTGCTTATAAATAAAACGATGATCAAGGTTTTTGCCTTTTTTCACACACCAATAGCTGATTCATAATTATTTTTGTTAGCGATGGACAGATTAACCGATTATTGGAATAAGTGTTAGTGTAGCGCTAGAAATATAAACCAGTATTGGAACTTTTTTGACACCTCATATTTTCTTGCGAGTGTATTGGCTATTTGTCCCAATATTTTGCTCACACTGTACTCAAAGTAAGGTGTGTTCCCCCCCTAATAACGATCGTTTGAAGTGGAAACGTTTTGCAGTGGTGGGGTTTCACCTTTACTGATCTTCTCGCGTGTCACTTCAGTTTGGCTGTCAGCACGTGGTGGCAAGGCAGGATGTTTGGCAGCGTTGGCGCCTCACACATCACTTCCTGAAACTCTAACCTTCATGCCTCTGTAGTTTTTGCCACAAGGGTGAAGGGTAAAGCGAATATCATGTAGATGTCTTGGGCTGGGATAAAAGATGCTGCACTAACAATATTAGTGCAACAAAATTTATGATTGAGATTCAATATACATTTACATTTACAAATATCCACTGCTAACTGTATAACATAAACATAAAAAAAAAAAAAAAACCTCTTGAATATAGCATTTTAAGACACCGAGTCTTTGGCTAAAGAATAAAATATGTAGCCTTCAAAATACATTATTGTGATTGCTTGAGCTTTTTTTTGACTGTTGTGCCTGCCTTGTTAGTTGAGTGCAAAAGAGACTGCCCTGCTGGCTCGAGATAACAATTATCACATGCAACTCCTGTGGTCTGCAGCATCTTTTTGGCAGTGATGAAAATGAGAATTCCAGTACAGTCCAACCACCAAAGTCATGCTGGTGGTTCTAACTTTAACTTCTATTTTCCCTTGATTTAAAGCGAATATTTATGTTTCAAGCTTGCAGTATTACCATCGTAAAACTGTATAGGCAGCTTTTATATTTTCGGTACTCCCTACCGCCATGCAAGTGTCTAAGAAAAATAAAACCACTCACCTCTTGAAGCTCTATACCAGGCATGTCCAAAGTCCGGCCCGCGGGCCAAATCCGGCCCCCGGTCATATTTCATACGGCCCACAGCTTCGGTCTTATAATGTATTATTCATGGCCCGCCAGCACTGTCAAACTAAATTAAAAAAAAGAAATCATGAAACTTGAAACTGTAATTCCTCCTATTACCAAAAAGTGGCAGCACCAGCCCTCTCCACTCATTTCTGCCATGGCGACTCCAAAGAAAACGAGGAAAGTTGACATTGAGGGCCGTCGCTTTCAAGAGAAATGGGAATTACAATACTTCTTCACTGAAAATCAAGGCAAATGTGTTTGTTTAATTCGTAAAGAGACTGTTGCCTTGTTTAAGGATTTAAACCTAAAGAGACACCATCAGACCTAACATGCTGACACATAGTACGTCAAGCTAACAGGGAGTGACCGCGCTGATAAAGTGAAGCAGCGCCAAGCTGAACTGGCATCACAACAGCGATTCATCACGTGGGGCTGTGAGTTAAAAGTAAATCAAAAGTAAAAATTACTTAATATTAAATATTACGAAGTGGCCATGTTAATACTGTTGAAGTTATGAACCTGTAGACGTGACACAAACTATTACTTTCTGAAAAATATTGTAAATGACAAGAGCAAAATTCACTTGTTTTAAGTTTTAATAATAACAGACAACTTTGCATTACTTATAACTCCTGTTTAAAATGTTCATGAGGCAAAAATAATTTTAAACTCTTGTAAATTAAATTATTTCATACAGTTTGTTCAATGTTATCTGACTCTTCAGATATGAATGAAAGGCAGAATTTGTGCTTTTAAAGTTGTTCACATCTGCCTGAGTGGCTTATATTTGGTTATTTTGTCATTTAAAAAATAAAGACAATTGGGACAATGAAATTTGTTTCCTAACAGTATGTATTTGCATGAAATTTCTGTAGTTAAAAAATGCCCCTTCACTTGATCAAATCTGGCCCTCCTTGCAAAAAGTTTGGACACCCCTGCTCTATACTGTGCTAGTGGTGAGAATTAATGAATGTTGTCTTGTGTATAATAACTGTATTTCTATTAGGATACATTTGTTAAAATTCACATGTGATTAATTATATTGGTCATACTAAAGAGATTGATGTCATTAGTTTTTATATAACTACCATTATACTTTTTATATTTGTTTTATTGCAATTAATTGTATTGCTCATACTAAAGAGTCATTAGTTTTTATATAACTACCATTATACTTTTTATATTTGTTTTATTGCAATCAATCCATTCACCCATTTTCTGCGATGCTTGTTCTCATTAGGGTCGCAGGTAAACTTGAGTCTGAAACAAACTTAAATATATTCATTGTATTAAAAAAAAAAACTTTGGAGGAATTACAAAAAAGTGGGTTGACTTTATTTAAGGTTTCAATTTGATCAAATAACTTGATGTTTTGCTGTGTGTGCAATTGTGCTTTATAATATATATTATATTGCGAATATTGATGTAATTCTTTTTTTTTTCTTGACTCCAGCATGGTGCCTTAGGCTTCTACCAGTTCTCTTCTTCTTCATGTCCTTTCTCACATACTACTACTGTTCCTATGCCATACATCAGAGGTAAAGACACCTACACACATGAGCACGTGCACGCACACACAACACGCACGCGCGCACACGCGCACACACACACACACACACACACGCACGCACGCACATGCACACGCACACGCACACGCGCACGCGCGCACACACACACACACGTTTGCCATTGCTCTGGTATTAAGGTCACATACCTCCAAAAATGCCCACTCTGCTTTAAAACTTAAAAGTAAGGACTACAAAGTGCTGAGCCCCCAAGAGTAAAGTAGTCCAAGCCATGCACTGATCCTAGCTGCTGGTCAATCAGACCCTCATAGAAACCTACTTTTGCACATTTTGAGGCTTCTGGACTCAGTTTTTGTCTGGAGCAAAAGTTTTTTTTCCTTTTTTTTTTTTTTTGTATTCAGCAACAGTTTTCCGTTTCATGCCAGTGGTGGTGATTGTCTGTGCGTCTGTCTTTTCACAGCTTTACCGGCACCAGCAAGTCTGTCAACATTAGCAAGTCTCTGTGTGGTGGCTGGCTGATGCAGAAAAAGTGGCAGAGCCTCAACTTTAAGTGCGTCACGGCATGTCTGCTTTGTTTTTACGGGGTCTATATCTTATGTCTATAACATTATCAGGGCGAGACAACTCTATTATTTGAACATATAAAGGTTCCTGGTTCCTTGGCTGTGTTGGATAACATCGTTCCACCCATCATATTCAGCTTCAACTTCCTAAGATGGTTAATATTTTACCTTTGATTGACTTGACAAATGCCATATCTCAACTTTGTGATACGCAATTAAACTCAGTTCAGCTCAGCTAACAAAGAGCAGCAGTTTGGCAAATAGTGAACATTTCATCAACAAAGAGGTTTCAAACTGTTTAATGATACACCCAGTTGAAGTTTACTGTCAAACTAAGAAAACTCTCTCCTTGTTTTTAAAACAGCCAAATTACATTGCCTTAGGAACAAGAACACTAACATCCATCATACAATGGAAAATACCATTGACATGCTAACTGCATTGACGGCTTTAAGCAACCGATATTTAAATGGCAAAATAGACAGACAATTATTTTACATATTACATTATTTTATAATCATTACTCTAAAGCATATATTCTTTATCCTCTACAAAAATTAATAATTTTATTGAAACTTAGTGTGTATTAATCATAGAAATCTATTCTTTAGGATTGTGTTATACAGTTCTGCCTGCTAGTGGCCAAGGTGGGCACACCAGGAGGAGCAGCACACTGAATAAAATTGCAGCATTAAATCATAATGCACAAGAAACTGCTTAAGGCTTTTAATTCCAGATTAATTATGCTAATATACTATGTTTAGAATAGTACAATATTAAAAAGCACTCTCTTATCAATTTTTCCATAAAATATGCATTTTTAGGGGGCGGGGTGGGCTGGAACAGATTAAAGGTATTTCCATTTATTTTAAGGGGGAAAGATTTGAAATAGAAGTGTTTTGAGTGTGGTCACGGAATGAATTAAACTTGTATCTCAAAGCACCACTACGCATGAATGTTTTGCGATACTTCTCTTTTGTTGGATGTCATTATACTGAACAGATGTAGCTCCTGAAGTGAAGTGTCTGCAGAGTGTTTATTACTGATCCCTTTCCAAATATTGTTATAGTTTCCATCTGTGGTCTATCACAAAACTTATCAAGACCAGTTTATTTATTTCCCCTCAGCTCTTAATTCTCCACTTCTACATGTTGACCTTTTTAAACCCTAATCTGTATGAGGAAAAACATTGAATACACAAAATTCACTTTTTTTTTTATGCTTGCGATTCACATCAGCCATTACAGTCCCTGGGTGGTCTTCCAGGTAATTGCAGTGATCTTTTGTATAATTAAACCCCTCCCCTAAAGTATATCTCCATGTCCTATGGCGAGCTCGCTGACATATGATGCTAGTAACTGTTTATCAAGATAGTAGGTCATAAACAGTTTGAATCCAAAGCCGACGAACACAAAAACATTTGATGCATTTGTCTTGCCTCAGAAGCTCTGTGAACGTCGTTTTCTTTTCCCTTTCCTCTGCCAAAGCGTGCCAAGAGAGTATTTTAATGAGGGTCATAGCAATTCAAATTGTCTGTCTGCTCTGCTGATAAGGAGTGTGTTTCACCTTTCTAATCTATACCCGTAGCACATTGGCAAGTTAATGAGTTACCCAAGCCAAGCACAAGGAGTTCTCTACATCACTTGGATGTCTTTACTGGCTGTATAGTTTACATTGTCTATTGTGTGCTTTTTCATCACTGAACAACCACAAAAATGACTTTGCTGCCACTTCTTTTTTTAAAATCTGTAATTAGATTCATGTGGTGTTGTGTAATAATTGATGTTTCTCCAACAGCATTAGCAGGCAGACACAGCTCTTTCTAAAACTAGGAGATTTCTTCTGGCGAGAACATCTGTCAACGTTGGCGCTACCTTATGGCATCAAGGGCAGTGGTATGTACAGTATAAGTAGATATTGTGTGCTGTTTTTTTCCTTTTTGTTTTTTGAAATGTAACATTTTTTTTACACTGAATCTCTGTATTTTTGTTTCTTTTATGACTCAAACTGATAAAGAACATTTGTCCTGTTTATAAATTCCAGGGGCCATACAAATGAAAAAATATGATACAACATCAGATTTCTTTTTTTACATCAAATACTGCACTTTGATTTGTTTTTAGAATTACATACCACAAAGGATTAAACTCTCCCGCTGGACCGTACATGGCCCAGGTGCCGTAGTTTCTCCACCCCTCCTTTAATCCTCCTGATGCAGCCTGCTTCTTGATTTATTCGTTTTCTTACAATCTTATGTTTTAAACTGCTCCCTTTTGCCTTTTCCTCCCAGAACTGCAGCTCCTGAAAATTCTCGCAGCAACAGCAAATGATCAGATGCCGGCCAACATAGACAAGTAAATGTGACACGGCTAAGTGCCTTGGTTTTAGTTTTGTATTAGATTTCATCCAGAAAGATGAACAATGTCTCTTGCCTTTCTTTTCTTCCAGCCTTGAATGCAGAACCTGTGTTGTCATAGGCAACGGTTTTGCCATTAAAAACACATCCCTCGGAGGCATCATTAACAAATATGATGTGGTCATCCGGTAAGAATAAATGAATTGTATTTATTGTGGTGATATGCTTCGCATTGGAAAGCTACGTACGTTAAAGATACATATGTAGGGGGTGCTCACCGTGTAAGGCGCCCTATTCAAGAGCATCACCCAAAGTTGGGATGTTTAAAAAGAAAAAAACTCCTATTAAATAAATCCAGAAATAGCAAATGGATTTTTGTATAAAAATATTTTGTAATGTTCAGCATTAAGACTTCAATTTTATGTTTTTATTTAATCTCTACTGTCAGAAAACCTTGGGAAAATTTAAAGTGAGGTTTGTCTAAGGGAGAAAAGATAACGTTTTGTCATGCCAGGCACGAAAGCACAAATCTGACTTTACAGCTTGGAGCAGACACATGCATGCACACACTGAGTTGCTCTAAGCCTCTTTCAAACAGCCAAGCTGTTGGCCTGGTTACAATGCATTTTTCTCCCCAACATCAACGTGTCCGGGATCTCCTCCCAAACCTCTCCCTCTGAAGCTAATCAGTCCTGGGACATGTAGGTTATTGATGGTCTGAATTCAATGCATGCCTGGGAGCAAACGTCATTGGACTTGTGTCATTGAAACACAACTTGAACTTTTATTAAGCCTACTGAGGCTTGTGCGCAACCAAAAATAGTCAAGGGGTTTCATAATACTATTGGAATTTTTATCTTACTGAAGAACAAAGTGAATACTTATCTAACGATGGTCAGCCTGATGCTATTAGTAGGACACAGAAAGAAGCAGGATTGGGCAGTTTGGAATTCGAGAATCTTCTATATGAAGGCGCCAAATATAATTTCACTCTTTGCGTCAACTTTTCTGGGTCGTCTATTAGAGAGGAGGTTCTAATAGTAGCAAGCTGACAAAAGTTCCCAAAAATGAGTTTGTCATAATGTTAACTTTTGTGAGAGTGGCCACCTTGTCATTTAGAAAATTTCACAAGGATGGCGACAATTTTCCACATTTCTACTAATATGTTTTAGATGAAAATAAGTAGTGTGGGGAAACGTACATACGTATACTGCATTTAATAATCCATGTATTGACTGTA
This sequence comes from Syngnathus scovelli, assembly GCF_024217435.2. Taxonomy (NCBI): domain Eukaryota; kingdom Metazoa; phylum Chordata; class Actinopteri; order Syngnathiformes; family Syngnathidae; genus Syngnathus; species Syngnathus scovelli. Next base: position 9,220,953 of record NC_090853.1, read on the forward strand.
GTTTAAATTCACAGCCATTATTTTCTAATGTATTTGATTGTGTTCCTTGAATGTATCCACATTAGAAGGTGAAAACTGATGAAGTTACCCAATTGCATGACTTTGGATTTTTTTCATTTTCAATGCACATAATGACAGAAAAAAATATTGGAGTTATGTCACGCAAATCTTATTGAGTAAATTCCATGGCTGTCCACCATTTGAATGAATATAGTCAATATGAAAGAAATTGGAGGAATGTCCTGCTGACAGTACAAATAGCGTTGACCACAGAACTTTTCTTGGTGACGGGAAGTGTGGGCGGGAAATCAGCATGAACATTTGTGGGATTTTGAAAATGAGAACTTATTATACGTGCAAATCTTCTCTTACAGATTGAATGACTCTCCGGTGAGGGGCTATGAGGACGACGTCGGTAACAAGACCACCATGAGGTTCTTCTACCCTGAGTCTGCCACCTATAATCCAGGCTTGAACAATGAGCCTGGCACATTAATGGTCTTGGTGCCATTTAAACAACAAGATCTACGGTGGCTCAAAGAAATACTCTACAACGAAAAGAGGGTACGATGTGTGAAAAAGCTCGAGCACTCTCACGGTTATGCAATTGCATGCACACATGCACGCACACACATACACACACACGCACACACACGCACACACACACACGCACACACACACACGCACACGCACACACACACACTGCTTTCTCCAACCCTTGCCAGCCAACCATGTCAGGAACAAGTACTGATACGCTATTGACAAAGTGCTTTTTCCGTCACGGGCCTCTGTCATTGTAGTTGCAGCCTGCTTGCCCTAACAGTTGCTGGGCCATTAGCTGCTAATTATGCACATGGCCATGCCTCAAGTCATGAGGGAGTTAGTGGATGGCTTGTATCTCTTGTTTTGTACTGGAAATGACTTATCTTTCTGCTTGTTTATGTCCGCATTCACTCCAGGTCAGGAAAGGCTTTTGGAAACCCCCTCCTCAAATCTGGTTGGGTGATGTTGGTCAAATCCGAGTACTGGACCCGCACTTTTTGCACCAGACAGCAGAGAAGTTGCTACAAATCCCCCTGAACCCCAAGAGTAAACAGGTGAGGCTCGACTTTTCAGTTTTGAAAATCATCAATCTGTAAGGCAGCTAGGCAAAGCAAAACGATGGTAGCAATCAACTGTGACCAGTCGGCAGTCTTAGCCGCAAGTTCTCCTCCTGGGAATCATTGGTGTTGTTTGTTCCCACTTACGTACATCTCCCACTCGAATGTTAACAAGGCTGGCTTGAGCATCCGCTGAGCGGTCAAGGGTACTTGGGTGATAAACCGTCCTCTGAGTTCAAGTGTGACTCAGTCAATAGTCATTTGTGGGGGGATCCAATTACAACAAATTATGAGAAAAATCTTCAGTTTACGATGCAAGATAAACCCTCCTCATTATCAAGATTGCAGCAGTGAATGGCTGAGTAATTTGCTTGTCATAGAAATCCAAAATATGGTTTGCATTTCAACTAAAAGGGACAACATACAACACTCCCAAATGCTGGTTGTTGTTGCTCAGTAATTTGACAGTCCAAGAAATTTAAAAAAAATCACATCGGAAACTTTGAAGCGGTATTCATGGTGACAACAAGAAAACATGACGCAGTTTTTGTTTTTTGCAGTGAGTCATTGATCTGTTTTCACTTGAAAACTTGGACCTCTGCTCTATTTGGCTTATGAGCCTGGACTTTGAAACACTTTCCCTCCAAATGACCTCCTCAATCTCTTCGGCCGTTGTTTGTATGGTGAAGTTTCTTTTGCTTCTGCCTTGTAATCCATTTTTGTCAAAGAATGAGACCTGGTTATCCTTTTGGAAAAAAAATGTATACATTCACTATGTGTTTTTTAGAATTAATCGTCCGATTAATCAATAATCTTTTCTTTTCTCTGAAATATCAACATTGGCCTAAAAAAAGTCATGTCAGTCAGGCCCTAGTCTGAGGATAGTGTATATGAGGCACAAGCACTGGGAAGGCAGTAATCATCAGACTTGGCCCACAGGAGCTCTGCACCATCTGCACAAATTTTATAGAGCATTCCAGAAGGGGAAAATGGTGTTAAGGGGACCAGCACCAATCTGGAGGGATGCAAATTGAGACACAATTTGCGCCTGTAAGCGGTTAACCTTGGAGTGTTGACTCTTTTTAACCTTCAAGGATTACACAAAAAGTACTCAACAAATTAGCGCAAAACTTTGTGGAGTGGTGCGGGGTGTGGGCCGAGGAAGGAAGGGCGGGAGGAAGGAAAGACATTAGGGTCAGATCAGAAGAAGTGGGTGTTTATGAAGCTGTACTGTTTTGCTGCAGATTCAGATTAGTCTTGTTTGAATTGTTTGACATGGGCCTTGTCCCCTTCTGGCAGCATTGGTAAAAAAAAAAAAAAAAAGAAAAAGTGATGTCTTAATAATTAGAACCTCTTTCGATTGCCTTGCATTGCTGCGAGCTTGCTTACAATATGCCCCGCAGTCTATGTCCAGTCTTTGTTTTCTACAACATTGGTCTTGACTAGTTTGTGGTGTAAATTACGATATAAGGTACAACATCTTTAAGCACACCTTCTTTGCTCAATGGCATTTCCCCCTTACCCATCAAGGACATTTACCAGTAGTCAAATGCCCATCCCTAGCACCACCTGACCAAACAAGCTTGCACCACAAGGGAAACCACAGAGTTGAATAAAAACAGACTCAGTGGTGCTAGTATGAAATGATTTATTCTCTCCACATTTCCAGCCTTAAGGTATTAAACTGCATCCATCAGTCATAACTGCTGTTTTTTTTTCTCTTTCCCTGCCAAATAAATGACCACTTTACCGAAAATCCACATTAGTGTGTACTGTCCACCGCTGATCCCTCTTCATCATCTGCATTGCCAGCCCTTGTACAAAGCCACATGATCCTCACAGTGTGTGTTCACACCCCTCTCCCAAAACACAGGCATGTTCAGTGACAGTGTTCAGCCCACTCACCAAGGCTCCTCAGGCCTGTGTCCAAACTACACAAAGCTCTGGCATCGGCCCTATGAGACTCATACACACAGAATGTCAGCTATGTCATAATAATCTGAATGAACACAAAAAAAAAAACATTACTGCTTATTGATACAGTATGTTATAGCATGTTAGTCCATGACATGAGTACAAGAAGATTATCCTTTTAGTTATGTTTAAAAACGGTCACTTCGTCATCTATGAAAATCCAACCGGTTTGCTAAAACTGCTGTCCAGATGACTTTCTTGGCTCAGTTCTTTCTTCCACAGTCTGTGTGGTTGTCTACATATACATTTTGCAAATGTTACAAGCTAAAATACGCATTCCCCTCCTAACTGGGCTTCCATGATATTCTACTTGCTTGCCAAGAACAACAACAAAAAAAGAAGTTCATGACTGCATGGCCAACTTTTTGTTCTGATTACCTTGTTCTGATTAAGCAAACATGATATGGCTTTAGACTTATTGGATTCAATTCATTAGACAGAGGCTAATACATTCATACATTCACAATATACACCAAACTATTAGACATGTTTGTAGACAGTAAAAACCTGTAATTTTGGTTTGAATTAATGTCAAGCCAAAGCTGGAGGATGTCTGAAGAGGGTCATCGTGGGCTCGGATATGCATATTAGCAGTCTAAATGTCGAACCAGATATGATCAAAAAAGAAAAGAGAGGATTTTGCTCTCCAGCCCACGTGGAAGTAATTCTTATTTGTGAGCACAGATAATCATTAAGATGCTGTCCTTTGGGGCCTCTCATAAAAGACTACACAACAAACATGTCTGAACCCATTACTCTTGCGTTAGTTTGATCCCATAGTACCATGAAAGACCACAACTAGTATTTGTAACATGACGCCGTACGTTCTTTGCTTCGGTTGCCTTTTAAAATTTAAGGAGAGATCAATTTCAACTTTTGTCAGCTTGTTGTTCATTTGTCATCAGTATGGATTCATACAAAGGACATTCACCACAAGTTTGTTTTCCATTATAAATACAGCATTTAAAAGCATTTACAAACTAAAGGATTTCAAACATTAGAAAAGCAAAGTAAAGAAATAAAAAGTAGATCATTAAAGTTATTAAAAGAATGTGCAACACTCCTTTAGTAAATGTATTTTCTACATATATAACCAATAAATGAACATACCGTATTTGCCGGTGTACAGGTCGACTCGGTGTATAAGTCGACCCCCTAAAATTCGACGGAAATTTACGATTTTATGATATATCCTTTGTATAAGTCGAGCTCAATTGTTGCATTATATTAAACTTCAAAATTCAATATGCGGAATTTATTGACGAAATGTGTTCAAATTCCGGGAGGCCGTGCGCATGCGGCTGTTTATAAGCACCGCGGAGGAGATCGCGGCCGGCGAGCTCGCGCACGCCGCCCGGCACCAACGGGAGGCCGGAAATAGCTCCAAGCCGAGCGGATCAGCAGTTTATAAGCACCGCGGAGGAGATCGCGGCGCCTCATTCGACTTCCAGCGGCCGGCGAGCTCACGCACCCGCCCGGCACATCCGGGAGGCCGTGCGCACGCGCCAAGTGGCCGAAAATAGCCCCCGCCGAGCGGATCGGCTGTTTATAAGCACCGCGGAGGAGATCGCGGCGCCTCATTCGACTTCCAGCGGCCGGCGAGCTCGCGCACGCCGCCCGGCACCAACGGGAGGCCGGAAATAGCTCCAAGCCGAGCGGATCGGCACTTTATAAGCACCGCGGAGGAGATCGCGGCGCCTCATTCGACTTCCAGCGGGCCGCGCACTCGCGCACGCCGCCCGGTTCAAATTTTCTAAGTGCAACGCACAATGAGATGCATGAGAAACGGCCTTGGTTACCATCACATTTGAAGCGATGAATACGAAGTTAAATTTTATGACTCGGTGTATAAGTCGAGGTCGATTTTTTTCGGTCGATTTTGGATCGAAAAAGGTCGACCAATACACCGGCAAATACGGTAACTGAAACCTTGCTGCAGACATTTTAGACCATTTTATTAAGCTTGAAAAAAATAAAATTGTGCCTTCTATTATATTCCCATTTCAAATGGAAATTACCCATTTCAGGGTGAAACTGTTGCAATCGTAAAATATTTCATATCTGTTCTTACTGGCTCCACTGATATCCTTTATCAAAACTTTGTAGCGTTTTTTAAAAGATGTTATTTGCAATAAAACTGTTGCTAAGGCATCCTCATACTGGTATCTTTGTAGGTGCGGCTGTTGTTCACATTGAAATTAGATTGCATGTTTGCTCTCCTGACATTTATCGTGAATTCATCTTGGGTGATAAGTTGTACTTTTGACATTTCAGCAAAGCAAAAAAAAATTAACGTTTCTGTGGACAAAGTGCACTCACTCACTCACTCACTCACTCACTCACTCACTCACTCACTCACTCACTCACTCACTCACTCACTCACTCACTCACTCACTCACTCACTCACTCACTCACTCACTCACTCACTCACTCACTCACTCACTCACTCATTGTACAAATAGTTTTTTGTGACTAATAGTACAATTAATGTCAAGTGAAATTGGTAAATTTACAAACATACTCCATCCATCCATCCATTTTCTTTACCGCTTTGTCCCCACGGCGGTCGTGGCCGTCATCGGGCAGTAGGCGGGGGACACCCTGAACCGGTTGCCAGCCAATCACAGGGCACACAGAGACGGACAACCATCCGCACTCGCACTCACACCTAAGGGCAATTTGGAGTGCTCACACGGGGAGAACATGCAAACTCCACATAGGGAGGACCGGAGGTGGAATCGAACCCGCACCCTCCTAACTGTGAGGCGGACATGCTAACCATTATTATTATGGGTAATTGTGGAGAAACTGCAGAATGGACATAACCCAAAATTATGGTGTCTGCCCATAATATAAACATAAAGTTTTCCTATTCAGACTCAAGCTTTTATTGAAAACGTTTCCAAATGTAGAAGTATATGCACCACCTTTTTTCTATTGACCTCTATTGCCACCTAGTGGCACAACGCAGTAGTACATAAACAGCATACTGAATGGGATGAGAGGTGATTTTGAACATTCCAGCACAGTACATACATTTCTATTGCATGCACCACCGTTCAAAAGTTTGTGGTCACCCAGACAATTTAGTGTTTTCCATGAAAATTAACATAGTTGCACAAGGGTTTTCAAGGGTTTACCAATCATCCATTAGCTTTCTAACACAGTTAGTAAACACAATGGACCATTAAGACACTGGAGAGATGGTTGCTGTAAATGGGCCTTTGTATACCTATGTAGATATTGCATTAAAAAACAGACGTTTGAAGCTAGAATAGTCATTTACCACATTAACAATGTATGGGGTGTTGTCCTGATTAGTTTAATGTTATCCTCATTGAAAAAAAAATAGTGATTTTATTTTAAAAATAACGACATTTCTACGTGACTCCAAACTTTTGAATGGGAGTGTATGTGTCAATTGAACTGTAGCTGAAGTCAAAATTTCTAAATCAAGTAACACCCTTACTGATTTGAAATCAATCATCTCTATGCCCTTTCTTCAAATGTTATTGCATTTTCTCCAATACCACCACTGGAACATTTTGAATTATATCATTCAAGATGATAGCCAAAGCTAAAAGACTGAATAGTCCAACAAAGGACCGCATTGATTGCCAATGAGCTGTTTTAAGGTGTTTTTAGGGGTATCACACAAAGAACCTGTGTTTTTTCTACATCTTACCCATCATTCATTGAATGCAGTCAAAGTAAGAATCCAATCGATTCTAGAATTATATTAGGCAACAGTTCATTGTGTAAGGACATAGCAAACATCTGTTAGTTTCTCAAACAATATATTAACAATTTGAATGTATTAGATAGCTCGATTGATTTTGATTTCAAACAAACCAATGTGCGTTTCTCCCCCAGAAGCCAGTTCATCCCACGACGGGAATCCTTGCTGTCTTTGTTGCTCTCAACTACTGCGATGTGGTCCACCTAGCTGGTTTTGGGTATCCAAAATCAAGGAACATCAAGCACCCAATTCATTACTACGGCTATGATACTATGAAATCAATGAAGGTAGGTGCTGCTGGTCCTTAAAGTGATACACATAGCACCAGTTTAATCCGATTTCTGTCCCTTTTGTAGAACTCTTACCATGACCTCGGTCTTGAAGCTGAAGCCTTAAAAAGACTGGAGGACTCAGGTGCCATCCTTTATCTGCACCCACATTTATGATACTGTATGATAGGTTGCAAAATCAATCCATGCATCTCAGTTGAAATGACATAGTGATTTTCCAGATGAGGATTATTGTTATTGTATGTTATTATTGTTCAATAGCATCACAAATACACAATCACAAATAATTCACACAGCACTTGGTCTCCTCTCATATTGGAAATATGAAAGGTATTAAAGTTGTTTTCTTTTATTTATTATTATTTTTCTTCAAAAGCAATGCGACTGATACTAATACCACTGGATACTTTGATTGTACATAATGAAATAAATGTTTAAATAAAAAAATGAACCATTTTTTTAGTGGCGTTTGTGTTCAATCAAGATTACTGTTGGCCACTAGATGGCAGTCAGCCTCCTCCGAGTGCTTCCACATCAAAACCTCTATATGCATAAAAGTTGACAAACAATTAAGTAAAATATCCTGCTAGGAGTTAAAAGCATAATTATATTTTAATTTTATTTTTTATCCAATTCTTGTATTAAGATTCATTGGACTCTAGTGTCCCTGATGTAAAAACATTTTGAATTACAGTACTAAACTTATTAGCTCACATGTACCACATGGACATCTGGATGAGCAGAATGACATTACGCTATCAGGGCCTTGAGCAAATGCTACTCACATGTCAAGTCATTAGTGTTGCCATGATTTACCCCTTGGAATTTAAAAACTAGTTTAGTTTATGGTGCATGATAGTTAACTTTGAATGACTGCTAAACTGAGGCTAATGTAAAAGTGGTACCACTAATTTTATTTCTGTTTGGCCGTCGTTTTTGACATTCTAGAGAAGGGGTGTCAAACTCATTTTTTTTGCGGGTCGCATTGTAGTCATAGCTTCTTTCGGAGGGCCATTATGACTGTCAACCCAAATAAATGTATGAGCACCTCATATTATATACAGTAAAAGCTACAAAACAAACTGACAAATAACTCGTTTTCAAATCAGACGAGTAAAAACTGGTCAAATATTTTTAAAAACGATATTAAAAGTGAAGACAATTTGCAATTCTAGTAATGACACACAAATTTGATGCACAATTTGTCTTCGTGGGCCACATAAGATGATGTGGCGGGCCGTATCTGGCCCCTGGGCCTTGAGTTTGACACGTGTTCTAGAGCTTCCTTGATTTACCAAGCATTTCAAACTATTAAAACTTCATAAGATTCACAAAATTCAAATCATGTTGGGAATACAGTTAACATTCTGTCATTTCACTCACATAAAAAGAGTCGTTGGCCAAATTCACACATTCAGAAAATACTGGGAAGTATTCCAATATTCCCACGGTTTTACAATTTTCCTGCAATTAGAATCCCCCTCCCAAACCAAGTCCCTAAAATGTTTTACATTTTCTTTCCAAATTTAAAGAAATCCATAGACTTTCACCATAAAATTCCCAAGAGATAATTAACACACATTTACATATGTTTGCCCCTTGCACATTTTTTGAATAATTCAAACCATTTTAAAGTTCTACATGTAATACATTCAATTAATTCCACAGCATTTCCACTCTTCAAAATCCACATCCCTAATGCTTTCTGAAATGATATTTTGTTATCTCATCAGACTGTGCAGACACGGTAACCTTCTGTAATGTGTTTTACGATCAGATGTTGACTACCATGTATATACACACACATCTTGCCCAGCTTGGGTATTTGCAACACTACAATTAAACATCTCACTTCTAATTCGTTGCCCTGCGTCACTAAACAAATCCCATTTAAAGCTCGTCATGTCACACATGAGAGCCTTTCATTACAAGTGGACGGGTGATTGTCTCACAGTGAAAACAAGTTTTCCCCCTAATTGCCTACCCCACCTCCTCAATGCACGAATACACACCTGCTTAAGGTGTTCCATGTCACGCTTGAAGGCCAACCTTCACTTGCTGACACAACAGGGAAATTACATAATGGTGCCAATGTGCCCACGGCTTCAATGACCTGTCAAAAGCAGGTCAGACGCAGAGGAATTTGTTTGAAGTGCAAACACAGTGCTCTGACTACATACATGCCACACGTGATGATGGCGCTTTGGTGCTTTACTTTAAACATCCGCTACAGTCAGTCCGTGCATATTTTTAGCATGGCTAGGACACGTGGACCTGCAGTACAAGTCTATTAATTCCCATTTTTGGGGCTGACTGGCATGAGAAAATTATTAGGAGGCTTTGAAGTATTTCATGACATGTATTACAATTATAATTACTTTTTAATTAATGAAATATGATAATATGGCACAGTATAAATAACTACTTTAACTTCAATAAAATGTAATCAATACAAGAAGTAGAATTTAAAAGGCAAATAAGTATATACCTTCATTCAATCAATCAATTAACGCATCTGGAAATACGGATACAGTTTTTGTATTGAATTTGAATTTTGTGGCTATGTGTACAGTATTAATATTGTGTCTGGTGAGTGTAACAGACTAAGAATCAAACTGATCTTGTCATCTGCACGACATTATTGTATTATGGGTGTGTCTCGTGTGTGCGTGCGTGTCAAGAGTGGATATTAAGTGTGGGAGAATACACAAGTGGAACAGGATGCAGCCAGGCTACCCGGCGAGAGGGCATCTGGCTTGGCCCAAGGGCCAGGAGAGTTGCCATGAGTCAGATGCCCTGTGAGCTGGCCCTCACCAATGGCTTCTATGTGATGGCTGAGAGAAAAAAAAACAATAATCCACCTTTCACTGTGTTTGGCTTTGTATTCATTACCTAACTCCATTTTCTTCACTCTCAAATGATCTAAATCATCCCGCTTCATTTCTTGTCACTCACTCAATGTAAAAGGTGTTTGTGTTCATAATTTAGTGAGTATGTGTGTGAGCACCACAAAACATGATTAAGCCATATCAGTTTATTTAAAGACTGACGCGCCATTGTTGGAAAACTTGTATTCAATGCTAGATTTTTGCTGGATTGTTTATTTTTGCTCTTTTGTAAACAGTAAATAAATAAAGTCCTAAAATGATCAAAATTCACAGTTACAAAGTAGAAATCAAAATAAGACTTTGGGCCCTATTTTCGAGCCCAGCGCATGTCGACTGCAAGGCGTGATCTAATTGTGCAAATGTTTGGAGTTTACTTAGTTTTTTCTTTTTGTAGATGTGTGCAGTTACAAATGGATGGTTGCGCCATTGTGGGAGTGAACAGAGCCTTGAGTGAACTTGGTTGCCAGCCTATGAAATATCGCTAATTTCGAAAGGTTGCATACAAATTCTGTTTCTTAATCAACATTCAAATTTATCAAGATAATGTGTATAAATGGAATATTCGTTAAATATAATCCTCAAAATTAGAATGTGTAAATGAATGAAATATTTCACTTTGTGTTTGTGGTAAATCTATATAATGCGTGTGCATTGGATTCTCTACATTTTCGCCTGAACTTGAACCAGTGTGATTCAGGCCTGAGGAAAAAAGTAAAAACATGGCGACAAGTGAAAAAAAAACAGCTAATTCCACAAATATGCATGAGTATTTCTTGGCGGCTGAATGTCAGACACAGACATATTCTCAATGTTAGTCATAGCACTGTTTGAGATGATGCAGCAGCATGTTGTCAGGAATAATAAACAGAGCTGTGGCTGCCATGTGCACACGCTATGGAACCAATGCTGACTGCGGGCACCAGTCCATCTGCTTGTGCCCACATCCAGCACACGTGTGTACTGTATTGTTTCTTAAACAACACAAGCAGCCATTGCTTGATATATTTTTGAACCCTCTGACATGGCAAAGCAGCTCACGTGTGTGCACGAACAAAAGACCGAGTGTTAGCACACCGGGTCGGACACCAGGTTTTGCTCCACTGGTGAAAAGTGCCAAAACCTCAGGATCTAAAAAAGATACTGGTATAAAAATGGAACATGTTACTCAGCACCAGAAAATAGAAGCCATCCAATTTAGTGTTTGGTCAGGGTTGTTTAACTGCAACACCCACACTGAATATGAACTAACATTCAGGCCTCAATGTTATTTTATTTTATTTTATCCTTAAAATGCCACGAGAAATGATGCAACTTATTTTTATTTAGTGCTTATATTTTTGTAGCATTTATTGGTTGCAACTGGTGAGGCTTTTTACAAATTTCCACAATTTTGTTTGTTTTTAGAATTGCATGACAAGCTGTATGTTGGGCCAGTTGCTTTCGCTCAGCTGACACCACAGAAGAGTCACAGTGGTTTCAAAGGTGAAAAGTATGATGATCACCTTCCCCCTTGGAAAGGAACATATTGTAACACTGGGAAGGCTCTGTTAATAAATACAATTCAATAGCACAATGCTTTCCAGCAATTCAATAGTGTATTTTATAAACTAAGGGAGATTATCACTATGCAAACACCTTTTGTTTCCCTTTCTCAGGTATCTTCAAACGGTGAGTTCTTTTACTTAATTTAAGTTTTATTTTGTTTTTAGCTTTATGGTTTATGTTGGTGACATTAGTCCAATAGATAATTCCTGAGATATTTGACGTGCTGCGTGAAAGGATCAAGAGCTATGAGACAGCATGATGCAACAGTGCAGTTGTACAACGACAAAAATGTGGCACAGTCCGGGTTTAGCGACAGTGAATTTTGTTGGTTGCATTTTTGTCACTAGATGTCAGTACACCCTATGAACCAAAACAAAATTTGCCTTCTTGTTGTTTATTCCATCTGTTGTTAATTGTGACATTAAAAACTCTCAACCTTCCATCATGCAGCAGAGACAGTCCAAATACCACCTGTTGAAACATCACATTCTTGCTAATCATCAGTTTTGAACTTCCATCCATCCATTTTCTATTGGACTTATATTTGACTTTTGGGGTGAGAGGTGAGCTATGCCTTGGACTGATTGCAAACCAAAGTTGGTAAATAGCCAAACCCAGTTAAGACGAACATACTACATACATTTATTCTATTAAATTGCCTGTTTATTCTTAACAGTCAATTTTCAATCATTTTGTAGGGATTCACTTAGTTGCAATGCTTACAGTAATGTGCAGAAAGGGGACATTTATACGTTCAATCAGATTTCAGCTATGCGCTGCCATGTCAATCTAATTTGACTAAGGACTGCAGAATCAATAGTGTTGGGCTAATAACTTAAATTATATTAGCAATGGTCGAATTCGTTCTCATGACAAAGATTTTTTTTATTGTCTAATTGACTGATCAGATCAAATCATGTTAAGGCTAACTCCGACAAGCAAGACACATTTGTAGCAATTTTCGCACCTTAATAAAAAGTAAAATACTTAATAAAAATGAATCCAAATTATTTTATTTCATTTTAAGAACAGTGATAATGTTACTGTTGCCACTACCAAATTGTCTTCAGGCAGCCAGACTATTGCTCTTCTCTCCACATTTGTCGACACAAATAACTCATTAGCTCATGTTGACTGTAAATAAAATGCTTGGTATTGAGTGATAACAGATGTGGTCAATTTTACTGTTATTGCAATACACAAAACAAAAAATCACACTAAAATATTGTGAACTTGTCCTCGTTGACTCGCGTTCCTTCCCTTACATAACAGTGTACGCTTTTTAATATCTAGTCGAGGATTTTACCGAAGGAAGCTGTAGGATTTTTGTACCTGTCAACCTGCTCTCAGTGTGCAAATACCCTCCCACGTGCTCTCTTCTTCCTCGTCTGCTTGTAACACTGAGCCTTGAATAATGAAAATCCAACAATGGAACCACTTGAGCGTGGTTTCATAATGCTTTCAATTATTTTTTGCAGATATCCGCTTGTGGCCAAAAAAAAAAAAAAAAAATCTCTTGTCAGGTTGATCACGTAGATAGGAGAATTGAATGAACTTTACAGCTTTTAGTGTAAAGGAAAGTTAACCACTATTACATGCATGTAACCTATCACATCTGCTTATTTTTATAGCACCATTTTGAACTGAGCACCCAGGACAGAGACTTGTACATCGTTCTATAGGTAATGACACTGCATTGCAAAGTAGTATAAGGCAAAACAAATCTAAATTCACAAGGCCTCAAATGCATCAGTCAAAATAGCTACAAAAATACAAGGGGATGAGAGTCGTCTGTACCTACCATAATTTCTCAAGAATAATACTTTTTCGCACAAAAAATCCCCATCTGGTATTGGGGGTAGTAGTACATAATTTATTTTTAAAATTTGTCAAAAATGTATACTTATTTGTCATTACCTAGGAGTTGAGAAATTCGTACTTTCTATACAATATGAATGTTACAATTTATAGGATATATCATAATAATAATGTAGTAGTTTTGACAGTTCCTTAACAGAACTAAGGACCAACAAGTATGTTCCACACATATGGATTACCTGTTCATCCTCCAAGTCTCAAGAAGTACAGTATAATCAGAAGACAGATGTGTCTCAATCTCGAGATATTATGGTACTTTTCAGCATGTGGGTATTGCTGAGTTACAATTTTATACTTCCAAGAAGACACTATAGCAAGTGGTTCTTAACCTGGGTACAATCGAACACTTGATTGAGTGAGTTGGTCTCAAGGGTTCGGCAGAGCCTGATTTATCGTGTAAATTTGTGATGACGCATATCTGAACTGGTCTCGCAAAGGCAACAGTAGAAGTCGCACTGATTTGCAGCTATGTAATTTTTTGTGAGTTCATGCATTGTGTTGGTTTTGTTCTTTGAACAAGGTGATGATCATGCACAGCTCATTTTGTGCACCAGTAAAATACATTTATGCCTTGAAGAAGAAAAAAAAAAATTCACTAAAGAGGGGTTCAGTGAATGCGCATATGAAACTGGTGGGGTTCGGTACATCCAACAAGGTTAAGCACCACTGCACTATAGGCTCGTGAAGCCAAGAGGAGAAATGTTCTGAATACTAATAGAAGTGTTCAAATTAAACTGAAGCCACCTCGAGAGGAATTACTAAATGGTAACCTACAATAAATGGTGATACTAAATGTTCTCATCAATTCCAGTTAGTGTTTAAACTATTCATTTTTTAGATAACAATCCTCAAGTAGGATTTTAAGGATTTTATCTAATCTAGGAAATGTTCTCAAATTCACATGCCTTAGTTGGTGAGAAAAAATATTAAATATCATCAATATTATTAAGCACACTTAAGCGAAAAAAAAAAAAAACTGATTTTATAAGCAAGACAACGTGGCCTAAATTACACAAGACATCTTTGACCTTAACCTGACTTTTATGTCTGGTTTTGAGGTTACGGTCACACGTTTCCTCTTTGTTGCATCAATACTATTTCAACCTGACAGTACAAAAAGCTAAAGAAAAAGCAAAAACAAGATTGTGAAATCCTTTAGGTGCTCACTCATCTGATTCTTATTCAATAACAGGCCTAGTGTCTGTTCACCTTTTTAATTTTTAATTTGACTTGAAAGACTTACAGTATTTTTCCATGACTTGGTTGGCATTCTTCTGTAGAAGTTCCACTGTATTCTGTCTTAGTTGTATTTTTCACTTGATTTTCACTGGTTGACTTTGGCCAAGGAGACGCCCACTACAGCAAAAGCCTGGAATTTTCCAAATGAGGAACGCTTCAAGCTCTTTGATCACCTAAATGGTTACGATAGATGACGCTGTCATTAAAAGCAGTGGAGCTCATCTACGCGATGCATTCTGGGATGTTTTGATTGTGCTCCCTTAAAGGCACAGAAATGAATGCAAGCCCACAAAATCAATGCAGCTCTGTAGCATTTTGTTTTAAAATAACAAGATTGAGTATCACGAGCTGAGCTCCTAATCCGCTATGCCAAATGAGAGGTAGAAGTAGAGGGAAATATGATTAGCTGAAGGCCGCACACGTTTTACCTTGGACAAGTCATCTATTTTTCTCCATGTACTTAAAAAAACACATGACAAACCTTCGGTATATGCATTTAATCCTATTGAGAAAAGCAAGCAGAAAGTGAAAACGATTAGGGATTTTGAATAGCTATGCTAAAACTGGTCTGTGGCGATAACGAATACCAATACAACAGAGAAGGAAATTAAATCTATATACGTTTTATAAAACCTTTAAACCAACATTGCTTTCTATATCAGCAATTCAAAAAGAAACCCCATGGGTGCATCTTGAAATACTGTATGTTCCAGGGGATCTATAATGAGATGGAGTGGGGTATATTCCATGAACCTATACATGACTGGAAGCAATACATCACATGACACGGTAACTTAGGAACACTATTTTCTTATGGTAGTGAACGATTTTGAGGACAAAATACTACAAAGCTTGATCTGTAGTAGTGAGCAGCAACAAAAGGATGTACTGGAAATTATAAAAGAAATTACAGCAAATGTGGCACGTGACGCGTCTATTATTGGATGCCCTTTAGTTGTACAAGGTACAACCAAAATAAAAGGAACTGCATAAAATAAATATGGGTGTACTCAACATTGCTGCGTGACCTCATGTCAGTCTCCTGAAATGGTCATTGCACGCTCCACACGAAAATCATCTTAACTGCCAAGCTAGAAACTAGTTTGCAACATGCATTGATGACAGTTCACATTTTAAATCATCAGTTGATGCTGCCGTTTTGGTGAGCAACCAAAAACCGCCAAGCTATAAAAAGTTAATTTGTAACAGCAACAGCAAAATGGAATGTGCTGACGGGTATTGTTTTATTGAATGTAATTCTGTCCAGTTGGTTATCTTGCGCTGCAAGTAAGTTTAAAGTGTACTTATGAGATGTGCACAGCGAGTGTCCTGTGCAGTTTTGTATTCATCACCACGCAGCGTTAGTCGTAACCTCCGGACCTGTTTTCGCAATTAGACTCTGACAGCAAGTCGAGTGCACTACCAAGAGCTGCAAATGTCACTTTGGACTTTGAGACTTTTGCCTCCATCCGTCTTAAGCGCTCCCCGCTGACACAATCTCTCACTTTCTCTCTCTTTGTGTATCTGTGTGTGTGTGTGTGTGTGTTCATGAATGTGTGCATGAGTGGCACAATGCAAGTGTATTGGTCTCCGAGGAGCAAGTTAACCCTGGGGTACAGAAGCAGGGAGTAGCAGCTGGAGAGCTACTCTCCCTTGGTTCCTGTTCCAATTAATTAGCATGGACAAAGACGTTTATGTAAACACACACGTCTGTTGCCCACACGCAAATACACACAGACACACACAGTGGGGTTTAATGCAAGGAAGCTTGAGTTTATGCTATCTTGCAAATGAGAGCCTCTTGTTAAAATTACAACAAACTGTTAGATTATGCATTCTGCTACTTGAAATGCATTCACTCAAAAGCTGCAATATGCAATTTCAGTACATTACATATGGCGATGGGGTTATTTCACACATCCTATAATGTTGTGCCTGCCATATAAACGGCCACCTGTTTGCATATGATTGAAGCTGTTGGAAAATCTATTTTAAAAAAAGAGATGGGCATTTTTCTGTCAGGTTGGTTAGAAAGCGAAATTTCATTTACATCTTTTTTTTTTGTCATTCAGCTCAAATAGCACAATTTTGTCCAACCTGCCCATTAAAATGTGCCCATTTGTTCAAGAGGCATTTGGCTTGTCCATGTGGGCATCTGCAAATTTAAGTTAAGATTGAATGTGTCAATTTCAGAGCAGGGGTGCCTCTAGATTGGCACTCTCTCAGTCTATGGAGTATTAAAACCCGCTTCACTGTGTATAGTGAAACTGATGTTCCTGCAGTTTCAAATTCATGACAGCCTTGAGCTTTGGGGGTTCTGGTGTCATTCTTGAACATTCCTACCAATTTCCTTTCATCCAAGGGTGACCGATTAGTTCTTCCAGACCTTAGCAACGTGATAACATATTCAAATAACACTTGTTTGTACTGAAGCTCCAGCTATCTACAGTATGCTAAAGTCAATAAGTCAGAATAAGTTTACTAAATACCTTGAAGAAGGCTCAATGCAGATTTTGCTATCGGAGCATGTACGGAGTAGGGTGGCCATGAAGTGATTGGAGTGGGCGACCAAATGCAGCTTGGACCAGGGTTTATTGAAGAACTCAAAAGATAGACTAGAGTATCGACTAGGGACAAGACTAGGGACAAGACTAGGGACAAGACTAGGGACAAGACTAGGGACAAGACTAGGGACAAGACTAGGGACAGGACAGGACAGGACAGGACAGAACAGAACAGACTGGAAACTAGAAGCAAGAAGACATGAGACGAGACCAATCCGACAGGGAGTGACACGCAGACAGGACTTAAATACAAGACAGGTAACGAGAAGTAGGTGACGCCAATTAACTTGACTGTGAGCAGACACAGGAGGGGAGGGGCGACGCGAACAGAAACCATGGCAACATTAAAACAAGGAAACGAACGGAGACGGATCGTGACAAGGGTTTCCCAAACTACTAAAGAGAAGTAAACTCATACTGATAATATGACTCTATGAGTATTTTTCACAACTTTCCAATCAAAGTCACCAAAGGCCGGATTGTCCGATCTCTTTCAAAATAATATCCTGAATGAGTATCCTTGGGTGCGGGGTGTAGTTTCTTCAAGATGGTTATTTGTCACTCTACTGAATTTGTGTTTATTGTGCAATTTAGACATAAAGCAAAGCAGGATTGCAAATTATATATTTGAACATTAGTTATACACAACATTATAAATTTAGACACTAAAATGTTGAGCCAAACTATGTCATTTTGTCTCAAAAAGTCTGTTAACTCAATGCTAACCCCCAAATTCTAGATTATCAATCGGTGTGTGTAACTCGCTTAAAACTCTGCTTGACAATAAAATAAAACAAAGTTTTCAGCATTTTAAGAGAATGGTGATGTTTGGGCCTGCATTAATAAATCTGAGTTTTCTAGCATGTATTGGCTCCATAACATCATGCACATATTCAACTTTATGAATATCTTTTCTATTAAATGCAGGCAAAAACACCGCTGTGCACTTGTGCACAGTTCTGTTGTTTCCTGTCTTCAAAGCGTTAATCTCGCCGCTTCTACATGACGCCTGCCGCGTTACCCGCTGTCGTTGCAAGCTTCTCAAGTCACATGACATTTTGCTGATGAGTGTGACACTGAGCAGATGGCTGACAGTTCCCTTCACATCTGCGTGCTGGTGATGTTTTCAGAATGACGTGAACAGTACACACTTGTAAAATAGCGTTGTTCTTGCCCTAAATCATGGAATATTTTCTAAAACGACAGCAGGCTAAAGTGAACAACAAACACACGGTCTCCGTGGTGATGAATTTGGCCTTGAATGCTCTCACATACCTGCCAATGAAGAGACAAAATTTGCTTATACTGGTTGAATATATTTCAGTGGAAAACAGTCATCCATTCTTGGCCATTGCAAGAACATCCCAAAGGAGGTCATCCATTTCTAATTAAAGACCCTTTGCAGCTGAGGCCTCGTACGCACACGTCCAAATGCACACGCACACACACACACACACACACACACACACACACACACACACACACACACACACACGCACACGCACACGCACACACACACACACGCACACACACACACACACACACACACACACACACAAACAAATTTCTTTTTCTGTCTTTGTAAGTAAAAATATTTGTAACAACACAAAAAAGGTCGTGCTATACTTACGTTTTTTTGTAAGATTTTGAAAACTATGTTCTTTTTGCTATTATTCATACAAATATTAATTAATTCGGATTAATTAATTAATTAGTTATACTTCCATCTAGTTCTTTAACAATTTAAACAGCTCAGAGTCCTTCCTTTTATCTGTTTAGTTAAGTTGTCTGGAAAATTATAACTGGAGAAAAAAGTTCTATACTAATACTTTTAGTCTAGCTTTGCTTTTCCTCATTAAATGCATTAAGAGGAGAAAAAGTGGTGGGGATAAAGGTGATTTTACTGCCTGTCACTATTCTAGTGTGATGCTAATAAATGCCTAGTTTATGCCAGAAAATCCAGATGATCAGCTAAAAGTGGCTGGCAGGTAACATGAGGGCTGATACATATACTCTGTAAACACTTGCACCTGCATGCTGTGATCATACCACATGCATTAATTGGGCTGGAAAGCCAAGAAAATGTCTGCTCATTTGGTTTCTAAAGATGTATTTAGCACTCATTTTGCCCATCACGTTTGATATTCAGCATTGCAAATTGCACTAATAAAGTTTATGGTTATGCTCTGAGAGAATTTATCAATAGTTAGTTTATGGCTGGCACTATTAAAAAAAATCTCAAATGACAAGCAAACTGGCAAAACATGCTACTTAATGAGTCCTCACTAAAAGGCAACAGTAGCTTTTATAGCATGACTCACTAACATGAGGATTAGCAATAATTTACCAAGAGAGACAGACCAAGAATGCATTACGACACCATTAATTTAAATCACATTTGTTCAATTTTCTCCTTAAATGTGGAGAGGAGACCTTTTTAAACTAATTGCTTTTTAGGAATGATTCAATGTAAATTAATAGATATTTTATGTAGGCAACAGTTTTACCTTGGAACGTGTACTAAAACAGCATTTAACCACACTCCCAAAATTGATCGTGTTCGACTTTGGAGGTTCCACTTTGGATATTTTTGTCCTCATGAGTAAATGCGTGCATGAAATATGTGATTCTTCCCAAGATTAATTTTCTCAAACTAATCCTGATGCTTACAGATACGTGATTTTCAGGCTCTAAAAATAACTTTCATGGATTTTGGAAATTAAATTCTAATTGAAAACAGTGAGCACATCCCTCTGTGTTTTTTCAACCAACCTGGCTTCATTTCAGCTTTTAACGGCAAAAATGAATGCTTTCCACCCCTCGCCCCAACCCTCCATTTTCTTTGCCTATAAATATCACATATTAACTGATTTAACTGCCTGAATATGGTATCGGTTCATTTTAGATAAAACAGGCAAACTCATCGCGCCCTCATCCCGACAAGAAATGAGCATCAAGAGATTTAACAGCCCGATCAATGAATTCTATTGAACTTGGTAACACGATACTGATGGAACTTATTTCTTATCTCCATAAGAGATAAGTTTTGCAAGAGAGGTTTATTTCTCTGGGGGCCTGTTACCATTGTCCAATAGAGATGCACTTTGACACCTAATAAATGTGAGAAACTCTGTTATGCACTGCTGTTAGTATTTCTACAATAAAATCACAATCATGTGAGGAGGAGAAAATAAAAAAATTAGGGTAAAGATGATGGACTTGGCAGTTCGTGTGTTAGAAGCTGTCAGATATGCCTTCCAGAAGCTCATTAGCATACATCTTTTGTCTAAATATAGCCCATCTTCCGAAGCTGAAGGGCAAACAAATGAATCCACAGAAAAGGGCCTGTAAGTGATGTTGGATTGTTCCTTTTAGAATCTAATCATTGTGACAACAACGATGTATACGGTATGTTGTAAAAATAAATCAAACGTGACGTCGACGTGGCCGACGTGGTAGTTTACGAGCCCATTTAGAAACGTTTACTATGCTGCTTGTGACGGAGCAAACTGCAAATGACTGCAGGCTGCAGGGATGCCAGGGGAATGTGCTGAAAGGTCACAGGCAAAACAAGCTTGGCTGGAGGGAGGACATGCAGTGACGAGGAAGCACGTATTGAAGATGCACAAATCTGCTGGGACTTCCCTCCCAAAAAAGTCTCAGAGACTCACCGGTATAATTTGCATAAAGGGAGTGAGATGCAATGTTCCAGGCCTGCTGTGAGTGCATGTGAACTGGCATGTGCTTGATCCAATTATGAATACGAGTCATAAAGATTTGCAGTCTTATGCTTGAAGAGTTGAAATGTAAATGCCATAGACTAAAGGAGTCATGCCCAGAAGAAAAAAAAAGTCAATTTAGTATAATTCACTTAACACATATTTGATATTTCTCCAGAACCTCCAAGCTCATTGGGGTTAAATATTTGGACTTGTGCCAACAAATTCAGTTTCACTTCTTTTATTCAGCAGATTCAACTGGCGGTGCTCGGATTTTTTTCCAACGATATCTCAAGAGTTTCACAACATTTTTTCCAAATGCCCCAAATTCTTCAGAAAACTCAAATAAACATTCATTTAATCAATATATTAGCTCAGCATGAACATGTTGATATGGATAGACAATTCTCATAATCTTTTTTTTTATTACTATATATATGCCTCTTCTAAAACAAATGAGTCATCCACAGGTAGGTGAGCACCGGACAGCGCTCTTTCCTATTCTAGTGTTGTTTTGGTGCGTGGGAGAAAGAGAGGAGTCATAAGGGTTACCTACTCAATGGGCAGGAGAAATGGGTGGAAAGAGAGCAGGATGGAGCATTCCAAAGATAAATATGGCACATTTGGGGATGAACAAATTTCCTTCAAACGAGAGAGAGATTTCAACCCAAATCATTTCAAAAAGTTTTAAGGTAACCTTGTGACTATCTTCAAATCCTCCAATCAATTTCTACTTTTTAATTTACAATCAGTACAATGTTGATTATACACACACTAATGGGACAACCAAAAAGACAGTGAAAACAGTAAATTGAAACACAAATTATACAGTGGCAGCACAATAACTGTTTCATTTTTTTAAACAAAAGAAATGTGTCTCTGATTGACCTCAAACAAAGTCAATCTGTACGCGCAGGCTTTTAGAAATTGCAATAACAGCTAAAGCTGTAGGATGGAAATGCTCTTAGAACAAAGGTCACGGAGCTCCCAGTCAAAGTAAAGGGATGACTTCATTTGGAGCTTGTGTGGAGCTATTGATTTATCTCTATCATTGATGAGATCTTGCACATCTCACGCACATTCTTGCTCACTTTCTCCTACATAGTACCTCAAAGACTCTCAAGTAGGATCAAGCCCACCACATCAAAACCCTTGAGTTTCCCATGTTGCACTGTTTGGGTAAGAAACAGGAATGGCCGGTAGTCAAAGTGTATATTTATTTGGTTTTATGATTGCTCCCATAGTGTAGCGTTAATTCATTTAAAAGCTATTCTGTTATCCATCTATAAAGACAGAGAGCTTAAATTGATACAGTGAATCAAATCTAAGTAGATGAGTGAGACGCACTGTGCATTTCTAATATACTTTTGAAGACACATCGTGTTGTGCACACTCAAGAGCATTGAAAAACAAAGTGTCTCAATAAGAATTTAAAGAGGTAATAATGTGAAGCAGTCAGTTCCAAAAAAATGACATCTTGTACCTAACAGATGTTAATGTGGTGGTTGCTCTTCAAAGTGGTTGCTCACTGTTTGCCCACGCGTGGAACTTGTTTACATTTCTTGATATTCATTATTGCATTGGAGCTTTGTCTGTTGCAATAGCCAGTGTTACGTATCAAGCACGGCCATTGTGATACATTTATACAGAAGAATGCACCATGCCCACCCATTAAAAAAAAAGAAACAAAAGATCACCGCTTGGGTTTGACAAAGCAAATTGGCAGCAAATGGGTAGCTGGGTTATGTAACTCCTACTGATGCTGCGAGTAGCGCTCATTTCTTAAATATGGGCACTGTGAAGTCTGTCAGGTTTGGTTTAGCAATATTTTGGACCTGTAATATGAGGTCATCTGACTTCCGTAATATACTGGAATAGACCTTCAGTCGAACATGATTTTTTAGATGTGATGTGATTCATCATCCACAAGCAACATTTTGTACAATACCCAAATGGGATGCTGCTGCCATTCTAAAATGAATACAAAATGCTTTTCGCTGGAATGTGATGACAGGCTTATAGAACTATCACAGAAAAAAGTGGGCTGCAATCAAAGTCACCTTAGAATGTATATATGTTTCCATAGCCATTCCAATGTTTACTTATTCATGTTTTTACAAGAGATGTTTACAGGTCAACTCTGTTTTTTTTACCAGGAAAAATTCCAATTGGACTTGAGCAGCCTTTTGGAAAACCTCTGAATTCGGCAATGATTTTGTTTTCATGTGTGCTTTCTAGCAGCTGATATTTAGGAGAGAGGCACTCTGAGAGGATAGAAATTGTCATAAAAGGCAACAATCTGTTTTGCAGCCATGATGAAAGCAAAGGTTTCATTCCCTTGTAAGCTTTTTACTCACGACTCTCACGACCCATGACCACACACTGTTTGATCTGTGTTCAGTCTTCCATTTTGGTGAAGAGATTACATGTTGCTGTATTTTCTAATTTGCAAGAAAATACTGGGCATTACGAGCGCCGCTTGTTTTTCTGAGTTCTTCCCTTTGATCGTTGTAGCCGAATTGTGTGACCTTACTCCATCGACTGATTGTTTGGGTGGCCGGCTGTGTCTGAAGGTTTCATACATACAATCACTGGATTCCCAAAACTTACTGCATTTTGTTGCAGATGGTGCAGAGATCATTGTTTCCAGGAAACTCACAGAAGACATAAAGGGGATGATATGGTGCACGCATGAGGATGCTAAATGTAGCCGTATATGAGACGGAAGATAAGGTAGAAAAGTGGTACAGTGTAAGAACCCAGTTCTACTTGACTTTCTTAGCTCATGACTGAAATTTGGAGTGTGGTTGTAAATGCCAAGAAATTATGTCCCAGATAAGTTTGGGAAACCCTGCTGTTGTCAATGAGACATCTTGACGAAACAGATTTCAACGTTTCAGATAATGCAATGTCTACGCAACATGAGCATGGCTGATTCTCAAGCGCAGTGTTTTTTTTTTTTCATTCTTCTAAATTTGAATTGTTTTTGATGTGCAAAGAGACAAAAAAACTAGCCCCAAAACTTCCACAAAGGATTTTTCTGCAAATGCTCTCTTTCTATGTGGCTCCTTTCATTATGACTGCAATTGTTAGCCATGCATTATTTAAAGGCGAAGCAGAGGAAGTGTATTAACGAGCCATGGAAAGAACAATAGCTAGTTTGCTGTGCCGCAAGGAATTGTCCTGCTTTAATAATCTTGGTCATTTTTCTGCTTGCTTTCGGGATAATGTAATGCGTTTCTTAAACATTACACTGTAGACAAGCGAGTGTTTTATTTTATTCAATAGAAAATAATTCAGCATAGCAGTTTTTTTAAATGTATGCAAACATGGTGCCGAGGTGACAATTTATTGAGATCACACAGCGGAATGATGAACCTAATATTTGTCCAAACTGGTTAGATTTCAAAACTATTACGAATAGAGAATTACTATTTTTTCTTTTGAAAAGTATTACTGTCTATTAGTGTTGGTATCATTGTCTGAAAGTGCAAATGACCACACCGGGGCCCAAGTTAACTGTCTCAAACTCAAAACCTTCTTCTTAAAGTTCGTTGCTAACTACAATACAGACTGTGTCACTATAGTCATTACTCACTGCTCTTTA
The DNA here is from genome assembly GCF_024217435.2 of Syngnathus scovelli. Classification (NCBI taxonomy): domain Eukaryota; kingdom Metazoa; phylum Chordata; class Actinopteri; order Syngnathiformes; family Syngnathidae; genus Syngnathus; species Syngnathus scovelli. The sequence continues at coordinate 9,245,496 of NC_090853.1, forward strand.
ATAAGGCTAAATTAGTATGATTAGATGATTGGATAATTGATTGTACAATACATTTAAATGGATGTACACTGCTTTAGGAGTAAAAAAACAAACAAAAAAAGAATGCAAGTTGAAACAAAATTTGTGTGAATGCCCCTCGATCAAGTGTTATGTTACACAAGCTCCAGTATCAGCACAGGACATGAGCAAACCTCATTTCAGTGAGTAAGTGTTGTAAGACGCAGTGTTGTTACTGTTCGCAGTGCTTCACTTCATTTTGATATGTCAGAATATTAATAAAATGACATAAATCTCCGTCTTCATATCAAAACTTGTTTTTAAATATTATCAGTGGTTTACTTTTTACTACTTGCATGACAGGAATGTCATCATGTTACTAAGAAATTGTCCGTACAGTTAATAACGGTTTTACGCTACAGTGTCACTCCAGAATTCTTTTTTTTTTAATCTATATTTTTTTTAAACTGGCTAAAATTGGGAGATGTGAAGGTCGTCCAATACTTATGTTTCATCTCAGAGGTTCTACAATATGCATCTCTGTGCCTGGCTTCTCTCTCTCTCTTTCTCTCTCTCTCTCTCTCTCTCTCTCTCTCTCTCTCTCTCTCTCTCTCTCTCTCTCTCTCTCTCTCTCTCTCTCTCTCTCTCTCTCTCTCTCTCTCTCTAGCACACTAACATGCTAACATGGACACATACAATCGTCCTCTACAAGCCCAACTTTTACATTTACATTATTTATACATTCACTTATATATTTATTCATCATCTTGCACATTATTCAATTTTGAATCAGGCGCTGACATTCAGAGTTCCAAAATTTAATAGCGCCGACAAAAATAGCCTTGACAGCACTCTGCAGGGATTCTGTGAATTTGGACTAGTCATCCCCTACACCTTCTCGCGTGAATGTAGCATCATGTTCCTGTTCTTACTACTGTAATGTGCTCATTAAATCTGCCTTGCGTAGTGTTTCCTGTGTGTCTTGTCGCTAGGCGATAGTTCTTTGGCAGCATTAGACTTTTTTTTGTATTTGCTGTCATGCACAAACCTGACTCAGTGATCATGCTGCATTTCGCATTCCCTATTTAATCCTTGAGAATCCATCAGACCGTATTCAGAAAATGCTCCTGCTGAAGTGTATCCACTGTTCTTCATGTCAGTAAAAACAAATTGAAACACAATAGCACACAGAGAATTTAAAACTGTCATTTTGAAATCGACCATGTTCCACAAATTTGGACTGAACTGTCAAAATTAGCATATCGTAGCAAGCCTCACTAGGGTGTATTTGAGCCAGCATCAAATGATGAAGTCTGTATGTATAGGTGTACTGTGATTTTTTGACATTTTCACCTTTTAAAGAAGGGCAATGAGAAAGGGGAAAAAAAATACTGGAATTCACCAGAAAGTAGTTGGAGTCATCCAAAGCTGAAAGAATTTGACGCTGTTCAAGCACTTTCATCCAGAATGTTTCGGTGCCATGCTATTTGGACCACCAGAGGTTGTGTGACTGAGTAAAATAATGATTACTAGTCCTGTTAGTTCAGTGCTCTGTAAGCATACAATTTTATGAGTATTATGCATTTTGAGTCGTTCTTTTGTGATGTTTAATAAGAAAGAACGTGAGCCTCTTGCACTCGCTGCAAGCTACCTATTGATGCCTCTTATCTCAAAAGGGCTCCTTAAAAACATGTATGAGTATTTTGCCTTGAGCTTCAGTACACATGATGTGCTGTACTGATAATATATACTTATTTTCATTGTGCCAAGCACAACTAATCCACTTTTCACGTATCTATGTATATGTTGAACCCGCTGCTTTGTCGATTTGTTACAGCAAAGTGTAACGTCACACTCTTCTGAACTGAGGTCATTACTTTTCCTTGTTTAGTTATCTGCACCGAAAATAAATCACACGCAAATAATGCTGCCCCGCTCGTTCATGCGTGAACACATTCACAAGAACACGTTCTGTTCTTTTGGCTGTAGTATGTTTATTCCCGAGAGAACACATAAAACAGATGACATTCCTGCAATGAACGATGATGGCTCTCTAACAACAAACCTATTGTTTAGCAAATGGGATACATAGTTAGATGCAGTGAAAATAAATATATCAAAGCATCTTTGAAACAAGACAATTGAGCATTTTAAACAATTAGGGATTTATAATTTTGTCAATGACAGTTTTATTCAAATGTCTTTATATTGTAGAAATTTTATCATTTGCATGCCTAAAAAATACCCTGTATTCGTATCACTGTATTTCATGTATTTAGAAGTAGAGAACGTAGGAGTCACCTCATGCAAGTCAATTAACTACTGTCCGCCATGGCCCACTTGGAAGCACGTCTGCTTCCAAAACCACTCGCAAGGGCCATTAAACAGAAGACGAAGGGCGGTTTGGGAAACAAGTGGAGGCTGAAAATGGATAGGTGGGGACCAGTGAGAGTCGTAATGAAGAAGGCAAATACCCCAGATGATGGAGATTAGACAGAAAGCCTTTTACTCTCATTATCATCTGTATGCAGGGAACCTCACTTATGAATAATCAATTTCATAAACATCTGTCCTTTTCATAAGGTGACTCAGTGAACATTTCATAAACCTTTAAAAAAAAAAAAAACGTCATAAAAAATCAAGAGCCATTTCGATCAAGTACCAACATGCACCAGCAGGTAAGATTAGCCTGTAAGGTAGTTTGATCAACGCCGATCAAACCTACCATCATCTCCTCTTAATGTGATACTGTACTTACATAAATAAATAAATACTTAAATATATAAATAAATCTAATTTGTTTTCTTAACAACAGCAGGAAGAAGGATTGAACAGTTTGTCATAAGTGATCATTATTGTATTAATTTAATAGACAACTTGCTTTTACGTGGGATAACATTTCCTGCATTACTGCACAAAAGTCAAGGCCAACACTAGATTTAATAAAGGCGAAATGTGACTTGAATGTCACTCAGTTAAGAGGTGAAAAAAAGAATCCATCTGTTTGTCAACCAACAAGCTACTTCATCGTTATTTGAGGATGGCAAAAAGATGGGCGGTGCCAATGTGATTTGTGATGCTTTGATAGGGATTGATGGTTCCTCTGATAGCATAAATTACTTCACTGTGATCTCAATCATTGCTAAAATGGTATGGCTTATTCCTTGGTCTCAGCAAAGTTTTATCAAATACTCCAAAGTTTAATCCTTTTTTGTTTTAGTTTTCTTAATATAAACGCAGATACAAAAAAGAAAAAAAACAATACATAAATAAAACTAATGGTGAACTAAGACTTTTGTGCAGTATTGTGAAATACAGTATTAGTTTTTATTATCATAATGATTATTTCAAAATGGTGTTGTAGCGCTAAGAGACCATCTTGGTCTCAGGACTGGTTTAGAGATCAATTATGAGTCATTAATTGCATTGTAGCTGGGTTAGGTTAGACTGTCAGACTGCCTCTAGATTTCTATTCTCAAGACCAAAACCGCAGGAAGAGCAGTGCTTCACCTATACAAGGTATGATTTGTTTTTGAATGTAATGATTATTATACATTATCTGATTTTCAGATGTTGAAAATACCATCCATCTATTTGCTTTGTACGTTATTCTGTTCAGGGTCAATTATAACTGCAAGTGACTGGGTAAAAGGAGACCGTATTGGATTGACCCTGGAGGTCATCAGCAAGGCACAGACATTCAATTAGATTTCATACTGGTTGCATGAAAGTTGGCCGCATCAACCAGTACACCACGAGTGACAACCATTTTCCTGCAAACATTTAAAGCCATCTTGGTTTTAGCCAGCCTATGCCTTGGTGTAGACTTGGTTTCATGTCCTCAAAGACAGTCTTGGTCTTGATCACAACACTCGTCGTGGCATAATCGACTTGCCCTTTTGCCATGTCTTCCAAATGCAGGTTAACTGCTGTGCATTTTATGTTTACCACTGCTTTTAATTAGTAATTGACACTCCACAATTGTAGGTGGAGTGCCGCATCTTACTACCAATCAATCAGTTGCACAATAGCGTCTTCGTTCACCAACCTCCGCTGCAGCTAATTACCCTGAAAATGAGCATAGAATGAGGTAAAAGCTGGTTTCTTTTGGAGCAAAGCTTCCTGTGTGCGAGAATTAGTCACATGAATATGAAACGATACACAAAGGACGAATTTCAGAAAAGATAACTGCATATTGGTTGAGTACAGATTGCATTTGGATCGCTTTGAATAGTTTCCTACAAGTAAACTATTAGCCTTACGTACTGTATACCATCCTAATGAAGGATCGAGATGGAGGAAGGTATTTCCTTCCATCATCATAAAGTAGCATGTGTCTGAATCAATACTCTTTAAAATTAGAGCAGAGCTGTACATATAAGAGCAGAGTGCACTCTCTCTTGACTACATGTTTCAGTTCAACTTTCTCATACAATTTTACAATTTAAGTAGGGCACACATAAAGATAATCCTCTGTGACAATCCTGATTCTCACCTTTCTGATCAAAGCTAGCAAAGACCAAATCATCTGATGATTAATGGAGTGTTAAAAGTGACTTTACTTTTCCCAATTGGGGTCACCAATCGCATTATGTTTAATATTTGTGACAGAATATTGTCGTGTGGAGTTGCAATCTAGGATATCTGATTCTGGGCCTATTAAGTATTACAAAATTCTTGCCAATCATGAAGTGAGTGTAAAATAATAAACAAATGCTATGGCAACAGATGCAAAGCTCACAGTGAGAGGGCTTCAGAAGTGGGGGATCAACTCACTGAGTTGAGTGTAATCCAAATCTTACCACAAAAGATGCAGATGTCATGGCAAGAAATTCTCACAGGTAGCCGAGCTGCTGCTGCTGCTTGTTTTGATTTTCCAGCAGTCTGGATGCCCTCCTGTAGATTTCCGCCTCTCACAGTTTAGTCTGGGTTCTATGTAAAGTCATGTTTGCTTGAGACTTCTGGTTTGGGTGACAAGACTTGTGATTGTCAGAAGACAGCTTAAGGGTGCGGTGTGCTATGTTATTATCAGATGTCACCCTATTCAAACAATACAATGCTATATTGTCCTGTCATGCCTTCTTTGTGTGGCCTGCTGTAAACTGCAATAGTGGTGATTGGGTATAATTATTGGATTATAAAAAGACAATGGGTATCACCAACTTTTAAGTGTAGATATAGATGTGTGCCGGTACTTACAGTACGTGTCTAAAAAGCAATCTATTCTATAGATTGACACTCTAGTACTGCAGAGGAGTATTGCGTGGTTCAGTGATTGAAGAACAGTGTTTTATTTCTCCAAGCCTTGCAATGGCCGTTGACTAAATTAAATACAACACAGTCCAGTTCCCTCAGGTGAGTTTTTTTTTCTGATGGTTAATCAGCCTGGCAGTCCATCAGCAAAGGGCGTCTCCTCCAAAGCAGCCGCTGAGCCATTTGTCTCTCCTTTGTCACCTCCTGATTCTCTCTCCTCCTTGTCCTCATCGTGGCTTAGTGGGTCCAAGTCAGACAGGCCAAAAGTGTGCATTTTTGGTTCTGGGCTCAGCAGTGACAGCTGAGGCAATAGGGGCCCATCTCGAAGCTTTGCCGCCATTTCCTTGGCGCTGCACGCAGGGGTGTTGGTCTCATAGACGTCGTGGAAGTTGTTGTAATCAACCTCATAGAAGCCTTTCTCCAAGGAGAGAACTGGGGTAAAGCGGTAACCCCAAAGCACCTCTGTGTCCAGATAGGAACTCCTTGCTTGACACGTCATCCCTAATCCAGGTCCAGGCAGCCGTACACAGCCACACACACACCAAAGGTATGAACAGAGGAACAGACACACACATCCAAAATGGACAGGAAAATAAACACATGTACACACAGACAGATGAAAAGAAAAGGGGAGAGACAAGTCAGTTCATTTTTTTTTTGCGGAAGCTCAAACTGCATACAGAAAATGCCATGCATCAGTCAAACCACAGCTGTAGGAATTCTGTTAGTATTAAATATTCAAAATCATTTAGATATTCCTGTACCAATTGAGAAAGGTAGCCAAAATATTTTTCAGTGCTCTACTGATCATACCTACAAAGTGCAATAATTATGCATTTATGCAAATAATCCACTGGAATTTAGGATGTTATCCAAGGCTTTTATGTTGTCAATGCTCTCCGTGACATTTTTAAAACTACTGTAGCAATTGATGCTTTAAGAAAAATTAAGAAGTAACATTGAAGTAAATAGCCAACCCAAGTTTTGGAGCTGACTGTTTGTTTTATTTTTCAAATGGTGGAAGGGTTGTCACTGGAGTAATCCTTTCAACCAAAAACACTGAACACAATTTGCTCAGTCTATTGCTGCCCTTGATAAATAGAGTGAGTCCATTCCATGTGATTAAAAATAGAAGAACAGTTGATTCAGACTGATGCAGTGTCTTTTGTTGCTGCTCAAGAAGGTGCTCATGGCCCTTTCTTTTTCAATTCCCTCTGGAAATCGATGGCCCCGTTTCTATTTTGAACTTGTCAAATATTTGCCTTTTTTTATATTTTTTTATTTAATAAAAGGCAGCCTTTGTTTGTTTTTCCAAAATAATGTTTGTTGCTTTTCTTAACTGCTGGAAGGATGTGGTTTCTTAGTTCATACTGAAGTCCAAATGTTTTCCTGTCCTTTGGTAGGTAAAAGAAAGTGCCCTGCTAACTTTCACAAACAAATCCATAAAGGGATATTTTTTTGCAAATAGGGTGTACCTCTTTTAAGAGTCACATAACCACAAACTTTACAATACAAATGAGAATGTCTAAAGTCAAGATCCCAAGTAATAATTCAGATTTTTTCAAAGTCTAACAAAAAAGGTAATATTCCCCAAGTGTGTTTGCTGTGTTGTATACATCACATTAAAAATGTCAAGATATAGAATCCAAAATAGAATGCTTACACAGTCCTGTCCTGACTGCTCAGCAAAATCAAAACCATAAGCATGTTGTCATCAGCTGTTAAAACATTAGCTGTAGTATAAAGTCCCATAAAAAAGGTTTTATGATTCTGACATTTGACCCTGGAAGGGATTGACTCTTTCTATTATTTCCTGAGTAAAATATTTTCCAAATTGTAGCTTGACCAGAATCCCACAATGTCTTGTGCATGGGTGTCTATTAAAGGCTGTGCAAGGTCAGCGGGATGAAATCAATAACAACAATAATTAAACCATGTTGGAGTTCTCTGCCTTCATCCTGGATTGTGGTATAGAAGCACCCTTTTAAGGCAGACCTTTTAACCCATTAAAGAAGAAACATAAAAGAGCACTTAATACCATAATTAAGGCTGCTCCATTTAGGTGAGCCACTTCTTGATTATTGTGCTGGCTCGCCTAATAGGATGGAGCCATCTTGTGTATTTCTTTTCCTCCCATGACATCCACCTGTGATTGTGGGGAGGTCAATGCTAATTGCCAACGCTGCCCGCATATAAAGTCCCCTTGATAATTCGCCAAATCTGTATTTAACATGTTTTCATGTCAAGTGCTAATACAGTGTGGAAGGGCCAAGGTCACCAGACACATGTTTGTTTTGTTAAATCTTTTGTGTTTCCCCTCAAGGCTTTCCATGTACCACCAAGGTCTTGAGCTGACTAAGCTTTATCACTCGTGGAATTATTTGTCCTTGTGTTTATTTTTGACTATGCTGGGGATACGCTTCCTTCAGGGTTTACTGTTTGTAGTCAGGACATGTTCTTACCAAGTTTTCTATGTGGCAATGTGTTGCAGCTTAGGGCTTGTTTTTGGAAAATAAAAACATAAGAGGATTCACCATCTAAGAGGATTAAGAAGGAAATGTTGTACTCTTCTGTATACTTTGCCGATGCACTTACGTATGTTAGCCGAATATTTTGTGAACACTGAAGCCAAATTAATGGACAGTTCTACTGACCAGTAGCGAGACATTAATATTTATTTATGTTTTCATTGGTTGTTTTGATATGCAGTAATATTCATTTATTTTTTAAAGATTACTGTACCATTTTTCCTCATTTTATGATGCTTCTTTTCACCTTAAGTGCCTTAAAGAAAAATGATCACATTTGGCAAATTTATTTCCCTAAAACTCACCCAAAGAAAAATATTTACTGCTAACTTTTACTAAGACTTAGCTACTACTAAATATTCAGGAGAGTAGGCTGCAGATACATACATGAATTGTGTACCACATAAATGTAGTATTATAGAAGGCATGGTGATAAATGAATTGATTCCTTTATTGACTAAAACAAAAAAGCATGACTAGCTTGTAATGTTTACAAGTAAACAGTACATCTTGCACATCATAAAAAACTAGATTGTGTAGCACAAAACACTCCTTATTTGATATATAAATATTACAAAGGATATAAGATAACAAAACTGTCATATGTGTACGATTGTCAGAGACCGTTCTATAATGAAAACAAGGTTTGTTGTCGGCAACATAGGCACACGCGACAGGGCCTCTCTGACACAGAAGCTACATTACGTATATTCACTGCAGTATAGTGATGAAGATGTTTGCTGACTTTGAAGTTGCCAAACCAATCACCAGAATATATCTATAACAAATACATACGCTTAGAGGTTATGAGTGGATTCTTCTGCTATCTGCAGTCAGCTATTATCTGGCTGAACTATAGACATTGCTTAGTAGTGTATTTGAATGTGCATACACATTGGTTGGCAACGTAATGATGTGTGGAAAAAATGACATCAATGAGTCTTATTAGCATTTTGAAGAACTTGCAACTTCACTCTGACTCATTGATGATGCAATATCTGATTCATTTTTTCATTTTCCCCCTGTAATATCTTTTCCCTTGCTATAGTAATCCCGCATTTGACCGTGGGTTTCATCACTTCAAATATTAAGTGAGAGTATAATTACAATTTTGAGCATTTACAGTGTAGAAATGACATTAAAAAGACAATGTTTTTTATGAGTGCCTTATTTAGCTACATTGCTGCAAAAAGTGACTGGAGTAGTTGATTTACTCAACTGCACACAGTGGAATCCTAATCTACTTTTAATCATATAGAGACCTATTTAGGGCTTAACAATCAAATTGTCATTAAGTGCAATTTATGTCGAGTGGATCTGATGGAAGAAGAAAACCATTTCTTCATTTTTGATGGTAACAGATAACTATGCACACTTATTAACGTGAAAGAATTGTTACGTGCATTGATGATGTGTTGCTCTTTTGGTTCGTAACAGAATGTAAATGGGCTTTTTAATGAGAAATGGGATGGCTCCAGTTACTATCCATAGTTTCCCTGCTGGCATAAGGGATCTGTCTGAGTTTGATAAGGCTTTGATTGTCTTTGGTTGAAGATTGGATCTAGCAAAACTTGTGCCAGACTGGCGCCAACTATTTACTGGTCCATTATTGTGTCAGCACCTTTGAGCTGTGGCCACATGTCCCTGGTGCGTATGTTCACCTACCTTTTTTATAGCAAAGAGCCAGCGAACAATAAAGTTGTACAGTGTCACTGGGATGATATACAGTATTGAAGATGCCGTCACATAGCTTTGGGTTGGTGCTCTGCCTATGTGAAACCCAAACTGGTATTTGATGTTTCGCAAGTAACCAAACCCGAGTTTGGGCATGACCACTAGTACTAGCGTCTGATTGTTATATATGTGATCATTAAAGTAAGCTAACATTTGTCAGGCATAGGCTTGCAACAAGAGTCTCATGAGGGACCGTGCATGTGAGTGTGTGTGTGTGTGTGTGGGGGGGGGGGAGTTAAAGGCAATGGCCAGATTGGCACATTGCCCAGTGGAGAAGGACAGTGATGACACTAACTCCTGAACGCCGCAACGGTTTGTGCTAGTGAAGTGAGGGGTGATTTAATGCCTGGGTCAAGTATCCAGTAGTGTGATCAGGAAGCATGATGACTACTGGTGCTTTGGGAGAGAAAATAAATATAAAAATCAAATGTGAAATAGAGCAGAAATGTTCAGATGCATACAAAGACATGCCTGATCGCACCAGGGAGCGTTGTGCTTTGTACATGTTTGCCTAAGAGTGTAAACCCTTCTAATCAGTCCATGTGTCTCTTTTGTTTAATAATCTCATAATTACCAATACGTATGTACGTATAATACTATGCATTTGTTAAAAATAAATTATAATTACACAATCAAGAACAAGCTGTAGTAAATCACAATACCTGCTTCCGCCAAAGCAGACAGAAAACCCATTAGAGCTGACGATTAACAGGACACTATGGGCCATTTTACTGTAATCACATCATTAATATGTTTATACCGTATTTTCCAGACTATAAGTCGCTCCAGAGTACAAGTCGCACCAGCCATTAAATGCATAATAATGAAGGAAAAGACATATAAGTCGCAATGGAGTATATGTCGCATTTTTTGGGGGAAATTTATTTGATAAAATCCACCAAGAACAGACATGTCATCTTGAAATCTTGAATTTAAAATAATAGAATAGAAGTAACAACAGGCTGAATAATTGTACGGTATGCTAACGTTACACGGCACATAAACAACGAACCGAGAACGTGCTTGGTATGTTAACATAAGAAGAGTTATTCCGATAACTATAGCATAAATAACATGCTAACAAGTTTACCAAACCATCCGTGTCACTCCAAATCACTAAATCCAATGTAATCTTCAGCCTCCGTGTCTCTTTTAAACAACTCCGCTAACTCCGGAGGTAGAAGAAGCGGCGCTTCCTCTTCTACGTCAATTACGTCAGACTCAACATCCGTTGCAGTTCCAATTATTCCAGCCTTTCTGAATCCTGACACACAGGCCCAGAGCGCCCTCTTGCGATTTAGTGTGAATATAACATGTGAAATGTTATAATAATGTGTTAATAATTTCACACATTAGTCACTCTTGAGTATAAGTTGCATCCCCGGCCCAAAAAAACTGCGACTTATAGTCCAGGAAAATACGGAAAGAGTTTGGGAATTGGTACAGAGACAATTTTATTACTTAATTTACACCACTTTTACTCTTTTAAGTAAGATGTTGTAAATTCTGAGTTTGTGCCTGGAAATTTGATTTTTGGAATTTTACAGAACTACCCGGTGTTGTCTGTCTTTTAAAAAGAACACGCCTGAAGCAGTTTGGAAGGGCTTAGCGTTTACTCAAAACAAAGACCAGCGGTGTGGGTGGTTTAACTTCATATATACGTCAAAGAAAACCTCGAAGTAGCAACAGTGGAAATGTGTGTCTACGCGTGTAAGAGTGTATGGGAGATTCTTATCCTTCAGTGACATTTCCGATAAAATGTTGCATTATAAAAAATATAAACATCAACACCTCTGCCGAGCTCGCTCAGTTTTGAGAAAAACTCAACTATTACATTTTTACTATTGCAACAGCACCCACCCTTTTTCACCAGCAATTTTGCGGTATCTATTGAGTAATTTATTACAACCCCACCACATTGTGTTTATTTCATACCTGTGGCTTCCACCATGCCCTCGAGGATGACCACTATCTCGAATTCCTCCTTCTCCATTTGCGCCATAGACATCTCCCAGAATGGGCTCTTTTCGTTAATCTCGTGGGAGATGATGAGTGGCGACACCAGGAACAGGCGATCGTCTCCTGTGTCAAAGCCGATGTTTATGTCAGTTTGGTTGAGCGGGATGAACTCCCCTTCCTTGGTCTGCTGCGAGCGGATAAGCTTGGCTCGGATCGAGGCCTCCACAATGTGTGAATTCCTCAGGTCCCCTACCCGAAACATCAGGCACATCTTGTTGTCTCGTACCGATATGACGGCGTTGTGTGAGAACATGAGGGTCTCGGCGCGGTTCTTTGGCTGAGAGATCTTGACAAACATGCAGCCGACCATCATGGCGTTCACAATAGAACCCAGTATGGCCTGCACCAAAAGCAGTATGATACCTTCTGGGCATTTTTCTGTGATAACACGATAGCCGTACCCAATTGTGGTCTCAGTTTCAATGGAGAAGAGGAAAGCAGAGACAAAACTGTTGAGGTTCTCCACACAGGGGGTCCATCCTTCTTCATCGGCATGCAGGAGATCCCCGCGGATGAGTGCAATCAACCACCAAAGAAAGCCGAAGAAAAGCCAGTTGACGACATAGACTAGCGTGAAAATAAAGAGACTGAGACGCCAACGAAGGTCGACTAATGTTGTGAACAAGTCACTGAGGTAACGGTAGGTCTCTTGCACGTTCCCATGATGAACGTTACATTTGCCATCCTTTTGCACATATCGCTGACGTGGCTTCTTGGCGGGGTCAGATATCAGGTGTGTTCGCTCTGTTGAGATCTGTGCCTCCCGTAAGTGTTTCGGAAGCTTCTTCACCTATATGGAGAAAGCAGATGAAAAAGCAATGTTAGAGAGTATAACAGTATTTGTCTGCTTTTCAGTAACTAAATGTCAACCACCTTAACGATCATGGAGCTGGAGCTTGTCCCAGCTGATGTTTGGAATAGAAGCACTAAACTAATTGCAAGACACTGACAAACACAAAGAAATGGTTTTTTTGCAATGTGAGAGGAAGCCAGAGTGCTTATACCACTTAAGTAAACCCACCGCTAATGTGTACTAATAGCTACAAAATTAAAAAATGTTCACGTCCATTATTACGTCAAAGCTTGTCATTGTTATGGTGACCCAATAGCACTTTTTTTTCATACTCTATAAAGTGACAAATCATTCGAGTTGTGTGCAACACTGTAGAGTCAAATCAGCCAATTCAGCTTCTGACCGTAGCTTTTTTAAGACTAATTACGTGTCAAAATTGTACATACCCCACTGAGTTTATTAGGTGGGTGGGGCCACACGTTCCTACAATAGGTTGAACCCAGTAGCTAAATTGTGTTTCTTGTTGCATGATTGGTGTGGATATATTAGATCAGTGTACAGTATACGGGGAGCAAGGGGGAGAACAGGTTAAAGGAAAAAAACCCAAGGACATTGACTCTGTTGGCCCAATTCCAATGAACGATCTGGCTCCAATGCCTCCGCCTCCCTCTCTTTCCCCTGTGTCCTCTATCTTCACACCTTGGATCTTGGCAAGCCTGCATCGGAACAATTGAACATCCTCCAGCTCTCCCAAAGATACTGATTGCATCTTCCACAAAGGGTTATCCACTTTATAGCTGTCTGATGAAGATGACCTGCTTGCAACTCATCTCCCCTCAATCATTGTCTTATTTATAACATTCCGGAGAATGAAATCAGTGACTGTCAAAATCCAAATTCTTCCCACTATTTTTGGACGTGTGCACACGAGATGACACTAATGGAGGATGGCGGCATCTTTCAAACAGACCAAGGACATGCTGGAACCCCACTGACACTTCTAATATGAATTGACAAATTGAATATGTTGTGTTGAGTCAAGAAAACAGCTCCTGCCCCCTTTATACAGTCAGCCGTTAGCCAGGCATGTATGCAATCCATCGCTCTCCAAAGCCGCAGTAAAATGACGACACTGTATCTATATCAGTGGTTCTTAACCTTGTTGACGGTACCGAACCCAACCAGTATCATATGTGCTTTGACTGAACCTCTTTTTAGTGTTTTTTTTTTTTTTTCAAATTCAAAACATAAATATTTTTTACTGGTGCACAAAATGAGCCGTGCATGAACATCACCTTGTTCAAAGAAAAAAACCCAACACAATGCATGAACTCAGAACAAATTACATACCTGCAGATTAGTGTGACTTCTGCTATTGCCTTTGAGAGACCAATTCAGATATGCGTCATCACGAATTTACACAATAAATTAGGTATGTTCGGACCTCCGACTCACCGAACCCCTAGGATTCGATCAAACCCAGGTTAAGAACCACTGATCTATAGTAAATGACATCTTTGAAGATGCTTTGATTGTATAGTACTTGTTTTTGTAGCATACGCCCAATGTTTTATTCAAGACTTGCAAGGTTCATTGAGTTGCGTGGTCCTCACTTGAGCGCCTCTAGATAAACATAAATTCACTTACCCAAGCAGGTATTGAGTTTTCTGCTATCAAGTCCAGGTGAATTTTGTATAAGAAACAGTTAGACAAAGAATTATTGAAAGACCATGCTTATTGATTGACTTTGCAATTAGTGGTTTGATGACAATGTATTCACTGGATGTCAGGCACAGGTCCAGCATTTCTTTTCATCCTGGGGCCAATGGGGTTCATGACACATACAGAGAGGAGCAGAGAAACCCATTTATAAATAGATTTTAGAATATCAAATAAAATCCTGGAGTGCTGTATTTAGGCTACACAGATTTTTAGTCAGATAAGCAGTTAAGAAAATGGATGGATGGATGGATGCATTTGTTTTTATAGTTTTTACAAATCTTTAAACGATAGACCAAATAAAAAGCCCATCAGGCTTGAGCTAACAGAGTGATTAATGAAGCTGTCACAAATAGCGCCACCCAATCTTTGGCCTTCGTAGTCAATATGGTCCCTGCGGGTGACGTCTTTAACACAAATTCATTAGTCCTCTCTATATTACAGTGGTAAGTGGGTGATGCTTTCTCTTATTGAGCTTTCCTGACCACACTAGGGAAGGAAGGACAAGTTGCCATCACGGCCATCCTCCACTGCAAAGCTAACGCCACCCATTTGAATTACAGTAAAATGCTCATTAGAGAAACGGCTTCAATTACTCTTTCTAATCTGTAATCTACACAACCATTTGGGCGCATTCCTCCCAGTCGGGGTTCTCATCCATGTATGTATTTTTTATCTCCTCTCTCTTCTTGCTCACCTCTCTTCATACCAGCTTCTCTCTGATGTAGTACATGAATAATAGCTTTGGCTCTTTAGTTTTACCTGTGCAGGTGTAACACCTATCTGCATGTTGTGGTCCATGAGGATTCTGGAATCTCCCGCCATCCTCAACTGAAGCTCAACACCTATAGAAGATAGGAAAGTGTTGCCATTATAGCCCAGACACGACTTGCATTCAAAACAAAAAGCAATAAGGTTCTTTGTGAGATGAAATCACAACTATTTAAATTATTTATTATAAATTTCGCCACTTTGTCAATGACTATTAGACAAAACACAAAACTGCCACACTTCTTTGAGTTACAGGGTTTAAAAGGTTAGTTGTTGGACAAATGGCCACAATTGCCACATCCCCTTATATGTAGGACAAATGTGTTTCTTTGCTCAATTCCAAAGTATAATTTAAATCTAGGAAGGGATACAGAGGCTAGACTATTTTTAGTCCCTATCAATAACGCGCTGCAGTTCAAGGCGGAACAAATCCCCTGCATTTTTTCTGCACTGTCTCGTTTTAATATACAGACCTGCCAAAAGAGTGCAGCCAAAACAGACCGGTGAGACTGCAGGTCGTCGGCAAGACCATATTGATACAGTATGTATTTTATTTGCATTTATTATTTAAGACATTGGTTCCTCTTCTAAATGTAAATGAACATAAATACAGTTGTTAGACTCAAGGATTGATGGGCCAGATCTGGTCCGTCACATCTCTTTATGAGGTATTGCTAGCATTTTTTTGGTTACCAATGCCCCTTTAAATAAATGTAATTAAGTTTTTGACCGTTACTTTCTGACAGGTCCTACTGGACTCTGATTTCAAAAACGGGTATTCTTTAATTTGGTGGTGTCATCAATAGCTGGTTTCGGGACAAAATCTCATATGTCATCATTTAGAAAATGTTGTATTTTTCCACAAATCGATATTATTGTTTTTTCACCAATCTATATTATTATATAGATTTTTTATTTTATATTATACATTATAGTCGATATTAAAGACATGGGAGTGTAATGTTTACAAATTAATCTTAGATTTGACAATGGCTTGCTCTTTTTGATGATGCAACGTTAATGATTGAACAAGCATGACATTTGGGAGTCTCATGAAAAGTGGAAGTACAAGACTCAGCCTGACATCAACAATATGTAATATAAGGTGATCATTTAGGAAGTAAAAATATAATAATAAAGTACACTGATGTTGGCTGCTCACCCATAGTATTTATTTATTTATTTATTTATTTATTTATTTATTTATTTATTGCACACCCGAACTGTACTTTATAGGAACGGGAAGTACAGTATTTTTAAAATGGGATGCATCTATTGTATTAGAAGAGTGGGTTTTTATTTGTTAATTGAGGCACATGGTCTTTAGAGGTCACTTTTTGAGAAAACATGCTATGCAGTTGCTAAATGATCTGTTTTTCACATTGATTTTTGGGAATGGCAAAATGTATGAATTATGCTCACTGGTAGCATTTCTGCAAGCGAACAGGCATTTGCTTGTTTGTCCCTTGTGTAAAGTTGTTGGGACTTAACAAAAGATCATGTTAGAAGCCCTATTTTTTGGTACTAATCCTGTTAAACCTTTCAAACTACACGGGGCAATTAATTTAGAGAGCCCCAAGGTGTTGTTTAAAAATCAGTGACTGTTAATTCACCAAAGGAGCAAGGGATTTCCTAGTGCTCTGTAATCAACAGTGCTAAAAGAAACATGGATAAATGACGCATTCTGGCTGACATTTCCTTGTCATCGGTTGCTAGCATCAATCAATTTGATCACTGACCAGCAAAGGAGAAGCAACCAGAAGGAGGGAGAGTAAAAGTGAGAGGAACACATCACAAATCTGGCCCACACAGGAATGTAGTGTTTACAGTGATGGTCCAAAGCAAAGGGCAGAGTGACGTGACAGGCATCCAAGCAGGGGGGGCAGAGAGCATGTGCGGGAAACACACAATGCTTCTCACTGAATACATGAAAAATATGCTGTTTTGCAGAATTATGTTTGCTTCTCCCATGACTTTAGCATATATCCATGGTGCTTCATGAAATTCAAGCTCCTACAAAATTGTCACAGAGACTGATGGGCCTCACAGTAGACTCAACAATCTTGTTTTGTTTTGGTGTTTTAAGAGGGTAACACGCTTTTATCTTGTTACCAGGAGGGTGACTGGATGCTTTCGCCAATGCTTTCGTGTTTGTGTTGATAACAGGATGATTGTATCTGTTGTGATTCTAAGGAACAGGAAAGAATGGCATGCCAAGCCTTTAATATTGTCGGCGACACACGCTGTGGCGGATAAACATCAACAGCAGTAAAGTAAAAAACGAAATAGGCAAAATAGGCCAGCCTATAAATATAACTGCTAAACGCTGGCAATACTTTGATGTAGACCATGTTGCAAAGTTAACACAACTCTATGAGCAAGGTCAGAATGCCCACAAGTGTCATCCAGGCCAGTCCACCATCATTTGAGTGCCACAAAATAAGCCAATTGGAATTTTGTCCTGACACTGATTTTATTCTTTTCAATACGATTGAGCACACCATCAACAACGATTTTGAAGTTGTTATAACAAATTCAAACTTGGCTTTTTACTTTGCTTCCATGGAGTGGGCACTTTTAAAGCCGAGAGCTTGTGTTCAGATGAAGAATATATTGTGCAGAATATTTCATAGTCATTGAGAGCAGTGTTTGTAAATGTATAGGGAGAAAAAAATAATGAATACAAATAGCCGTGGTATGTTGCAAAGTCAGCAAAATCACTTCCAGCAGTTTTAAATAGGAATGTAACTGCGGCATTACTGGTTGCTCATCCGTATACATTAAGAGTCATAATTTACAGTTAACTGTTGTCACAGACAAAAAAAGATACAAAAGTCATTAAAAAATAAACAAACCTGCACAATGAGTATTAAAATAATAAGTCAAATAACTATAGAAAGTAAGCAAGTGGAGATTGTAAAGAAAAAAAAACGAATGGTGTTCAATACCACTATTTTTATCTAATCCGATAATGAATAAAACTCAAACTAGTATGATGGGATAATTATATTTTGCACAAATAAATATGCTCCTGATGATCTAAAAATGAAACAGAGCTTCTGAAAAAGTACATAACCTCAGAATTATGTCATATGCTGTTTTCCTGGGTTACTCAAAATAAAATTGCCATTGAATAATAGTTTTGTTGCTTTTTACATCACTGTCTTTATTCATTTGAACAACTTCAATCGCCATGTTCAGCACCACTTACAGTGTGCCTTTCAGTCTGCCTCATCCTAAATAGCACCACACATGACTTAGTTTACACTCTGTCATAATGCCATTGTACAGACTCAAAGTGAGACTGAGTGACTGACGGAGCAATGTGCCATGCTCCTACGCAGATGAAAAAGTAGTTCCCTTCAGACAAGATCTCAAAGTCTTATTTACTTTCCACCATGTGATAATACATGATCAGATTATTCATTATCCAAAATACCAATATTTAGATTTCAGTATTGATTTTAGAGCAGGACGATCTGTTATCAAAAGGAATGATATTTCAGTATTGATCCGCAAACCACTAGAAGACATCACAACTAAATGCCAACGCTTATCTTGCGTCTCAGCATCGTAGTCATGGAGGCTGCTTTCCTTGAAATAACAGCAATGAGTTGTTACTTGTCGCGTCACGATTATGTCTCTGGCCTTGATGGGCCCATAAAATGACAAGGACTTCATCCCTATCTTTGTTCACTTGTGACACTTTGAGGTCGGGCGGGTCAAATGGCTAAAAATGTCCCCAGCAAGTTTGGCTCCAGGCCGGACTAACACTGATACGCTCATAGACTCGCATATACAAACTTCACACCAACCCTCCCTCTTCGTTTTCCCATTATGTCCGATAGCGAGCCACTGTATCAAGTTTTACCCTTCTCGTGGATGACCTTCTACGGAGTGACACTGCTGCATTGAGACGTCCCTCTCACTCTGACTGGAGAACAATTTCTCTAATGATATGTCAAACTGTCTCAATCTCTCTCTCACAGACTGCAACTCTCTTCAAACCACCAAAAGTTCTAATCTGCTACTAGTGTCAGACACGGTGATCCAGAGGCATATGTCTCAGTTTCTATCAGCACCTCATAGCTGGAGAGCAAAGGAATGTCGGAGAATAAAAAATGTGTGCGTGTGTGTGCGTGCGTGTGTGTGTGTGTGTGTGTGTGTGTGTGTGCGTGTGTGTGTGTGTGCGTGCGTGTGCATGTCTGTAAGTAATGGCATCAGTGTGAACTTATTTTATTTTAAATTAGTTTATTTTAAATGCTAGCGAAGTAAGTGAATATTTTTGCTGTCCATGTGCATCCATTTTTAAGAAAGTGATTGTAGATTTGGGCAGTAATACCATTTGAAAATATTGTTTTACTTGCCTACTTCTCTACAGTCAGCATATGAATTGTACTAAAATTTATTTTAACTGCAATTTTACACCAGCGGGTGTAGCTGTAATACAAGTTGAGCTAAGAAGATACCCAAATGTCCCTTGGTTTTCAAGAGATTCAATCAGCAAAAGATTATAAAATATCAAAAAGATGATGTCGCCTATTTCCCATCCCCTATTCCTCCCTTTTATCTGTGTTAATGAGCTGCAAATGTATGTGAATGTATTTCCCCAGGGGTAAAATACGCTCACGCTCACTCGATGCTTACGTAAACCTGCAAAAAAAAAAGGGGGGGGGGGTGAAAGAAAACCCTCCCATGTGTAGAAAGCACTGTATGTGCTCTCTTCTCACGTCTTAATGGCACTGCAGTGATTTTATTTTGCTTAAATGATCTACAATCTGCATAAATTAGACTTCCTTTATTAGTTATGCTGATTTATCGTCATTCTGCAATAATCTGGATGCAAAATAAGGAAATTTAATAACAACTAATATGTAGAGCTATGTTTGTTTGCAGTTAATTATTTCGATAGTGTTTTGCATTGTTGATCACATGTGAGTCTTACACTCCTGCACCCACAATTAGAAATGTAGTAATGCAGACACTGTGTAGATGCAGGAATTCTCAACTGGATTTAGCTAAACTGGCACGACCTGATTGTTTATCATCTAGACATCCGAAGCATCTCTGCTATTGTCTGCCTACCTTAACAAAAAGACTACTCTTGAATTACACAAAGAATTCACCACTATTATAACATTCAAGTCAGATGAAAGGTGTCTTATCCTCATTGACCGCAGGACTAAATGTTCTCATAGTATTTCATCACACATACAGTAACCTGCTGCTCGCAGATAAGAGTAAAATCAATTAATGAAGAGTGGACTCTCTTTCAGTGTCATTAGCCACTTTTGCACTGCATATCACTCAAATAGACTCTCCTCCATTTGAGATGCTCAGTCTTCATAGCTGCGGTAAACTTCTCTGTTGTTTTTGACCTTCCAATTTCCAAACAAACACATTGTGGTCAAGACAATACAATTCAACAAATTCTTCATGCCACTCATTGTGACAGCGCTGAAAAGAAAATCAACTATTACTTTAGCCCTTGCAGACAACACATTGCCATGACAACAGGTATGGTGCATGGCAGGATTGAGTGCGAGTTTAAATAATCTACAAAGATCACTAGCTGGATTTGTACCTGCAGAATCCCAATACTACTAATAATAAAGAAATGTGCGAAATGTGAAATGTGTCTATAACCACAATGACCATGTCATAGAAAACCAAATAAGTGTAGGCTATAATCTTTACGGTCAACCTACTATCTCTGCCTTTTTTGCATGTGAACCTTGAAAACCACAAATATTGCTGCATTGTTAAGTAGCTGCAGTATGAAAGGTGACCTGAACCCATTTGTTCTCATTGCAGTATTTTGAAAATACAGTGTCCTGCTGTGAGTGTGCATCTCCAGTGTGTGCGTGTGAGGTCAAAAGACAAAACGGAAAGTAAAGCTGAAATATCAGTCAAAAGGTAAAGGAAGCTTCGCACATGCTGTACTGTACCTATGCAGAAATATATACGTAAGCTTAGTGAGGCTTTTGGCGACTCAGTAGTGGGCTGTTCTATAAATCTTGCTTGGCATCGTGGGCGCAGTTAAATTTGCATTGGTTGATTTATGAATGTTTTTTTTCTCTATGGTGTGATCGAATTATATAAGCAATTTTAGACTGCTTAATATATTCATGCAATGTCAAGCACCAAGTTTGCAATAATACCCAAGAACCAAATTTAAATCATGTTATTATTCTGGACTGTTACATAGAAACATGCAGTATATTGTCACCATCTGATGGCAACATGATTGTCAAGTTTATAATAGTTTTGACTTCTAAACATAGTCCATAGTCATGTCCTGGTAAAAACTGAATCTGTTGTCATTGATGGTGCTGTCTCAACATGACATGCAATGCTATTTAAAGCATTTCATTTCGTTCAAATCATGGAATTCATCAATTCATTTACAAGAGCTCCACACAATCATCTTTTTCATATGACAGGCTGTGCTTTCGTGCTGCTGTTTTGGTTAGCAATTGAGTTCAAATGGGCCCAGAAGTAACTTATTTGTGAACAATATAGCGAACTAGCATAATTATAGTTGCTACCTGTTCTTTTCTTTGATGTGAAAAGTAATGCATCTATTTGAGTGGCTGTTAATTTGTTTTGCATGGATGAAACACCCAGCAACTGACGAATATGTGAAGAAATACTGAACAATATAAACAAATCAAAAATAACTTCTTTAAGAACTAAGAATTGGACATGTACGGCTGTCTTCATTCCTTTTTTTAGGCTCAAATATAAATGAGTGGCTGCTGTGGAAGCAAACGTAGTAGTCTTCCTTTGAGGTTGGCGTTGCCCCCATGTCCCCTTGTGACCTATGCCCTGAATTTATAAACAGATCCAGTTATCACAATGACTTTGGAGAGTCTCCTAATGAATAAAACTTTGCCATCCATTGCCCGTTTATTAGGGTTGAAGATGTGGCCAGCCTCGTGGGAGAGGTGCGCTGAGTCGCAGCTACAATGATGATGCTGATAATAAGGTCAAAAGGCCTTCTATCAGAAACAGTTATGTGTTTGCTGTTCACACTTCCCCCAGCGCACTTGAAATAGCCAGTAATGGCGCAAGCAGCTGTGAGCAGGCTCATTAAAGATTATGCTGGTGAAAGAAGCTTGTGAGAAGTGTCTAAGGCTTTTGTTGCTGTATTTTAAAATCCTGCTGTTTGAGCGCACCTTGCCTTTCTGCTGTTTAAGTAAGAGAGCAGTGATGCCTCACTTTTCATGTTTTTTTTTTAATCCCCAAAGGAAAAATTAAAAAATATTGAGTGAGTCGGAACGACGACCGGCTTTAAATTCCCCGTTGAGACAATAACGGGCGGACTGAGGCTTCGGGGGAGCTGTACTTGATTAATACGTCCGCTCAGTCCACTGCCTTGCCATAAAAGTTTCACAGCGACTACTTTCCGGATGTGTGTTCAAGTGAGTACCAAGGGGTAGGTGGTTGAGATGCTTGTTCCGAGGGAATCGAGGTACATAATTTTTAGTCAATGCTTTGGTGTAGCCTACAATATTCATGAAAGCACAACCAGTAGCAATATCCCCGCGTCCACTCTTTCATCTTCTGCTCCCGTTGAATAGCTAAAAGCAAAAAATCATGCTGTGTGTCTGTGGTCCCTACACTCCTCCTTCTTTTCCTCCTCCTCCTCCTTCTCATGTTCTTCCAGTAACGCAGATGCACATTCACGCTGTAAACTCCTGCATTGCACTGAGAGCAACTACGAGGCAGCGCGCGTTACACGAGGGGGGCTGACGAGTGAGCTTCTCTCTCCGTTTTTGCGTCATAGACACCCCAGATGCACGGCGCTGGCTGATATACGCATCACCGCAGTCACACTGGCGATAAAAGATGAGAAGAGCAAGATGTGATGATGTGATTAGATTGCAGGCTGATGGAGGAGGCTAATCCAGCCACTTTCCCCATCAACACTTTTCCTTCTCCCTTGAGGTGTCAGATGCTTCCTTGCTCTCATCCAAATTTGTGGCTTTAATTCCTCCCTCTACTCTTCTCCTACTCATGCCACCTCATCTGTACAATTTGTTCCCAAAGTGATGTATACTTTTCATTTAGCAAGCGACTCCGGATGGGGATGTTGGCTATGCAACGCAAGCCATCATGCAAAACAGATGCCATCCATCGATACAATGCTACTGCTATCATCAGTCATATGTATCAGGCTTACCTTCCGGTCTTTGTGGGAGTAGTTGTCCCTTCGAGGCATTTCACAACTACTCCCCTCTCCAAAACTGTGCCTCCTTTTTTTTTCCCGGCTTCTGCCTCTTCTCTATAGTCACCCTGCTCCTTCTGCTCCTCACAGCTCTGTATCAAGTGTGAGCAAGGGCTCTGTGTCTCCGGCAGAGAGGCATGGGTGGGGGAGATAGAGGCAGACTCAGAGTGGGAGAGAGAGGACAAGACAAGGGGATGTAAATATGCGCCCGGCGTCTTGATTGTTTCTCTCTTGCCACTTCCACGCACACAAATTTCCCTCTGGATTTGTCCCTCACGTGTGTATATATATATGTGGGCTTGCTTGTGTTGTGAAAAGTCAAATACAGTTTTGCAGGGAGAGGTTAGAAAAGGATGTGTTTGTGTATTTAGCATTGAACACGCAGACAAAGCAGTGCCAGAGTGTGGGGGAGTGTGGTGTAATCATTTGCCAGAAAATGCCTTGAAGGTTTGAATGAGATGCAAGAAGAAAAAAAATAGACAAAGGGAAGGTAGTGGGACCATAGGGAGTAGAAAGGTGAAGAGTGGCCAAGTAGCCTACACGTTAAAAGTGCAAGAGGTCATATTGACCCAGATTTCCTCATGAGGAGTACACGAAAAGTGTTGTATCATACCTCTGCCCACAACTCAACAAAAAAAGTCTGTTCTTGACAGACACTAATATATCATTGCCACTGCTTAATTAAGGCTCATCTCTTTGAGGAGACTTTGGGGCGCTTGCTTTTTCATTTTAAAATTGCACCGTGGTAAACGGAACCCTTGTCACCTAGAATTAACAAAAATGAAAAGGAGAGTTTTATTTGAGAAGAGAGAGCAGCAACAATACAATTGGCTGGAGCAAAGATGAGAGGAGATATTGCAACATCCATAACTAATGCTCAGTAACAGAGTACAATAACATTTGTGTGCATACATTTTTTTTAATGCTAGCCATTTATCATCTTATTTTACGAATAACGAATCTAGTCGACCAGTGAACCACCACTACTTTTATCTCCCCCTCCTCCCCTTGATATTGTCTAATAATATGCCATGATGTAGTAGGAACATATGCCAGGACATTTACACCCATGGCTTAAGTGACAGAACTCAGATTGTAATTCCTAGTTCAATGGAAGAGGAAAATATATCTTATGAAAATATATCAAATGAAAATCAGAACGTTAGCTGGACATCCATATATATTATTATATTATTTGCTTACTACTGTGTTTCTATTGTCCTTTGTTTCTGGTGTTCAGTGCTATCTTTGCAGGTATGGGGCACTTGAATACAACTATGTTGGATCGAGCACGATGTAAATCTAACATAATTCATGCTTACCACTGTATCCTCATACATGTGTCCAATACTTTTAAATAACTTGTAGCAAAATGTACGCTCATGATGACTATTTATGACTAAGATATGTGTCCACATGAATGCACACACACGCACACGCACACACATACCACAACCCATAAAGACGTCACACATTCGGGATGTCAAGATTTTATTGCCATACCGTGGAGTAGGTTTCATCTTCCGCGTTTAAAGGAGAAGGAGATGGAGAAGGAATAAAGGATGGGAAGCGCTTTGACGCCGCTTGTCATCGTAAAGTCTCCCCATGTACTTCTCGCTTTGAGTTTAGGTGAAGATTTATGACTCTGTCTTGGCCTTTGTATCCCACTGACAGCCCCATACCCCCCAAACTCACCCCATGGAATTGCCCTGCCACAACGAAAATGGAAGAAAACTGTCAGATTCTGCTTGTGGTACCGGCAGCAAACGGCCAGGGAGCCAATTACAGGATTATAGGGAATCAAGTAAAGTCTCTGCAATAATGAGGAGCTTGGGACCTGCCAGAAGGACGCAAGTTCTGGGTTATATGTGCACCCTTCCCTCAAGCGCTGATCATCTTCCTTGTAATGAATAAGGTTTTCCTTAATCTGCTCTATTGATCTGTTGTTCAAGAGCCCCCAAGTATCTACAATTATACCCCACCTTATATGCTCACCCTGTGGAAAAATTCAGCCATTTAACTGTACTGCCTGACATTAATCACATATCTTGCAATGACAAATTGTTGACACATTCATTACTGAGGAAACCTGTGTACGGTTCAGCGGTATTTGCATAATAGGACTGGATATCACTTTATAATAGGGTCTTTTAGTCTTGTAATAGGCAACCCATTAGCAAGATCAAACTCTGGCTGCCCTGCTGGAGGAAGATAGACACCACAGTGTGTCTACGGTGTAATTTGATATCCACCAGTGCAGACTTGCATATGGAGTCATAATCACACTCCTCCAGGAATGAACAATCCTAATTTGGATCAGCACCAAGTTATAGACCATCATAGTGCTACTGCATGTTCCCAGATATTGTCACAAAGGCTGGGATCTTCGGCCGTGTTCAAACTTGAGTAATGAGTCCTGATCATCCAAAAGCACATTTTGACATTCATGGTAGTTACACAGGCATGTTTTCATCCTCAGACATTTGTTAGCTTCCATATCCAACATTGCCTTTGACCATCTTTCAAGTCAATGATCTGCTTGGTTACATTAGTGTATGGCAAGGCTCAAAATCTTTTTACATCAATTATTGACTTCTTCCTCGACCACGCTTTTGCATTAGCCAAAACCAAATAAAAAAAAGAAACAACCAGTGATTAATGTATGACCCTCTTTGATGAGAAGATTATTGTAAGTAAAAGTTATAATTTTCGAAGTTAGATCATGTCCACTTCACCCTTCAGAGGGTGTGGATTAAAAGTATCGACATTTCATCAATTTCTCCTCCCCATTCTTTTGAAACGGTTCATAGACTTGGTTGGGTGCTGGAGACGTGCTGAGACTAGCAGTACTAACTCGTTTACAGTCCATAGCGTTTGTCAAGCTGTGGTCCTCAAGCAATCATTTCATAAGTCATAACTGAGAATATTGGGTCATCCTTAAACCTCACTAGCCAAGGCTCTGGGTTTTTTTTCTTTCATCATCACTTGTTCTCAACCTCCTTGTAGGATTCATTATCTCTGATTGAACCTCTTGTCGGAGGCTTTGGAACCGGAGTGAGCAGCCTTGTTGCACCCCCTCCCCACCACCCTCCAAAAAAATGTGCAAAGCTGTTAAATAGATATGGAAGAACAGCCTCAATAAGCTTATCAGCCCAGCCATGAACATTTACTTGTCGAAACAAATGCGTGGGTCCACACATACTGCTGAGTCGTTGCATGCAGAATATTTAGCTAGTTAACCAAACGGACATTTTGCATTTTGTGCTGAGAGTCATGGGTGGGTGGGTGATGCTGGGCAGCATTAAAACAGCTCGCACCATGGGTAAATTCTAGTTCAGGAAAATATGTGAATTATTAAAAATCTCCAATTGCTTTTAAAACAGAGCTTCTCACCAATAACAACATATTGGTACAATATGATTATTATTGCAGGGTGGGGGAAGCAGGACTACAATCAAAACAAAAACAATGGACCATCTTATAGTTCTATCATCATAAAGAGGGTTAAGAGAAAGAGTACATCTATTAGGCTTTAAATTATGAATTGAAATGAGTGTGTGGCTCGACAGAGCAGTGCAGTGTTACATAATTTAGGGATGCTGTACATTGTGTCTCTTATGCACAGAATTTCAATGTATGCGAGTGGAAGTGGGACACTGAATGCACTTGGTTCCTCTCTCTGCAAAGACAACAAACAAAACCAAACACGATTACAGTCACTGTATGTCGCAGCACGATCTGGCAAGGCCGCGTTGTTGCTGCAGCATCACAATTAACCTCCCTGCCTCTTGGCCTTTAACACTGAAACTGCAATTCAGTTGCTATTTACTTGTAGGATGTGCAATGACAACATTTCATTTCCATTTGCCCTAAAAATGGTGCTTGTGCTGTCTTTGACGCCGTGATTTGTGCTCTTGAGATGATCATCGAGTGGTTATATTAAACACTCATCCTTATGAGTGATGAAGCAGAACGACAACAAAATTGGCTCTCTTTCTTACAGTGCATACATAGTAAATTTGTCGGCATACAATTAAGTAGATGGATCAGTATGGAGCCCCTAAACAAGGAGCAGGCAAGCATAGCAATGTGAAACTATCATTGTGGGTATCGATTTCTCCGCATGATATGGAAATAAAGTTACAGTATATACAGCCTGGCTATGGATGTGGTCACAAATTTGTGTTTGGGTCCTGAGCAACTGTGATGGAATTTTTAGTGGACATCAAGTGTCAAAATAGCTGCATCCTGAGATGTATAAACGCTGATGGATTTTTCTGCTTAATACATAGTACATATTCCACAAAATCAATATCAATCAGAATGCTGTGTTAAGGCTCGTGGTGACCCATAGAAGATATTGTAAAGAAAATGTTTGACTTGACTTCCCCTTTAATTGGTCCAAAACCATCATTTAAGATCTCAGTGTGTTAAATTCCTAGGATACGATGCGGATAAATGCACACTTCCATGTTGAAATGTTTTATTGTGGGGAAAAAAAACACACCAATATAAAGCATTTCAAAACAGTTGCCACCATTAATATGACCCAGAGTATAACCTGTAGAACTCAAATGAAAAATAGATTTTTTTTCATGAGTGTAAGTAAAAATAAATGAATGATGTCATTGCACAATTATGCGCATTCTTCTTATATGTGGGGGGTGTGGCTTTTCAGAATAAACAAATCATATTCAAACCCATGTTAAACAGGATTTGCCACCATTTAAAGTGTCTCTGGTCAGGGTTCAAGTATGCTTTTCTAACATTTTTGTAGCCACAACACATAGGTTGTCTCTGGTTCACATAGAGTTTCCACAGGATCAGGAGGGCTTCAGTGTTTAAGGCATCAGTCAGGAGAAGGGCTCACAAGATTTTCCAAAGCACCATGGAACACAATGTAAACAGCCATCATCAAGTGCAGAAAAATAACTGGACATCTACTACAAACAGGACATCTCTGTGAAATTGATCAAAAGATGAGCTAAAAACGGCAACCGCATTTTTTACAAAAACCTGGAACTTCAACATGGACGTATAGACTAGCCACTGTGCATCAGCTTGGTGTTTAACTAACAGGCCCAGACTTCAGACTTAACTGTGTGAGTCAATTGAAATGAGAGGAAAATAATTTCAATATATTTCTTTTTTTATGACGCGTTTTAGTGGTGTGCAATATGTGCCACTGCGACACACTACACTAATCTAATCTTTGCTTAGAATAATTTTCTTTTATTTCATTATTTGCCGTGATGGTTTTGCACAGACAAAAATCCCAAAGCTACCCACAGTATCCCTCTGGGCAGAAAGCTTTTGGAGGTCTCTGGGAACCTTCCTGCAGTGAGTCAAGCATGATAGGAGGTAACCCCGCAGCAGCAGTTTGCTCTTCTCTCCAGAGCACTGTCATTTTAAACAGTGCAAAGTTGAGAAGCTGCCTCTGAACACGTCGTGCCATTTTTATGTCCTTTGAAGAAAATTACTTTGAGACAAAAAAAGATGGAAATGAAAATAATGACCTAGTCGTAAAAGTGAAACTAAGAATGAGTGAACTATGAGATGATGGCTGTGTCGTTCTCCTTCAAGCGGGAAAATAGCTCTGCATTGTCAATCGATGTCACTTAGCTCCTTTCTCCTCAATCCGGTTACCATCTCATACATGCCACTGGCCAAGTAGGCAGTAAGATATGAATGAAAGAAGTGATTTGAAGTGGCGCTTTATTCCCTTTCTCTTTCATTGACTTGCTTATTCCAGTGAGGGAGCAGCCTAATCAAGCTGAAGTCCTTTGAGTGGGGTATTTGTGACAGAAAATAGAATCACAACATGAGTCCAGAATATTGAGTGGCAACAAAATTACACATTTGATCATTTTGTGACGATGAGAGTTTAAAGATTGAAGGCTGAAGGAACTCCTTAGAAAACAAAAACAGAAACATGGCCACACATCATGGTAAGGTAACCACAAAGACTTCTGCCACGGCAATGGAAAAGTACTGGTAAGTCAACTTTAATTCATGTGAGAGGTTACCTAATTTATTTTCCAGCAGGTGCCCATATTTTGGTTATTCACATACAGTAAATACTTCAAATCGGCTAAGTAGTCAACTAATATGAGTGTGTGAACAAAAGAATCTACGAATGGAGTAAAAAAACAGTTATTTTGGTGGTGGTGGTGGGGGGGGGTCTTAATTTTTTTTCTCAAGTGGTTGTCAAAACTGTTGACTAATTGGGACCTGGTGCCGAAGAAATAGAGTCTACAGACAGCTCCTGTTGCATTGCCCGCAAGAATTATTTCCCTTTGCACTTACCAAGACAGTTTGAATCAATGGAAATGTTCAGAAAATATCTGGTTCCCCCACAACAAAATATGCACAGTATATGTAAGCACAGCCATTTAAAGCTGTATTATTACTAATGTGTTCTTCCTGGGCCATTTCATTACCCTGCATCGTTTTCATTAAAAACCACATATTTCTACCAACAACAGTAAACACACTCATTTTGAGGGTAACTGAGGTTACATATTGCTATATTATCACCCGGGAGACTTCACTGAGTGGACCAGCAAGTGGAAAATTCCCACAAACCCTGCAGGCTTATATTCTCGGCCGTATGCTCATACAGGCATGGCAGCCTACAGGCTCCCATTGATATGCACATTGCAGCCAAAGGCGTCAATACTTGGTTCACAGATCCTACGGTAATGTGACTTCAACAACTCCTCCCCTGAATATTGTAGACACAAGTCATCCTACCTAAAGTAACAAACAAGGTAGAAAAGGGATGAAGATACAGTATGCATTAAAGAAATGATTCACTGCTTGCATCTACCACAAGTGGGGAAAATGCTGCATAAGCACATTTCCTCTACATGGCGTTGCAAACGAGTGGCATTTAGCACGATGCCACTTTTACACTGTGAATGATGGATATGGAATATAAATGCTCAGTGACATGATGACCCAGCAAAATGACTGCCCTCAGTGAACATCACCCCCATCTCTCACCACACGCACAAGCACTCGCACACCCGCACATGCACACGCACACGCACACGCATGTAACCAGTCCAAAGTCTGCCCAACTGATCACTGAATATGATTGTGTTTAATTAAAACTCATGGACCTTCCGTTTTTTTTGGATTGATTGATATGTCTTTATTTTGAACATATTTAAAACATGAAAATAGGAAAAAATAAATAAAATAAAATAAATAACACTTTAAAGTGCCATATTTAAGTTTCTTTAATTCATAGGTCACAGAATTAATTGAAATCCTTTGACCCATGTGTATACAAATCAAATTATTTTGAGTGTACTTTACTAGAAAACAAAGGTAGTATATTATGCATGGAAAAATACAGTAGCAGCCATAAAACTGACTGACAGAAACTGATACAGAAACTGCTATTGTTGTAAATCCCCTTGCCAATTGGTGGAGGGGTGGGGGGGGGGGGGGGGGGGGGGGGCAGATGGAAGGGGGCATACTAGCGTTGTCATGTGTCTAATCAATGAGGGCTTAGTTAACATGCAAAATATACTGTACAGTTGTACCCAGTTTTATTTTTGTGCAACTTGTTTGCAAAGCCATTTTTATACTACATTGATTGACGTGGTATTTTTGATTTGGCTGTTAATGATACTTCATTTGGAAGAATACTTTTCCATTTTGAAGATATTGGTTTCCTGACCTTTTTTAATTAAATAAAAAATAATACACATACCATGCCATTTGTGACCCCTCCCCCCCTAAAAATCTGAATCGTTACTTACCTTAAACCATGTAGTATAAATCAAGGCTTCGATTGCACATTATCCACATCATTTAATACCAATAGACATATTTTAAGTAATGAGGTTACTTATTAAAAAAAATAACGAAAGCTAGTATTCGACTTCTTTTCACACTTGCACAATATTCACAACTAATAAAAAGAGCATGATGACTGCAGCTTTTTGAAAACTATTTCTTCTCAGTTTGATTGCAGTGTAGGTTGTAAATGTCCTTAACGTTATTTTTTTTTTATTTGTGGGGTGGCGGGGTGGTGCATTATAATTATTCATTGTAATTCACTGACTGACCATTCTCCTGAATAACTAGCAGTCAAAAATTACTCTCAAAGTTGCCAAACCAGCCTGGCGATCAGTGCGGTGAAGTTGGCTATTTGCAGGCCCATTGGGCTCAATAAAAGGCATCACAAATGACAGAGTTGATCAAACAATAAAATAATAAAAGTGCTTTGAATGCCTAATGCTTAGCATCCTTTTACAAGGGCATGGATTAACACAAAGCTTAATAGCACTGTTTACAAACAATGCGGCCCTCTGGGTGCGGACCATGCACGTGTTCTACTCGTAAAGAAAACTGCTTGTAAAGAAAACTCGCAAAGTAAGACTGTGACACTTTTGGGGGAATTTAACTAGGAACAATAGTGCAGAAAAATGACTCTGGCTATGATTTACAAATTTCCTCCATTCAACATTTAGAATACCTCCAGGTAGGTATTAGGATCTGGAGCATCTTTCTTTCTTTTCCCACTTCCTCAGCTATTTTTGCTTGTTGCTTGTATTATCACAACGACACAGGTCTTTTGATTGTGGTTAATGGATTGTACTGATTTTTGTGCGACAGCAACAGCTCTATTTTGATGCATTTCATGTGAAAATAACTGTCATTTTGCGACGTGATACACATACTGTAGTTCCAATCAGACATGCCCTGAAAATGCAAACATTTAAAAAACATTCTATTTGGCCTTGATCAGAATATAATATAGCTATAGAAAAACACTTTGGTATAAATTCCACAAGAGGAGAAGATGAAAACAAGAGGTCGACTTAAGCCATGTTTGGGTCCATAGTAAGTAATAGTGGACATTCTTTGTTACTCAGACACATTAATGTGTAACTTGATGCTTTTCCATTTATATTCAAAATATTGACTTGTCCCTTATCCAGAAATGAATCGTATAATATACCCGAAAGGGAACGCAACCAGCACGGGGAGTGGATTGAGGTCAGCTTGGCTCTTGGTGCCAGGCGTCTGTGGGGTAAACACATCTTATTGAAGCCCGGGGAATATCCATGCAATGTGTGTCTGTTTGTAGGTGGGGTGGGGGCTTACTTAATTCTCTCTGTGGGCGTAAACACTACCTGGCCGCTCCACCGGGAGAGGACAGTATAAATGTACGCAGGTGCAGTAGAGCAGGCATAAGAGGACACACCTCTAAAACTTTGCCATTCAACTGTGAAGAGGACCAAAGAGGTTGAGCTGGAGCTCAACACTTAGCTGGATGTACTGGAAGCTTTTTTACATCCATACAGGTGAGCCTTATTCATTCATGGCAAGACATAGTATTTCATTTTGTTGTAGTTGAAAAAGTCAGCTACATTTTGATAACTTATTAGATAATCAGATATTGTGATGCAATTTAGGTGATCCTCTGAAACTGTTGTGAATCATTTATTTAAAGCACACAACTCTGACATTCTTTAAATGACAAAATATGAATTGACTACAAATGTTCATTTTAGACTAACTTGAATCCTCTCTGAATAGTTTCCTAGGATTTGTGTGACCTTATATTGAAATTTTTATGTAATAATGATTTTAATGTTCATCCCAAAATTGTACCAATTTATTCAAAAAAAAGAGAAACTATCAGGTCACTGAAATAAATTTAAACTAATACAAGTAATTTATACATACTATTTTACTGAACGTTATCGAATGAAAGTCAGGCACTGTTTTATGGTCAGATAGACAGATTTTAATAAAACTGACCCATACAAAATATGCCCAAACCTTTGAGGCAATCACTGCAAACAAATGATTTCTGTAAGTCTCAATGAGAATCTGTCGATGGATATTTTCTTCCCCTCCTTGTGAAATTTCATCAGATGTCTCAAGTTTGAAGGGTATCTTCTTCAGAGCGCATGTTTCAGTCCTTCCACAGTTCCTTTATTTATGATTACCCCAAAGAGGCACACTTATGTTCTCATGCTGTTTTGCTGCATCCAGCACAGGGAGTCTTGAATTTGTGAAGATTTCAATGAAATCTCAACATTCTCAGGGCATACTGCCCACTGCTCGAAATTCTATACGCTACAACCAAAATCAATGTTAGACTTATATTTATCAGAGTAATGCTTTTATATATTTTTTTCCAATGAGCATGTTGGATTTGTCTTTATTTAACATAAGGATACCACCAAGTTAGCATTTTTGTGTGAACTATTGCCACAAGCTGTTGCTTAGTTGACTTGACATTTTCTTTCCACTTTAGATACATACATATTTTAACTAAATTCCGCACTCATTTTTTTAGGACCTTTGAGTTCGAAATAGACTGTAATCCACATTTCCTCACTGAACTGTCATATAGCACATTAGTGAAATCTGAATATGTATTGCTAATAAATTATTGAGTAAGTTTTTTTGTTTATTCACCCCTGCATTTAATTCAAAGTGCATGTGCAAAGACTGCAAACGATTATTTGTACTGTGCAAAATTAGACACCATGGACACAATCATAAAATATTCTGGAATATCTGTTATTATTTAATAATCCTAATTGTTGTTCAGTTTGACTAAGACCAAAATAACCTCTTAATATTCAGCATCATTAAACTGCAACTGAGCACAATACTGCAGGATACTAATAAGAAAAGCTATAATCTTTTTTTTTAATCCTGATGTGAAACATGGATGATTATCAACCTCAGGTGACTGAGTTGTTTTCCTGTATAATTGCAAATGAGAAGAAAGGATGCAGAGGGCAAAGAAAATAAATTTGAGCTTTGAAGGTTGATAAAAAGAAAATCTCAACTGACTGTACAGACTGTTTTGTACCAATTAAGGCTTACCGATAGGCGCATGATCACATTTCTGTGGAGGCATGACTCAGCAAAAATAAGCACATAGTTGTTTGGAAGCTTATGTCAGCTAATTGAGGCCGAAGTCATATCTTATCTGAACAGTTTGTTTTCTACCAAGGTTTACATATTCATTCAAATGTGGGTTTTTCTGCTTGAAGTTGAACTTTTCTCAAGTGTTCCTTCATTGGTTGATTTATCTGGCTCATTAGGCTGGGTAATGTTTAAAAGATACTATTAGATTTATGCCATCCAAAATGCCGACTAGGACTATCGGTCCATGTTGCCAAACTGTTTTATGAATGAAATGACCCATGTGTTGATAATATCTTATTTGCTGTTTTCAAGGTTGTGGACTCGTAGAAAATGTTTGGCCCTTTCAGCAAACGTCTGCAGGACTATCTGGCTGAGCGAAAGCGTCGCCGGGCCAGGCTGGTGACCAAAGACGGCCACTGCAACATCGAATACGGAAACATCAAGTACAGCAAACATTTTGCTTTCCTGGCCGACTACTGGACCACATTCGTGGAGATCCGCTGGCGTTTTGTGCTTTTAGTCTTCATTGCATCTTTCACCCTGAGCTGGTTCATTTTCGGCCTGCTCTGGTACTGGATTGCCCGTAGTAACGGAGACCTGACGTGGCAGGAGCCCCCCGAGGACCATGCGCCTTGTGTTGATAATGTTGTCGGACTCACCACAGCTTTCCTGTACTCCCTTGAAACCCAAACAACCATTGGGTACGGTGGCCGAGCCCTGACCCCCGTTTGCCCCGGTGCTGTGGCCCTTCTCATCATCCAGTCTCTCCTTGGCGCAGTCATCAACTGCTTCATGTGTGGAATCATTTTATCTAAAATCTCTTCACCTAAAAAGAGAGCGAAGACCATCTCATTCAGTGACATGGCTGTAATCAGCCCAAAGAACGGCGCGCTCTGCTTGTCAATACGAGTGGCCAATCTTCGAAAGACCCTCATGATAGGAAGCCAGATCTATGGCAAACTGCTGCGAACCACCCATTCAGCAGATGGCGAGACAATAATCATGGACCAGGTGAACATTGAATTCATGGTAGACGCCGGAAAGGACAACCTGTTCTTTGTGTGTCCGCTCACACTTCGTCACGTCATCAACAAAGGAAGCCCTTTCTTTGAGATGGCAGTGGACACGCTCCACAAGCAAGAGTTTGAGCTGGTCGTCTTCTTGGACGGTACCGCAGAGTCCACCAGCTCCTCCTGTCAAGTCCGGACTTCCTACATTCCCCAGGAGATCATGTGGGGCTACAATTTCCTGCCCATCATCTCCCGAAGCAAAGAAGGTAAATACCGGGTGGATTTCTCCAACTTTTCCAAGGTGGTACCTGTGGCCACTGCGCATTGCGCCTACTGTTTCCACAACATCAAAGGTCACCACCACCACTCCAGAGATGGACTTGACAACCAAGGTTTTGAGGTGATTGATATCCATGATCCTCCAAGTATCACCAAGATGTAAAAGCACAGAGGCAGTGAACAAGACACTCTGGTAGATGCCTCCTACCGCCCACTGTTGAACCCCTTAAGCATCCCAAAGTTTATTTGGGAAAACCGCATGTACAGAGAATGTTAAGTGAAGGAAACCTCATTATCTTTTGGAAATGTATTGAACAATTGTAATTGCCACATCTATCACTGTCTATCGACCAAAGAACATGTTTTCCAAAGGGTTGCCATGTCATGGAAATTACTTGGTTGAAAAAGATGATTATAGGTCCTCTCACAAGGATGATAATTTTACCTCAGGTCCTGCACATCGGATTCACTGAGGATAATGAAGACTGTATTATTCTGTGTATGAATCTTACTTGAACTTGTTTTGGGTGCCTTGTGGATGACAAAACAATATTAGTGGTTGTTTAATAATTCATATCTGCCATACACAAAAAGACATTTGGGCTCTTTGTTAGAAACATTAATCTATTCCAGCACTGGCACTCGCACAGG
The DNA here is from genome assembly GCF_024217435.2 of Syngnathus scovelli. NCBI lineage: Eukaryota > Metazoa > Chordata > Actinopteri > Syngnathiformes > Syngnathidae > Syngnathus > Syngnathus scovelli. The sequence continues at coordinate 9,281,391 of NC_090853.1, forward strand.
TTTAGTGTGGAACCTTCGAGTGATGGTGGAACCAAGTTCTCCTGAAACACTTAAAAATATGACTGCATGCAGTCTGACCTATTGAATGAAATCAAATTTGTTTGTGTTTTTTGTATTTTATCTCAGGGGGGAAAGTGAAATAAAACTATTTTTACACTCAATAACGTTTACCTCGCATTGTTTTCCACCTGAAATGAACATAACCAAAAGACGTCAGTGCCAGCCAACAACCCCTATTACAGATTTTCATCCAAACAAAATGAAGTTGTGAGAGCAAACAGATGAGCCAACGTGTCAACAGAGAGGGCGCCACACTTACTTTCCCCTTCACTTCTCTTCATGTAATTGGAGGAGGCCAATAAAATATAGCAAGCAATGTGTGCACACTTTGTGGCTTAGGGTATCAGCAAAAGTGACAATAATTTAATAACAAAAGTAGCAACAATTTAATACACGACGAGAAACAACACCCTTGCGACTAGTATATTAAACGCTGCTTGCGCAAAATAACGCATACTGTATGAATAAACTCAGTCACAAGAGCTAATTAGAAATGCAGCAAAACATGCTGGTAATGTCGCTTCTCCAGTGGCTCATTGTGAAGCCTCGATGACACAAAAAGTACTTTTCCTGTAGAATCGGCCAAAACCAGATTTTTTTTTAAAAAGGGGATAGTGTACTTATTTAATTGTAATTTTTTAAATTAATTTGTTAATTTCTCATATGCATTCAAATACAATTAAAAAGGCATTTCGTCACCTGCTGTCGACTGAATTAAAATAACATCACTTATGCTAAGGGCTCAGGTAATCACGGCTGACCTGTTGTGGTCATGTGACGTCCTTTCATCTTTTATCAAGAGATATAAAGGTATCTACCGGTGGGTTGAAAAGATAGTAATAAAACACATAAAAAAATGCATGCATTTGTAATTAAAAAATATTTTAAAAAATATCAAACTGTGACACTATAGTATCATTCCACTCCAAGCACTCATGCTTACCATGGTGATTGCAAGGTTAGAGTAATCCGAGTGCTCTATGAGTATATACACGTGGTTATAATAGTGGTGTCATATTGTCATGTTGTATAAGCTCACCATTCAAAACACACACACACACATTCACACAACATTTGTTTGGCATATCTTCTCACCACAGAACTGGATAATGCGCTGATGGCGGTGTTTATTTGCTATTCTACATTTGTTTTAGTAGAGTGCCACAAAATGACTTTCACCAATATGGTTTATTATACAAAATACAAAAAATGAGTATCATATTAAAAAAAACTGCCGATAGGTGATGAGATAAATTTACCTTTTTCAACATTGAGCTCTTGTCAGGATTGGAATGGAGCAGGGCGACCAAATGCAGCTTTGACATGGGTTAATTGAGGGAAAATGGAATTGGAATGGAGAACGAAACAGAAACAATTGGACTGACCAATAGACGGGCTAACAGAAATGTAACCGACCAACAAAGATGTCAGACAAGAAGACATCAACGATCCGAAAGGTGAGTGAGGGGCAGACAGGACTTAAATACAAGACAGCTAATGAGAGGCAGGTGAGGATGATCACACTGATCAGGGCACACAGGAGGGGAAGGGCGAGCACACAGACAGACTGACAGAAACTATGACACGATCGGGGACGGGTCGTGACAGCTCTGTAATCTTGAATCATTAAATTTTCAAAATTACAATAATCTGTTTTTTGATTTGATTTGGAGAATGATCATACATTTATGCTCTGATTCTTCAACCACTGTGAGCTCAACCACATGATGAAAACCGAATAGTATTATTTTTTTTAAATAAAAGGAATAATATCTGACTTTTGAAGTTAACCTGATGAGAATTGAAACATGTAGTGTATACTGCACACACATCTTACAACAGAATAAAATAGTTTGATGCATTTATATAATTTGAGCATAAGACTTTCTTGAACGCTTATTCTCACTCGGGTCGATGAGCTGAATCTGACTGTCATTTGCAAGGCACATACAGACAATCAACCATTCACAACCATTCAGCTAATATTTGCAATAACAATAATGTTTAGAAGTTTGAGCATGTCTTTATATTTGCAATCATAGCATTATGTTTTTATTCATCAAGAAAAGCATGGGAACTTTCTTATGTACATATAGATACATATCTAGAGCATAATGGGCTCAATACAGTCCGCTTGATCTCAGTATTAAAACATTGTTGTGAAGTTTGATTGCAAGAACATTGCCTAAGAATGCATTAGACATACCCAGTGACATAAGAGTTGCTAAATGTGTATATATTGTGTAGAATTTCACTAGTGTCTTTCCATTATCTGTTTGTGCATGTACTTTTAAAATGCCTTGTCAGATAAGACTTGATCATCATTGATCAAGACGAAGGCTAGAAAGCCTAATGGCTGTTTTATGTTTTCGAAAAACTTGCCTCACAATGAACAAGTATTAATAAAATAGTCACCTTGGTCCATGTGGAAAAAAAGTTTCACAAACTTGAGGCCAATTGTTCTCAAAATGAAAAGTGGCCATGTTGCCATAGAAACAGGCTAAATGCACTTATAGGTGTCACGAGAGGTAAAAACATTTATTACTCACATTTTCCTATACAAAAGCCCTTTTTCCTATACAACATTTTTGAAAAGGTACGACTTCATACATGCTGGAATGACAATAATAACAATAATATAATAATAACAATAATTATAATTGATTAATTGTACAATTATACACACACAAGCACACACACACGTGCACACACACACGCACATATAGTAGTACATGAAGTAGTATAGAGGCATGATCAGGGTGCATTAGAAATTTCCCTTTTTATTTCAGGTGGAAGCTGATGGATGTTAATGCCATTTTCATTCATTTACATACAATATCTTAATATCCACCAATTTTTTTGGGACTATTCGACTTCAACGGTGATTAAAGAATTGTCCTAATCACATGTTGCAGACAGCGTTAAATGGTCCCTGTTATTGGATTCAAGCAGTCACTTGTGTTTGGGAGAAGGCTTAGCTTGTGTACACAAAGGCACTTGGGATGTTACACAATCTCATACAAAATAATTACAATAAGAAATAATAATAAAAAAGCTAAAAATGTATTGCCCAAATGTACAAATATAAAAACGCTTAAAATGCTGAAAAAACTACTGAGCAGAAATGGACTTCAAAGATTTGTATTTTTTTTTTTTTGACCGAGGTCAACTCGTATTAATTCTCTTGTCTCTTTTTAATACTGTGTCACATATGAAAATAACTCTGCATAATTTATACAGTAAGTTGCTTTAATGCCTAGTTGATGATGCATATAAAATAATAAAAAATAGGTCTGACAAACGCACAGCGTTTGCGAATCTGAGGAATTCCTTGTTTCAACTCGTCATATTTAAAATTGGTTTTGTTCTCCGATAACCTTAGTCCAACGTCATTTACTTTCAAGTGTCTGCTTCACTTACTGGTCATGGAGTGCATTTGCTCTTTAGCGCCTATGCACTTGAAGATGAACATGTGATGATATGATGCAATTACATGAGGAAGTCCATGTGCATGTTTATCTGGCCTTTAGATCAGTGAGAAACTAACATTCAAGCATACATGCTGCTCTCAAACTAGGATCCAGCCCTGGTAATATGCAACTTGACACTGTTGACTAACACAAAAAGTTGAGAAAGCCATTTCGCAGTGTGACCTACAGGATCCTGACTTGCCCAAAAAAGAGAAGAGACACAGTGGCAGTCATTAAACAAATCAAAAATTGTCCGATTTTTCATCAGGGAATGTCTTGAGTCGAATGAAAACTGGGCAGGACAGCAGTTAAAGAATGATGCAAACACTTTTGAAGTTCAATTCATGTCATCACAGTAAACTGGATGTGCTCAGTTTACTGGAATGCATTATTCTAGATTGACTGTCTTGTTGGACTTTATCACCACGATGAAACCAAGACAAGGATTTTACATATTTTAGAATGACGAAAACTATTCAAATTAATGGCCTTGGTCATTTCTTGTTTGTTTCCTTGTTTACAAAATGAAACCACCTGACAATCTTTGATTTGAAATCCTCTTTTAAGACACAAACTGAACAACATTCACATTAATACTGACACGGTGGAGAGACAAAACATGGCTTCGAGGCGACAACGCAGTAAACTTTTAATAGCCGAGTGTGTCGGCCTGGGTTGACTTGTTGCAAAATTGTTTCGATTACGCGTTGACTCGGCTTCCTCAGCACAAGAGAGCTGTACACATGGCCTGTCATCAACTCCGCACGCAATGCAGAAAGCATTTAAAGTACAACTGACAGTTCAGCAGACATACAGCGCTTGCTTCCTCGCTATTGGACTCCTCTCTTGCCTTCCAGTTTGGAGGATAAATTAAATTGTGAATGGCATATTCCAGTTGCCAACTTTCATTCATAGGCGAGAAAGGTCCATATCGTGTGTGTGTTGAGTTTGGTGGTGGTGGTGTGTGTGTGTGTGTGTGTGTGTGTGTGTGGGGGGGGGGGGTAGACTCTCTACACACACATAAAATGATACAGGTGGACGAGCAGAGGCGCTGGGAAAAAAGATGAAGGCTTCGATGTGGTGGGAATAACAAACCCCGACAAGGTTGTAGATGGTGGAAAGAGCAGATGCTTTCAAGCGTAATGGCGGTAATGTACTCGGGAGGATGGAGATTGAGACCCGTAAATAAAGGGCCATGTCTGGGCTGAGGAGGCAGACATGATTGCTCTTCTGTTCTCAGGCTTTGGCTTGGCAAACGTTTTGGAGAAGAACTCGGTGCAGCTTTTAGGAGGATGTGGAGGATAAAGGCACATGTCCAAAAGATCAAGTCTTCTTAAGATAAGTAGTATTCCATTTTGGACCATAGCATCCAGTTGTTTCAAAAATCTTAACAAATATAAAATCATCTCTTTCGATTTCCTCTTCATTGCCTTCTTTGGGGTATAGCGTCATTGGGAGTACAGGTCAGCAATGGCGGGCATGGCTAGTGGGTGGTTAGATAGAGGTGTTTAATAGTAACTGCCCAGATGGGAAGGCACGTGTGTATTCGGGTGGCGGGGGACGTTAGGGTTGGGGTAGATGCCGGCGGTGGGCGAGCTCCAGTATGGAGCAGTTGGTCCAAAGAAGTTGGAGGAGGTAACCGGCATGGACGGAGGGTGAGGGGATACGAAGTTGACCTTCTGCTGGTGGCTGTGGTAAGAAGGGACGTAGGCTAGGTCCGAGGGGTACTTATACATGGACGACTCGGTGGGATGCGGCTGCAGCGCCTGGGCGATGCCGTGGAAGTCAAACTTATAGGCGTAGCGCTTGCCGTGCACTTTGGTCATGATGTTTTTATCGTAGTAGTAGCGTAGAGCCCGGCTCAGTTTGTCGTAGTTCATATTGGGTTTGCTCTTGCGCTCGCCCCAGCGTCGCGCCACCTCGTCCGGGTCCGTCATCTTGAACTCGCCGTTGGTGCCCTCCCAGGTGATGCAGCCGGCATTGGCGCTGTCCGACAAGAGTTCCAAGAGGAACTGCCAAAGTTGGATCTGACCTGAACCTGACGAGCAGAAGAAGAGGAGGCATTGTTGAATGAGAGAGGCACTAAAATTGTTTTAAAACGTGTTAAGCAACATTCTTACCAGGGTTGGCTAAGCGACTACTGGTGGGACCAAGTATTTGGTAAGGATCTGTGAACAGAAGCAGACACCTTATGCTCATGAAAGGGACTCTGACCTGTACTAGTTGGCATAGAACAGAGGGAGTGAAAGAATACACGTGGGAGGATAACAGATATTGGACTGAAAGCAGGAGAGATATTTTCCTTCCAAGGTAGATTCCACCATGAAAATAGATTCTCCCCCCAACAATTTCACATTGCCAAGTAACTGTGAAGGGGGACGGCTTTATTAGTACAAAAGAGGTTTTTCGGGCATTTTGTAGTCGACAGCAAAATGCTGAAAGTCGCTGCAATAGATACATTGAGTAGCCGGGTTAACAATCCCCTGTGTTATACACACAAAGAGCGTATGCCCAAAAGACAATTTTTTTCTAAAACTATTTTCATGCCCGTATGTGAAAGATAGACAGAGATAGCTCCAGAACAACCCTTTTTTTAATTAAATGCAAAATTACTTGTCAGTTTGAGGGAGGTGTTTGAAGATAAGAAAATTAAGGAAAACACATATAAAGGATTCTGCCACAGATGAAAAGAAAATCAAATGTGGCTCACTTTACTTGGCTCAAACTTGGCTCACTTGAAAAACAATCAACTAATTTATAGGGGTTGCGACAGTGATGGCCAAAAAAAGAGATTAACAAATGATACCTGGTTGAGCTCGGGGCTGCTCAGCAGTCTTGGTCACATTCTGAGTTGCCACTGGAGAGCCTGGAGATAGAAGGAGAGATTGACAAAGAAATCTTTACTGGCAACACATTGACTCCCTGCCTTGGAGAAGGCGACAGCAGCTATTGGCTAGACTCTCTAACATCTTTTTTGCAGTGCTTTTAGTCCTCACCTTTGGCACTGTGCATGTTGTTTGACCATCCCGTCCGTCGTACAGCATCATATGAAGGGTCTAAAAAAAAAAAATGGAGGGCAACATTTAAACCATGTCTAAAATGCATTAATAACGGGAAGGTCTATTTCTTTGCAATGTGCTAGCCTGCTACAGTGTGAGTTTTACATATTTACTGTATTTATAGACTTTTGTGTGTGCCAACTCCTCTGCAAGGGTGCCAGAGTTGATCCGACAAAGAGAAATATATTAATGAATCACAGGGGGGAAAAAAAGGAAACTTGGCCCTAAATGCAGTATTCATCAAAGCAAATGTTTGCTTAAGGCTGTTTTTTTCCCTTTTTAAAAATGAAGTTCACAGAGGTCCCAACATCCCGGGGGCCCTCAGAAATTCTTCAAGATAAAATTTAAATGTATTTTACTTAAAAGATAAATACAATTGAACACATTTTCTTTAGAACAATGTAACATTATGCTCAATTTGAACATTTAGTACATAATTCAGTGATTGTTACTGGTATGTGTACTACATTTAGAGAATCAATGCTCGCTCTATAGTCATATTATAATTTCGTTGTCAACATTCACAATACTAGCTCAGTGGCCTAGTAGTAGAGTGTCCGCCCTGAGACTGGAAGGTTGTGGGTTCAAACCCCGGCCGGGTCATACCAAAGACTATAAAAATGGGACCCATTGCCTCCCTGCTTGGCACTCAGCATTAAGGGTTGGAATTGGGGGGTCAGATCACCAAATGATTCCCGAGCGCGGCACCGCTGCTGCTCACTGCTCCCCTCTCCCCCAGGGGATGGATCAAAATCACATGGGGATGGGTTAAATGCAGAGGACAAATTTCACCACACCCAGATGTGTGTGTGACGATGATCATTGGGACTTTAACTTTAACTTTATCCTCCTTGTACGTAGTGACAATACAGTATATCATTGCCGTGTACCAGATTATTTATCCAGTACCAACAGCACATTAATCAATCGCTGCGAATGCGGCTAAAGTGGCTCTTGACAGGATATCTGGCCATGGCAGTGTTGTTGTTTTTGGCACAAAGGGATGATTGTGGCACACTGTTAGACAACGATTACAGACTACCGGGCACCTTGCGACGGCCCTGACCACAAATAAAAAGCAAATTAACGGCCAAAGTTCACAGTTCCACGTGTGGCGCGTTCACTTCCTCCCTTCATGAAAGTTTGACAAATGGCCAACCCTGGCTCACTTTTGCGTGGATTTTGCTGTGTATCTGGAGGGCCTCCAAGAACAATCAGTCACTCTGACACAAACAGGTAAAACAGAGGATGTGATGATCCCCATGGCTGAGTCTCAAAGACACACTGCTATACTCGTAGTGCAACTGGCCAGCACCTTTGATGGCTATTATTCTCACAGCTCAAACAGTTGCCAGAACACACAGAATTCTAAAGTGTTTGGCAGCCGCACATTATTTCTTCTTTTTTTTGTATTTCCAATTCAAATCATTTGTGCTTCTCCCACAAGGCAATAGAGGTGTAAGTGTGATGACAGAGGTCGCGACTGGGATCCGCACGCTGTTTTCAAGGTCAAGAGGCAATCCCTTTTCCCATGAGTGAAGCAGAATGTTTAAAAAGCTCTCAAGTTGACATGGCTAAATTTTATATGTATGCGTGAGTGTGTGTGTATGTGTGTGCGTGTGCGTGTGTGTGTGTGTGTGTGTGTGTGTGTGTGCGCGTGCGCGTGTGTAGGGAGTTCAAAAGACCCCAAAACCAGAAATGATGTAAGAATAAAGTATTATTACAGTATATGAATATGTTTATAACCAGGGTTTATAGTTATTTTATTACGAACATAAGCATTGAAAATCATTTAGCCCGCACCAGTGAAGGTCATCATCCTCATTTTCATCCCCATGCCATTCTTCTCAGACCCATAACTACTGTGCGGTATTGCCCTCTTGTGGACAAAAATATATTGACAGCTCGAAAAACAAACCAGCATCTGCTTACAACTGCAGCCAACTGTAATAAATAAAATGCAAGCCAAACTTCTCTTTGATATCATGCTCAACTCTGAAAGTTTCATTCACAAGTTCAAAAACCTTTTAAGAAGGATATTTTATTATATATATTGTTGAGTCCTTTAAATGGGAAAATATATGCTGCAGAGTAATCTTTTCATCTCATCAATTATTTTCCACATATTAAACATTTAAAACCCTAAAATATTCCACCAAAGGGCCCATTTCAGGGGGTGATATTCAAAGTGTAGTAAAATGGAAATTGAGAGCGCAGATATAAGCATGAGGGCAATGGATATTAACTTGCAAAAAGTCATTAGAATGATGAAAAGTTGGGGCGGGTGGGGGGCGAAACGGGACAAAGAACAAGCAGCCTGCCGTGGCTGAGCGGTTGTCAGGTCCAATCTGGTGCAGGCTGAGGAGCAGCGAGTCCTCGGAGACTTGTGTTTCCTGCCTACCTCGCCTGTAGACAACCTCTCTTTGTTTTACTGGCCCTTTCTCCTCCCTCCCCACCTCTTCATTCGAACCACCACAGGCGAGCCCCCCCTCCCAAAAAAAAAGCAGCAACACACTCGACAGCACCTTGAAAGGAACCTCGCAAGGTCTGCTCCATCTACATGCAAAGAAGATGGCCGATAGAAATAAGAGACGGGAAGAAATAAATCTTCAATGAGAAGCAAATATTGGAAAAGAGGACTAACTGTTTGGAATTTAGAAGGAAAACAATAATAATGAACTTCCTGGTTAGGACAGGCCGAACTCATACATACTTTGGAGGGTTATTGATATCGATTTAAAGTTGTTGCCTTCACCAACAAAACAGTGAGACTAAAGAAAGAAGTAGCGACACTTCAGAAAGTGTGACACCGCAATCTACTTTTGTAACTCTTGTTTCTGTGGAGTTCACCACAGCGAGAGGTTGCGAGAGGGGAGCGAAAGCACAGAAGGAGAAGCAGCAGATGTAAAGCACACACACCAAAAAAATAAGTCAAACGATGTGAGGGCAATGCAGAGCGAGCCAGCCACGCAGACGTCGACCCAAGAGCGCAACCCCAAAATTGCCTCCCCCACTCTCTCCCACCTCTCTCATTTTTCCAGGCATTGCTCTGACTGTGACTCGAGCCAGTTTCCACTCATGTCTGGGGTGTGGTGCGCGCTCCTGGGAGACTTTGGACTGTGCGACCAGTTAGTCAAAACAAGGCCAGAGTGCTAGACAGAGAAGGCGAGAAAGGTGGTGGAAAGACTTGATATGAGAGAGACGAGAGAGAGAGAGTGAGAGCGACATCATTGTGCTACCCACTAACATTCACCCTCCTCTGTGTTGTAGTCTATTGCACATCAGTAAATTGCTACAGTGAACATTTTATTTCACTTAGTTGTAGGTTACTTAAAAATATGTCCATTTAAGTCCTCTTTGTATTTGCGAAATTAAAGCCAAATTTAAATTATCCACGTGCAGTAAACCGAAAATGCCATTTGTCCTCTGTGTTTCGCCATCATTTTATTGTATGTGGAGGATGAAGTCACCTGTCAACTGAAATGAAAAGTACGAGTTCACTATACAACCTAAAATATTCAGGGATTTTTATGTTTCTGAATCTCAATGTACAGTATCAGCACATCAGGGCAATAGACAAAACCTTCATCTTGGCGTGAGCAATGTTTGATCTTAATATACGTAATTCATGTTGGGCGTAGAAGTAAAGTGTTTGTTTTATTCAAAAGGTTTTCTTGGATTTATTCATTTCAAATAGTTCAATAAAGCTTAGCATCAGGTATTGAACATAATAGTCAAATTTAGAATTATATTTGAATTATATTCAAAATTAAACCCAATATATTTTCCAAAGTCATAGAAAGCTACAGCAGACAGGTGAAAGTGCAACCTACAATGCTCAAGTCTCAAGTTGTTGACTCCCGGTCTACAGGTATATGTCTGCTCTGCAATTGGCTGCTGGCCAGTTCACAAAATCAGCTGAGATAAACTCCAGCAAGTTTGCAAACTGTGAGGATAAGTGGTATAGAAAATGGCTGGATGGATTATTTTTATCATGTTTAAAAATACTAATGATTAGAAACGAACTAAAATTCTTCTCAGAGATAACTTATGTACACTACACATGTAAATTAAGGTTACATCTAACTATTATTAATAATTCATTTGATTTTGCTTGATTTTTAATATATAAATACACACACGCACACACATGCACACACTCACAACATTACACGTTTTGGATCATGATACTAAGTTTAGGAAAAGCTGGTCAAAACCAATGTAGCATGCAGGCAGCCACACGTGCACACGCATGCCAATCCACAAGGAGACGGATTTTAAACACACACACTCAGACGCAATAGCACTGACGCACAGACACACCCTTTCCTTGCTGCTACATTCCGCGTTTCATACGCTGTCTTTTATTCATAACATTGCATTTTACACCGCAGTGTCTGGGCCAGATTATGGGTTGTCTCCAGCGGGATGCTCGTGCTTACTCAACCCCAAAGAGTCTGCAAAGTATTTGGCTCCACTCAAATGGCAATATGAACATGAACATCTGGCAGTGCTGATCTGTGAAACTGTCTGGTAAAGCCTGATCCTGAAGCTAACTTTGTTTGCCTCACATTTTTATGACATATTGAAGCAAAACTTTGTAAATGTCTACTATCGAAAATTATAACAATATTACAAACAGGAAGGCACACTGGATGCTGGACGCTTCATTTTGCCCCTCAAACAATTTTTTACAAATCCAATAAAAAAGTCTTCAAGCATCTGTATGTGTTCCCAAATTGCCTTAATTGCACACTTGATCCTTAAATATAATGCACAAAGATCTTAAAAAGTCTACAGACAATGTTATATTTTCCCTTGGAATCTTTACAAATTTGACAAATTTGTGTTGTTGACTGTTGATCATTGGACTAGAATCTGTCCCCAAACTCACAACATTAAAAAACAGCAAGCTAGAGCATGGGTAGTTCTACGTAGGTTGCATTATTTCAGGGTCATTAGGGTTCAAGCATATTACACATTTGTATCCTCAGTTTTTTCGCTGGGTGGAGGCTGAGCATTGACTAAAGAATGGATCACATGTATGTATATTCAGAGTCGGGCGGCTCATAATAGTCACCTCTTGTGAAAGGGAAATGCTCTCGAAGGGAGTGACCCGCTATTCGTGCCAGTCCAAATACCTGGTGCTGAGAAGCAGGAAGGCCGGGGTCGAGGGGTGACCGAGCAGAATCTTATCTGGCCTTCCCAATGTACTGTATAGAACCCTTGCGACATTAGCCGACTAGCGCTCGCCGCCTGGGGCAGATAACGTGTCCGAGGGCATTCTCGGACACTTATCAGACGCAGAGTTTCCTCTTTTCCTGCCTGGATGGGCCTCTCATCCTGCTTGTCGCGCTATCATTGTTATTGCAGTGCGCTTTTGCTCCTCTGGTGGTGACACCATATAGCTGATGTAAAGGATGTGTAGCTTTCTTTTCGAAATGGGAGTTTCGGCCATGTTTGCGTAGTGTCAGCACAGTAATGTTTGTAGAGTGAAAAGGTATCCGTAGGAAGTCGCTCTGGGCGTTGTCCTAATAGGCTTAGTTCAGCTTCTCGCTATGATTTAGTTGGAAAGATGGTTCAACTCGGTTCATTTTGATTTTTTTTCAGAAAATTGCCTCTGGCGTTGAACACGTCACAGTTGTCATGCATACCACAAAAAAACATCACTTTAATATGCTAAGAAAGATTTTTTTCTTGTTTTTTTGTGACGATACTTTAAGTAGCATGTCCAACAAGCAGATAAGATAAGTTACGTTTTAAATGACTTGCATTTAGAGCAGTAAGAATCAGCTGTGTTTTGTCCTTATCTTATTATAATTTGCATGGGAATTAAGGACAAATATGACCCATAACACACATCTGCAGCAGAAAAGAAAGCCGGAGATGGTGCTTTTTTTAGTGTTTTTGTAAAAACAATAGTTCAAAGCATACGCTAGTGTCCCCAAGGTTTTATGACCGCAACAGTTTTCAAGAGGCATATAAATTGAATGTTGACCATCCCAGGTCACATAGTGTTGATAGTAAATTTAAACAGTGTAGACTTTTTAGTATATCCACTGGGCCTAATGTTTCCAAAAAGATGCAAAACATCCGTTGACTGCGCTCTTTTAAACCATCACATGTAGCCAATCATTCTTCTTGACGGTACACATTGTTGCCTCAGCACCTGTCACTGATGCATATCCACCTCATGCCACTCCCCTCGTTTCCACAATCGCTGCATTCACAGTCTGTCTTCACCCTGCCTGCTGCGGATGGAACTCATCAGCAGGCCACTTTTTAGCTCCTTGTTAATATGCTCCTATTCTCTCCAAGATGGCTTGTCTCATTTTGACACACAAAAGCTACACCTGCCGCCTGAGCTTGTTACAAAAGCGAGCATGAAAAGTGCTTTGGACTCCCACATGCAATTTGCTGACATCAACTTCCCCTATTCTCCTACTTTTTCTCTTCTTTCTATTTCTGGCTCACATCACTTTTCCATTTATAATTAGAAACATGAATTTCAAACAGAAACAGGAACAAGAATTGCTCTTACCCTCTTTGGCAGCCAGACGTGGGGACGGGTCTGTGTGTGATGGGGTGGTGTAGGATAATGACGAGCTACCTGCAAGGAGACCATATTTGAATGGCATTAAAAGCTTAGAAAAACAGAAAATTAATAAGTTTTAAAAGTTTTTAAAGATTGAATTTACAATTAAACTGGGAAATTTCTATGATGAGGGCCTGCAGCTACCACTGGCAGCATCTAAACTCAGCCCATCATGAATTTTTTAAAGCAATTCATGAACACTCATATCTGGTTTGAACATTTTGACATAGGCTTTCAAAAAAATTGTTTAAAATTTTGAATAACGACGTGTAAGGAAACGGCACGGTAGGGCACTGGTTAGCACGTCCGCCTCATGATTCAGATATTGCAGGTTTGATTTCACGTTTGGCCTCCCTGTGTGGAGTTGGCATGTTCTTCCTGTGCTTGCGTGGGTTTTTCTCCGGGTACTCTGGTTTCCTCCCACATCCCAAAAACATACATGGGAGGCTGATTGAACACTCCAAATTGCCCATAGGTGTGAGTGTGACAGCGAATGGTTGTTCGTCTCTGTGTGCCCTGCGACTGGCTGGCAACCAATTCAGGGTATCTCCTGCCTCGTGCCCGATGACTGCTGAGATAGGCTCCAGCATGCCCGCAACCCCCGTGGGGACAAGGGGTATGGATAATGGATGGAAGGATGGACGTGTAAGAAAAATGTGCCGCTACCTTGCCCTAAAAAAGTTTAAATGACCACTACTGTCCAATGAGCTGAGTACACAACCAGCAGGTGGCGGTAGAAAATCCTATTAGCATTCAGGCCTCTCATAAAATTTTCTGATCCAGGTCTAATTTTGGACATAATCAACTAATCAGTGACGTTCATATCTTGTAAGAAACACTGAACAAACTAAACGCAACAAGGTGCAACACAGTCGATGCACCTAAAATATAGGAACAACTCTTGAAGTCAGTCAGCGTTTTAATAGCAAAGTCTAGTCTTGAATAATAAAGGCTGCCTAGTTATTTCACCTTATGTAGCAGAACCCAACGCTGCATTCCTGCACTCACACAGGCACCCTGGGCGGCACCAAAATGCTCTCTTAATTTTAGCTGCCCCAGGCATAAATCAGCGAGTGGAAAAACAGACCCAAAAAAAAATGCACAGGGAAAACACAAGAGCTGCTACTACGTGGAGCGTGTTAAGATTTAGCACACAGACAGCTGCTGAGTTGGGGGGAAAGTTTTCTTCTTTTATTTTTTCTGAATTGGACAAAATGAATAACGACGGAGAAAAGTTTGTGTATGATTTGATTCAGAACCTCTGTGCCTGTTAGTGTTGAGGGGGTTGGAGTAGCCAACTCAGGCTCTGTTATTTTAGGGGGTAGAGCTAAAGGGGGCTCCACAAATGTACGCTAGCCTCCCAACACCCCACCCCTTCTGGTTCTACCTATTCCACAGCACCCCCGAGGCTCTGGGTCTCGTTTAGAGACCCGGGGCCTCCGAACAGGGGAACCATTGTATGAGGCAGGGTCCCTGCACGGCAATCAAACGCAGCTCCTCATACAAAAATAATTCCTCATGCTGAGTGCAGGCACGCAAGAGGCAAGCGAGCCACCAATACAAGTGTGTTTGGAATAAGGGAGAACGTGTATAAGGGAAAAGATGAACAAAAAAATGAGGGCGACTGAGGGGAGAAGGAAAAGGGCTGTTTAACCCTTTTCCTACTGTGCGCACATATGTGGGCTGACCCAGACAGGCAAACAGGCAGCATTGCTGAGAAAAACCTCAAACCATCCCGCAGAGAAATCCAGGATTGCTGTAACGTTGGAGAGGGAGAGCAAGGAGGGCTGAGAGCGAGCGATCGAGGCAAATGACAGGGAATTTTGACTATGCTGCATATTTATTTGGACGGCCTCTTCCTCTCTTCGAAAACAAACACAATTTACTAATCTGTACGTGGCCCACAAGAAAAAAAACCTCCATCTTTCTTGCTCTAGATTACGTAATGTCACTGATGCAAAAAAGAAGTTCCCCCAGTAAGGCAGGGCCTAATACTAACAGAGTTCGGTTTCAAGCATCTTGATGGACCTCCGTCAACCCAGGTTGTTTATTCTGTGGAACCACAGGATATCATCACCCAAACATGCCGCATAGACTTTGTCAACAAATGAAACTTTCAAGTAACTCACTTAAGAGTACTGAACTTTTTAAAGGGAGACAATAAGGCCACTGTCGAAATAACGTCATTTTATGCGATAATGTAGTAGATAATGTAGAATCGGATTTTCCTTTTAGTATGCGGGAATGAAATTAATCTTTTGGTTTATATAGTTTGTTACAGTTCATTTGTTTTTCATTCTAACGATCCTCGCTCTCATACAAGCTTACAAGTGAATTAATCAATATGAAAAAAAAAGAGATTCATTATCTGAACCGTTTATCCTCACGAGGATCACGGGCATACTGAAGCCTATCCCAGCTGACTTTGGATGGTAGGTGAAGTACACCCTGAACTGGTTGCCAGCCAATCGCAGATATAATCGGCGCAATTGCTAGTAAAATTAAAGAACAGCCCCCAATGATTTGATGTTATTTCCACGTGTTTGCATTGATTTGAAGTTATTGGAACAACAAGGCTTGCTTGACCAAATAACAAGAAACAGGAGTTCACCATTAAATCACCTGGGATTAAATTCAGCAACCCTTTGAACCGACACGGGATAAACATTATTGAAAAAGCATGAATGGATGTAGGTTTAGAGAAAAGGGACTGAAACATATTTATAAAACAGTCGCCCATCATAATGTCTGTCCAACTGATTATCCAGTTGTCCAATATCAGCATTCCTATATAGCAGGAGCCATCTGCATCTTCACTTATTTCAAAGCGATATATATTTTTGTAGCGCTCAGTGTCTGAAGTCCCACGTTAAATTGAGCAGCTGCATACTAACTTAGTTTGGCTGCTAGCAGCAGACGGCTAACAGTACGGGGCGCAGAGCCAGGCCAGCCAGCCCCTGCACACCAATGATAACCTGCCAATAGATGGAACTAATGCGCAAGAAGCTCAATAAAAATGTTGCGAGGGTAGAAAGAAAGAGAGAAACATTTTCCCTACTCAGCCTTTAAGGCCAGATGTTTATGGTCTGTATAAACTATTGAGGGTAAGAGAATGTCCCCCACTCAGCAACCGTGCGGTGTAGAAGCCCAGACTTATCGCTCGTTTTTTTTCCTTCCACTTGCCCATTTTGACTCGACTCCCACTGTAATCTATCCAGATACAAAAGAAACAGCGACAGTGGACAAACAGGACTGTTGCTAATGGGGCTCGCTCATTACAACCCTGGCCTGTTTTCATGCACTTTCCCCCAAAGTATTGAACTGATACTCTAATATATGTATATGTGTGTGTGTGTGTATATGTGTGTGTATATATATATATATATATATATATATATATATATATATATGCACATATATATATATATATATATATATATATATATATATATATATATATATATATATATATATATATATATATATATATATATCCTAACCTGGCTTTCATCCCCTTAAGTGTGCTCGGTTCCCTGCACGTGTGGTATCAAACCGACCGACGGAGTGCGATAAAGCAAACAGTCCACGGTCTCTCCTCGACAGACTAATTTGAACAAATTCTCCAATTGCAGCCCAAATTGAAAGCACATTGAGTTGCGGACAGCAATCATTTATAAAAATCTGGGTAAGTGACAAAGAATCAAGCCAAAATATTGCACTGGCAACTACCCTTGTAGTTACAAGCAGCTGCTTGGCCAGACACATGTTCCCATTGTGCTGGCAGAGGCAGTGGTGTGGCTACCTGAATGATATATCTGCACGGGACATGGCGGCTATGTTTGGCTACACTATGGCCGCAGGGTGGGGAAGTGTGTCCCAGTCCTTTGCCCAGTGTACATTCATACCTTAATGACGAAATGGAATGTTAATCAGAGGTTCAATAAACACACTCACGCATGATGCACACAGATGTCTATGAAATGATTGCAGTGCCCATTTAAATCAATGACAGGAGGTGGGTGGGGGATAATAAATTAAGGAGACGTCTATTAGACATCACGTGACCTCATATCACTAATACCTACAGGGCTTGGCTCAACCGTCCCCTCAATAATTTTTTTTTGGACCCTTGAGGTGCTCGGCCTGCCTCCAACACTCGCAATTGGAACCAGAGGTCTATTATCTGGACAGGTTTACTTTTGACTATGTGCAGGAGAGAAGCGAATGGATTTAGTTACCAAATCATTGTCCCTGCAGGGTCTGCCTCAACCCTCCATCTTCCTACTCTGTCTCTCTCAGACATTTGGTGCTAACGCACTTCGTCTTGCCCGTAGGCTTCCAGTGTCAATAATATGCTGTGCTTCCCAGACAGCTGCTCTAAAGCAGGTCAGCCCAAGCACGGGAAGGGAGCATTCGTTGCTTTGTTTGTCGGGAATGGATCCAAAGCAATTTCAATGGGCAAGCGGAGAGGATTCCAGAGCACACACGGTCTAAATCAAAAGACAGGGCAGCATTGGGCAAAGTCACGGTACAGCATGTAAGCCGTTGCTAAGTCTTGCAGCCGACGGCCATAATGAAAACTGCTGTGCCTCGTGGCGGTCAGACAGATCCACCCGCTGAAGCATTGCACAATGAGACTGTTATACTCATGACAAGCATCCCTCTCTGCCCTGACAACATGCACGGGAAAAACTGTTGACACCCACAAAGTACAGTTCCCATTACATCACCCTGAGGCCCATCACAACATTTGGGGAGTCATTTTAAATTTAGTAGAGACATCAATCACTCCACTCAGTGCGGTTTCTTGATATTCTGCTGCAGTGAAAGCAGCTCTCGCTGTTCTTTAGCTTAGAATGCAAAGTATTTGATAATCATCCCAACAGGTTTCTGTGATAATCACTGAGACCAAACTGCTACACTTAAAAATCTTAGCCCCGCCAGATGTTACATTTTATATTTCTAAGGCATTTGCATACTGCCTCAGCAAATTGCTTTGGGTTCCCAGCTGAAACTTATGAAGAGGGATTCCACTGAGAGCCTCTTCAAAGGTAATAAGCTCGAATTTAGTTGCCTGGACACACTGGTCTAGCCTGCTTCCTGAGGCAATGCACCTGGACTTCTTTCCAAAGTCCATGTGGTGTATAGCACAGAAGAAGTGTAGCAAGACATATCTTGATAGAGAGGAGCACCACTAATGGCATCAAAGGCATTGTGGTGTAAGCAAAATTAAAAGTGCAAACTTATAAATAGTCACCAGTGATCAATCCTGGACAACAGTGATTCGCTTCTTTCTTGTCTGCAGCTTCATTTTCACTGAATACAGTGAATTGATACAATGTAATCCAAAGTCCCTTCCAGATTTGCTGGAAAGCACCTTTCTTTTTCCAAGTCTTTTCTACCACCACTTTCTATGGATTGCTTCACAATTCCATCTGGGAAAGAACCGTTCTTCTACTGACTCTGGATATATCAATCATTAAATCAAATGGTTGTTTACAATTAAATGTTCATTTTTGGAAAGCACACTTACTTTCCCTGAGGTAATTGAGATGAGAGAGAAGAACTTCAGCGTTGTACATAGAGGTAAGACGGAGGAAGTCATCCTTGCTCATCTTGCACAACTCTTTGCCGTCCGTGTTTTGAAACATGGATATGTCAATCTCCAACAGGCCGTACTCCTTGATGGCCCACTCTAGCCACTGGCGCACGTGGTCCTGCGACCACAATGAAGGATCTGCGAAAAGGAAGAGAAGTAGTTGTATATTGCCTACACGTGGAATTGCATCTGGACCAGGAGTGAGGGAGTTGAACGTCTAGCATCTCATGGCATAAAGGAGTAGGAAAAAATGAACAAGTTGAAAAGAGAATGATTTATCAGCGGTGGATATGGCTCAGTTTTTAGATATAAATAATTCTTTGTCCTCCTTAAACCAAAGGAGGTTTCATCAGAGTAGGATAATGTTTCAGGTAAATCGACTTTCACCGGGGAGTCTTCATTTTCAAATCCCTTTCTGTCATTGTTCAACATTTCTTACATAGAGTTACATCTGGAGAGACTTACTTGACAAATTATAGTTTCTGTTGCATATACTGCGAAGACAATCTGGGAGCCAGACTGATAGTAGTCAAAGTGTAGCCTCCGTGTACCGTAACGGTGTTGAACTCGTATCTGTCTGTATCAATTCAAAATCAACCTGTAACACTTCGTCAAGACTCCACTATTTTTCTTGTTTTTAAATAAAATCAATTTGCTGTGATTGCTTTCAGGAAAAATGTAACCCCTCCTCATCTTTGCGGCTTCAATGAATAATTCTGGCAACGTGACATTTCTTCAGCGTTACAGTGCTGAACATGCACTTGTAGCTGAACGAATTGTGCCATTTCACATATTTAATGATTAACTTGGTGAAACCAGAGCTGTTAAAGAAATATAGCTCTGGCAGACCAAGAGATATTTGTACTTGCACAAGCTCAGCCACACTCATGGCAGAGATGAAACGCTGGCACCCAGCTAAATGAAAATAGGGTTGCTTTGGCGAAGCACTGTCAAAACAGGAGGACTACAGAAGAAAATATTGAGAAGTCATTGCTCCTGCATCTGACACGGATCAGCTTCGTACAGCGTATTTCAGAAGTAGTGATGTTTCGAAGACTTACCAGCTGGTACAATGACTCTCCGTTCATTGGTGGTCATGTTAGGGGGCGGGGCATTTTTCTCATCCATGTAGTTTCCATAGTTCATCTGGGACGTCTCGTTATTCCCCACCAGTTTATTACATTTACCCACGCTGCAGTCCACTGGAGACTCCCTGCTAAGCACACACAAAGTATATTGCAAAAAAATATTAGGACATATTGTGAAATGGTTGTTTGGCCAAAGTGAAGGACTGTTTTACTTGAAACAAGGTCGTTCTCAAGGGAAATTGGTAGGTTTCGAAATGATAAATGATGGAAGTGTGCAGAACAATTAGGACTTAAGGATTTTTTTAATGAGGAAAAATGACAAATCATTATATTGTTTAGACATTGGATAGGTTAAATCTTACTTTTTCAGTGCAAAATGTCCACCATGTGTTTGAGTCATCAGGATTTTGTTTGTGCCTGTTTCTAGTGGAACATCTTACAACTTGGAAATAATGTTTTTGCTTTTCTATTGGATGAGAAATTTAGTTGGATGTGTCTACAAAAACTTGAATGCTGTAATCTCGCATGCATTTGGGTTACTTTGCACATCGAGCAAAGAATTTCCGAACAGTAAATTATTCCGTAAAATGATAGCGAAATTGTGAACGTATGACCTATGCGTTTCTGCAGTGTTTCTCGAGTAAAATACAATATTTCTTCTATTAGAGACCTCCACTTGAATAAATGCTGTTTGTCATTGCCATGAACATTGCCAATTTCAAAATCTGAATTATTTTTATTTGCCAAGTATGTTTGAAGCCATAAGTCCGTGTCACACTAGTATAAAAAAAAACATAAGAATACACACACTTGAGATAGATAGAACAAAGAAGAGCTTCGGAAAAACTGAGCTGTGGCAAACAAGTGTGCTGTGTGCATGCTGTGGCAAATGATCCAATTTAACTTTTTTTCATTGAGTTTTTACCAAACTATATATTATTCACTATAAACCTGCAACCCTCGCGAGGATAAGCAGTTCAGAAGACGGATAGATGGAAAATGTATCTTTTTTTTTATTTTTTTCATTATAATTTATTTATGCTTGTGACCTATAGTGACAGGAAGAGCAATTACATACTCTTCTCTATACATATCAAAATACAATTAACAATTACAATTAATAAAAAAACAATTAACCTCTGTCTTGTTGCAGGGAGTAAGAGTAAACAAATTCATCAACAATATTTCAGTATATTACATAAACCTTTTTTTAGACATGTTGGTTTTGTGTTGGTTTATGTGTAAAATGTGAGCCTAGGCTCAATAAATGCCTGGAAAACTGCTTCAACCAATTAAGACTCACACCCCAAAGTAAATTACCCTTAGCATGAACAATAACTCCATCCAACAAAACACCAAAAACTTTCCGTTCTTTTTCTTACCGTGATCCGTTCATATGCTCATATTCTCGCTTGACGTTGACCCGCACTGGCTGGTTGATCCACTCCTGCTGTGGGGGTAATGGGTTGATTTTGTGAGTCTGGCCGTAGTCCTGCGCGCCAGATGCAGTCATGTCTGTCTTGGGGAGAGGGGCAGCAGCAGCGTACGGAGGCTCAAATAAAGACTGGTCTTCACTCACCACTGATAGCGCCTCCTGTAAAGGAGAAGCAACAATGAGGTGGCGGGTCTTTCTTATAACACCATGAGTAGTTCATTAATGGTTTCGGACTTAAAGCTGGCAAAGCTCTGTCTTTAAAAGCAATGAGCTCTCACACAATGAATAACATTTAACATGAGGGATCAAATTTCAGCTAACGTTTGTGTTTTGGTGATGATAATCACAGCTGTCATTTTTGACATGGTAACACAACAAACACTAGTGGGTTGAAAAATACAAAATTGATTTGCAAGGACTTTTTGAGACCTTTTCAAGGGCACTTTGGTCAACCTTTCATTCTCTAAATCAGTAGGAGCGGATTCTATGGGCTCAATATTCGATCACCATTTTTTAAGATAATGTTAACACATTTGAGGATAATTATCCCATTATTTTGGATTCACAGACTCCTTGGGGGTACAGATATGTATTTTCATTATTTGAAGCACAGAGGTGGCAAAGGAATCCTTGTTCATTCATCTGACAACCGAGATGGAATGTCCATCTGATGTACTAACAAACAGATAGACAAGCACTTTGTCAGGTCTGCACTATTAAGTGGCCATGATTAGCTGTATAGAACATTGTACCAAAGACTTATGTTGCTAATTAGTATTTTGCGGCAAGGTTAGTGTTGGGCTAATTTTGGAGCAGTTTAAAATGCTTGACATGCATCTATCATTGTGCAAATTTATCTACGAAAACAAGCGCAAGCTAAAGCAAGGAAGTGAGATCCGGGGGGCTGGTGGGCAGATGTTCACCTCCAACGTTTGCTATCAACACATGAGAATGGCATCAATCTTGTCATCACTCTACGGGCCAAGAGTGCAAATAAAGAACCCAAAATGTTGAATTATTTCTTTAAAATTGGGACAACATTGTCAGGTAATGACACCAATAAGCATTTGTACTGAGAACATCAGAATTGACTTTTAAAACTACACAGAAACTTGTGATGTCAAATATTCACTCTCTTGGGGAGCTTCTTGAGCTGTAATTACGTGCAGTTATGGGTCATATCACAGTCTGGCATCCTAAGTAGTTTGGCTAAACAGCCCCTGTAGCTACTGTTGCTTCCTGTTGACGTTAGATGACTTCAATCGTGCTCATAGTGCAGTTAGGGTGCAAACAAATGGCAATTCTTACATGTCTTCAGTTCTCTGCAGCAATTTGAATGGTAAATGATTGCTTCATCCATAGATAATTATTGTTTGTCTTCTGTCTGAAGACTTCACAGAAGCACACAGGGGGTCACTGCAACACTGACCTAACTGCTGTGGCTCAGCAATGTAAGCAATGTAAGTTTATTAAAGAAAACAAAAGCAACTCTTGACTGGACAACATATTGCACAATTTCAGCGGGTTACTCTTGAAATGCCATGGAATTGTTTTAGATTTGGTCTCCTCTTTTTGCATGCTTAAAATGTCAACATTCCAGACATAGTTAGTTTGTTAAAAAGACTCCGTGACAATCATTTTTTGGTGAGCCACTGCCTTTCCAGCCATCGTCATTTGAAATCAGCCAAATGTCTGGAGGAAAATAAGTCTGAATATTAGGCATTCTCATCATGTGTCTCTCCTTTTGACTCGGGATTGAAACACATCTGGATCTGATGGGATCTGATGGCACGACTTAGACGGAGACGCGTCTAATCCTCAAAGGACGGAATTTATATCATTCTGAAATGCCACATATGTTTGTGAATAAAAAGACTTATCAATATTTCAAACATCACTGCTATTCCAAAGATACTCCAATATAACCACAGAGACTACCAAACTGAAGATACAGTTAGATGCTAAACTCATATACTTAGAAATGTCAGAAAAGAATCAATATTATGTGGATCTGCACTAACTGCTCTTTAAAAACAGACTAAACATTGCTATTATTCACACAACTTCAAGTCATACACTTAAGATGATATCTGTAATGCATATGCTTTTGGTAATATTAAACTCCATAAGTTGTGCTAAACAAAGCTCGCTGTCATTACCCTTAGTGCTGTGCCAGACGCCAAGAGAAAAAGCATATATAGGAGGGGAATATGGAATAAAATGCACCCCCACAGGTAAAGTAAACGGTCATATAAAAGCTAGCTGGCGAGAACGTTTAACCTCCCTCCCAGAATTAGATTTTCCAGGGATTTAATCAGTTGATCCATCATATAGTGTGAGCCCGGGCAGTATTCCTTGCTATCTAAGCAGCACACAGCAGCTAGTGCGCCACGGATAAAGCGCCAAGAAGCGAGGGAACGTCTCGTTTCGGCCCGATAAGGCCGCACGCGACTATTGCGACTGTTGCAAGTTACATTCCGAGTGACATATCAGCCTGTCATGTGGAAACCATGATTGGCAAGTGACGTGTGCCCATCAAGATGGCAGAGAAGAGAAGGGTGTTTATAAATAGGAGCAAGCTCCTCTCTGCTGAGGAGAAATCTGCAGCGTTTTCTCTTTCCTATCAGTAGGAAACACCAATGAACGCGTCAGACTTCTACTCGACTTCTACTCGACTTGTGAAAAGCACCTTCATCCAATTTCATCTTCAACTACTGATAAAATAATAGAACATAGCCACCCAGACAAACATATGTACACCAAAAAAGGATCCATAATGGTTTCTCTTTTGTTGTCCCTTACTATAAAACATCCTTTCAAAGTGTTACTTAGATCTTACTTACTATAACTTACAGTACTGTAAGCAAAAATGGTAAAGTAGAAAAATACCGGGACCCAAGGTATAATCTACCCCAATGTATGTTGTAAACTTACTTATTCAATTTAAAATTAACTTTTCCAACCTAAATAATGACAATATGGTATGGACCTTGCTCAAGGACTCTTCAAATGTCTTGAATGTGTTGTGTGAAATGGACTTTGAATAAGTAATAGATCATTCAGTTAATCTCTCCCTCTAAAAAAGTTCCTCTACAAATACAACTATGTATAGTAGAACCCGTCTGGTCAAACACAATCTGTTCCTGGATGTTGGTTGACCTCTGATTTGGAGGATTTCTTTTCCAATAGGAAGTACACAAGAAGGGGCGAGGGTTGTGCAGGACAACTCATGGCTGCTTGATCGTGACAACGCGCTTGCTCAGAATCCCCTGAGCATCTGACAGGTCCCGGCCAAGAAGAATTTCCCCATGCTGGAGGAACCTCCATACTCACCTCTGTTTAATTTGTTCTCCTTTTTCTCAAGTTCACGGCAATCAGTAAAGGGACCCGTTTTGAAGAAGTGGGTGACATCATGATGGACGATGGAGCTGCAAAGGATCCTGAGAGAATTATTTTAGGAGTGCATGAAAGCGTGGCAAAGAAGGCCAGAAGTGTTTCAGACTCCAGGTGGATGGCTTCAAATCTTGCAGGGCTTTAATGTTGTCTTCTTCCCAAAAACTGGTCAGCTTTCTAAGGCTCCCCCATAATTTGTTTTGTTATACTGTTTTAGTTTAGCTGAAAGCAACCACAATATAAACATGTACTGGTGTCCGATACGCCGATGTTCCATTTCTGTTTCCATGACTATCATATTTTCTCTCATTGCCATCACTACCCATTTGTGGTGTCATGACCATAATAAAGACCCCTCAAAACTAACGAAAAAGCTAAAAATTTGAGCTAAAGGCAATTCAAGTCAGAATTTTTCTTTACAATAAGTTCTTTGTGCCCCTACTAGTCTAAACATGGCACTCTGAATACTATCGCGTTTGTGGAATACAAATTAAGCAGATTGTCCACCCATTTTTACCCATCTCAGGGGGCTGCCATTTTGCATCTTCTGGTCGACTGATATTGACATTACAGTTGATCAGAAAACACATTAAGGAAACAATTTTCTTAAAATACTTTCTCAGTATATCGAGTGATATAAAAAAATCTGTTGCTAAATTCATGTTCCTGTGTTTAGACTATTGGAAGCGAATAGACTTAGAGATTTTTATTTTTTTTTACTTGACTTCTACTGTAATCCTTTCACCCTCACATTGTTAAAGTCTTTTTACATGACGTTTATTTAGTTTGTTGGTTGCTTGATTTTTCTGCTACAACTTTAAAGGTCCTCCAAAAGGACACAATGCTTCACATGAGTCAAACACCTGCCTGCAGCCACCGCCTTGCTTTTGTTTACATCAGGCATCTAAATGCATCACAACACGTTCTCCACATGTAGTCTACACGTGTGTCGATTTGCCACACACAACACAACAGTCGTCCACCAGGAGGGCGGTGGAGTGGAGAATGAGGAAGGTGCTCCATTCCTGTCTTTTGTTTAAGTAGGAAAAGGAAACCTGCCAGGAAAAGATTGTGTAGAACAGGAAGCTCTCATGGCTCAAGAGCATGTTTTTTCTTTAAGAGTGCACCAGTCAGCTCAGCCATTCACACCCACACTTCAATTATGACTTTGTTTCATTCTTAGGTTTTTGAGACAAACATCTCAATGGTGTTTGCATCCACCCTCCATCCTAAATGTGCATGGATGGATTTTTTTGGTGGTGGGGTGCTGCCAACGTTAAAAGTTCTTCAATACACACGCACACACACACACGCACACACACACAAACCACACCCAACTGCCACAACGCCGCTACTTAAAATGTCCCCTCAAAACACAACAGCACTTTTCAGTGAGATGTGCTTGATTTTGGTGCATTTTTTGGAGCTGACACTTGTTAGGAAGTGAGCCAAGAGAGGGACTTGCCATTCAAACATCTGGAAGCATCAGCAGCCATCTGGAATGTGACTGTCTAGAAGGGAAGAGGAGGAGGGGGGTGCAGTAGCCAATGTTAATTCAGCCCAGCAGTACTCCTGATGACTACCAATTTCACCAAATACTACTTTCCAACGATGATGATGATATCTTAATAATGAATACATAGTTTTAAGATTTGTGAATACGCTATTCTATTTTAACAGCATGCATGTCATATACTGCCACACTTGTATGACTGTTGTCGTTATCACGCATTAACCAAGTAGTAGTTAACTCATTTATAAACACTTCATAAGGGTAGCACTAGTTGTGTAACACTGACAAAGAGAACACTTTGTGAAGTGTGGTTTCAAAGTGTTGCAAGGTTTCAAGTTGCCAAACAGCAGCTTTCCTTGAACAACACACAACACCCCCTTCAGAAAGAAAAAAATCATGAGGCTACTTAAACTGCGAGTGCCTTCGACATCACCGAACCATCACACTTTTGCCACCAATGACAGGCTCCGTTTATGAACCCGTCACCGGAGACGCCGCCACCGGAGTCGCCGCCGTTGCGCGACTCCTCTCCGGCGCGTACAACCCACTCACATTGCGCGGTCGGTCAGTTAAAATCAAGATTCGAATCAAAGAGAAGACCTTACCTACATGAAAACACAACTTTTTCTTTTTCAGAAAAGTGTGTTGCAGGGTAAAATAAGGCCGCTCCAGATGTGCGTAATTTGCGCGCTCGCTGCTGAGAAATCCAACGTGCGAGTCAAGCGTCGACGCACATCCTCACACCGCTCGGAAATTATGATAAAAAAAAAAAAAAACAAGACGAAGGGGGATGGTTTGAAGGGAACAGCAAGAGAAAACTGTCCTCAGTTTAGAGGTTCCAACTCACGCTAAAAAAAAAAAAAAAAAAAAAAAAAAGGAGGCGCAACTTTGGGAGCGAACAGCGGTCCCCACAATCCCGTACACCCCACTCTCCACCCTTACCTTAATAGTTCCGTCCATTTTGCGCAACTTTCAATGGACTCCAACAGTATCCCAAACATGACACGCTCTTGAATTAATTCCAGCCCAGGTATGTGTGGCGCGGAGAAAGACACGTTTTTTCCCCCTATTTTTTTTCTTTCCTCCTAAATTTGGGAAGTGAAGTCACCGCCGCCGCTTGCTTGCTCGCTTGCTGCTGCTGCTGCTGCTGTTGTTGCAAAGGAAGGTTGAGAGAAGGAAGCTGTGTGTCACCCAAAAGCCCTGCCTTCAAAAAAAAAAAAAAAAGAAAAAAAAAAAAAAGCAGGATACTGTCCCGAGGAGATAAGCGGGCAAAACAATTGAGTGTTCACTCCGTTGTTATGTTTTATTTGTTTAAGCTGGGAAATATTTACAGGATGGCGGCCTGCTGTGGAACAATTTTACGTATTTTTTTTCTTTCCAAAAAATGTCACAAATTGGCGGTGGTGTGGCTATGATAATAATAATAATAATAAATGGTCAACCTTAATTATAATTCCACATATTTACTCAACATTTTTAACATATATCAAATCTTTTAACACATCATATCAGCAAGATCTGTTAAATTAAAATGTGAGCATGCGTGATAGAGAGATGGCTGGGCTTTAAATCACCTAAAAGATGACAAATCAGAGTGGTTGTTTCAATATTTCTCTGTCTTACAAGCCTCCACGTCAAGGTGAAGACTTCCCAGATAGGTCATAAATCACATCCATGCTATCAACATCCACAAAAGCTAAAGAAAAATCTGCTCTACACGTGTGTGGCGCTGCAGAAAATACAACCATTTGGATTTAGTTTTCAAATTTATCCTTTTTGCCATGTTACACTAACCTCTTGGCCAAAAGATGTTACATTTTCTCAATGGAATTCTGCTTGCGATTTTTTTTAAATGGTCTTTGAGATGAAAACATATTACACTTGTTACTTTTAAGCCCGTTTATATTCTATAGGAGTATTTCTCCAATCAAGGACAATTCATGAGGGCCATACTAACTGTATGAAGGTTTTCATAATTACATGGTGGGCCATATAAAATGCTCGAGGATAATATACGTCCCACATGCTGTAGGTTCTCAACCTCTCATCATGCTGTGATTATTATTATTATTTTTTAGAAGTTTATCCACTACACTTTAAATTCAATGTCAGCTTGTTGATGAATACTCTTTGCAGCCAGCTCAAAGTTGAGATCGCGCCACTGGCAGCAGGGCCGGTCTGTCTGCTCCCCTCTTGGGGGTCTGGCGAGGCTGACGGCCCCACCCTTGGGACCGCCACATCTGGATCCTGCTAAGGGTCAAGGCTTCTCCTGCCTGAGGCCAGCTCAGACTTGTATAATTAAGGGAGACACCTTGTTTAACTCTTCACTGACCAGTTTGATACCACCTCCCCCCTTTTAAGTCTCAATAATCGTATGTAGCTCATTTTTTAATCGTATGTTTTAGCTGTTTAGAGTTAGTGATGTCATCCCATGGTTGTTGTTTGAAACCTTCATTAAAAAGGTGACCTGAAACCTGCACGAAAAACATTTATTTTGTATGTAGAATAATAATAATTTAACCACATTCAATAAACCTGCACAATCCAAGCGCAGTAAGTTTATGTCTTTGCAAACGATTAAAGGTCAGATCAACATCTTTACTGTTGCATTTGCAGTGGTGTGGAACTCCACTGCATCACTGTTAACTATTTCTAATATTTGGGTTAGCTTATTTGGATACATAAAGGGGTCAAAATATTAGAAACACCTGTCAGTAAACACCTGTCAGTAGCCACCACTAGAATACTGTACATTATTTGGCACAGAGGCCCTTTTTAGAGCACTGATTCATATTTGCTGTCTGTATATTTCGCAGTCAATTGCTGTAGTAAATAAATCTAATAACATAGTTTAGGAAACAACATATGTCTTGCACTAAAACAAAAATATTTCTTAACCTGTTATTGTCCATCAATTGAGGAATTGTGGTTACAGCCCTTGTACCAGAGTCTGTGTTTAATAAAGTGACCACTGATAGAATAGCAAAAAAAGGGATTTCTCCAAGCAGACAAGATAACATCTTATACCAAAAACCGATTTCCTCTCCATGAAGCCTATTAGGGTGACAGGGGGTCCGGGCACTATCCCAATACCATAATGAATACAGTGGTAACAAACATTTTGCAAGGCCAATAAACAGATGCAAGTTGGTTTACTCAAGTAAACCACAGAACATCTGGATTGACGCTGAAAGGAGTCAGCCAGCAGACATTTTTTCCTCTGCACACATGCCACCAGACATGCATGCTGTGGTGCTCCTGCTTACAGGGGGGGGGGCTTCCACTGTATGGGCCATGTATGTCAGAGTTGGGTAGGGGTCACATGGACCCTCTGCTGTAGAAGGGGGTCTTGCTTTTACATCTGTTTCAGGCGTTAAGATCAGGGGTCCGCAACTTTTTTTTTTTTTTTTTTCTGGACCACTAACACCAAAGAAGCTCCCCAGTGGATTTTGAAAATATGGTCCTAAGAAAGGGTCGTTCTTCAAGATAATCTAGTCTGCTGATAAATCCCAACTGAAATCATGATTAAAAAACATAAATCTCTTCAGCTAGAGCAAATGATCTATGGTGAAGTATAGCGAGGTGTGGGCCAGCAGTGGCTGAGGACCCCTGGATGTGAGGCCGGAAGGCCAAACAAGCGAACATTTTCTTCAAGAGGTGGATTGAATACAAAAATAATAATGATGACAATAAAACAAAAAAAAACATTAGAGGAACCTACTAGTATTAATACAACTATGGAATGCTTGCAAATAATAGCAATGAAACATTTATTAAGAAAACACAATTATGTTACTTTATTTCTGTTTTGCATTTGTAGTATGACGTCACTACTTTATTTTATCAGCTTGTGGATGATAAAAGTAAAAAAAGTATGAATGAAATTAAAAATAATTTTTACCTTTTTCCTCAAAACAATCACGTAAAAAGACTACAGCAAATAAAACCCATGTTAGTATTATTTATATGTTAAATAATTTGTATTTTTTATTAAGATCTACCACATAAAAAGAAGACGACTAATAATGAAACATCACCACGATTTGTATTTGATCCTACTCAAATCATAACCGTCTAGCATAGCATACTGTACAGTGGGTGTGGATGCCATTCATTTGACTGCATGCACACTCATATTGTGGCCGCGTCCCGTCTGGAAGCCTGAGTCCAAATACCAAAGGGCCCCAAAGAGTGGCGTCGGCAGCACGTATGTGCACGAACTGTCTGGCCCCCCTTGCTCCAGGCCATAATTAATTTGAGATTTATTTTTATTGGAGAGTTCCAGTCTCGCTTGGCCTTAACCAAACAAAACCAAATGCTTGGACCGTGGAGTCTTTTGAAGGAGGAGGGGAAAGAGGGAGGGGGACATACGAATATCTTATAGTTCTGCCACATTCTGAGTAAAATCTCACTATGAGTGTGCAAAGCAAAAAATGTGAACTTGGCATTCAGCAAGAAAAGTGCCTTTCCAGTTTGTATTTTTTACAAATAAAACAGATTCACCATGGAATCTAATGTTTATTTTAAAGCAAAAAGAAATTTCCATCCTCTGTCATTCAAGATGAAAAAAAGACTCATTCTAAGCGTATTTTCTCACCAAACATTCCTACCTTTTCATTTCTTTAAAAACAAACCCGGAATGGTTCAGAATCCTCTTTAACCTTGGCAGGCTGAAAGGAGGTCTTATTCAAAAATATTTTTTTGCTTGGAAAAGAAAAATACTTGAGCAGTTGTTGTCTTTGTTTCATGTGAATGCTTGTGATTGTTGTCTTTAATTGGCCGCAGTACAATTGTGATGAGAGCCCGCTCGCAAACACACAGACAAGCTGAGGTTATTTATTTAACCCCTCTTGCTAATTTTAAAGGGGCTTAGTTTTTGCATTACAAATTCATACTTCAAATTATTGCATCAGATTAATTTTGACAAAAATATATCACTTTAGTATAGGCCTATGTAAATACTTTTTCTTTGTTGCTGTTGTTGTTTCAAATGTGATTAAACACATGGAGGAAAAGAATGAAAATAAAGAGAGACATAGGAGGCGGTGCAGTCTTACCTTGACGTAAGATGACGTGTCAGGGACGGTTTGGAACATGACTGTATACCTTGACCAGGGGTGCAGCAACGTGTCCAACAGCGAGTCCTGATGTTAAAGGAGTAAAAGAGAATTCATTGCATCACTGGCATTCCTAATGCAACGTGGTGCCGGTACATGTTTTGTTCCCTTTTTTTTAATGTCATCAACATGGATGAATTATTTGTGGTGGCCCATGGAAGAGGGGGGTTAGACGACCCGGGGCCCCATCTTGCATCCTGACCCCCTTCCCCCTCCGAGCCTGAAGCTTACCACATATTGAAACACTTTTCACTTTAATAAGTGCAGCTTACAAAGTCTGGGGGTGAAAGGGCACTCGGAGGACGGTGCATTTGAGTCCTCTTTTTTGCAACAGTTAGGAAGACACATTTATCCTTTAAATTGCCTGTTGATTGGATCTCTTAAATTAAAAAGTGTGCAATTAATGCAACTATAAACTCAATTAAGACATGCAATGGATGGGGGATTTGTTGCAATTAAAACTAATAATGTTAAATGAAGCCCCCACTCACAACACTAAAACAGGACTATTTATGATGCCTGACCAGCGATCATGCAGTGGGTAATGGCAATACACTTTTCCTTCTTTTACAGCCCAATTTCCCCAATCTGATGAGGTGTTGCTGTGTGCTAAATCGAAATTTTTTTCTGATCATCGGCCATTTTATTTCATCCTCCAAGGGCAGTATGACAAATATGATGCATGTATCAAACATATATTGAGGTTTCGGCGAAACTCAGAGTTGCACAGTCTGTGGCCCACGAGCCGGAGGTTACAAGCCCCTGCTTTAAATACATTTTTGTTGGCGAAGACAGAGAGTCACCCCCCTGCAAATGCATCCAATTTCTGCGCGGTAAAAAAAAAAAAAAAAAAAGGCGCACTGGAGCTGGGCATCTGCACCCAATTAGGCAGGGCAGCGCTGGTGAATAACGGCGTGAACCTTCCACTGAGACAGCCCCGTGGGCCCGTGGGCCGGGACCCCTCTAGTGTTACACTTTAAGCATCTTACTTTTGCTGTTATCCATCATGAGTCTCAGCTAATACACATTCCGTGTTGCTTCACACCCCACAAAGCGATTCAAAGGTGCAAAATGATTGAGATTTATAACAGAAATGATGAGCTGTATCATTAAAATAGAAAGTGCATGTATTTATGGTTTCAAATCGTTGTGCACCCTGCAGCATTTCCAACAGAGAATTTGTCTACTCACCTGTCCTCAATGCGTTTAATGCGCGCCGGTGCAGGAGGTGTTACTCCTCCTCCTCCTCCCGCTGCTCCACCTCGTTTACACACTTTTAAATAATTAGTTCCTGTCCACGAGAAGCTGTCCGTTTGTTTTTTCTTTGGAAGTTATTTTGTTCAGAGTCGCGCAGCAGTTGTATGAATGGAAATGTTTGCGAAATGAGAAAGAGGGCTGCGGCCAATGAGCAGCGAGAGAAAAACCTCCCCTCGTCTGCACCGTGAGGCCACCGAGCGTGAAATAAGCACGCACACACACGCACTCACATGCACCCACTCAAACAGCGACATAATTGTGCTATACGTGTTATGTAAAAAATCTTCTTAATGTTAAAATAAGTGTATTAACATACTTCAATTTTTATTTTGGTTGGTTCGCACCTTCAAAGTAAAAAATATAATTGCCATTAAATAACGAACAAATTCACAATAATAATAATAATAATAATAATAATAATAATAATAATAATAATACACCTGCAGCAGTTTCCAGAATTAAATAACTTCTAATACATTATATGAGATCAAACGAGAGTCCCCAAACGTGCCACCCCTGTGTGCTTCTGATTAACTCCAGATAAGATTGAGGTATTCTAGGTGTTCCAGATTTTTTTGCTTTACTTTTGAGGACCTTACGCCAAACTTCAATTCTTTCTGCAATGCAATACGAACATTAACTATCAGAAGTCATTATATCACTGATCATCAACTGGCTGCTCACGGGCCGAATCTGGTCCGTCCAATCCTGCCTGCAACTGGATTCCATAATTATGAGGATAAGAAATAAAATTCCATGTGGTCCACACGAAAACAACTGAAAACAGCAATGCCTGAGATTCTTAACTTAAAAATATAAAAACAATAAACATCCAATAATTCATTATTATTTAATTCAACTAGTAATTGTGCCAAGAGTACCATAGAGAAAAAGGCCATATCAAAGCTCCCAGCAATATAGTAACTGCCTGCCTGTTAATTCATCTTGATGTATCATAGCAACACCCATGCAAATCTTCCAACAGTATGTGACAACCATCTAAAAGCTCATTGGCTGAATGCAAGCAGATAATCATTAGGAATCCATATGTAGTTTATTGTATTCGTCTGTAACCTTGGTGACATTTCCTACGGGATTCCAAAAACATTGGCACAAGTTTATCAGCACCCCTCCCCCCTTCTTGCCCTCTTCCTGCTTATATGACCCCCCCCCCCCCACACACACACACACACACACACCCACACACACACACAAACTTCATAACCCGCAAGCACTCAGCTCACTAACTTCATTTCCTTCAGACTGGCCGTATCTTCCAAGAAAAGAGCTCCACCAAAGGGGTGTTGGTTGCAATCCACGTAAGGCCGCTTACCCATGCGTGGCCTTTTTATTGGCCCGTCAAGGTCGCTATTTCACGCCGGGCAATCGGCGGGAAACAGGCAGCTCACTTTGGGACTTTTTCCTAGTGTGTGTTCATTTGTGATTTTATCAAACTGCACAGGATGTCTTTGAAATTCAATAAGTCGTTCTCACTCTCCAGGCTCGATTTTAGCTGGGGAAAAAAATGTCCATACTTGCTAATGTAAAAAACAACACTAGTCAATCGACTGCATGTATTTTTTCCTCAAAGAGAGGTCATCTGGTATAAAGGTTTGCTTTCATCACTCGCTGTTTGTCGCAGCATTTCCTAGTGCAGTGATTAGGAACAACAGCGTCAATACTGTTGTTCCCAGTGTCAAACAATGGACGGAAATCCCAACATCCGTTTCAGTGAAAAATGGCATTCATGATCCTGCTGTGTTGCCTTCCTCAGGATATTGTATCACGGGTTTTCTAGCACATATGAACGACAACCGACAAATTCCTTAAAGATGGCAAAATTGCTGTATGATAAATACGTGATGTACGTATGATATTTTACTGCTGATATAAATACTCCATTAATTGATGTTTTTGTAATTCATGTTAATATTTTAACCTTTAAATAATATCAATCCTCGTAATCCTCAGCTGTTGTGATTCTTGGATAGTTAAGACAGCGCATGATATGCTGCTTGCTGACAAGACAAGGCATGGGACCAAAATTAGCACAAATTTGCAAATAATGAGGCACGATTGCTGGAATCATGTCATCCAATTATGAGAGGAGTTCTGAAGATAAAATGCTGTGACAGAAAGTAGTTCTTTTAGTCAGACACTGCTTGCTGTTATGCCTCAAAAAAAGAAGACATCGGAGGCAAGACACTGGCATCACATCATTACGCTGCCGTTTTGTGACCCAACTTTGGAATGAGCGGGGGAGAAAAGCCATCCATATGAGGCTTGACATGGATTGTTGTTGTTGGATGATGTTGCCATGGCAATACGTTCATTTCGTCAAAACAGGGCTTGATATGCTTGTGTGCAGCGATCACTTACGACGATGAAATTTGGAATTGGAAAAAAAAATGGAAATATAGAGGCACCTTACAGGCATTGAGTTTGAATGATCGCTCGACAGTTCTAGAAATAAAATGTGTTAATCAAAGCAGTGCACGATATGTTGTTTGCTATCATGACTTTCCCAAAAGTTTATCCAAGTACAAACTTCTCCTCAATTTACACTCCAGGTCATCTCACCCTTAAGTGACCTGCTTTAACCTCAAGTCTGAATGATGATTAATGGTTAGCCATAAGGAGGTTGTTCAAATGACCCGCTGTGATTACTTCAAGCTTGGTTGTGCAGCCTGATTGTGGCAACCCTGCTTCTCGTACAGAGGGTGGAAAAGAAGAATATTTGCAAATTCCTTGCATGTCTGGTTCCTCCGTTAAGGCTATTAAATACTGTCTGAGGCTATTTTTTTGAAGAACTTCGACGTGGCTGCGAGGTGTTTTTGCATCCAGACTAAATGTTGCTAAACAACCTTCCATCACGCATTCCGTTGTCATTCTTTTCTCCTTGCATGCTAATACTTCAGAACTGCTCCTCCTGGGACTCCATCCAAAACTTATTTTGAGATGATTTGGGCAACTTACGCAGACATTTTTGCGATTACATCGCTTGGTGTAAATGAAGCCCCTCACCCTGAACTGTAATGAATTATTTATTTAGTTTAAGGGGCTACCATAGATGTTCCAGAGATGGAGATCCAGGCCGTCCCAGCCCTCTTTTTGTTCCTCGGGGAGGGAGCAAATGGCAGCATGGCACCAGAGAAGGCCAGACCCTCCTCCCCCCATGTCAGATCTTTTCATGCAGCAACACTGATTTTTTTAGCTTAACATTCTTATCAGTTCAACTTTAAAAAGGCCCAACTTCAAAATGATAGATGCCTTTTGGAATTTGTAGGGAACTCCTTTCCACTTTACTACCCTCTGTGCACCTAATGGGATCCCCACAGAAGAGAAAAAAAAAGTCTGACTTTACAAAGATAACATTGCTCTGCTTTTTGGGTAGATTTTTTTGCTTTTGTGAACTTTTATACCTTTGTAGACTGCAACAAAGAATGCAATACAGACCATTAATGATGGTATATGATGTTCAACTGAATTGTTTAACTTGGGCTAAAAATCTTCTTCAATATCTTAATGTTTTTTTTTTTATCAGGAT
The DNA here is from genome assembly GCF_024217435.2 of Syngnathus scovelli. Lineage (NCBI taxonomy): Eukaryota > Metazoa > Chordata > Actinopteri > Syngnathiformes > Syngnathidae > Syngnathus > Syngnathus scovelli. Next base: position 9,317,524 of record NC_090853.1, read on the forward strand.
GAAAAAAGTGGAATCAACTTATCCACATTACAGTAGCACTCATTGGATGATAGCATCTACTTCTGTATCACAATGCACGAGAGAATCCTGCAGATGTGAGGTGAGATGTTTTGTGTTTACGTAGAAGTTCTCAATATGGGTGAGGCATACTAAACCCTAATTGAATACTGACACAGTACACTGTACACTGAACACCCGTTTGTTGCAAACAATGTAAAACCATTTAAACCTATTTCAACACACCTTAGCTTATTCCTTAGCTCCGGTTTTCACGTCCTTGCTTGTTCAATTTTCCAAATGAAGACCCCAAGCGTGTTTGCCTCAAGCTGTTTTTCTGTCCCTTCCAGTTGAAGTTTCTAGTAAAACTGAAACATAAAACTGAATATACTTAAACATTGGATATTAATCACCAAAACGTTTAACCAAGCCATGCAATTTTGTCTATTGATGTCCGCCAGCCAAATGCCGCTGACAGAAATTTGCATTGATCTTACAGTCCCACACAAAGAGCATAAAGAAGTCCCACTTCTATTTGTGCAGGTCGCGATGGTGTCTTGCAGCCCGGTAACGGTCCACCGCTCGGTAATCAGGGACCACTGCTCTACGACCTTTCTTTTCAAGTCATGTTTGTACGGACAGCACCCAGCTATTTTATTGCATCTCATTAAATCAGTACAGGGGTACCGAATGAAGTGAGTGAGTGTGCAACAAAAGTAATCATCCTTGAAGAATGTCCCTAACCAGTAAAACAAAAATCAGACTGCACTTTTTGGAACTGGTTGACACATGACTCTGATGTTGTTCAAATACGTGTGTCAGCGGCTGTGTGTGTATAATAATTAGCAAGAGGGAAGTATTAAATTAAAACAAGTCAGACATTTTATGAGGCCAACATTTATGAAGTTAATAGCATCCCTATAAATGAATGACCTCCCAATGCCTCCTGATGTGCTGCCACTCATCGGCTTGTAGTATGTCCACGATGTGACCTCACGTGGCAGTATTCTACGCCGCAGGCTTGAGGCCGAGCTCAGACGAGAGGAAGTTTGGAGAGTGACATGTGGTGGCGAGACACAGTGCGTGTAGTAATTACAAGCAATTATGCTCTCGTATGCTCTTAGCGTGTGTCTACAGTATGTGCATTAGAAGTTGCCAGTTGGCAGAAGTACTCACACGCTCTACGTCAGTAGTAGTGCAGATACGTGCGTGCAGAAAAGCATTAGGAAAAGTAGAAATACTGATTCAACACAAAAAGCACAGGCTCTTAAATGTATTTAAGCATAAAAGTACAGTTTCACAGTGAATTATATTTAATATTCATTTTGCATTTTAATTTTAATTGATATTCAATGTGAAAACATATGAAGAACACAGTGCACTTAATATAAGTATACCTTATTTTTGAGAGGGTAGAGCGTTTGCTTTGATGGAACATTTGTGAATGGCAAAATCTTTTTCAAAAACACACTGCATACACCAGAAATATTTCTTGGAACTGACAAGATTAAACAAGCCTTTTAAAAATGGCCCGTCTGTTGGCTTTGACATTATTCTACCGGGTTTACTCTATTCCGAATCAAAGCTGTCCTTGTTTTATTTCTGCCTGAAAAGCTCTCAGTCACTCAACATCCCTTGTTCGGATAATGTAAGAGTAGAAGGTCCAGTTTTGAAATGCAAAGAGTCAAAGTAAAAGGTCATCAGAAAAATGAATATAGTCACTTAAATAACGGATACCTGAAAAATCTGCTTAATTACAGTAATCCCCACCCACCACTGGAAATCACATTTTTCATATGTGAGAAATGGATTTTCCATCCCACTTGAGTCAGCTTTAAATGTGAGATCCTGCTACAAGCCAGCAAACCAAGTGCTCGTTTTAGAGCAATTCATAATGACTCATGGCCAACACGAAATAAAGCTTAAAAGTGATTGCTTGGGTCCTATTTAGTAATTCTCACTCATTCCTCCAAATTATAAATCTAGTGACTGCTCGTCATTCAGCGGTGTTTTAAAGAAAAACACTGGTTGAAATGAATATGCTGTCACCTCTCATTTGGATCTGGCCGGCCTGCCTCAATAAGAAACGTGTTGTTCCTTGGAAGGATGCAGACCTGAGCCGGGCTCTCAGGTTTTGGGTTTTTAACCCCCGTCCCCACATTCTCAAAGCATTTACTTTGAGGCCTGCGTCTCTCCTTCCACCTCGGCAACCCCCTCCCAGACATGTCTGACAGGCTGAACCCGACGTGGGCTGTTCGACAGACTACAAAAATCATCCATCTGTGCCTTGAGACGGTCAAATCTGGATCTAATAAAGAGAGCTTGCCTATTGAGCCTATTCATGGGAAACGGTAGTAGCAACTCTGGCCACTGGAGGGCTCTGTGGTTCAAGCCAAATGAAAGCTTGTTGAAGACTTTCGTGCCCCCCCCCCAGTCATAAAATATGAGTGGGGAATTCAGCATGCACAAACAGCCATCCACAATCCCATCCTTTTTCTGTAACAATTATATTCATTGGGGTCATAGGTGAGCTGGGGCTTTGACACCAACTAATCACAGGGCGCATGGAGACTGAATGACCATTCACACTCATATTCACGCTTACGAAGAATTTTGAATCTTCACTTTACTTGACATGCATTTTCATGAGACGTGAGCAGTGGGAGGAAGCGGGGGTCCCTGCAGAGCACGCAAAGTCCAGATAGAAAGTCAAGGAGCCGATTGCGTGTCTTTTGAAGGAAGGTATGGTTCAGAATGGAGGTCTTAAACATTTAACTTCTACAACTTCTATTGCTTGCCCTTGCTGGTTTTGAACACAATATGCTACAAATACAGTGTAAACCTTTAGATTCAAACCATTTAGAATTCAACTAAAACTCTCTGGAAAATTAAACAGCAAAGTTCAGCCAAGTTTCAACTCTGAATGTTTTGTTTTTTGGCAAGTATGACATTTACCCCCACCCCTCTAAAAATAAGTACAGTTCACAATGTGTTTATTGTTTTTTATTTGACCTATTTTACAAAAAAAACAAAAAAACATATTGCCAAACAGTAATTGTGTTTTTTTTCTGCAATGTCATACAAAGAAATGTGTTTGCCACGGGGAAGCTAATCTTAGCTTGGTTTGCAAGTGGAAGTTGCTGAGAGTCTTTACCAAAAGCACATGTTCATGGTCACTTTTGAAGCATTTCATTGAAATGGAATCATCTTTGAACCATTTATTGTTAAAGGCAAAGTCATCAGATCTTCATATTATGAACATTTTAAGGGGGTGTCAACTAAATAAAAAAATTAAAAATAATAAATTAAAAAACTACATTTTATTTGCTACTCACACAGATCACAGGTTGACCTTGGAACTTAGCATTTCTATTTCCATTCTGCATTAAGAGAAAACTTGTTGAGAGGATGGCCAGCATATCAAACATTACAGTTTCCACTGTATACAAAACAGGAAGTGCCCTCTTGTGTACTGATACTGTTGAAACGTTACAGCAGCACTATATACAGCACAGCTACAGGCCACAAACAAGCAAGGGAGTGAGTCACTTTTAACGCCGGTGTTTATTTGCCACTAAGTGACAATATACTCCAACGTAGAGGAAACCGCAAGCATTCCAAAGCAACTCTTTAATGGGCACAGCGACGCTGTCATCACGCTTGTATGGGGAGTAAAGCGTTAACACATGGTATGCAGAACTTATTGGAAATACCTACGTAACTAGGTGGTAACTGAAGTGATTGCATTTCATGTCACATTAGGTTTTTTGTAACTTTTTGTTGTTGATAGTGTCTAATGTCTGCATCAACTCACATTTGTTCCTGTGTCATGGTGTCAAGAATAATTTTTTTGACGTGTTTGTATTTCCAAAAAACACAGATAGAGGGCACAGTTGAGCCGTGTGACAAGCCACAGCTCTCATTTCAAACCTGTTCAAACTTTTTTTTCACATTTAAATGAAAACTTTCATATCTCACTATTTTAAAGGATAACCTAGTTAGCGTTTCACAACAGCACGTTTTCCATAAAACATAGCCTCGTCTTCAGTGTTTCTTTTTCTTCATTTTTTTCAAAGTCCTTGAATGAATCCGCATATGAGCACAATTTGATGGAGGTCAAATTAAAGTAGGTGGTATATATGTCATCTCAACTGAAACTGGAGAAATAGAGAAGCATGTTTCAAACCAAAGGGGTTCCAAGATCTAGTTATTAAGTCGATAGGGTTTTGTTTATGTTTGTTTCTCAAAATGTTTTGTGTTAATCAGACGTTTGTGTGCATAAGTCAGTTTGATGACAATGATAATTATTTTTGAGCTAAAAAGAGCATCTTGTGGGTGTAACTATGCATTCGTTCAAAATTCATATTTTTAATACGTTTGTATGCGTAGTCATTTTGATAACAATGATAATCATTTTTGAGCTAAAAAAAACATTTAGTGGTTGTATCTCTGATTTAGTTCACTTTGTGAAAAGTAGAAATATTGTGGCCTTTTTATTGTTGCTCACACCTCCAAACATGAGTTTTTGGTGGAATTTTATATATATTATGTCAGACCTAGACCACATGGAGAAATTCACCAAAAAAGGAACGTGTATTAGGGAAAGTTCAACCAAGACAGGTCAAAGAAAGTGGGCTTCCGAGTAGGAAATGAAATAATATGGGGTCAAAACTAGAAACAGACTGTTTCCTCCCCCCAAAAAAAAATCCTCTGCATACTACCGACCTGACATCTTTAAACCAAGTTTGCTCTAAAAATAGCTTTCAGCACAGAGTGAGGTGTGGGAGTGCAAGAAGGGCTGAGTGAGGTGTGGATGAGTGGAGGCGGCCGGCGGTTGGAAACGGGAACATGACGCTGGGAGCCAAACAAAGACACACCTACTTGCCAGACAGCCGTGATATGAAAAATGTGTGTGTGTCTGTAGTCAAGTGAAAGTGTAGGAGAACTTGAGCTATCCCAGTCCTTCTACTTTACAAACACAGTCTCACAGTTCAAAATCAAGCCAAGCAGAGATGTGCAGATAAAACATGGACATGCTTTTAATTTCTGGAACATAGTTTTTTAAATTCTCTAATCATATTTGAGGTGAACGGAGCAAAGAGATTAGAAGCTATGAATCAGACAAAGAAATTGCAGTTCTGGAAAATAGTTTTTGGCAACTAATCAGCATTCCAGTTGTAAATGTAATCAGACATGGCCCCACACAACTCCACAATGATCCTGTGTTCGACCAGCATCATATTGTTATTTACAGAAACTCTTGGACAGTGCCAGTGTGTTTTTATGACACTGCATGTGAACTCAAGATTTTATTCCAGACCTAATTTAACAGGCTTTATGAAAACATTTGTGACAGCCATCTACTCATTTTCAGTACCGCCTATCCTCATTAGACTTGCAGATGAGTCGGAAACTGTCCCAGTTTACTTCGGTGAGAAGCGGGTTACACCTGGACAATCACAGTTGCATGTACTGTATAGACCATAATGTCAAACACAAGCCCCGGGGGCCGGATATGGCCCGCCATATCATTGTATGTGGTCCGCAAAGACAAATTGTGGATCAACTTCATGTGTCAACACTAGAATTGCAAACTCTCTTCACTTAAAAATAGAGGTATTGCTAGCAATTTTTATTACCATTTATTTTTCAAAGATATTTGATTTCAAAACGTATTCATCACTTTGTTGTGTAGGCTATACTGTATATCATAAAAGGCGTTGACAGTCATAATGGCCGTCCGAAGGAAACTATGACTATGATGCGGCCCGTGACAGAAATGAGTTTGACACCCCTGACATAGACAATTGACACCATCGCTGAACTGAACCCATTCTGCCTGTATGGAAACCAGGAGAGTGAAACATAACACTACACTGCACAATATGCAAACCTGACCGTAAGTGACTCACACCTTGGGTTTTACTCTTAACGGTACTCTCTGCACTTAGACATAATCTATTATTGTCAAGTATTACTTTTGTAACGCATTAGAGAAGGACATACCGTTGTTTGTTCCAATCTGCAGATTGAGACTTTGACTGAATCAACTAATAACTGTAGTGCCAGTGCGGTTTGTCATTCAACCTTTCACAGACATTTGAGTTTTTTTTTTTTTTTTAATTGCACATATTTATTATATTGAACTGTAATGTTCACTTTCAAAAACAGTAAGTCTGGAAATATAGTACTTTGCCCCGAAATAAGAAAGTCTGATTTGTTTTGGTCACCTTTCCATGTACATAGTATTATTGATACAACAGCCTATAAATACCTCCCTTCCAGTGCCAGTGGGTACGTATATAAAGGAATCAGGATACGGAATAGGTAGTGAAACCCATCCGGTGACAAGCGACTCCTTTGCTCCTCTCATCACTCTGATAAGACATCCTCGGCAGCTACAAGCTCATCACAGGCTGCCTCCAGTGAACAATGTCGACAGGCCCACTACTTGGCCTGATGTTGTTATCAGAGTTAACACCGCGGGGATGTAGTGGCGCTAACATTGTGCAACAGGTTCACAGGGAAATGATGACATTGTACTTTTGAATACAAACTTAAGGGAGGGAATACTTATTGTCTCTCAGATGGTGAATTGCCTCTGACATCTTCCCTGCTGTGTTCTTCCAGCAAGTAGCCCTCTCTCTGGCCTCCCCTCGTTCCTCCTAATGAGGGTGTGCGTCGCCCTCACAGACCCTCCTCTGCTAATTACATGACAAGCATCCCCTTCTGGGATGCTAATGAAGAGGAATAGCGAGCCATAAGACGCCACTGAAGGGGCGGTGATGGCGGTTGATTTAGCCACTGGGTGGGGTGTTTGTGCATGAGTTGGGGGAAGAGGCGGGTGGTGATGAAAAAAAAAAAAAAGGGGGGGGGGGGTAGTGAGCCTGGCGCCAGGCCATTCGCTTATCAATTGCTGGACTCTTGTTCCCTCCCTCCCACTTAAGTAGGATTTTTTTAAACTACTGTATGAAGTAAGATGTGTGCCCTATTCTGCTGCATAACTACTTATCTTCTAAACTAATCTGCTGAATCTACTTTGACTACATACAGACATGGCTTTGAAAAGTGGCGTTAGTTTCCATTCAAAAGTCCTTCAGCTTCTTATGGGAAAAGTCTTAATAGTGATATATCGTCATTTTCCTTTAGATAAACTGAATGAATGAGTTAGCTTCAGTTCCAACCAACTCCCAAGTAAACTCATCTGCATCAATATGAAATGCACTCAACCTTTGCTGTCAGTATGTGGTGGGAATATCTAGATCGGACTTGGGGGGACCAAACAAACAGTGTTCTGCAAAATGAGTCAAGACCGTGACTACAAGTTTCTCATGGTTCAAATCATCAGTCAAAATGATGAGACAGTACACGGTCACCATGACCAATCCAACATACTTTTGGTGTAGCAATAGAGTTTGAGTCCCAATATGGACAAATATGTAAAACAAAACAAACAGACACAAATAACAGTAACTACTTGTTGGAGTGACGCTAGTTGCTGACTACTGCGGTGCCCTTAAGCAAGGCATCATTCCACCTCCTGATCTCAAACGGTACGGCACTCTTTGATTACCTTGCTGTGATAATTTCTACTTTATGTTCAGATCAAAAAGAAGACTCCTGACAATGTTTCCTTCTCTTTTCTGAGATCTATTTGAAAAATCGATTAAGATGTCACAATCAATAAGTACGTATCCTATTTTGAAAATAGTACTCCAACTCAAGCTCTATAACAAACTGTTGAAACCAGATGAAGACAAGGGAACATGCGACTTGGATGAAGATGTCGAGTGGAATAGAGCACGACTGTCCATAGCATCCATCCCCTGTGAAAAGGCTTGAGAAAGGAAAACCATCTGGAGGCTCCTGTGAACACTGCGCACCCATCGAATATTGAGGATGTTTGTCTGATTTACTCAGCCTATTTAGAAGTGTTTGGACAACTTGGTTGGGGGATTGGTGCTTTAATTAAAGATAATATCGAGAACTAATATTGCCCCTAAGACCTTGGCCTTCTCACAGTGCAACAGTTCTGCTTCTTTCTGGGTAAGGCCATGCCCCCTTTTTTTTTAAAATGAATCTAGTAATCATAGATATTTCCTCGCTTTCTCTCTGCTAGTGCCAAGATCAACAACTCTTTTCAGGGCCGAACCTACCAGGGTGACGGTCTATTCATACTGACATAAGACAATATATCCTCAATTGATTTATTAGTTATGGTCTTTCATCTAAAAATATCATGGGCAAGGAATAAAACGTTTTTAAGATAAAATGTTTTCAAGATTAGCTCCGTACGTCTTTTACAGGACTTCACATCTTGGGAACACTGGAGCCCAAAATAGATGCTGGGCTCATAAAGGCCTCCTTTCTTTGTAGTCAGCATACAGCAACAACATCTGCAGGGCAGTTTCTATGGGACGGGAGGGGGTGGGGGGGCACATTTGGGCAAACTATCAAAGACAGTGGCGATCCCCTATGACAAGTTGTAGGCGGAGGACTCTCTCTCTCTCTTGCTCTCTCTCTCTCTCTCTCTCTCTCTCTCTCTCTCTTGCGCTCTCTCTCTCTTTCCGCTCTAATCAGGACAATGCTAATAAAAGACCATTAATATCATCTGTCAGGGCTATCTTAGGAAGGTCCAAAATGAGTAAATGAGAAAAGAAAAAGAACTGACCATCTGGATCTACTTACGACACACCAGCAAAGGGGGAGTAAGATTCAGGATGGCAGAAGTCGATTAAAGTCGTAAGCAGTGACAACATAAAAAACTCTTGAAAAACTGAGTGGAAAAACGAACAAAAAATAAACCTCCGTATTTTTGAACCACAAATCTTTATTGTTTGTAAATCTCTAAGCAATATTTTAACATGATTCATGGCCACTGCACCATTTTTCCACTGGCTTTCACCATGGCAATGGTGGCTTATAGTTCATGAACATCGATGGGGTTAAAGGAGGGAAATATTGTCTATCTCCAACCAGACTGACAATATTAAATACCTGCCCAATAAACCTCAAATAGGATCGAATGAACATTAAATCCTGTAAATCCTGCAATATCTCAATTATCATCTTTCCAATGAGAGGTATTACATCAATGATGGCCCTTTACCAACAATCTTGGAGAGATCCATCCAAAGCCTTGAGGAACCATCTTGAGAAACCTAACTACTTTCATATCAGCAGGTCTCAAACCTGTTACTTTCGATTCCTTTTAGGCTGTCATAAACTCTGACAACATGGATGCATGTTGCATGTCATGAAATGGTAGATCATTGAGTGTTTGCTTCCACTGTCCGATTTGACGGTTGCTAGTCATGCTTTCATGTTCTGTTCGCAGGAAAACATGACCAACATCTATAGAGAGGACTGGGAAAAAAGATACCATAATGTGGTGGTAGAGAAGCCATGGGGAAATATGACGATAGCGTCTTCCTGCAAAACAAAAGTGTACTTTGAACTGCTGAGCCATTTCATTGAAACAGCTTTGCTGCAGATCTGGCCAACATTCATCGTTGCTTTTATTCAATTTTGTCTCAACACAGGAGTGTGCTTTGCTCTCCACATGGCAATAAGTCATAGGCTCGCCTTTTGCCCTCGACGTGTTGCCCATGTGCATCCCCCGGGGCCCCTGTGTAGTTGCTGAGCTGAGGCCCATCAAAACCAAGAGGGGTCTGGAGAAAAGGCAGCCTGCACCCCTTCTAGTACTTCTTCACGCCTCTCACCTTGGACTTAACTCCCTCCCCCATACTTAAGCCCCACACTTCCAGACACATATCTCCTTACCACTGCATCTGAAGATTTACTGTTAAGAGTAGAGGCTGTCACGCGGTTTGAAGCGTGCACTTTCTAATTCAAACAAATGCTGAACCGGGGGTCACAGAATTATCATGGAGCCACAAGGTGTTTCAGATGGTTCACAAGTGTTCAGCGGGAAAGCGACAGTGGCGTGATCTGGTCCATATCTGAGCCCTGTAAAGCTTGTAAATAAAAAAACTAATAAAGTGAAAAATAAGCAAATGGAGAGATAAACCTACTCTGTTATCTGGAGTCACTATCAAGGGTAAGCAGGTGGCTTGAAGATGTGCTGAAGCAAATTTCTCATTTCGCAGGAGACTGCGCAACATTCATGTGCTGTTGGGGTCAGCAGGTTGCTAGTGGGGGACGATATGACACCTATGTCATGTACAGTACATGTGTGCACACAATCAGGACAGTCACACAGCAGTTATTAGTATTAATGTTATTTTACACAAGAGTGTCAAGTTTTAACTGGAAAAAGAAAAAACATCATGTCTGTCTTTTACATTTCCCTGGAAGATGATGAATAATGTCAAAATCTAACTGAACATATTAAGATTGTATTTCAAATCAAATTAGATGTAGAAGGGGCATTATTGGAGTTCAATGTAAACGGGTGTTTGCTTTTCCACTTAAACTTCATCATCATAAAAGTACAGGAGCTGAAGCAAATTTTCCAAGGTAACATTTTTCCATAGTTTCATGGTGAAGAATGACTTAATCTTGATAACATAGATAATATATGAGTTTTTCTGATTCAAATAGAGATTTTTGTGATTTTAAAATGGTGAACCCTAGACATCAACTAACCTTTTCTGTGTCTTCCTGGGGGTGTTTTCACCAAGTGTTGGTACACTTTTTAAAAGGTTCCCCCCTCCCAAAGCAAAGTTACACGGGGGTACTAATTCTAACAGAAGTGCTATTAGAATGAGTCAACCTGTGAAAATAAGTACCACCCTCCTATTTTCCATTCCTAGCCATTAACCATTTTTAGTCAACCAAAAACTCTTTCACAGCGTGGCTCAGTTACAGTGGTAGACTTCAATCTTGAAGTTGGTGGATTCAATTCTCAAGTAATTTTAGACTAGATTTATTATTCAGGTAATTTTATGAATAATTTTCCCATCCAAATTATGTCAAATGTAGCTGAAATTGCCAAATTAGACACGTAGATGCAACTAAATAGCCTGTATAGGTTTATTTTGGTGCAAAAATAAAATGATATTCCACCAAAGCAGTGGTCCCCGATTTGCTTCTTCGTTGTAATGGCGGTCCCTTGGACAAAACACTTGTAGAAAGGTTAAGTGTGTGCACTTATGTTCTGTTCTAAATGATTTATAGATAGTATATTAAATTAAAAAAGGTGTAGCCTGCTATATGTGTAGTCTGCATCTCGCTGTTTCTCATATTGATTACTTCATTTAGCTTTCATGAACAGCATCTGCCATAGTAACTTTACATTTATTCAATATTTTTTGATACTGTCAATTACATGAATAAAAGAAAAACGTAGAGTAATCTTCCAGCAAGCTGACCAAGACGCTTGCAAGTTTACACCTGTGCGGTGGAGAGCAGTTGCTGCGTGTGAGGTGCATGAATCCACGCCAAAAGGGAAAAGAGGATTTGGAGAGGATCACCGTTATGATCGAGGGAGGGACTACATGTGTGTATAATATTCCTGCTCCTTTCCCGCCGGGACTCGCTCGGAGCAGGTAGAGCATCTCTCAAGTCTCTCAAGTGTGCAGCTTCCAAACTTCTTTCAACACGTTCGGTAAGGTGTTATTGTTTTCGCCATCTGCATTTTAATAGCCATTGTTTACCGGAGAAGAAAGTCACGTAATCGGTATTATTTTGGGACCTGATTCATCTCACTAAAAGTGTCCGGTTTAAAGTTTGTTGTCAGTTTTTTATTTTTTCTTGAAGCGCGTTCTTTTTTTTGACATTGCAAATAGCAACATGTCGCGTCAGCATTTAATATAAAGTACAACTTGAACTATTTGCTCTATTTTAGATTCATACGGGTGCAACGCAGTTCTGTGAAAAAGATGGGTTTTATTTGATATTATTCAATCGCCGCACCTTATGTGCGCCATGCAAATTGAAGCCACAAGGTGTAGCATGTGTTTGAATTAGATGTGAGAAGTGATTTGGGCATTGTTCTCTAAAGTGACGCATTAAGTGACTCCTATTCAACATCTGGAAGTGTTGAGCGCTTTCACCATTCCTCAGTGTACCAACTGCTGTCAAAGCACACGTGGCAATGCGCCTTTACAGTACTTTTTTTTTTTTTTCTGTGTGTGAGGGAGATCAACTGTTATCCACGTGTACCATATTGCCTGTTTTCCTTTCCATCTCTGATATTTGATGGTTCTTCGAGTAAGCAGTGTTACAAATGAAAGCAAATTTCGTGGGAGGAGAGGAAGCCTCAAATGAGAGGAGGTTCTAAACAAGTAAACAAGCAAAGAGAGTGGAGTGATGTGAAGTTGATGATTTATTTGATTGATAGTTGATTGATTTATGAGTTGTTGATTTATTTTTTCATTTGTAGTATACTTTTAGAGCACATTGTACGTAATACAGTTGTTACAGTTGGAGTCTTTGCTCGCCAATCTTCCACCGCATACTGTAGAGTCAAATTCACTCAACAGTTGTAAAATATAGTATATGATCATAAATCAGTCATAAATAGCATAAATTGATTTATTATTATTATTATTATTATCTTAATTATGGCAATATATCATTTCAGTGCAATCATGACAGCCGTTCAGACAGGAGATAGGGGTTTGAATCTTCATTTAGAAATGTTTGCAAAATGTTCCCATGCACGTAAAAATGTGGATCCTAAATTGTTTTTGGATATTAATGTGAGTGTTGATAGGGTTTAACTGAACTAGATAGACCAATTATCTGAATAAATAAATAAACAAACAAATAAATAAATAAATAAATAAATAAATAAATAAATAAATAAATAAATAAATTCATTGGTGGATCAAGCAAATTCCTAATACCACAAATTGACAACAGGCATCACGGTGGTCCGTTTTTCAGCACATCCGGCTTCCCTGTTAAGAATGTTCGGTCACAAATCCTTGCTTCAACCTTCTTGTGTAGTTTGCATGATCTCCCAATGCTTGTGTGGGGTTTTCTTCAGGTACTTTCACAAATGCTCGAAAAGTATTTGCATGTTAAGTCAACTGAAGCTAAATTGGTCATCTAAACTGTCTATATATGAACATGGTTCAACCTAGCGCCCACCCAAAGTCACCTGGGATTGGTTCCACCATACTTTAGTAAGCATACGCGACATATCGATGGTTCTTTCAATATTTATAGCATCCATGCTTAACTGGGAAAAGGAAATTAATCATCAAACCACAGACAGCCTTTGATGCAGTTTTTCCATCTCTAATTTGTATGCAGCTTATCTGCTTGACAGTATTGGTCTATCCTAGTGGGTTTCGGGAAACATGGAATACACAATGGACCAGTCACCAGTCAACCACAGGACGAGTTTAAATAGTTCTTTTAGAAGAAAATCATACAGTGTTATGTGAATTGTGAACCACTACATTACCAGTGGGATTAGGATTTCTCCTTAACAAGGGAAAAACAGCTGATTGCACAAATCCCTTGTCTACTTGTTCCCACCTCCCACCCTTATCACACAGAAACGCATGCACGCACACATACACACACACACACGCATGCAAACACACACACGCTCGCGCGCGCGCATGCACACACACACCACACATAAAGTGTAAACATTATGTGATTGATGGCTCGCCTCACACTGCTCCATCCGTTGCCGTGTTGATCCCTTCAACAGGCCCAGCTTCTGCTGTCCACAGTGTCCGCGATGAGTTACTACGTGGATCCAGTTTCTTCCTATCCAGCCCTTCACCCCTGTGACCGTCTGGCCGCGATGGTAAGACCCCCAACTCCCTTCTCCTCTCATAAATTACCCCAGACTACCTACCACACAGCCAGCTGGGAGTGTGAGGACATTATTTGCCAGAATGTGATCTGATGTGTGTGTGTTTTCTACACTGGATTCCATAATTATTTTCCCGGTTCTTTCTCATGTATGGTGGCGTTCACTTTCTCCGCACATGCTGTACTTAATGATTTTGTCAAAGATTTTTTTTCATTGTCCCCACACGCGCTTCTTTCTGTGTTACACAATCACCCTGCACCAACATGTACTTTTTGGCGCTCGTGCGGAGACCGAGGAGCGTCCGACCTTGAACTAACTAGGCCAATTGAAGTCGGAGCATCTCTGCCGCGGTTCCGCTCATCCACTGTACTGGATGCAGGTCTTTCCAAATAATACGGAGTTAGAAGTAGCAGGGAACATTGGGATTCCTGGCAGGTGAGTGTTTGAAGGGTGCAGGCCAAGGAGCAACAACACAAATGCCTCCATTTGTATGCAGCGCTTCAGTGCATTAGGATAAGAGACGGAGGTTATATGCTAATGGGAACCCCACACTCGCCTGATAGAAAACATAGAAGGTTACCGCATCGCAGGTCCTAATTGGCTCAGGTGGCAATGCTCGCCTTTGGAATTGAGGCGCTTGCATATGAGGGCAGACTTGGTCAGAAGGTGAGTGCAGCGCGAACTTGTTTGAATGGATGAGAATCGTCAAAAGACATTTGTTGTTTCAGCGTCTCTCAGTAGCCTGATGAACATTCAGTACAATTATTTTGTGTTCATATTACATTATTCATAACTAATGATCTCCCTGGACCAGGGCCAACATTTGTTGGCAAGGGCCAAATTGGATTTTTATAATGGTAATTTGTAGTGAGGTTAAAAAAGCAGAAAAATATGTATGAAGTTTTCTTATATCATAAAGTACAATACAATACAGCTTTATTTATAAAGCACAAGTTACAAAAGCTGCAGCTGTAACAAAAAATGATAAAAGTTAAGCCCTCATTTTAATTTAGTTTTATTTATGAATCATTTACTTATAATTCTTTTTAAATATTATAACTTTAATTTAACCTTAAAATAACTTTAAACATGTATCTAATAAAACATACATGTCTATGCGTTTTATATTTAATTTTTTTATTATTTGTAATATATTAATTTCCCAATTATTGAATGAGCTAAATGAATTAAATATAAATACAAAATTAAATAATACTTCTTTTTTCAACCAGCCAATTTGGAGGAAGGAATGGATGTAACAAATACGTACATGTTCAGTGGGAAAGATTAAAGAACACAAAAAGCTGCATGTTGTCCCAGCCGTACTTTACCCACCACTGCTCAAGACAGTGATTGAGCTTCTTAATCTAGCAATGTAGCTGGTACCCATCCCCACCCCTTACCCCACATTTGAAAAATCCCTACCTATGAGTTGATGTGGGGATGTAGCTCAGTGGAAGAGCGCATGCTTTGCATGTATGAGGTCTTGGGTTCAATCCCCAGCATCTCCACATTATAGTGAAGTTTCCAGTTGAGAAATTAATATAGCAGAGTTCTGCTCTCATCATCGTTTCTTACACAAGAATGGCCGAATGAAGAGTTATAAGCATTCAAGTTTCGAGGTTTCAGCCAACCTCGCAAAAGACCAGAACAATGAAATTGCAAAATTATCCTAGTGACCTCATTCTTCACAAGTTTAGTTGTTAGTCATTATTCATTATAAGAAATGAAGAAAATATTTAATCAATTTAAAGGGTGTAAGAGGTTGAAATGTAATTTTAGCATTAATGCCTCTGTGAGCGCAACGTGAGTGGCGTCAAGGCTGGTCCATCAATATTATTGACCAAATGTAACTGTGGAGGACGTATTATTAAAATGGTTCATTAGTTCTACGGTTTTTTTTTTCTTTTTTTTAGGTTTTCAATAAAAAATAACAAGCTGATAATGTGAATGCTAACTGTTATTCAGTGGCACAAACAAACACATATTTGTTTCACCCCCTTCATTTTACAAATTACAAAGCAGCCTATGCATTTGAAGGTAATGTGTTATCTCAACTCCTCTCTCAAATCCATCCATCATCATGTGGGCTTTCATGCATTCTAACTTTCCCTGTTCGCTGACTGCACTGATAGGAGACAGTCCCATCCCACTCAGACATAAAGGCTCTCATAAATTGCCCCACCATCCTCCTCTCTGGTAGCCATCCATAAAACTGGTCAGCTACTGATAAACGCTGCAGTGCTTGTACAGTGGACGCTTATCAGATTGTCAGTCACTCTGTCAGCTAGTCGAAGTTGTATGCACAACAATGATGCATTGGCTGGGGATGTGTATCTTCACTATGGCCGATTAATTATTTGTTTTCTAAAAACTACCATGACTTCCTGCAATTAGATATTAGTTATGTTCACTATATCAGAAAAAAATATCTAAATGCTCCCAAGCCCTTCGAGATGTTATTGATGCTGTCAAATGACATATTTGACATACAATTGACAATTAATATTTTGACCACAGGAACATTTCCCCTTTTAGACTACGTATTGTGCTTTTAGACTATAAGCAATATTGTAGACATTTAGTTTCCAGGCTAATTTATCAGTCCCAAAATAAGATCTCGTGAAGCAATTAGTATTTTCAAGAGGTCCAGGAACCTTGAGCTCAGTCTGCAATGCCTATACCAAATTTACCATACCAGATTTGAACCTCTTATTTACAGAAACTCGCAGTTGTGTGGGGGGAAATTGTATTGTGTGTGTCCTATGGTTGAGGCTCAGAAATATTGTTATCTTGCACGATTAGGAGAATAAGCATTGTTGCCACTTTTTCCAACTGAGCAAGAAGGTCTCAGATTTGCAGGAGCTGTTCTCATCCCAATACCTTCAAACTCAGCCGTGAACAGGTCCAGTGAGAGCTGAAAATCACCGCTTGAGACGGACGCCACCAAACGGGTCACCATCAGTACCTCGTGTGCACTTAGAAATTCTGCCCATGAACATTGTGAAAAAAAGAAATAGATAATGTTATTAACATTTGTATTTGGTGTGCCCATTTTTTGGGGCCATCATGTATGACCAAGTCAACATGGCAAATTCAGAAAAAAAAAATCTTAAAAAGGATTAGACACAACGCTCAGCTCTTAGAGCTTGTTTGTGTTAAATATAAAATTGCCTTGTTTCTATTTTAATCAGTGTTCGCTTTTGTGGGAAAATAGTTTTCTTTCTGTTCTCATTTCATTCAAACAGCAGCTCCAACAATATCTATTGAGGTTTTTTGTTTGTTGACCAATGCGGGTTTAGATAATGCTAAAAATGTTAAAGTGGCAATCTGTCACTATCTCTTATATCCACAAAGAATTTCATATCTCTCCTACTCTGTTGTCAAATCTTGACTTCCCCTCAGTGCGGCCTCTTATGTTTCTGTGATAAGCTTCATAAACAATGTGGTGAAGATAAACTGCCACGCCGCAAAACACAATAAATAACTGTATCACCCTGTGTCTTGTTTGCACCCAGAGGCAGAGTGGAGGTGTTGCCACTGGCCCCCAGTTGCATCTCCCTGCGGTGGTCCAACCACAGCAGCAGTACTACCCCTCACAGCCCTTCTACCCTCATGATGTACCCCTCCAGGAGGTCCCCAATGGGCATGACATGTGTCCCACGGGTAAGAACCAGAAACATTCAAGACCACACATAAGAGTCTATAATAAGAAAAGAACATTGGTGCGAATCCAGCTTCAACAGATGCCGGCAGCAGTGTCATAATTGACGATTGCTGGATAAGCAAACTACCGTTAGCGGTATCATTTATATAGAATCTTTACGGTGCTACGGCACCGACCCAATTTGGTACCGGTACCAAAAAGTATGGGTCCACGGTAATCATAAGCATGATCCCTACTCATAACCTTGAACCGGTCGAGTCCCAGTCAAGACGTTTCGCATGCAAATGTCAGTTCAGGCCATCCTTTTGTCCAAAGTTAACCACTCACCCATGACCTTAATCTGCTATAGAAAATAGATGTATAGGGCACAATATCAGAATTGGCCACTAGTATGATTGACTGTACACTTTTTTCCACACAACCCCTTCGACTATTAATGTGATACTTCTCCAACAACTGATTATCATTATCCATGTCAAGGCGTAATGAAAAACAAAACACTACATCCCAATATAAGAGTGACACTTGAGATTCCTCTGGAAATTAGCACTACAACAACATACAACATTTAAAAGACTGTTTTGGAATTACAACAGCGTTTGATGTTTTGGCAAAAAACAAAACTAAAATAAAACCCACCAGCATCTGGTTCAAGTTAGGGAAACATTGCAGCCACCACAACACTCAGCAAATGCAATGATGCTGCATATCAAAGTCAAAGAAGAGCGATCTCAATCGTCTCGATAAATAAATCACACTCATGGTTTGACTCGATGCATGTGGTTTTACACCGAATATGAGCAATGTTCACTGGTCACGAAGCTATTTAAAAACACACTTGAAGACATTTTTAAAAAAAAAAATAGCTTTCAAAGCACAGGGCACAAGCTTTTCAAATGGTGATTTCTTGCTTCATCAAGACTTATCATCATCATCATCATCACATGAGAGGCTAAATGTTATTTAAAAATGCCACTGGAGACATCTTAGTCAAATATATTTTGTTTTTTTCTAAAAGATATCATGAAGAGTCTGTACTAAAGTTACCTTCGTCAACGAGCTTGTTTGGTTTGTGTTAGAAGTGTTAATTAAAAGTTCATATGATTCTCTACACATAATTTTATTGAAGGCAGGGGCATGCCCCAAGACATCATCAATTATAGTTTGACCTTAGACAAAGATAGGGATGACGTGGAAAATATGCCAGTGATATCGGTGTAATCGTTCAGGATCAAACTAGGAATGTACGATGTTAGATAATGGTCATGATGGTAAAATTACAGTTTTTCTCACAATATTATAATATTTATCACAGAAAATTGTGAGTTTATACTTGTTTTATTTTACCCGTTTCTTTAAAAGTAAAAGTTCTCATCATTTTACAATTCGCAAGCAAATGATTTTTTCTTATTAATACGATTTTATTCTTGAAAGATTATGACCCAACATTAAAATATTTATGTAAAATCATAACTGTTTAAGAACGCAAATATCACATAAAATTCAGTTTTTATTGTCTCACATATTATGTGATTTGTTAGGCTTGACTGATTGTTTTTACTAATCTTAAGTTAGTTTGTCATTCATGTAAACAATTCCAAAAAGAGAAAAACGAGGTGAGTGCCGCTATGGCTTAAAAACATTAAATGCGAAGTCATGAGGCAAAAACTCACACTTAACAGATGCGCTTCAAATTTGATGGGCAAAAAAAAAAAAAAAAAAATGTGAATAATAAGCATCGGAGAAGCTGAGGCACTCTGTCGCGGAAGAGTTTGTTGCCAACACGTTTCAACTCAGTCTTCATCAGGGCAAAAACAGATTTGCCTTCTACTTACTATGACAACACGCGCTACTCACACAATAGCTCCTTGTTGATTAACAAGTCAAAGCAAACGAATGACTGTCTTACGATGACTGGAATCCTGACCCATTTTTACCCTTTGTTGTTGTTATTATCATTTTTATCAGTGCCACGTGCTCGCAGTGTCGTTCCGCACGTGTTGTTGGTGACACTAAACCGCAGCGCATTGTTTTTACTAGAAAACCGGCACCCCCAACCTCTCCCTCACCCCCTCCTTTTTGCTGGATTTTTCCATTTGGTTTTTTTTCTTTCATCATGAGTATTTTATTTTAAACTGGAACATTTTTTCCAGTGCTTTTGACTCTGGCCTCTTCCCATCCTCAAGCGAGATTAATGTTAGCAGCCTGGGACGCACGCCACAGCGTTAGTGTATGGCAACTGGGGTGCTTTCTCCTGTCACCTCCCTTGGCTGGATGCAGGGGGTAGGACGGAGAAAGGGGGGGGGGGGATTTATGGTGAGGGGGGGCAGAGTGTGACCATCTTTTTCCCAAGCTTCTGGTTTGGTCTCTTGAGAAGTGTGTGCATACATGTTTGTGTGTGTGTTTGATAGAGAATCAGGATTTGATGGGATTCGCTGCTGTTGCCAGAGACACACTCCTTTGCAAGCTCACTTCATTGCTCCCAGTGCTAAAGCGTTGACATAAACATTGCTAAGTGGAAAAAAATGACCCTGCTATGACCTGTATTTTTTTTTTTTGGGGTCGTTGTGCTTCTAAATCCTCCACCATGTTCAGAGCATGACACACTTTATAACGCCACATGGTGATATTGTTACAAAACTTTTTGCGCTTGTCTAGGCTTCTGTATTTTGGACCACCTGTTCATTGATATAATAACAGTTACTACCAAAATGCAATATGCTATATACTACGGTATTACTCTTGAATTAGGTAGGCAAAGTGTAAGAATATTGTCTCAGACTAATGCAAGCAATTAAAAATTAATCCAACGGGTACGTATGTATGTTTGAGTGTAAACTCATTCAAGGTACCATTTGAAATCATCAAGCTTCTTAGTAATGTGCAGATATTGATTTACTGTTGCAGTCTTCTCTTGCACACTCCTGATGTTCCTCTTGCTTTGTACCTTGTCGTTGCTAAATTTTGTTCTGTTTTCTTGGATGATGCTGATGCAGCATCTAGAAAAAGAATGGCCAACTTAACTATAACTTATTGCAGACGCATGAACACAATGAAAATTGTAAAAAATTGTTCAGCAGACACTGAATCAACCTTCTGCCATGGCCATCTAAGTGTATTCTCACATCTTGTAAAACATTGTAGGAGAAAATCAGATGTTGTTTTTATGGCAAAAGGGGGTTTACACAAAAAAGTAACATCAGAGTTTCCACCATTTGTGGCACACACGATTTGGTGCAAATAATTATTTTTTTATGTGGTATTTTTCCCACTGGATAAATGAACTTTAATTAGAAGTTGGCACTTCCTCTTTTTTATTTATCATTATTTATTTATTTATTTTTCAAATTTTTGTCCAATTTTATTATTATTTTTATTGAATTTATTAGTAGCCGAATAATACATATTTACTCGGGGTGCCAATAATTATGGTGTATAGTGGCATATTTGAAGCAATAATTGACAGAAGAATGAATATAAAAAATGAAAGTAGCAAAAATTCCTAAATTTCCTCAGAAGGCCGATTCCCCGTCTTGGAGACTAAATGGAGAGCTGTTAAAGTGACATGTTGATTGTATGAGAAAGAGTCCAGAGCAGATGTTGGATGCAAGGGGACCATCACATGTTTGGCCCAGAGCCCAATGTCACACACTGTGCTTCTTGACAGGCTACAGCCATGCCATGGTCATGTTTACACTGACCCAGCACCATAATACACACACACTATCAGACACTCGCGCTGCTGTAAACCTTCCTTGTAAAAACTCTCACTGTGCATGTACTGTACATGTGTGTGTGTATGTGAGGGGCTCCGTATTCCAACATGTGCAACTCTGACCATGATTCACTCCTGCAGTGGATGCACTGTAGACGCAGATTCATTCATTAAATTCCCACCATGCACTCTGGTGAGTTTTGAATTACAGCATCCTCCCATTCAGCAAAGTGTGCACGGTCATACACACACACGCACACACACACACGCATTAACTCTTTAGCACCTCTGAGTTCAGTGTACATTTAAACATGTCCTTCCATTTAGTCCAAGCAGCTGTGATCTGGCTCTCAGGGACCATGGGCTGTGTTTTATTTGATGTGATTTGACAGCTGGACACTTGGAAGGGCGGGTGGGGGTTTGGGAGTTGGTGGTTTGGGAAGTAATGGGGGGGGGGTCACATGGTGGAAAGTAAGAAGTGAGTGGGCGGGATGGAGGTTGTACTGAGAGGACAGATAAGAGGAAGGAAAGTCACAGGAGCGGGATCGGCGATTGTGGTGGGAGGGAGAAGAGTTGAGTGGGCGAGAAGCAGGGGGGCGATATGTGGAGCGCTGCAGGGAAAGATTGGGGGCGGGTGGGGGGGGGGGGGTGCTTTGAGGGGCACGTCCACACGGGTGCAGGCCCATTTTTTATTTCTCCAAGTAAACAAGGGGCCTGCGGGGGTCTTGTGGGGGTTATGGGAAAGGAGGAAACAGTGATGCTAATCAGACCAGCGCACACTTCCCCCCTCCAACAATAAAACAAAACAAGAGTGCAAACACGGAAAAGCAACAGACAACTGCGGAGGAATGTGCTGCATAGCTGCTGTGCTCCCATTATCACTTGACAGAGGTCACAGGTGTTAAGTCAGAAAGTACACGTAACATGTGACAGGTTAACTGCATTTTATATATTAACGAACCTCAAGGGGCATAATGGCAATGGCTTGCTTGGCTTTTTTGCCCTCTGTACATATACAGCTTGGGAACATGCAGTACTTACAGTACAATATCCCTTAGAGTCTAATTGTCCCGTGGCTACATGAGCTTGAAGGACACAAACAAACTAGGTTTATTGTTTGTGCGATGATTTAATGTACATACAATTTGTGCCTGTACTGAATGCACATGACTTGTTTGAGTATTTCTCTTTATTGCAGTAGAATAGGTTGAATAGTTCAGTATGCATACATCTAATTTGTATCTTGATTCAGCCATTTGCAAGCTGAGGTACAAAGTTGACTATTAAGGATAAAGTTGTATTTTACGAGAAAAATCACTGGTGTGATGATAATATTGTGAAACACATCATGAGAGCAATGCTATTTATGAGAATAAGGATGTATGAAATACAAAAAACAAGGTGAGAACAATAAGATAAAGTTATAAAATATAAATTCTATGAAACTAAAGCTGTATTCTTATGATAATTTAAAAAAATCACAATATTACAAGAATAAGATCAAAATGACAATAGAAGAGAGAAAAGATAATTTTATAAGAAGGTCCAATATCTTGGAGAATAAATATGTAATCTTAATAAAGAAAAAAGTCATAATATGAGAAAAAATAGAATTCTTTTACAAATATATATTGTAGTTTACTTTGTACAAGTATATACATCGAAAGAAAATGGACTGAAAATATCGGCGTCATTTTGAAAGACCTAATTAATAATTTTACAATGAAATGTCAGTATTTTCTTAACAAAATTACATTATTAGATGAAAAGTGATCATTTTATGAGAAAAAAATAATAAAAAAAACTATATAAAATATAATGCAAATAAAGGAATGATTGCAAAAAAAGTCTTGCAATGGATGCCAATACTAGAGGTCAGGGGTCAAACTGAGAACTTAATATTCCAGTGATCGCTCTCAATCAAAGCGTCAGCTAAACAGTAAAACTTCCCCTTCTTTGAGTTCTGTGGGTTATATTTCTACAAAGCATTCGTCAGTTCCTCTTGTTAGCACAATGGCGAATTGCACACCGCTGGAGAACATGCAGTATCAAAAGACTTGCTGACGTTGACTGTTATGCATTTATTTGAGGCAAGGTATTTCTTCAATGACCGCCGATTATGAAATTGCGTACCCATAGCGCTGCCACAGAGACACTGAATAGCAATCACAAAGATTCTAGTGTTTTGCTGTTTCAGTGTCTGCATGCGTATATGCGTGACACAGCATGGTTTGCGGTGAGCTGCATGAGAATGAGTGACTGATTGATTATGTGCTCAATGCCACCTATTCACAAATGTCGTTTGTGCATTGTCAGGCATGTTCTAAGTATGGATTATTATTTTGACTAAGCCAATTCTTCACATTTGCTTTGTATTGATACAGAAAAAAAAATCATGCAATGCCACTGGAAATTCAAAAATTCTAACTCCTAATCAAATGTAACTTTCTGTTGTGGTTGAATAGTAGCACATGATTTAAAACAAGTAGTTTTTGGTAGCAAGATGTTTTCAGCAAGGACTGATGAATAAAGCTGGAGTTGCTGTCACCCTCTTGCGTGTCTCCTCCCGCCAATCTGCAACCTTCATTCATTCAATGTGAACCAAATTAAAGCCACAGACTGATGCATTTTCCCTTCAGCTGCTCCAGCAGAGCTTTATCTGAGAGCATGTCGGCAACGTTATGGGGTAGGTGGAGGGAGGGAGAGAGGGGGCGGGACGGCGAGAGGGAGGTCTGGGAGATAAAAAGACTCGGAGGGGGGTGGGGATAATTGAATTATCTGCACAATGGAGTGATGGGGGGCACGTGGTGCCGCTAATGGAGGAAGAGATGTCCTTTTTAGCGAAGCTAATTGTTCAGAAAAGGCTTTATTCAGGGGTCTCCTCTACTTCCCCAGTGCACTTACGCTGCACACACACACACACACACACACACACACACACACACACACACACACACACACACACACACACACAAACACACGCAAACACACACACACAAACTGAGCAGACTGTGGTATGCTGAGGCACAAGGGAAAAAGGCACAAGAGCGCATTAAAAACCATTGCAAAGTCACACACGCACACGAAAATAAACCCACTTTAAGTTATGTTGTGAGTCAGCCAGCTAAGCCTTAGATCTCAGCAGGGGGGGCATCAAGCCTGTGGCACCTTCAGACAGCATCAACCACTGATAGAGCTGCCACAGAGCCACCAGACAGCAGCCACAAAGATCCTACTGTTTTACTGTTTGACTGTCTGCGCCCTGCTTGCGTGAGCGTGTGTGTCCATCACCCATCTGCGCCGGCGTTGAGCCGCCTGAGAATGAGTGACTGATTGATTGCATGCTAAACGCCTATTCACACAGAGTGTGCATTGTCAGACACGTTTTACGCATTGATTTGTATTTGGTCTGAGCTGTCGTTTTACATTTTAATACGACCAATGCAGACAAAAACATCCATAGGGCGTCGCTACTTGAAATAAACAAGCCAAGTCAGACAGACGGGATTCGTCTGACGGGAAAACATTCGGTTGGCAGCCGTATGCATTGCCAGAAATTGAATAACCTTTCAGTAAAGTCTAGTAAAAGGAGCAGGTGCCCCATTTGGAGAATATAGACGTGCAGATGTGCTAGAGAAAATGCAACATCAGCTAGATGTGCTGTGCCGCGATGCCAGTCAGCTGTCAAAACCATGGCAACAGGCATTAAGCAATAGAAGAAATAATAACGTACTCTCAATATTTCTATCCTCAAATGTTCTCAGTGAACCTTTCAGGTTATTTATAGTATACGCCAACTTACAATACCTTTGTCAAAGCAGGAAATGACACCATAACTTGCAACAATGGTTGTTTTTTCACTTTGTTCAATGCAATGTTTAACAATGACACTGAATGTGTGATGTGTGCAGTTGATCAGATTTCATGGCTATCTTTGTGATCATGTGATGATTTTCTTTCCATAAAAACAAGCTGGACAGAACTCATCGTTGTTGAGATCAGCCATTTTGTCAAGCAGCCAAGCAGCACAGTTTTGTTACGGTTTGAAACCGTAAGCCCTGTGTAACCATTTGTGTGGTTTTTGCCCTAAGATAAAAGTTAACACCTTGTACTGTATCCTGTTTAATTTATTGCCTTGATTTAATTGCCTAATTATGTGCTGTCTCGCTGGTATGCTATGATGTCACAGCATTTAGACACAGGCTTGTCTACATACCCGCGCCTGGGTGTGTAGGCAAGCCCCATCAGGTTTACCGATCTAATCTGTACTGAACTACACCGCTTCGTCGAAACACGGGGTATGTACCAAAAGTCATGTGACATAATTGTGACACGCCATGCGCCGGTGACTTTAGCAAAGAAGAGAAACATATTTAGAATTCTTTGGGCTTGACATGCTATTGTTTATAGCAGGACTAAGTCATTGAAATTTTCTGTTGCATGTCCCTCTCTCAGTTCTTTCATTTATTGTAGACAACGATGCTTTTACTGTAGTTACAGACCATACAGTAACCCACCAATGGAACCGATAAGTGATACTCAAACTCATCTTGTTTAACTTTGCAAACAATGTACGATATACTAAACAAGTAAGGCAAATAGAGCAATGCCAGTTTTGAGTAGCACCAGCAAAGTTATTAGTGAGCAGCATCGTAAAAACTGTACCCCAAGGCACCAAAGGACATAGGCTGTCCTTTTAAAACATAGAAGGGAGGGAGTTCATTAACAGAAAACAAAGATGTCAACTCAGAAAGACTGACTGACTAAAGATGAAGTAGACGGCAATGTATCCGTCCCACCCCCTCATCTCCCAGTCCACTCTCCCCCTCTTCACCCCCCTGGTGAGGCTACTCCCCTCACCACAGAACCCACCAGCACTCTTCCCAAACGAGCCTCCTATCAGAGCACTGAAACCTGACCCAGGCCTGCTAATGGAACCGGTGAAGTAACGCTGGTTTGAAAATCCATATGTGATCAATATCCTCGGCTCCTCTGCCTCCATCCATAGCATCCCATTTAGAAACACACGCATGCAGTCTTATTGATGTTCATATGCCTTAAGATGAAGTACAAACAAGGTTGTTCCTGATGAGGGCAAATTGGAGAAGAGGGTTTTATTTCAGGGGAAAGAAAGAATGTGTTTTTGCCTTACTTCCAGTGTTTCTGGAGACAGGCTTTTGCTCACAGCAGAAGAAAAAATTACTGCTCTTTTCTGCAATCTTCCAGTTGCCATGGAAGACGTTTCTTAATACTAGTGGTTAGCTCAAACTGCACTGTTTCTCTTTTCTTCTTCTGTGACAGAAAAAAAACGTGATTTGATTTCCAGGAAGCCATGCATGGACTTGATTATTGTAGATAAGAAAGTACCCCACCAAAAAAATAAAAAAATGAGCGTTGGAACATACATCGTTGTCTTGCGCAAACTGATTTTCGTTGATTATTTATGGTGAGAGAGGCCCTTTTTAGATTAGTTTCAGTGTTAGTATGTCAAATTTGTTTGAAAAGCCATGCAGCATTCATGTTTCTTATTTCTGCCAGTAGTTCACCCTGCATGCTATATTTGTCCTATATTTTAAAATGTCCTCATTTTCCCTCGCAAAAACAAGGGACTGTTTGTTGAGCTAAAAATATTTTTTTTTCTGTAATTGCTACGAATTTACACTAAATCTGATGGGGACACGTGCCGTTTCTTTGAGCACCTCCTTCAAACAAAATTATATGGATAGCTTCTACAAAACCATATCTTCAAATGAAACCTCACTTTGAGAAACCATTCAGTATATTTTCCAATCATTCAATGTTAATCACACATTGTATTTATAGTGGTTTGCTTAGTCATAGAAAATATGCTGCGAAAGAAGTGATGATGCAGCTACTGGCTGTCATACTTGCACTGTCATTGTCTGGCAAGTTAATTTCTATTTATAGGGGAAAAAACTAAAAGTACACTTAAAACTCATTTTAAAGTCAAACTCTTGTACATTTCATTACACTTTATGTAAACTGAATATTGAACAGTACACAGAAAACCTAAATATGTCTGGTTTATGCTATTTGGACTAATAGTAACAGAAAATATATTGGGTGAGATCTATACTTATTTTTTTCAAACCTGTTTCTATCTTTGTATGGTAAAATGTGATGTACATACTATACTTGTTTTGCACACTTTGCACGGTACAGTTGTCTTGGATAAAGATTGTTCTTTATTATTTATTTGAGAAATTGTTGCCACATCTGACTTCAAAACAGACGTACTCATTTTCTCCCAACAAATTCTGTGAAGATAATGAAACATTTTTCACTGATCTTGATGAAATGTTACACCGATGAATATCATTCGCTACACTTCGGCTTTTTAAGTCTTAACTGGAACATGGCCGAGTTTGGTCTGAAAATGAGAATAGTCCAACTGAACTACTATTATGCGGTTGTTGGTTAACTTTAACTTATGTTAAACTTGCATTTATAATCACCCAATCCCTAGAAATGCACATTTCAAACCATACTCTCCGGGACTAAACAGCTCAAACAGCCCCTGATTACTGTTTTTTTCCACTCTCTTGTTCTAGAAAACATCCCTATGAAACATCTGTAACATCATTTTCGGGAACGTGTTCGTGACGTTTTTAATGGGTTGTACACTCAGTGTGTGCGCGCGCCGCGTATGTGCGTGTGGTGCGCTTGTAATTGAATTGTGAATCAACTGGCACGCTAGCCCACCTTCTTCCTCCTCCTCCTCCTCCTCCTCCCGCCTCAACCCCACCAAGCACCGCCCATTTCAGCTGTCGTTGTTCTATCAATGCAACGCCCCTCGTCAGGGGCAGAACGGAAGAAATGAGTGTGTGTGAGTGAGTGTGTGAGAAAGAACGAGGAAAAAAGGGAGTGTGGGCAGACGTTGTGCCGGGAGAAACAAAGCCAAGTTTGGAAGTGACAGAAAGCAACATTTTGCTTGAGTTTTTGAGACTTAGAAACAGGCTCCATTCAAAGTGAGCGGCGCGCGCCAGATTCCCTCCCCAATATTGAGTGATCGGAGCGGCTAAATTAGAAGCGACCCTCCGCTCTGATGATCATGACGGCAGCTGTCGATATGAAGCCGACGTTGACAATCATAAAGACTGAAAAAATGGACGGTGAGTAGAGCTGTAGAAGTTTTTTTTTTTGTATAATATATGTGCGTGTCGTGCGGCTGGTGCTCAGCTCCCGTACATCAGTAATTCATTCGTTTAGCGCTAATTACAACGGGGGACATGCCGTACAGATTTCAGTATCGAGGTTGCTCAATGTGGTACATCACTTAAAAAGAATGCAATCACGCCTGCGGATTTGACTGTGATGCAATCTTATGATACCTTGCTTGCTTCTGCTTTATGATTGAATGAATGATATTGTGATCTGGGACGTGAAACCGTGATGCAACAGTGGGAAAAGTTAGCACTTCCATTTGACGTCTCCGTAGTAACTACTAAGTTCTTTTCCAATGCCATGTGTTTGCCTTTATTTTCAGCTCGTGTTCTACTCTCGCTTTGATCTCAATCTATCTCCATGTTTATCTCCATCTTAACTCTCATCCTTGACCCCGCCAAGGCTGCTGTCAGCAAGGGAGGCTTGACCGTCCCCTCCATCCCTCCCACCTTTCAGTAACCCCCTTCACTGCTTGACTTTTTGAGGCAGGCTGAGGTGATGAATCTGCAGTGTTGAGGTTTGCCTCTCTGCTGACCCGGCTTGCCTGGAACTCTTGGCTTACTCCAGGGGCAATCCGGGGCTCATCCAGGGGAAGACCACAACTGTTGTCAGCTGGGTTTTAAGCCTTGTGGGTTCATTCATTGTGTGTGTTTATTTTGAGGTATATTATTTGCACTTAGCAGCCATTTTTAACCCATTGTGCCTTAGCAGCTCAGCTCTTGTTTGTGTGCATCATGGAAAGTTGCGCTTGACTTATCACACTAACCACTATCTTATTGTCAGTACCTGTGCAGAGTAGAGCAGCACACAGATGTGATGCTGTTAAAACTGTGGCCGTTATCTCACAAAACCAACTCATGGTTACTCAACCCTTGACATGCACACATGCACAATACTGTCTTAAGTTC
Source organism: Syngnathus scovelli (assembly GCF_024217435.2). Taxonomy (NCBI): domain Eukaryota; kingdom Metazoa; phylum Chordata; class Actinopteri; order Syngnathiformes; family Syngnathidae; genus Syngnathus; species Syngnathus scovelli. The sequence continues at coordinate 9,346,737 of NC_090853.1, forward strand.
AAACTAAGACGCACAAGTTCAAACAGTAAATACATCCTGCTCTGTTCAAGACCAATAGACCTACATTTTGCAAGCAGAAGAAGGAAGAAGCCTAAAAATATAAAGACTGCCTTGTCCCCAGCACACAATTTCAAGTTAGCTCATTTTACCAACTTAAGAACTATATTCTCATTGATGGAGGTAATAACTTAAAACATACCCTTTTTGGATCGATAAAGGGCCTTGTTCTGTGGCCACCTGGTTTTCCAGAACACCTGCAAATGCTGCATGTCCATAACTCTAATAAGCTAAAGTGGTTTATAAGCTAATGTGTTGTAATATATTTTTATTCCTTTATGTGACAAGTGTGAAGTTTCAGTTTCGCCAAGGTCACTGAGCTCTCGCCAGGGGAGGTAACTCACAAACCGTTAGGGTCAAAGGTGTGTCCAATGAAGGCCAACATTCCATTGGGTTTGTATTCCTCCATTGAGTGTTCATGTAATCGATTCCTTGAGAAGAAACGTTACAAGAGGGCAGTTCTAATTCAGCAGTTTCAAAATGCTTTATGCTTTACAGTGGAACATTTGAGGTCAAACACAATTTGTTCCCCAACACTGGTAAACTTCCACTTTGTTCCTATTGCGCCAGATAATAATAAAAACTGAATGAAACCATTTAAGTGTCAAACTGCCGCCATCACAAAAACGTTATCATTTGTACGTGGAATGCTTTAAGTCACATTTGATTGTCCTTAAATTGCATAGAAATATAAACATGAGTTCATTGCCAATTAATAAGTATTCTGCCTTATCCTTAAATCATGACAGCTGGAAGAGAGGGAGTTATTTTCAAGTCTCCATGCATCACACTTCTATTAAAAGTTAAAAATAGTACATATTTAATATGCAAGGCTGCTTCTAGGTTGAATTTCTTACTGTCAAATCAGCTTGTTTTAGTGTACATTCCACCCCCCAATTATTAATCGACTCCTGCCATATTTATTGCGCAGCCAGTACAAACACATTTTTTGCTTTTCTGCATCACAATAAATTCAATATATGACACTGTATTAATCATCACACTTTTCCTCTTAGCCCTCAATGGTCCCCTTCTGTCGTGGCATTACACATCAGACAACAATCCTATAGCCAGTCCTTAGAGCAGGGGTGAACAATAAATTTTCCAAAGTGGTCTTGTGAGAACTGTTTGTCAAGGGCTATACCAACAAACTTACCGTACTTCAACAGTTTTCCATATACATAAATTTAAGCATTAAATTGTGTGGTTTTAACAAGCTGCTGAAATACAAATTTTAGTTGTAAATTGTTGAAATCACATTAATACATGGTATTTAATCAGCATTCACTGAAATCATGTCAAGAATGTGAACAAATAACCAATTCATAGTTGGGACTTCCAAATCATTCGATAGATTGATGCTGGCTAAATGGGACGTATAATAAGTGACATATGAACATTTTAACGCCCACTATGTACATTATATAAAACTGTTGGTGTTTCAGAGAATAACTCCCACACAGGTGCACATCAAAATAAAAGTAAATTAAAGCACTTTTAAAATGAAAACATAGCCTATAGTGCATTTCATTTTGACTTCATAAGTAATGTGAGGACCAGTCAGACATTGTGGATGGGCCAGATGTGGCCCGCGCTCCGTAATTTGTCAAGATCGACCTTCCATTGTCACTGAGCTGAAAACTTGTTTGACGTTATCATGGACTGTGATTCAAACTGAATTTTCCTACAAATTTTACAGATTGCAAATTCCTCTGCAGTCATAACACAGGTCTAAGGTCTTCCATTTTAAAATAGCTTGGATTTCTTAATTGTCTGATTTTCTCAAGTCAATCCCAGTTTTCAGTGAGTTGAAAGTATCTGTTGTCTTGGTTAGGCATTAAGGTCAGGGTTTAGCGACAGACAGGAATGTTCCCGTTGATCAGGCGTCATGCGTTGTGGCAAAGAGGAGCAGGAGTTCAAACTGCAAACATTTAGCTGATCAAAATACTATGTTGTACAGTCAGTGACATTCCCACTGGTCGTCTGGCGAGTTATTTTATGACATCCTGATTGTTTTGATGTGACGTTTGAACATAAAACCAGGCGGTGCCACGGCCAAGAGAAATTTGCCAGAGCGCTGTATTGTGCAAGATTCCGTTTTGCTTTTGTGTCTTTGTGTCAGCACTTTTTGTAGCATGCGCTGTGTAATGTATGCCATCGTTAGTGTACACGGCTGCCTGGCAGCTGTGCAAACATTGTTTGGCCGATCAAGATTTTGCTCGATGTGGACCGTCAATCATTCGAGCCAATTAAAGCTAGCAGGTCCATGGTTTTTTTTTTTTTCATTATTGTGTGTGCTACAGTATGTCTAACTGGGAACTAAATGGTTCACTGAATCAAAACCTTTTGTAGGTCAGTATGTCCCCTTTATGTGCATGTGTCACCCTCAATCAATATGTTGATTGCAAAGTCAGTTAGTTGAGTGGGAAGGGTGTAGTGATGTAAGAGAGCCTTAAACATTGATGTTATAATTACATGAGACAACTCTTGTTCTGTATACTAGTACATAGTGACAGACTGAATGATTACGAAGTATAAAAATAATATAAATTTATGCAGATGAAAATCGAAAGTGATTTCCATGATGGCACACCTTTCTTTTTATGCAGTTCAATGATGCCGATGTGTGACATAGAATTGGAATTTCCGTCATTACTTCCTTATTCAGCCTGTCATCTGCCGCGTTAGCCGTAAACGTGTAATCATTACACTGAGTGGGCCCTATCGCAAAGTTTCCCTCGCGACTACAACCCTTAATCATTGCTTATAAAACTTAGTCATAAAGCAAGGCGTGTTAGGCCAGCAGTCTGCTAAATAGCAAGCATATGGTGTAAGCTAGGGGAAGGGGCTGTGGGCGTTGAAAGAGCCAAAACCTTGCAAGGTGTGGCCAACTAACGGTTGTGACAGCTTATCAATATGCAAAAAAGTTGAGGTGAGAAGTGTCTGCCTGGACTTCAACAACCTGTTTTTTTACTCGCGTTGCACAACTGAGGCACAAGCATGAAGAGAAAATATGTGCCTTGGCAGACAAAATGAAATGAGCTTTTGTAACTCTTTCCAATGGTTTGCACACCCCACCCACTCAATCAACTCTCTTCCCCAGTGTTCCTCGGACTCCTTCAGTTTCACATCACATTCATGCAGTATCTCCTCCGTGCTTTGTCTCCTCGCCAGACGTTTCTACCAATTAGTACCTGAGTCACGGCACTTAACTTCTGCCTCGCAGCATCCATCGCAATGGGAATATCAAATTTCGGCCAACATAGGTGACAGGTCTATGACTTGTCCAGTTACAACGTTTACCCAACATGTAAGATTTTGTTGTTGCTGCTCCATAGCTTCACATTGTCTTGTTGATGTGCCACATGTAAAAGATCATTTTGGCAGGATAGAAAACGGAAACAAACAGCAAATCCGAATGTTTCTGTTGAAAGAACGGTCATAGCATATTATCGTCAGAGAGGAATGTTTGTATGGCATCTCCCGTCTCCCTTTGTCTGCCGTTGACTTTGATACACAACGTCAATGCGCAAGTGTAGGTTACACTTAGATACGTTTGAATGAGATAAGCATTTCAAGTGAGATGTGAGTCCACTTGAACGGATTGTTCATTTTATCGCTGCTCTGTATTGTAAATTGTTCGGCTAATATCACTCCTACCCTGCTGGTATGGCGGCGTAAACAAATGCATACGTGGATCAGTCATGTGACGTTCAGAGGACTATTGAGGCACATTGGATCCTATAATATAAGTCTTCTTTAAGTGTTAGCCCACTGTCAAGGAAGACAGCTGGTTTCGCCACTTGGGGCCCATGTTCCTCATTCTGTTCGATATACAAGTTCCAGATTTTCTTCGCTTGTTTTCTCTCTTCCAAGTGCTTTCTGCACAACACCTGCTGACGCAGTTGGCAAGCTTTTTGGCAGAAGGTGAGCAAATGGGCTACAACTGTTGATACCTCCCTTTAGCATCAGAGGTGTATTGAATGAATGGGTTGCCAAAGTAAACCTGATAAAGAAGAGTGTGTTTGTGTGGGTGGCTGTCTGGTTAACGTTTTGCTGCCTCATGTTTAGGTGGGTGTAGTGGAGTAGATGAAAAATATTTTCTCAGATATATGAAGGCTGTGAATAAATGGAAAGACGATGACATTTTGCCTAATTACGTCAGCGTATCCTGCAAATGCCAATGAAGGCAATTCAAAAGACACAAAGTAGAGACACTATAGCCGTTAAATTGTTGTAATATGTTTATGTGTTGTTTTTTTCCACGATTAATGACTGATCGTACGTACTGGGGAATACTCTGAATCATTTTATGCATGAAAAGAAAAGCCTCAGGATTCTAAGGAATCCTCATGTGTTTGTTTAGTGCATATTTATATGGTCAGTTGGTCACGTTGTGAGTCAACAGGCAACAATTTGGCAAGACATGTCATTTGGTCTCATTATGACCAGTCACATTGGTAGTGTGACGTTAATGTTAAACCCCCTTCCCCTAACACGCACTTTGATGTGATGAGTCAGAAACACAACGAGAAGCAGATTTTATCATCAATGATAACTTCAAATCAAACCCATCTAGGATTGCAAAACACCGAGTAGTAAATTTCCACTAATCCGACGGACTTGTTTTGGAAACTTTTCTGAGCTCAGCTGCTTAGTTTCAAGAAAACTCAAATGTGTCTTAAAGCAAGGCAAACTGAGAGATGTTGCCAGATGTTTTAATGCTCTTAATACTCACAGAGTCTACACCAAGCCTAAAATAGAAAAACCGTTCATCATCTGGTACTGGAGCAATTTTGCCATTGAGGCTACTCGTCATTTTTGGTCACATTAGAGGAATATAAGAAAGCTGGGTGCCATACATTAGTGATTGTAAAACTGAGGAGGAATGTTAAGCATGTGGGATGAAAACACTGTAGTATGGGGGAGACATTTATTTATCAAGTATCCATCTGCAGTCTGTGGTTTGCCTCCTGCACATACATACTTTCCCACCACTAGGACTAAGGCCTCGTTTTTTTTAAAGACACACAAAAAACAGCGGGAAGTTACAGATTTATAAATATACTTTGGTTCTAAAGACATTTTCGCTGTGTATTTGACCAAATAGATTTTATTTTGCCGAAACAATATGTTGTTTTAGAGATGACAATCTTACTTTAAATGTTCTGAACTGTTTTCTTGGTAACAGACTGTTGTATTAATTAATCACCATGACGCTGTACTTTGGTTGAACAACACATTACTCGATTTATTCAATGCAATTAAACAGTGATCGGCATAATTCTTCAGTTAAGTGAACAACTGATGTGTACGTATCACTAATTTACAGCAGCAGTCGTTGTATGACAAAGGAAAAAATGAATATCTAACATTAAAGTTGACTCTAATTTGCAACCTGTTTAATTTTCTTCCTCAAGCAATGGTCCACCGATTGTTGATAATGTGACTGTCCCAAATAATATGGTCTTACGTAAGGGACCTGGTTGCAGAATGTATCGGTTTCGATGAAAAAATGGGCCATGTTTTGTGGAAAAAATTGCAACACTCACAGTAAACTGTTTGTCAGATGTGTGGTCTGTTTGGTTTAATGCCCAAACAGTCCCCCCAGAGCATCCCCTGTTTGTTTATATCAAAGATGGAGCCTGTACTTGAACCACCTGCATTCTCCAGTGGAACACTTGGTCAGTCTCATTTTTCCCTGCCTAGTTTGGGAATATTCCTTGGTAGGATCCAAAATCTTGAATTCAGTAGCAGCATTGGTAGTGGTATGGGATGGTCAGCTTAGTCAGGTGTTTGACCTTAAAATAATAGAATTTCACAACGTCTCAAAAAAAAGACGTCTCTTAAAACTGTATGAAAAACAACAAATAGTAGCTGACAAGAACCTTGATCATCCACCCATTAAATTTATAGGTGACAAATGGCAGATGTTGCACTCTGTGGTTGTGTTTTAACTGAAGAAAATAAGTTTTGGTGATATATTGCGAAAAGTGTGTTACTGAAACTTGAGGTACACCTAAACCACAGTCCTTTTCACACTTTGGAAACTCAGAATGCTGCTCATAAGAAGGACATGCAAGCTAACTGGCAGCCAAATCATGCTGAAAGTGTTTAGTTTCCCCACTTACCACAAAGAAAAAGTACCATCAAAATACTGGTGAAAAGATGTTAAGCGTCTCTGAGGGCTAAGGGCTGGGAGATAAGCAGAAACAGTAGCACTAGCACATCATACGCTAATGTGATTTGAGAGACTTATGGAGAGGAAATAGAAGGAATCGTGTGGCCGCTGTGCTGTATTAGTCTCACTTATTGTCTACTTCAGTAGCCGCCGTGTCTGTGGTCGTGATGATGCGGGACAACTCCAGTTTCATTGCCAATGACAAATGTCAGCAGGAGTGGCTTCACACCGCACAGCCTTCCATACACCACCACAGGCTTGTGCTCCAACAGGGCAGCCAAAATACAGTGGTTGCTGTCTAAGAATAAAACTACAGTTTCAGCATCATAGTCTGTGCAGGAGGGCTGGTCCTGGTTTGTGTAGTGGATATGGCCAACACTGTCCTTGCGTTAGGAGCAGCCTAGCCTTCACGTTGGTTAGAGCTGCTTCTGCGCTTCTATTCCTGGTCTTTGGAACTGAGATGGAAATCTAAACAGCCGTCTGAACAAGCAGCCCTCTCAAAACCAGACTGCCATGCTGTCCTCTTGCTCCACTGCCGCCAAGAGCCGACACTTCATCACTCTGAATGGGCTCCCTTCATTTCTGTTGAGTGTGTGAGCCCATGGTTTCAAACCAAGGGTTCTGATAAGATCTCCATCAAAGGTTCTCCCAGATACAACTGTCACCTCTGGTCAGCTGTGGGTAGATGCCCATGCTTTAAAGTGCCAATTGTAAGACCCCCCCTCCCCCCCCCCCCCTCCCCCGCCCCCTTGCTTTAACTGGAACTAGATGCATGTTTTGTGGGATATTCGCAAACACCTTAGTGGTGGTTCTTAAGTATCTGACCTTTACCTGAACCCACAACTTGCCCGATTACCCAAAGGAGGTGAACAGCCACAGGAAATTGACTCTTAAGATGTTTTTCTAAAGACCGAGGAGCAAAGTTTCTAATTTATTTTTTTAAATTCCCCACATGTCTGCTTCTCATACCGACCCGCAGCCATTCACAGAATCAACTCTGCAGGGCTAATTATAGCTCAGTTGGATGATAATAAGCATATTGTCCCATTGTGTTGCCTTTAGTTGCATGCGTTGCTTGTATCATTGCATCACAAAAGTGGAGACTGCAGGCTTTATGAATGAAACGAGTCTCCAACAGAGCCTGGGAGATGGCACAGATCCCACAGTGATGTCACACCAGAGACACTCAAAATGAGGGAGCCTTGTGAGACCTCCCGTTCATGAGATCATATTACAGGCTGGTGACTCATCCCCCATACTTAGCGGTCCTGAAGCACCTACCTCCTCAGGATGTTCCTTGGGTATCCTATTCAACCCTGCCCTGCTGCATACTCTTTTTGAAGAAAAGACTGCAAAGAGCTCAAGGTCACACCTGTCTGGTGCTCAGGCTTATTTATTCCAGAAGTTGATGTTTGTCATTCAGGTCTTTCTAAAACCTTTGCTGGTTGTTGGGAATGGGCTTGGATGAAAAGCCTGCAACTTTCAAGGTGCACAGCATGTTTGTGAGACTCCTTTTGTGAAAACAGCACAGTCAGCAGCCTGCCCATTATTCAGAGAGGTGTGGTTAATCAATGCCTAAACAACTGATTCACTTCTCTGAATAGACAACATATAAAATAAATTATTCTATATGTTCTACAATGTATTTTCCACATTGGGTCTTGACAGTGCCACTCCTGCAGTTGCAAGCTAAGTGGGCGGAACCACACTGCCTAATGTGGAAAGTGATGACTTGTGGATGCTTGAACTTGCTTGACCATTGTGTTTCTAATGGGACTTGCAGACACTGAAATCCTATAAGGGCATCATTTACTAGATACCACCTAGAATGATGCTAGCTTAGCCTCTTTCACTAATGGATGCACACTGCACATTAGCTCTCTGCCGCAGATAAGGCTCATATGGATCATTCCCAGAGATGATAGTGCTATTACCATTAGTCCTTTAGAATGGAGTATGTCCTGTCTGCACTGGCGTGCCTGTCTTTAGTGCAATTCACAAAAGCTTAAAAAATCAATATACTTGGAGAAAACAATCTGTGATAAGTGTGTCTTTTCCTTAAACAGAAACATTTCGATATCCTTTGTTGTATCACTTAAAACTCATTTTAAACAACGGATATCACGACTAAAAAGAGAAAATGTCCGGCAACCAGTTGGAAGATTGCTTGTTTGAGTCAGTTACAAATATTTTTGACAAACACACTCATCTCCGGTTACCACTAATACCACTTCTTCCATTAGCATACTAATGTAATTATTTACTGTGGGACTAATGGGCGATTATCTTCTTCATTATCCTAATGCAAACAAAATAAATCTCTCCCATTGCAGTTTTGGCATTTACGCTCACCGTAGCTCATGTTTCCTGCATCAAAGAGCATTAAATGGCAGCTCGAAGTCTTGCACGTCTTTGATGGAGGATTTTGTGTTACAGTGGGTTAGAGTTAAAAGTTGTAAGGGCTGATAAAAGCAATGGGGAGGGAAAGGCTCAAGCAGTTGGAAACTGCAGACAAACTCGACTCGATCCAGTTTAAATAAAAGGCCACACTTTGCCGTGTCCTTTACATCAAAGCATAGACTGTCTGAGCCCCAATCACATCTCAGTTTTCAGCATTTGTAACATTTAGCCTTCTTTTAAAAAATCAAATGGAGATGAGAAAAGCAGGTTTTTGTATTCCGAGGCTGCATAAGTAGTGCATACATATATAATAACAATTTATCATCAAATGGAAAGGAAAAGTGTGTGTCAGTTGAAATGACCCTGTAAGTCTGGTGTTTATTCTATTTGCAGCAAATTATATATTATAGTAGCTTTCAAAATTATGATCACCAACTTTGCCATTCCACAGATATACTTTTTCAAGATACTACTAAATCACACAGGGTAAAACTATTACTTATTTTGTTTTTGACACCGAGCATAGGAACTAAAAAAAACAACAACCAATTTTATAGACTGAGATTGGTTGCATAGGCGAAAGGAGGGAAATTTCCTGTGAATTCCAAATTGGGTCGAGATGTCAGTGAGTGGTCATAGCAGGCGAGAAGCGTACGCCGCTTTAGTGCGCGCTGCAGGTTGATAAAACCACCAGCCGAGAAGAGGTGTCTGAAAATGTGATGCTGCCATTACACAACAGTTTATGAGAACTAGAGCAGCAACTGCTATGAGGTCCCTGCTTTTTTTATATATATTTTTGTTTTTTTATACATCATTCACAGTGCTAACAGCACTCGAATGATCCCAATTTGCAAACTTATGTCAAAGGTGACTGATGTTACTGATTAAAATCTATTATATCCATCCAAAACATTGGAGCTACATATTTTACATGGTTTTTCTATCAATCATGGGAGCAAACCAAGCGCTTCACAAAAGTAAGCCTTATGCAAAATGATGATGCATCTTCAAGGCACTCAAAATCTGGTTAAACTGTAACTCATATATACTCAAGCTTATCAGGCAATATAATGACACAATGTCTTACTGGCAATAGTAATAGAACACATTGTACTTGTCCGTCTTGCTTATTAAACTTACAGCGTGCACACTTTTGACAATTATTTGAACTTTTTGTGATTTGTAGTACATTTGTCCATTTCGTTTTTTGCAGTCTGTCCTTGTAATGTATGTAGGTGGCCTCGGGTCTTGCCCATTGTTCTGTTATCATCGCCCTTGTTGGCCTCATGTGCGTCCCACACTTCTTAAATCTGGTCAATCTAATTAGATGAGCGCGAGTCATCAGGCACTGTTTAAAGGCATCAAAGAAAGTTTTGTTCCCCACTGGGTGCCCACTGGCTGTGAGCAGAGAACAGTAAGTGTAGTGTTTGACTGAGACCCTCAAGATAGCTTCCCCCAACTTGGCTCGCCCTTGCCTACAGCCAAGATGACATCACCTCATCTTTTGACCCTTGACCCTTCCCAGGGTTTGACCCCATGCTTGGTCTGGCGACAGTGGGTCCACTGTGTTGGGGCAACATTGTAGGAGAGCTTTAAAGGGGGTCATGGTGTCACTGATGGGCACCAGGCGTTAGCCACCGCCCACCCACCTAATGTGCGGTAGAGGGCAGCCATTAGAGAAACAGCAAATACACATCTTGTGTTTATTTAGAAACTGAACTCCAGGTGAAAAACCTTTGCTTCGGTACACATGTATGCATTGCATGGTCTTCCCAAAAGAATGTATTGAAATGCTTTGACACTTAAGGCAAACATTTATGACATTCAATGTTTAAGATGATGATTGTTACAGTCAGGTTTGTGTTTCTATAAGTATTATTTAGTCGCAGAAACTACCTGTAAGACTGCATTTTTTTCCCTTTGTTTGTGAGTAAAATTCCCAATAAACTAGTTAACACAATTTCTTCACAGTCTTATCAAACTCATTCCTCTGTGTAACTTGTGATTTGGCAGATCCCGAGTGTGGAGATGTTCCCCTGCTAACCCCCGGAAGTAAAGAGATGATGTCCCAAGCGCTAAAGGCTACTTTTAGTGGCTTCACCAAAGAACAGCAGCGACTGGGTATCCCCAAAGGTACCGTTTGCTTGTACACCATTTAGTTGTTTTAATGGAGGGAGTTTCCATTATTACAAAAAGTGAGCTCTCAAAACCACAATGTGCTGCATACGAAGCATCAGATCCTTCAGTAGATACAAGATATGCAAAAAATGGCCTCATATGATTCATTTCAGGTTGACTGCAGCAACATCCATAGAATGTAGACAGCAGAGTAATTACCTAGCTTCCTAATTGATGCCAAATGCAGAGCCTATTCCTGCTGTTGGTAACAGAAGGACTGCTGTACGGTATTTGTCAGTGGAATTGTACAGATGTACCTTCATTAGTTCCTGCTTGTTTACATCCACTGATGCCTGACTGTTTGATTTAAGAGGACTGATTATAGCCAGTTCTATTCAAAGCATTTTACCACCGTGTGCGGCAAACGAATGTTGAAAAATTCAGTTATCCCCTCTGATCCTCTCCAGACCCCAGACAATGGACGGAAAACCATGTAGCAGCGTGGCTCACGTGGACTGTGAACGAGTTCAGTCTGAAGAACGTCGACTTTGACAGATTCTGCATGAATGGCGGCAGCCTGTGCGCCATGGGCAAGGAGCGCTTCCTAGACTTAGCACCTGACTTTGTGGGCGACATCCTTTGGGAACATTTAGAAATGCTTCAAAAAGGTAAATCAGCCATTTTCTCACACAGAGGCTAGAAGGTCGATGACGCTAAAATGTAAAATGTGAGAAACCCACACAAGAGACGTGATCTCTGCTTGTATTCACTTAGTCGATATTTGCTGTAGTAACAGGAGCCAAACAGGAAGGCGCACGTTAGCTGAAGTCATTAATATTTCATATTGCTGTATGCAGTTACGTGATACATAAAATCAATGTCGAGGTCACTGACGCTTAGCAACTGATTCTTTATCTATTTTTCATGAAGAAGACACAAAGCATTACCCCAACAACGGACTGACCTCCAACTTCCAGGAATCCCGTTATACCTCAGACTACTTTGTCAGTAAGTACTTGCCACACTCAATTTCACTCATGTTGCAATATTATAGGATGTCATCTGAAAATAGGCCAGGACATTCAAACCTTGAAGACAAAACGTTTCCCTATGTTTAATTACCTTTAATGCAGCCCAATGGTTGTGTGATTATAAATAATTTTGCCTAAAACATTGATCCTTTCCAGCACAGTCTTTTTATTGCCTTTTTGATTTTCCTTTCATGTATAAAAAAAACCTTGAGGATTTTTGAAATCCTATCCAACATAATCAGTCGCAACATTTTGATTGTCACAGTGCCATCAATCGCAAGAGCTGTCGATCCATGTTCATTTCTGATCTAATGTTGTTGCTTGAATAAGAAGTCAGAATGCATCACACAGTAATTCACTAATCACAATTATTAGAATATATCAAAACAAGAACTACGCAAGTTTGTGTCGTTATTTAAATGTTTGACTTTGATACTATAGTAGTACTACCGATACTGAAACGACACTACAGCAAATGAGTACAATGTTCAAAAGCTGACAACTAAACAACATCTAATTCTTTTGTTTGTATTAATTTTGAAAATGATGAGGATCCTAATTAGAGTACTTAAGATAAAATAAATAATTTTTTAAACACATCAGAGCCAGGGAACACAAAACATTATATTTGCTTTATATTTTAGTTTCTTTGTCCATGTGTTAGTTAGCAATCTATGTTCTGGAGTATACGTAGGTGTCAGACAATTCTGGCGGGTGACATTGCTGTTGATGCCATGTTCACTTGTTAGACAGAAAGAAATATTATTTGCACCCTAATTCAGATCTACAGACAAAATGTCATGTCTTCATTTCATTGCTAACATGTAATGCAAGGACAGAACAAGAGTGTTTTGAGGTCAAAGTGGTTAAGGGGCTAGGTTAGCACACATAGCAACAGGAACTATTCCGAGGAGCTCATTTTGAATGACAAACAATCAAAGGAGATGTAAACAGTTGTCACATTGGTGAATGTTTTTTTTTTTTTTTTTTTAAAGCCATGATATCTGTGAAGCCTTGGCTGTGTCATCTGCCACAGTTGTTATAGTTTTCACATGAAGGATAATCACGCGGCTTGCTCAAAAGATTGATCCCACTCCACTGTTTTGCTCTTCCTTTTCCTGCTCTGCTTTCTCTCTGCTCCCCCCCATCTTCAGGCTATGGCGTCGAGCATGCCCAGTGCGTTCCCCCCTCTGAATACTCGGAGCCCAGCTTCATCACAGAGTCGTATCAGACGCTTCACCCCATCAGCTCAGAGGAATTACTGACGCTCAAGTACGAGAGCGAATACCCTGCAGTCATCCTACGGGACGCACCCCTCAACCCCCTGCAGGGCGACTACTTCTCCGTCAAACAAGAGGTGGTATCCCCTGACAACATGTGTGTGGGACGTCTTAGCAGAGGTGAGAGGGTCAAAACATATGGATTAATTTGAAGTTCAGAATAACCTGCCTGGTTCTGTAGTGTGCAGATCCTCATGTTGTTTACTAAAATGTGCACGATTTTTTTTTTTTTTTGTGAGCCATGCCGGTGTTGCTTGTGCACATTTCGTTGCTGTCTGAGTGTGCTGATGGTACCAGATGAGATAAACAGGTCCTTTGATGTGTTTGTGGTCTCGGCAAACCTTCTTTTCACACTGTTCTAGGTCGAGGAAAAACAGCAACTTTCTTTGGGGGGGCGGCGAGGGTTGCGCAACCCGATAGAGACACACCACTATCTGCCTTTATAGTCCCACACTAAAACAAATAAATGCTCTTTAAGGTGTTTGTAAGTTGGCAGTTTGAAAATTTTAGCTTCAACCATTCTTTTATTAATGATAATGACATTTATATATGGTAATACTTGGACTGTGTCCTCAACTTCCACCTATGAACAAGTGCTTTGTGTACTGTACAAATTCCCCCTAGCCACTAAGATCCAATCCCTGTGCATCCCACACACCACATGTTACTTTTCAACCCCGTATTGTGCTCTCGTGGGAAAGTATTTTTGTGGCTCGACTGATAGCCACATGTGGCTCCAATTGGGCCAGTTGAAGATTTCAGCATCAATCAAGGTGCTGCATTATCTGTCATTTGTTAATGACTCACCAATGAAAGGCAGCCCTTATCTTTTCCAAGACCAAAAATAGCGAGACATTTGTGTGATTTTCTACTATTTGAAATCAACTCCAAATGGTGGTTACAAGTGAAATGAGGTGTGGAATGCTGAGGTCAAACCATACAAAGGACTACTGTCAAGAAAGTGAGGTGTATTTTCTAATGTTTCATTATCTTGGGCCGAAAGCTAGCTTATTATGTATTAAGGTGAAGACACTTTCACACAATTGTCAGGATTGTTTGGTATCTAATGTGACTTTTTGTGGGGTTTTTTTCTTAACCTTTTCCATTTCTGTGCAGGTAAACTGGGTGGCCAGGACTCTTTTGAGAGTATTGAGAGCTACGAAAGCTGTGACCGTCTGACGCAGTCCTGGAGCAGCCAGTCGTCGTTCAACAGTCTACAGCGGGTACCTTCGTACGACAGCTTTGACTCGGAGGATTACCCCACAGCGTTGCACGGCCACAAGCCCAAGGGCACCTTTAAAGACTATGTGAGGGAACGCTCGGACCTCAGCAAAGACAAACCCGTCATTCCAGCAGCGGCGCTTGCAGGATACACAGGTGAGCTGTTTAGTAGGACATCATTTCAAACGCTACTACTTGGTGTCCTGTTGCTTCCAAAAATGACATATGTGGTTTTAACGAAGCAAGGAAAATTCTTGCATACACACACAAAAAAAACATAGTGCTTGCGCAGTCTCCTTTTTCTTTCTTGTTTTTGCTTCTCTCTCTCTCTCTTTTGTTCACTTCTAACCTGCCTCTTTCTAATCTCTAACCCGCATCTCAACCTACTTTTTTTCCAGGTTGTCTCAGCAATGCTGCTGAAACTGAAAATATGCCTGCCCTTATACATAGCCAACCCGAGTCAAATTATCACTTCATCTTTTGTGGCATTTTCAGAGGCAGATAATGTAAATCTTCAAACTTCCCCTGATGCAAATGTAGCTCAAACCTACCAGTTCTGGCCAACACTCAGTTTTGCATGTCTTATAATAGTATCCAAACCTAAACAACAGTTGTTAACGAATGTTTTGAGGATGTATAATCTATATTAGTTCATTTAAGTATTTATTAATCACACATTGACATACACAAACAGCTTTTAAAACTTTTAAAAGCGACGGGGGATCTAAACAGTTGCTAAACTGACTGAAACATTTTAAAAATGGAACACTGTCAGCATTGAAAGTGATTAAAAAAGTGATTAAAAAACATAAATAAATAACACAAATAAATTACATAATAGCTTCAAAACACAATTAGAGAACAAAGAGTGGGGTCTGACTGTTCAGTCCAACACTAAAATACTGTCACTTGGTGCCGACTCATTTAGATGCAATTCAGTTCTACAGCCATGCATTCAGTGCTACACCCTTAGCATTAGCCAATATGTTCAAAAAAAGATCTGAAAATTTCATGTAAAAAGTCAGCATTCTTAGAACTAACATTGAAACTCATGTGTTCATAAAATATTATGTGTGGATTAAGAAGTTAAGCAGAATCCTTTTTTTGATCAGTGGTGACATGATACGTGACTCTGTATTGCAGTGATGAGGTGGCGGTGCACAGAAAACGTAGTCAACATTTCTATGGTTTCCTCTGGCTAACCAACATTTTAACAACCATTTGCAATCAAATCTGTCAGCCTTGCATCATAGTATATTATATTCTAATGCTCGCAAGTGGTGACACATTCAAATTTGTCAGCCTTGCATCATATTATATTCCAATGCTCGCAAGTGGAGACACATTTTACACACAGCTATGCTTGAAACAGTTCTGGTGGCAGCAACAAAAATAAAGCATGCATTTAGTAAGTTGAGTTGAGCTTAAAATATTAAAGTTATGACACTCAGAGGCACTTGTTGGAAAGAAAATTGCAGGACAAAAATCCTCAATATTCAAATTTTCTTTTACTTTTAGTAGCCTGTTTGCTAGTTATACTTTCATGGATAAAATTTTCCATTTGGGTGGGTCACATTCTGGGAGAGTACTGCGAATGAGAGGCCCCACTGTACACGTTTTCAGTACAAGGCCATTGTAAGATATTTTTGGAAACATTTTTCTTTTCATAAAACTGTAGTCTGCGTTTTATACACAAGAGTGGCCTTCGTCACTGGTGAAGGGCCTCGCTGTTGCAGCGGCAGACGTTGGAATGTGAGTCAAAGCTGTGAAAGAGGGCCAGTGTTAGCACCATATCCATTCTTACCGCGCTCAAACACAATCTGCATGCTCAGAAATGTCAAGTGTGAAACTCGCATGCGTTGTTTCCCCAAACGCTTTGGTTACGTTTTACAAAGACGTATTTGGTTTTTCTCAGACAAGTGGCTTTCGCTTCTATAGTTACGTATATGTACTTTTTTTTGGGGGGTGGTGTATTTCTGGGGCGTTGCGCTGCATAAGCAGGTGTGATTTCAACATGCACGCTTAAGCAGAAGGTCGGTTAGTGTATGTATATGCTGAAAAGCCACAACATCAAAGTGTGCTGCAGTCAATCTAGCACAGACTCAAAACCATTTTTTTTTAAACAGTATATTCTGCTTTTGTTCTTTTTTCCGCCCACACTGAAAGCCATCAGCCTTCAACTGGTTATAAGAGTTTACGCACAATTTGTGTTCCCTGAGTTCTACAGGCAAGTCATTAAAAATCAGTGATTTTGTCAATGTAGACAAAAACAAATAAGTCAAAAGTGCTATTCTGAAGTTTAAGTATGTAGAGAGAGAGACAGGCAGAAAAATGAAAACGCAATGAAGGACATTTTAGTGAGTACATGGCCCATCTTTGGGTTTGCGCTGCTTCAGAAGGTTTAGTTTAATACCCTTCTGACCCATATGAATATTTAAGAGTCATGCATGAAAGAAACACAAAGGGATACATTGTACGTCACCATTTACCACGGTTTAGAGTGTGACTTCTTTCTCAGTGCCTATTACCTGAAATGAACTACATTGCCGTGTGGCAGTGAAATACTCTTGAATGTTGCTCCATAGTTTGATTTCAAGGAGTAAGTTCTCCAAAAATGGAATACCTTGTGTTTTTCATGTGGTCTCCAGGCACGGGTCCCATTCAGCTGTGGCAGTTTCTCCTGGAGCTGCTGACCGATAAGTCTTGCCAGTCCTTCATCAGCTGGACAGGCGACGGCTGGGAGTTCAAGCTCTCCGACCCGGATGAGGTGAGAGGTTGCGAACCCCCCCAAGTCACACTGGCACACGTGCTGGGAGGTCCAAAGTAGTTAACCACATGAACAAACGCTGCTTTTACTTTGCAACAATTGTTGTTTGGTTCCATGAGGGTAATTGTAAAAGATGTGTGAGCCTGATTCCTACCTGTCATGCAAGACAAAAGTCAAAAGTTCTTCTTTTTATACAAGCACAAGTTAATTGATCTGAAAACGAGTTCTTTTAGCTGATTTCGAATGGTATGATTGCTTTAATAAGTTATTGCTAAAACCATCGTGATTCAACTTCTTTAGTGAACATTGTTCATTATATTGTTAATAATATGAATGTTTGGACCATAAGGAAATTGGATTTCACAAAATTTGTTTGATTGTAAAAATGAACAATTACAAGCAAACTTTTATTTTCAGTATCATAGTGGAACACATTCAGTCATATGCTAATGTGCTAAAAATGCAGGACATTTACAGCATCTACTATATCCATTCATATTACATGGACCACTCACATAGTAGATGATGCACATTGAGCTTCATAAATATACACAATATGCACTGCTACTCATCTGACAGTAAGTCATTTGTAGATTATACTGGTTTTTACTTTTTTCTAGCGAATCTTGTTTTCAATGTTTTGTTTTTAAGTTTTACCAATGAAATATTGCACAGAACAGATTTTACTATGCGTTGTATAGCTATGCTTCTGAAAAAAATCCACGTGTTCTTGAACTTAACCCTTAAATCCCTTCTCATGGTTTCTCATTTTTCCCCTGGTAGGTTTTTGTTTTAGTTTTTCCTTGCCGTTTTGGGAGCTTAAGATCAGGGGATGCTTTAAGAATAATTGTCAATTGTTTGTCTATGTGAAGCCGTTTGAGACTGCTTGTGATTTAGGGCTAGACAAATGAACTTGACTTGACTTGACTTAAATAGTAGATATTACAAAATATAAGACATATTAATATTCTATTGTATTGTTGTTGTGATGCTGATAATCTGATGTGCGAGAGTACAAATGAGGGTAGATTTGTAATAAGCACAAAAAATAAATCTGAAAAAGATTACTCACTTCTACAATTGTACGATTTTTTTTTTTTTTTTTGACCAGTGTTACTAGATAGCAGTACAACTACCATTGCAGTATAAAGTTTTCTAATTAGATATGCACACTTTTTTCATTGTTTAGTAAGTGTAATTGTTGTTACAGTGATTTAGAAGTACGTATGGTGCATCTTGCATTAGCAATGCTATTTTAGCACCCCTCCTTCATACTAATGCTCAAAGTGTAACATACAATTGCATCATTGTATTGTATTCTCTGATGATATTACCCGGGCTATAAAACATATGTTGTAATAATTTCATCATCTAAATGGCAAATCCTAATCCGCTCATTCTATCTCCTTCTCCTGGCTCTTTAGGTTGCTCGCAGGTGGGGAAAGCGGAAAAACAAGCCCAAGATGAACTATGAGAAACTGAGCCGTGGTCTGCGCTACTACTACGATAAGAACATCATCCACAAGACGTCAGGGAAGCGCTACGTGTACCGCTTTGTTTGTGACTTAAAAAGCTTGCTGGGCTACACTCCCGAGGAGCTGCACGCCATGTTGGACGTAAAGCCAGACACGGATGAGTGAAAGTCGACAGAAACATGGAAAAAGACTTTGAAGCCACACGAACTGGCACTCATTAAGTGGTCTTAACGAACCTTTATTTGGGGGGAGAGGGCAACAACCTTTTTAATGACTAACTGGTTTTGTCATCTTAGTGGTCTTGGGTAATATATATATACAAATGTGTATGTATGTATGTGTATATATATATATATATATATATATATATATATATATATATATATATATATATATATATATATATATATATATATATATATAATCAGTTAGTGCTTTTGCAGATGTATAGGTTCCACTATGCTGGTGGAGTACAAGACAGGACCAAGACAATTTTTTTTTTTTTTTCTCAGCTTAGACCAAAAAGTGTCAAGATGGTGAGTATTATTTTAGTGATGACGACAGCAGCCCATCCAAACCCCATCAGCAGGCATCTACTGTATGTTGTGTATCAACTACAAAGGTAAATTAGTGGAAGCAAATGGCTCTCGAAGCCTTTTAGGAGAAGCATGCTGATGGGATTGAGTGGGTTGAGATCACTCATAGCAAGAGTGTCTATGAAAAGACTGAAAATAGCAGTTGCTTATGAAACTTTTTTTTTCACGTGGTTTCTTGTCTAAGACATATTGCTGAAGTTTTTTTTTGTTTGTTTTTTTTTTTTACATATACCAGCAGTATTAGCAAACGGTAGACAATCATTGTGCGGAATTCTATGGTTGTTTCAAAGTATGTATAAAAAAAAATGTCGGTTCACTGATTAGTCGTCTTAAAAGTCACAAGTGAAGTGTAGTTGAGGGAAAAATGCTCCGAATGTCTGAAGGCAGATCTCGGATGGAGTTTTAACTTTGTAAAGAGGTAGTAGAGAGAAAGAAAACTGCATGTGTTCGATGGAGAGAAGAAAGTAAATGTGCACTCACGAGAATTTAGTTCGAAATTGTATTAAAAGCTAATCGCACTCCACAAGCAAGGGATGGGCATTTGATGACATTTTATCAAGAAATTAAATGCTCAATTACAATTTTTTGTAATTGTCAGGCAAGTATGTACTGTGTATGTATATCATGTTTTCTTGTGTAGAAATATTAATGTTAATGTAAAATAATTTAAAACATTTACAATCATAGTATGTGTCCAATGATCAATTTTGCTTCAATTGCATCAAGATTCAATTAATCAACAACCAATTGCACAATCACCACTTAACAATAAGTTATTGTAATGCCCATCTCTAAATTTGTTATGGCATCTGTGATGTACTTTATTAAGTTTGACTTTTCAATTAATTATAGTTTTCTCCTCGAGTAGTATTAGTAACAGAAATGTCACTGGATTACAGTGCATTACTTTTGATAGGAGATCTGACTAATTTCTCATGAGAACATGCTCAGGAAATATGTGTATAGTCTGAGAGACAATTTGAAGTTAGAGGGAGCTTATGATTCCATCCATGTATGTTCGTGCATTAAGATTCACTGGTTCCAGATGAGTTTGGCAAACGGGCTGTACACTGGCTTTATGGGAAATGCCAAAGTTGAGCATCATCTTATAAATACAATGTTATTGTTTACAGTAGCTGAATGTTACCCATATTGATGAAAATAGCTTTGGAGATGTCTATTTGTGCAGATTGTGTTTCATAATGCGTCACAACGATCCGGATTACGCAAATAAGCACGCGACAAAGCCGGAATAATAACCAAAAGCCTTGTGAGGTCTTTGAAAGCCGTACTTTGTGTATGGACCCAAAAGCTGGGAAGATGGGGACCGTGATTCTCACACCGTTTTGGAAATGAAATGGTGCGCCCGGCTTGAGAACAAAGGCAATGTATTATTTAGCTTCTAGGGGTCTCCCACTGACTGTTTCAAATGATTGTTTTATTGGGAAGATGTTTGTCTAGCCGTCATTATTCGTAGCACTCGCTCATAAACACACGTCACAAATTTGAACTTCAACTGTTTGGTTCTCATCAGCTACACTGTTATTGTTTTCCATACATGTTTAAAACACTGTTTTTATATTAGCTCCCATTTTAAGAAGAGGAACTTCGGCATAGACCATTTTTTTTGCAGGATGGAGTTGTCTTTTTCAGTTTCATGTGGTGGGAGTAAACGTTCTGTTGAAATTGTCGCAATTATTCTAGAGCAATTTGTACTGTCACAGATCTACTGTATGTCATAGTTTGTAGATAGTTTGTGGCTCACTCATATCTCCCCCAAAAAAGGATTCAGAAGGAAAACCTTTTTTTCATGTTTTTTTTTTGTATGTTTTATAGTATTTTTGTTATGAGATCCTTTTTTTTTAATTGTATTTAGTTCACAAATATTTTAATATTTTTTTTCAATAATTTATATTTTATATAAAATAATTTTGCAGACATCTGGTGCTTTCATGGGATATTAAAGGTAGCACAGGATTGAACAATGTAGCGATTTTCTTACTTTTTTTTTTCCCTCCCATGGGTATTTCCATTCTTTTTGTTAAATAAAAGATAGATCTGTCTGCTAGAGAAAAAAGGCTGATGCTGGCCCATCAATAATTTCTGCTGGAAAGGTTTTATAAACTGTAGCTTCTATTTCTAAAGTGTACTTCAAAAATGTTATAAAATATATGTGAACAAATAATTTGATTGTGCGTATGTATTTATGTTTGTATGGAGGGATGAATGTGATGATAACCATAGAACCGGGAACTAAAAATATTGTGACATAAGAGAACCATACATGTGGCACTCATGCTCAGTATAAAACGTCCATAGTAAATTGTAAAAAATTAGAAAGTTCAATTCAATTTTAAGAGTAAGCTTTGTTTTGTCTTTGTCAAGAGACTGCCTCCCTATCACAAGCGGGAATCCTCTTGATATAAATCAAAAGTGGTGGTATTTTTTTATTTATTTTTTTACTCTTTAATGAGAGTTAGGAATGCTACTTGACAACCTCAATGGATTAAATGAATCTCATTTCCTACAGGAAAAAAAATATTTGACATCCGAAAAAATCAACACTGTTAATCAATTGATGTATTTACTTATTTTCACATTTTCGAGAAGATGAAAAGAATGGGTGGTGGCTATAATTAGCCAGGTGTTCCTTCTGCTGTTGCGTGATCCACACCAGACATGAATACTCAGCAGGTTTGAGGAAAATCCCCCACAATTCACGCTCACATATTTAACACGGGAACCCAACGTCACCACGGAGATTCTCAGGCTATTTTCCTCCACCTTCCACTTTAGTACCTCAATGTAAGCTAATTTGAAAGCTGCGTTTTCACCACACAACAAAGAAAATGTGTGCCGAAACGAGAAATTTCACAGGCAGCAGTCCCCCCCCCCCCCCCCCCAAAATGTCTGCATCCTTTTGACAGGCAAGTATTACTGTGCTGCCGCCAGTTCATAGCATCCCATTTGTCAGACCTCAAACCTAAATATTTGTCTTAAGGGTCTCGGCACGCTGTATCTGGCTCTGGCGCGTAGTCTTAACATTACTGTGCCAAGACAAGAATACTGATTAAATCGCAAATGCGTGAAATACTTTACAAATACAAAGTTTTCCATTTGGGGCTATAATGCTTGGATTTTTCCATTATATTTCCCCTGCAAAATTAATAACGATTGTCT
This sequence comes from Syngnathus scovelli, assembly GCF_024217435.2. Classification (NCBI taxonomy): domain Eukaryota; kingdom Metazoa; phylum Chordata; class Actinopteri; order Syngnathiformes; family Syngnathidae; genus Syngnathus; species Syngnathus scovelli. The sequence goes on from NC_090853.1 coordinate 9,369,043, forward strand.
AAAATATCATTTGTTTGTTTTTTAACCATCGAATGTGTCTCCAATTGTTCTTCACTCCCTTGTCCAATGATACATTTTGCCTTAATTGTGTCAACAACCAATTGCACATCATCTCTTATATTGTATTTATTTTAGTGTATCATTTATTGTTATGCTCATTTGTGAAGTTATAATGTCATCACTGATGTACTTTACTAAGTTTTGCTCGAACATCACCCTAAATTAATTGTATTTATTTTCAATATGTTTGCAAATACCCCCTTACTATAAATGTCACTGGAATGCAATGGATCACTTTTGATAGGAAATCTGACTAAATTCTCTTGAGAACATGTTCAAGAAATATGTGGGATCTCTGAGAACAGAAATGATTGTCTTTTTAGAGTACAGACATTGAAACTAGGTACTTATTTTTGTATATTTTTACATTGTTTACTCAAGTTAGGGTAAAGGAGGGTTTAGCAATGACTGGCAATGAGTATTACTTTTAGTTCTAGCTGTTTCTCTAGTTTCCGTAAAATAACCTTGTTTCCATTCATGTTGAACATGTTGGCTGCGTGGGAGTGCAGCGAATGAGACGAGTCACTGACTTACAAATGATGGCAGCAACTCAGCAAACTGTGCCTGTGATTGAATTAGTCATTGGAGTATCACAGTAGAATTCAAGACTGGTTCCAATTTTGAGGCTCACTAACATTGTGTTCCACACATGCACGCACGCAACACCATTGCCTCAGACCAAGCCTTAATTTGGTGGATGAAATTCAAATGAGATGATTTTGAAACACAAGTACAATTTATCCAATTGCAGCATGAAGTCAAATAACATGTACTTCATAAAAAGTGGTTATATTAGAGTCCTGATGTGAGATGATTTGATTCTAATAAAAATATTTACTCCACAGATCCAAACAAATTAAAAAAAGTAGTGCTGCTTATTGTGATATTTACTTACAATTGAAAAACGTTGGTAACCGTGGTAACCAAGAAGTGCGACCGTGACTTGCGTATAAGAAACATTAAAAACCTCAAATTGGCGGTAAGATAAAGTGCTCACATGCTACACTTGAGCATGTGGTTGTGCATATGTGATACATAAATGGTAGATGCATTTCCTGTATGTTGGCAGGGTTAGCTTGATTTTGTTCTCTAATGGATATAAACAAGTGCAAATGTTGTACATACGTAATTACAAATTGAAAGAGATCAGGAGTGGTGGAGGAATCATTTGTATCATGTTGCAGGAGTATGGAATATGTACCCTAAGGTATATATAATATGTACCCTATGGTATTTTCCTATACATGGCACAAATAACAAGGGTCCTAATACATATATACCCTTTTTTTCTGACTGTGTCACATATATACATATCTATCGCATATATTGAACCTTTTTTTTCTCAATCGGCCACATAAAGTTTATTCCAACCCCGTTTTATCTTCAATCTCAATACTTAAACAGCATTTGAACTTAAATATTAACAGCTGTTCTTAAAACTAAATATATCCTCACTGTCTTGCAGGGAGATCCTTTCGAATTAAGGGAATGACGCAGAAAGGCCATGGAAGACATTCCATTACGCAGAGAAACAGTGAAATATGATCTATGTGTCCCCTGTGGCCAAGAATGCCAAACTTAGAAACACTAGCCCAAGGACATATGCTTATCTTAATGTGTCCTCTCCAACATGAGACTTCTCATGGATTTCAAGATTTCACATTGATAAAGGTAAAAGATTTCACTTGCAGCGTGTGTCAACTTATTCCCAATTACACTTGGGTGAAAACTCAATTTCATAATGAAATAGCCATTTTATCAATAGATATCATAAGAGATTAACTAGAAAAAAAACAATAATGTAATGTATATCAAATGTATGTCTTGAGCAAGGACCTTACAATCACTGTATCAAGACATCCGTGAGGGGAGTTTTCTTTATTTATATAGCAAAGTCATGCTTTCACTTAAAAATGTAAATGCCCAAGATTAGCGTCCAACCACCATGAAACTGAAAGGTTCACTCCCGAATCCTAACACATTCTAAGGACTCTAGTGGTGCCAAACCCAACTATGTTACAAAAGAAGTGCTGTCATGTTTGCACGAGACCAGACTGATCACAAAACTTACACTGAGTACAAGAGTAAAATTAACACATTTTGTCTTTTTAAGTTATCAAGTTTAAGTATTTCCCAAGGGTGCAGTTCATCCATATCTTTTATATCGTGTTTATGTCTGTTCAATGTCACATGGGGGCTGGAGCCTTTTGTCAGCAGTCTTGAAGCAGGGTATGCACTATATTGATCACCTGGTCAAATGAAATTTTACCAGTTTGATCCCGCTTGTACCCTGAAAGAACACATTGTACCCTTATAGATAAACAGACTGCTCCATGTTGACAGTCAAGTTAGTCGTGCTGCAGGTGTGCTTTATAGCACCTCCCCCATTCATCCCAAGAGTCATGTCCATATTACCTCATTCATAAAATACAAGCAAACTTAACACAGATCTTCATGTTTCAGTTCTTTTACACCCACAAAAATGGGATAGGGTGACATTCATTTTCTATAACGCTTGTCCTCATTAGAATCGAGGATGAGCCGAAACCTAAACCTAAAAATCCAGGCGACCCCTGTTAGTGTCAATGTCTCGTACGCGAAACAAAATGTCTTGCTCTGTACCTGTGACATGTGCAATGAAAATAAATTAGATTTATATTTACAATTTAGAGTGATTAAGTTCACTGTTAATCAGAGAAAGATTTGAACTTCAATTGTGATACAGATGGGGTAACATATAGACAACTATGCTGTTCAATTTCAACCCTTCATCTAAAAAATGAATATACTATCAGGATGAAGTGTAGCAAAATAAAGCAATTTGCTTTGTGTGACAGCACGTCAACGTACTTGGAAGTAAATCACAGAAATGTACATTAAGTACTAGTATGATCTCAAGGTTGGCCTCTTATTCAAAATTCTTTCCTGTGTTCCTTCCATTCATCACATATAGTGGCTGAAACGTGTTGAACCACATGTCTCGGCAGGAGTAGCGACTGTATTATACCGTCTTATGAAGGGCAGATCAGAGCCATCCCCTGCTTTGGCTGTTAATTTGCATTTTTATTGCCGCTGTCGCTTCCCGAGTTAATACACCATTGACTCCGGCTGCCACCCCAAGACCGGGCTCCATCACCTTGCTATCCCACCTGAAATGAGAGTGGCTGCTGGCCCCCGAGGTCTACATTGACTAGAACTCAGGTACCAGTCGACCTGGCGTTCCGTGGCGGAAATGGAGTGTCTTCACAGGCTAATGTGGAGTTTCCATTAAGAAAGATGATTGATTTGTGCCATGCCTTTGCCGTGAATAGACAATAGGCTTGCACAATGAAAGACTAAAATGGTGCTTTGTTTGCAGGTGAGGCCGCCTGTGAACTGGAGTGTGACAGCAGAGACGAGAGATGGCGAGGAAGGAAGAAAATGAGGAGGTGAAAGGTTGAAAAAGTGGAATACAAGATCAGAGTCTGAGATGGCAAAGGTGTGGAAGCTTCTCATTCATTTTAAATACCTCTAAAGGTCACCTTTTCTTTCCCTTCCGTAATGCAGTTGAATTGTAAACCGTTGGATTATTCGTGTATAGTATCTGTCACATTCAAAAGGATCTCCAAGCGCTCGCATTAGAAGTAATCAAGTGGGAGGGGGGATTCAAACACATGTCGGTACCGCTCCAGTTGAACAAAAAATGTTCTTGCTTTTCTTTTGCCGAGAGTCAACTGGGACACAGAAACTTTCCCAGGGCATCTGCTCCAAACGCCCACGTCTGCAACTTCATCCAGTAGGAGGGCTTCTTTCACCCTTGAGTCGAGCTGTTGCTGAGTCGCCATTGGCTGCCTGGGCCAGGGCCCAGAAAGGGAAGGGTAGGCCCTGAGAATTTTCCCAAACATTTTCTTCTTGTGCTTGCCTTTCAGCCAACATCTGCTTTCAATCAGTGTTAGTCAAAAGACCGTTTCTGTGCTGTTGGGGTTAAATACACACGCTAATGCACGCACGCACACACATACACGTACACACTGATACTGATTAAGTATTCTCTCCTGTTAATCCCAATAATACATGCTTTCATTAAAAGATGTATGTGTGACACTTTAATGCAGTAAATAATAGTAATTGTTGGCAGTATCCCCATATTACATGACAGACCATACTGTATATACCTACTTGTCTGTCTACCTGCTTGTCTTTCCGTCCATCCATCCATCCATCCATCCATCCATCCATCCATCCATCCATCCATCCATCCATCCATCCATCCATCCATCCATCCATCCATCCATCCATCCATCCATCCATCCATCCATCCATCCATCCATCCATCCATCCATCCATCCATCCATCCATCCGTGCTGCGTGTGTGTGTGCGTGTGTGTGTGTGTTTCTGGGGTGGGGCAAAGCACAAATGGTTTGTGGTTTCATGAGCAAACATATCTTGGCACATTATCTTACGCTTTCATTGTTTCAGTGTGGAAAACACTGTCATTGCTGCGTAGTCACAGTTAACACATGCTTGAATAGTGACTGTGCAGTAAGTTTCCAGTCATTCAGATGAAAATGTATGAACAAGATTGTATTTGTTGTTCAATTGCACATTTTGTAAAGATTCACATTGTTGCTGCATGGCAATGAAAACATCTGCTGATATTGCATTTTATATTTGTAAATATAGAAGACATTTGGATACAGTATTTGTTTCACATGTTGCAACAAAATCCAATTATGTTAGAATGCAAAATAATTTGTATGATTTGGAAAGATCCTGTTTAATATTTAAAATTGAGAATAAAAATAGTGCCAGGGTTATCTTGAGCCATTTAAACTTGCTGTGAAGGTAGAATCATATGACTGACAAAGATTGGTGTGAAGTAGGACGAAAGGAACAAGTAAGAATATTTCTTAAAACCATTCATATAATCGAACTTGTATATTTGCCACTATACTGCTGATAATATTTCTGCTTAATATTGCTGGTTCTACTCCCAAATGCTTAAAGATTGTACAGCATACTATATCTGATTCACGTGTCGTCAAACACTCCATGCCGCTGGCTACCCTTAATGCTTTTGTTCACATTCTCATTTGCATAATATAGTAGCATGTTGTAGTATAGCATTCTTTTTGTATATTATTTATGACTGTACTGTAGTGTAAAGTCGTTATTGCACTGCTGATAGTAATGCTGATGTTTATGTAATCCTCAACTGCTTACTCTTTGATCGATAGTTTTTCACCGTTTTTTTTTCCACACGACTGTGCCATCAATATCAGGTTATACCACCTGCTCCACGAATGAGACCTGGTTTCACCTGGTCTAAAGTCTAGTTTACTTTCTGTCACCAAATTGTCAGATGCACCGGCAGCTTGTGATAGAAAATGAAGATGCCCTTATTTTTACGCCAAGAACACATGCACATGTCTTAAAATATAGGGTCTGATAACTTTGTCATGCAATTCATTGCATACAGACGTCTGCATCTTGATTTGAGAATGTTCTGGCATGATATATTGAAATCAAAATGTCCATTAGTACATTATAGTTTCGTACAGAATATCACAATCATAATCAAGTTTATTTGTGCAGTTGGTGCATGTATACAACAGCTGCTCCCATTCTGCTTAGTGTCATTTCAGCATGTTGTAAATATGCATATTGCATGCGTTTTTGATTAGTTGGTATAATCATTTGTGTGTGCTTCTGTGTCGTGTCCACTTTGCCGCTGTAAAACCACCTTATTGCCAAACTACTAACGGCACCCTTTTGTACCATCCCATTCAATTTAATTCAATAAAGTGACCTAAATAAGACACAAATTGTATTCAAAGAGCAATCATAAAAAAATGGCTTTCTGTTTAAAGGCAAAATTAACTGCAAAATGCACTCAACACAATCTGTCATTGCAGAAAATAATACATCATTGACCTTTGTCTTATTTGGCCTCATTCAATTCAATAAGCATTCAGCCATTTGGAAACTCCCGAATTTATGCTCCAATGTACCACTCCAAAAAATATTTTTTTTCTTAATGCAATTAAAGTACATCTGTAACCAAACAGTCATAGCTTGAGACTTGTAATAGCACGCAGTGTTTCAAAATTTCTCTATGCCTCTACAAGTGTTCCTTTTTGCTCACAGTTGTCTTTGACTTTTATGCCCTGTTTTAATGTTAGTTGTGCAATGGTTTAAACCTTGGAAGGTGCCCTGCCTGGCTTGACCATAGGGTTTAAACATGAGTCATATTTGGGTAATAGCTGAATTGCACTTTTCCTTAATTGCACTGAGCAGGAAAACCCATAAGTTTAAAAATAAGACAATGTGTCTCTATTCTTATGACATGTAAAGTTCAGTGTTTTTTGTCAACATTGAGTCACTCCCTGTTGACTTGTCCACTTGTGTGCCCACTTGGCTGGTGGCAGCAGCCTTCTTCTCCCTGCGTGCCCTTCCAGCCTCTCCCTCCCACATGCTGGTTTCTCCACACTCCAAAAATGAGTCGTTACATTTTATGTTGTTGCAACAAAAATAGCTCATTCATGCTGTGTGCGCCTTCACGCAAAACCCTCGGTCTTTCTGTCCTTTCCCACCAAACTTTAACCCCCGGAGTGACAAAGGTTGACACAACTTACTTTTCTCGAGGAGAAGGGGCTGCTCTCTAATTCCCTGTGGGAGACAAATATTTGGTAACGCTCCACTTATCAGGAAAAGTTATAGTTCTGTATATCTTTTTTTATTAAATGGTCAAAGAACAGTTGGGGGGCTATAAATTGAAAGCCACAACGTAACTTCTCATCTTTGTGTCTTATGTCCGGATACACAACACTGTTGGAGCTGTTTTATAATATTTATATTGTTGGCTTGATTTTTAAATTGACTTTGCACAAATACTGACCACGGCAAACTTAACCTTCCCTTCAACTTGCACACATGAAATTTACGAGCTCACTCTGACCCAGGATTACTCCTGAAGACGAGTCAGCAGTGTTGCACAGTAAATCAGACCAAACACAGCAGGAGCAGGGCCACAAAACCAATAGTGTTCAGGGGCAGAGGTCAATGGGAATGAGGCTCGAGTCAGGCTGTGGCTACTATCTTTTTTTTGTGTTTCTCTGGAGGCTACCGTTTTTACACTTATAACTGATACCAAGTTAATGGAAAAGTTGTATTGAGGTCAATTAGCAATCTATGTGAGCGTTGAGTCACAGCTAACCCTAACCCAAACTCTGACAAAGCCTAACCCAATCCTTAAATAAATTTAAAGGTCAAGCCTTCTCTTGGCAGGCACGAAAAATTGGAATAGTCCCCCTTTATTTGCTATATGAGTGCATTTTTTTTGTTCGGTATAACACTTTAGCAATGTAAGTGATTATTCATGTTGTTCTTTAATTGTACATTACTTTGAGTTGTACAAAATGTAAAAAAAAAGTGCTATTAAGATTAAAAAGACCTTGACCTAACTTTAACCCAAACTTTACTCCAACCCCAACCGTGTGGCTTACTCCTAAACCCACCCTGACTCAAAATTGGACCAAACACCTGTCACCTAGCCCAAACTCCTAATCCTATCCTCATCCTGCTATCCCTAACCCCGACCATTAACCTAATCATCACCGCCTCCTAACTCCACCCAAACCCCAAAGAGCCTATTAAAAATGTTCTAACCTGCCCTAATCCTAACCCCAATCCCTAAATCCATCAAGGGACAATGTCAAATCACCCTCAAAGTTGCTACAACTCTTCTTAGCATGGGTGTCCTACACACGCAGGAACATTCCATTAACTTCTGAGTTTTCAATATTTTAAGAGCTACTTTGAAACCTTGGATTTTGAACACTATCGATTCCAGATGCTATTAGATCTCTAATTTGTTTTCTTTTGAAAAATAAATGAATAAATAAAAGCCACAAAAGAAAAATTAAAATACTTTCTGAACGAAGAAGCTATGCAGAGATCTTGCACAACATGTAGACATGTCAAAGGACAGCTGCCTAAACTGTCTTTGTAGGCGTATTTTGAAAAATCCTAAATTGGGCAATCGACTGTATATAGAGATTCCACTGTACCTCTTTTCACATGGAGAATGAACTGATGCAAAAGGTTAGAAAAGTACTTTTCGGTTGAGTGAGTAGTGTGCATGTAAACATTTTGCAGTCATGCATTAGCTTTCTTTGTATGTTCAGAGGCGCTTCAGAGGAATGTTTGCTGTACTTCACATACAAGAAAACATTTTGACAGAAGAGCTACAAGATGTGATCCAATCCTCGTTCTCATCCTCCAAGAAACAAGCTGGAGATGTCGTGCGAAGATCTTGCAATAATAACAACGCTTTCTTTCCTTTTGTTTTTCCCTGATAAATGTTGCACTCTCTCCACTGGTGGGACGTTGTTATAACCATGCATGTGCAAGTGCAGTACGGGCATGTGTTTGGCTTGTTATAGAATTTGACAGAACACAGATCCTCCTGCTCTCTATCAGTTTAACACACTGAGACCAGCTAGGGATTACTCACTATGACACTTCACTTTGCCAGTGTCTGGCTCCCAAATGTTACAGGGTATGGAGTAGTATCTGTAAGCTTTCATGTGAAATATGGTGTAAAGATTATTGCCAAAGAAGACACTAAAACCATTGTGGTATGTTTGTAGGAGAATGGATACAATCAGAAACCAAATGAGCTCGAGATAATCAGGCTCATTAGTCTTACATCTTGTTTTAGCTTGCTTGTTTAGTGTCCTATAAAGCTCATTTTAACTTACAAATCAAAACATGTCATACACTGGAACAAAATATAGTCAAGTTTGAAAAGCAACTCAGTTGAATATTTTCTTTGACCGTGTTTTTTTGTCATGTGACACCCCTAGAAACCACACAAAATTCAAAAATGCTTAGTGCGAAGCAATCTCAGTGAATCAGCTTTCATCTTGTGTGGTTATGCCTGTTTAGTTGAAGCCAAGGTGAAACAACATGCAAAGAAAACACAAGTGGGCCAAGCTGTGTTTCACAAGCTTGGCTTGTCCTGAACTAATGTTGCAGCGCTACATTTGGAGCTTTAGCACACTCACACGGACGCCCTCCCAGGCTTTTCCCACATCACTAAGGGGCCGAGGTGGGCTCTTTGCTCCACAACAATCTTCTGGGCTTTGGCTTGGGAAAGGCTACACCCCACTGTTCTCACCATTCCCCCCCCTCTCGTTGCGACAGAAGAAGAAGGAGAAGACGATGACATATCAGAGGACAAAGTGTGGTCATGGGTATGTCCTAAAATGCTGAGTCATTGCGTAGCTGATTCTCTCTGTCAGGTGATAACAATTTGAAATAAAACAGAAGAGACTTGAGTGATTTGCAGAAAAAAAAAACCTACTTGGAAAAACAAATATTGACGTATCAGGCATACCAACTAAATTGCATTAACGATGTTTATGTCAGGGCTGTTTAACTCAATTTCTCAGGGAACCTCACTTTCTCCAAATGACAAATATAGCCATAAATTAAGTCATAATAGTCATTGATTCTTACATAATCAAAATACATTTAAAAAATCAGACTTTTAATGCTGTGTGCAAGCCACTTTGGCATAGCAAATAAGAATCTGTTTTCAGTTGCCTTATCTGGGTAAATAAAGGTTAAAAAAAAAAAAAAAACTGTTTACTAAATAAAACTTAAATGCATTCATTTTTTTCGTCATCTTTTTAAGACAACTTGCCACATCAGTGCTCAGCAGGTTTACATTCCTTACATTCATTACTTACTACACAATACATAGATTTATGATATTATTGGACCACTGTGCTGCAAAGACCATAGTCACATTTTTTTCCAGACTTTATTTTCTCATCAGGCTTCGTCACCGACCGGGCCAGAGTTGGCCACCAGTCGAATATTCCCTGGATTATACCATTTCCGAAAAAATCCATGCATTTTATATATAATGCTGAGCAAACTCTTAAGATTTAACTCTCAAATATATATTTCGTCAAAAACAACATGCTTGCTCATGTCACCTCACGGTAGCAAGTCTAATACATATAGTGGTCCTTTTGTCCAAAGGATGTCTGTCAAGAGACTTTATGGCTGACAATGTATGTGTAGTTTTCAATAGGTCTCACAGCTCAGAGGTGGCTATGAAAGCATGTTTATCGCTTTCTACTCAAGCATCCCATAAAAACTGCAAGCTTGCAGTGTGATTCTTGGATCCTTTTGTAACAATTGCCAAAGTTATTCCAACATTGCACAAATATTTATGTACATTTTTGGACAAACGACGTCGATAAACAATTTTTAGTTGACCTAGCTTACTACTAGGCAGACAAACAGGACTATAAAACGAGTGTGTGTGTGTGCGTGTATGTGTGTGTGTGTGCGTGTGTGCGCACGTGCGTGCGTACGTGTGTGCATGCGCACGTGTTTGTATGTGCAATCTAACTGACGACGGCAGCACTTTCATTTTCTGCACACTTAGTCACCCCTTCTTGTTTGTAGATGAGAATGAGTGGGCGGCTGTGGTGGTGATAAGAAGGTGCAAGTGGCAGGACACTGAGAGGAGGCAGTATGTGCATGGAGGGTCATTGCCCGGGCAACTATAGCAACTTGTCCTAGAAGTCATAAACACAATGCTTTAGCGGTGGGGTCAAACATGTCTCTATTTGGACACACAAGTAGCAGTGACTGAGAGGTCGTACAATATATTGCTGAGTTGACTAATATTTATGCTTTAAATCACAAATTGAAATAGATAAATTATAATTGTGAAATCTGAGTGGGCACATTGCCTTTCTGACATGCTTCCAGTGGAGGAGTTCAAGTACCTTAGGGGATGGATTTTTTTTCCCGAGTTAGTTGGGTTACCTTCCACAAAACATGCGCGTTTGCTTGGTTAAGGTCTCTAAATAGTGGTAGGAATGTAATGACAGAATGTGAGTCTGAATGATTGCTTGTTTATATGTGCTCTTTGATTGGCTGGCAACCAGTCTACCTTGCCAGCTCACAAAAAATGCCCTTGGACAGTCTCCAGCTCACCAGTAATGGTAATGAGGAAAGTGCCATAGCAAATTCTTATATAATATCTAATCTAATCTTAAATGCCAGTCAATGACGGTAGAGTTAAACCCTGCAGGAGGGTAAGTGAACCTCAAGAGTCTTCACAGAGGAATAGTACCGTATTTTTCGGAGTATAAGTCACACCTTTTTTCATAGTTTGGGTGGGGGTGCAACTCAGGAGTGACTTATATGTGAAATTATTAACACAGTATGGAGCTGACTGAGGTAATTGAACGTGTAAGACTTTGAAATGCTGGTAGGATGTGCATAGTCATCCAATCTTAGTTTTATATTACAGCTCTAATTTAATAGGAAACTGAACAAAAAAACTTTAACTTAACTTTGGACTGTAAGTGTTGCAGCACATCCCTTAAACATTGAAAATCTTACCTTTTATATAATTGGAACTTTTTTGGGGGGGGAAATTGAATATTATTTGACTAACATTTGTAATAAAAGAACAAAACAAGTGACCCAAAAATGTCAGTTTTACAATGCATAACTTTTCATGCAAATTCTCACATGAACAGGCTTCACTGCCTTACATTGCAAATGAGACGACAGACACCTGAGAGTTAATGGTGCCATTCATGGGAATTCACCCATATGCACTTACAGTGCACATGTTCATGTGTATTCTTGCAAGTACGGGCTTCACAAATGTAAAATGGAGGGGGGGGGGGGGGATGTACGACACAGACTGCGCTAGACAATTGGCGTTCAAAACTGAAAAGCAGCCCGGCTGGAAATAACCCGGTTAGGTTTCGCATTTAAGTGAAAGAACACCACATAGTTTTCACATTGTTGCATGTGTCATAACTTGCTTGCATTTAACTGGAAGACAACATTTGCACAAGTGAGGGACCAACGTGCGAAGAAAGCACATTACTGAACAATTGTCATGTTGCTTAACATTGATAATTGTTGCTGTGTCGCCGTGTGATAGCTATTGCAACATCAGCCTCAATGTTGATGACTGAGCAGAATAAAGTACTGGATGATCTGTCTCGTGTCAACAGTTGAGTTACACAAGACATCAGGTTTGAAATGTTTTTAGCAAGATAAAAACAAGGACTGTATTGTAGAACTTTGAAATTCAAATTCTCATCAATTTGTATAATTTGATTTGGAATATTTTAATAATAATATTTTCTGTTAGTTTTCACATTACACCTCTTTACAAGTTGCCCAGTTTCTATTTAACCAAAACTTTACCAGAAACATATGCCACTAATGTCACACTAATTCCACAGATGCGTCTATAGTATTTTTGGACATTATTTGATATATAAGGGCCCTTTACAGGACTTCCAATTACCTCTCCGCCGCTGCTTTGTAGGGAACCACTGCGCTTTTACAGCGTTAGCGCACTTCTAAAATATGTCAGCTTATGATGTCATAGAATGGAAACCATATACAGTATTTCTTGAGCATACGCCTGGCCAGGAATCTGCAACCATCCAGCTGAGAGATGACCCAAGCCAAGCCACCCCCAAATCACCACATGGGGTTAAAGTTCACTTTGTCTGAGGATCTTTATTACCTGTGACCGTGTATTAAATAAGTAAGAAAAATATATATGGTAGCTTAATTGGACCCATGTGCATGCAAGTGCACACGTCTTCCCTGGGGTTTGTAAATTATGCTAGTCTGAAGCACTACGACATTAATGCAGAGCATCTGTGGGTGTCAAGGCCTCTAGATCAGTGACTTTCTGAGCTTGGCCATGTTTTGTTTTTATTTATTTACCTGTGGATGAAAACAGATGTGATTTATCAATTCACCTCTCCTCGTGCCCCCCCACCTTCGCTCTCCTATGGGGAATTAATCAGCGGTCTGACAAATGCAGCCGAGCAGACAAAGGTATTTTGGGGATGGTGAAGCTAAGGCAGTGAAGAATAAGGATATCGCAAGTCAAATTTGAAACAGGTGCTTTCAACATGTCCAGTTGGCACATCGGTAGTGATTCACACAGATCACCTCACTTCTTCAATCTCAGAGAGTTCTGAATTTGGATATGACCCACTCCATACTGGTCGCACTTGAGCAATTTACAGAGAAAGAGGGAAGCATGGAATTTAACAACCTTGGTTTGGGTGAGTCACAAATTTGTTCATGCAATATGTGAAGACACATGGCCATGTCATTATGAACCTTGGTTCTGTTTCGAGGTTTCTTCCTTAGAAAGGAGGTTTTATTTTCTTGGCTCCGTTCTCCGTTAAGTGCTTGTTGAAGATGTTCCTTAAATAGTTGTCCAAAGTTGGAGGCATAGTCAAAGATGAACAGTTAAGATTCACGATAGGCTCTTTAATGTCTCAAACCAGTCTCACGTCTCAGATTATGCTCATGGGAGCAGTATAATGTTTTCTTCCAATTACTGTATTTTCAAGTTCATAAGTGTTAAACAAAGAGGTGGTCTTCGACTCTGCTGGCATAGCGGAATAGCCCAAACCCGATGGCTTAACCCAACAGGAAGCCTGGAGGATACTCTATTAGACCTGTACTTCCTCTTATTTTGAGGCATGTACGATTTATTAGCCCAGCGGCATACAGTGCACCACTGCAGAGCTGGTGGATTTCCCTTCTTGTTCTCCATAAAAGACTGAGCCAATGCACCTCAGGAAAGTAACATTTGTGTGTTGAGGGAAAAAAAACTGATAAAGTGAATAAAAGAACCATCTGCAAGGCGCTCTGAAAAGCTTTGTGCCAAATGGTCTGGAAAGACTCGAACATCCTGGCAGTACTTTCTATGAATATGCGCAGATCCTAATAATTCAGATAAAAACGCAGGTGGATATTAAATAGATTCCATTGGCCAAAAGTCAGTGCGTGTCATTGCCGGCAGTAAAAGTGCAGTAACTCTTTCATACATTGTATGACATAAAACATTAAAAGTTCGTCATTAACCACGGAGGCAGACGTTCTATAAAACAGTGCCAAACATCTTTGTCACATTGAATTTTCGCCTGTACATGGGGGATGTTAGGCAGTTTGAATGATTTATTTCCATAAGTTGCTTCAAACGTGAACTACAATGCTTTGACTTTTGAACTTGTTAGGGTTACAACAATAAGCGGCAGTGTCTTATTTTTTTTTTTACATTTTCTATGATAAAACATCAACAAAGTAGCTTGTACAGCTCCTTAATGGGATTTCAGTAATGGGATTCATATCTGGAGTTTGAATGGGCTGTTCTAATGCATAAATATTCTTTGATGTAAACCATTCCACTGTTCCTCAGGCTTTATGTTTAAGGTCATTGTCTTGCTGGTAGATGAATATCATTTGCATTTAGGGGGAAAAAAAATCATCTTTGATTTGTGGAGTGAGTGGCTTTTAGTTGATGTGTTCAGAGATTCACAGGCAGGTGGGACAGATTCTCTCACCTAAGCTGTGGACTTCTGCAGCTCCTCAAGCAGAGTGACCTCGCGCATCTTGGCTGCTTTTCTGTCAAGTGCTCTATTCACTTGTTGAACAATGATAGCTGTTCCATGAGCTCTCTAAAGATGGCTTATCCGAAATCAGTCTCCAAGAGCTGCTGTCCAGTTTTCTCTGCATCACACCGGCTTCAAAGTGTCCACTGGTGTTGAATAGTGCTCTCCAACAATTTTGTACATTTTCTTGAACTGGTGATTATTTGGACTTAGCTTGAGTTCCTCACTTCAACTGCTCTAAAGCTAAACACCGGTTTTAGATATACAGAAACTTTTCAAGGTCGTTCGTATGTTTAAGATTTTGATGTTATTCATGTTAAATTCATGATGACATGCTGAACAAAAAGGAAGTACAAAGTACAGGAGGATTTAGATATGAGTAAGTTCAGGGTTAGTTCAGGAAGGAGAATGGTGAGACAGCACTTCTGAGCAAGAGGTCTATCAGGATGAGACGTGAGATAGGCGAGTCGTCTCTCCGCCTGTCACGATGATAGAGTATATAAGCCGGCGTTGTCTCCAGCTATTATCACGCTGCCATAAAACACTGATGCCAGTTCAAAGCTCAGGCCCGTCCTTGCGCAGACACATTAAATAGTTGCACATTCATCAAAAACACTGTTTCAGATATTTAAAGGACTGAATTGTCTCACAAACGGTGCATCTTGCTAAAAGGAAGAGGCTGGACTATTATTATTTTTATCATTATCTGGAAACAGAGTAAAAGGCTACTGTACTTTGTAACAATGCACTGGTCAGGAGCCAGACACATTATTTTGACGACCTGCATAAGATGCTATCCAGTGCATTTATTTTCACTCAGTTTTTGTAAGTACAATTTAATATAGTACAGTGTACAATATGTATAGCTAGCATGCCACGCACGTAAAATTAAGACACTGGGTACACTCAAATCCTTTGAGAAAATAATGCAATTCAGTGTTTCTAATTGAAACAAGAAATTAACCATCGCAAAACAAAAGTTCTGATTCAGGCTCAACTTTTTGGAATTTCACACAATAAAAAAAAAGCTAATTCAGTGATCCTTGCACTAGACTGATGATCTCACCAATTTTTTTTTTTTTTTCACCAACTATGCGGGCTGAATTTCTAATTGGGCATTGTACGTTTTAGGTACAAGCGTCTATTGTTATTGTTAATTTTAGTCTGACCCTGGTAATCACTCATTGTTACAATAAAAGGTGACTGGAGTCACGTAGGCTGGAGTGACTTCATTGCATTTGGCTGATTATCACAATCGACTATTCTAGTTGTGGGTGTATACACAAAGAGGACAATTACACAACATCCTCTGGATAAGAAAGTCTTCAACGATATCATTTTTTGTCATATTACAGCCAAATACTGCAACGCAAACATTAAACCATAAGAAAATGATGACCTACGGGATATGATTTAGCCTTATTGCCAAGTTACTCTCAGCATGCATCTATAGGTAAACACAATAGATGGGACCCAGAGGTCTAACACCAACACATGGCCAGTGTGTAGGCCCTTGTCCCTGCTAAGAATCAGCAGAAGTCCTGCAGGAAACATCTGGAGGAGGCTGTCTGTGCAAACAGATGTCAGAATGAGATAAGAGCCATGTGAGTAAGGACTCAGCCTCCCACCTCACTGTGATGGAGCTTTGGAACATCCAGGTGGGCTGCAGCCTTGGCTTGAGCAGCTCAAAGGTCCAAATAATCAAACCGCAGCCCCCACCCCCTCACACTACCATCTGCTTGGTATGACGCTGTAACCTGTGCTCCATTGTTTCAGCTCTCATTTTGATCCATTGTCAGCCAGACTCTCCAGAGACAGTTTTTATACAATGTTTTTACCTTTCCAGGTCACCATTCACATCACTTCCTGCCATAGTTTGGACATTAGTTGGGTAACAAATGGAAGTATCCACCGGTGGGCGGCCATTGACTGCACTTGCTTATTAAAGTTTATTAGCAATTTTATATGTATGATTTTCATTTTATTTTTCATGAAAATGAATATATAATGCATATGAAGATTTAAAATATTAGTTTAAAAATAAATAAATAAATAATAATAGTCTGTTATATTTTATGAAAATACATTATTACAGGAAAGAAAACTAAGGGAATAAACATGTATTGCTCAAATCTCTCTCCAGTCTCTCTAAAGTGAAAATAAATAATGTATTATCAACAAAAAACAAATCTGCACTAGAGAAATACAGGTAAGTACACATTTACTAATTCCAAATTCTCTTGTGAATGTTTCTGGAGAGGTCAGAATTTTGTGTTCGAATTTAATGAGAGAAGAGCTTTAATTTTACGTCGATACAGAAATATTGATTGCGTAAATGAAGAATTTACAAAAATAAGTTGCATTTATTCCTATATGTATGTGTATATTACGAGAAGAAAATGTTCAAGTTATCACCCTAACAACCTTTGGACGCATCGACATAAACATTTATATTTTTGTCATTTTCTTTTTATTGTACCCCTAATAATCTTTTGTATTCACATGGCAGTCAATTAGAATTTTACACTTCACTCTTGGGTAGGCCCCAGGAGACGATTGAAGAGACTGCGTGAGAAACTTAAAACAGAGCGAAAATAAGAGACAAATTATTAAAAAAAAAGTGTGTCACTCATGCAGATGAGTTGGAGCCACAAGGGAGAGCTGGTTCCTGTTCATCTATAAAAAGGTTTCCCTGGAGACAATAAAGATGTGTAATAGAATTCACACAATGTTTGGCTATCAGGCACAAATGTGAAGCACCCGCATGGATCTTCATAAATTGATAGTATATGAAAAAGTGCTTGTTAGTATGCAAATATTCCGAACCATATTCACTTCTGTGCAAAAGTTTGCACGGGCTTTGTAAGTTTTCTGGGTTAAAATGAAACTATATAAATTCAAGCACAACTTCAGAAGTGAGTTCATTTAATTTGAATTTATATTTCATGTTCAGATGCCTAGTGAGTCATATATTTCATAAATGCAAATACATTCTTCTGATAAAAATTATATTATCATAAATTAATATTAACATCAATACTAGTAGTACTACTAATGATAATAATAATTTACACTTAGCGCTCTACACGTATACTTGTAAAATGAGTAGCTGCAGCGGAGCATAAAAACTGACGCATCTTGATTTTTGTGACCATGCAAGCCTCCTTTACCATGTTTATGAACGGTTTTGCGGCATATTTTAGAGTTTTAGCGCATCAAGTGCGTTTTCTTTTTCCTGTCCCCGGCATACTTGACAACTTGATGGCTAAAAGTATACTGAACTTTGAACCAACTGGAAGGAACTTGTGACGTAGGTGATGTAACATCATTTTGGTGGATTTGATCGAGGTGCAGGCAGACATTCTGAGTTTGCGGATGTATGTAGTGGATCTTCCTGAATTTCACTCATAAATATGACAAGAGTGTGCATCAAACCCTCTAAATGATTGTAGAAATTAATTCATTGAAAGCATTACTAATTTCATCATCTTTATTATATTTGTAAATTTACCTGCTGGTGGCCAATTGGGGTGGAAGACACTTTCTGAGTGTCAAATTCAGTTCACGATCGCCCTGGCCAGCTTTGAAAGTCTGCTTTCAGCTCCTTCTAAACGTATTTTGTGCGCTTTGACCTCTTGCACCGGCAAGAGAGTTTTTACATGAGTGAAAATTTGCCTCTCACGTCTCGAATTTAAGGCTGAATGAGAGAATCTGCTTCCATTGAGCACAAAGCTCGTCCGCTCTGGTCACATGCACAATACTGCAAACAAGAATTTTCTGTGCACTAACATTGTTAGTTTTTACCTCTTGCTGTAACTCACCAAGAATGAAAATAGGTGTACCTTTGGTCTTTGATGTGTTTCAAACACGATGCTTCTAAAATTATGGCAATAATAGCGATAAACAAACAAGAATAATTCAGTGTGGTGTGGCAATGACGTACTAGCGATGGACCACATCTGATTCACACTTCCTCACATTCATACTGCAGCAGACCCACCCTCTCATTAATTGAGAGCCTTTACCAAAACTACCCTCGAAATGACCACTGTCAGGCTGCGCAAACAGGAAGTAGAGAAGAGGTCAGTCAATGAAAGGAGGAAGTGCTGGCAAAGAGCAACAATGCAGACAGGAAAACAGCCCCCTCTTTTCCCCATTATAAATAGGAACAGACCCCTGCAGTGTTGTGCTGGAGGTCATGAATGAAGCGATGGGAAACAATAAGGGTGCAAGGACGCTATTTGACCAGTGTAGGCGTAGGCTGAGATAGCAGAGCGTCAAGGGTCACCGGGGATATGAGCTAGCTTGACAACACTTACGAACCTCCAGGGTGACACAATAATATTTGTTTTCATTTGAGTTCATTCACTTAAAAATGACATTCACAATTTATATCTACATCGTTGAGGCCATAGCATTATTTAAAAACATAGATATAATTCATTTTTGTCACGGTGAGATTTGACATGCCCAAAGGTTTTGATAACAAAGCTGGAGAGTCCTTAGTACCACTAATATATATGTATATACATATGATAATATATGCTATATATCTATATATTTAATTCTATATATAGATGTAATTCATTCTAGTTACGGTAAGATTTGACGTCCTCGAAAGTTTTGATATGAAAGCCAGAGAGTACTTAATACCACGAATATATAGTAATTATACAAAGGTGAAAGAAGTGTTCAATTTACTACTTGTCATCCATTGTGATTAAGAAGCTGATGTAATGTTTATATAAGAGCTTTTTCTTAATCTCCAATGGGTTCAAACTCAAGGGTTACATAGTTAAAAGGTGGCACAAATGCAATCTATGTCAAAGGCATGATGCTTTGTATTTAGGATACTATAATTCTGGGTAATTCAACAGAGATGCGAACTACAACCAGAAAAAAATTAACATCTTATCAATCTCAATTTAAAAAAGTAGTGACATGTCTAGTGACAGTTGCAAGTGCCACTCATAGTTTGTGCAGGTATGTGTAGTTCCCCATCATATAGAAACCGTTTTGGCTGTCAAGTTGTGAGACTCCACCTCATTTCAATGGAGCATCATCACAACCACAGCCAGGCACTTCCTGGAGGAAATCCTTAGCCTCAGCCAGTCATAACATATTACAACGGGGTGTCACAGTTAGCACAATGCACCGTCAACAATGTGACCTGAATGCTTCTCAATTGGCAATTAAAATAAACTTGTTTGATCCCAGAAACACAAAGCTCTGTTTGAAATTGCCCAAATGTCTTATAAGTGAGAGGATGTGTTAATATCCAACTGTAGAATATGACTCCCCATGAGTCTAATTGAAACGATGTAGACTAACATTGGGTGTATTCCAAGCCTTTGTTGCATTACAAATTTGATACACTGAGAGGGGTCTGCTAAGGAATAATCTCACCTGGGGGGGAAGGAACTGATAACAACTGTTATCCTGAGAGGCACGTCCTCAGATAGAAGATGACAAGTCTAATTTGGACAAATAAGAGTGCCCGGCGTTTAGGCCTGCAACAGATCATGCATCAATTTGCACATTTGAACTAATTTTGACAGATTTAAATGTGCTACATGAGACGGTTGGAGAGATAATGGAAATTTCAGGCGGATGAACGCCGCCGCACTGTCAAAAAGATAAATTGGCACACCAGGACGAGATCTGAAACAAACACAGAATATTTAGACTGCAAGCGTGCATATATTTAAATGGTTAGAAGTTGACTTTTCTCTTTGGCAATCCATCATTTTGTGATGGCGAAACCTGACAGGTCACTTTTCATTATTAGTAACACGGCATTTTTAGATTATTTTGGCCCTATAGGCCACACTTATTACCAGGTGACACTTTTGCCAATAAAAAAACAAGAACACTGAAGAAGCGAAGACCTCCACTAAGACATAAGCATTTGTTACCTATGAAATGACTATCTGGTAATATGGAGATGGTGCCCCTAACAAATGGATGGGTAACAAGTGATTTCACATTGCCATACCCACTGAGGAGGTTCTTATCTCTAAGGATCCGCTTAAGGGACTACATAAGACATGCAGATTATAGGGCTGCATCCAAGGCCTTTCACCTTAGAGCTGTTAACAGGCATGCCTGTGATCCCAAAGCCCCCCGTTAAAGACCCTCTAGGGTTTAGGACTGTAACTGGAGACTTGGAATAACAGAGGAGGGTAGCACCATGCGGAGCAGCCTCATGTGGCCAGCCGGGGCTCTGCCGCACCCTCTCGAGAGGTCAGAGGGTGGGAGAACTTTTTCA
The DNA here is from genome assembly GCF_024217435.2 of Syngnathus scovelli. Taxonomy (NCBI): domain Eukaryota; kingdom Metazoa; phylum Chordata; class Actinopteri; order Syngnathiformes; family Syngnathidae; genus Syngnathus; species Syngnathus scovelli. The sequence goes on from NC_090853.1 coordinate 9,389,828, forward strand.
CTCTCTTGCCCCCTCCCATTGTCAAATGTAGATCCAACAGTCAAGGGGTCGTGGCAAAATGGGTCCCAAGAGGCCTGTGGTAGATTGACACAGTGGCTCAGGTCAATCCCTCACCCTCCCAATTGTAAGACATTTATTACCATGCCTCGAATGGGCTTGACAAGTCCAAGAGTCACTTTCAGTGTAACAAGGTCATTTTGCTCAAAATGCCATGAAACTCTTGATACTGCTGACAATCAGCAATGTAGCACTGTGCGGGATTCAGTAGAGTACCAGGGGTCGTCCAGTGTGCTTAACATCACCAAGCCAACTTCTGGTATTTGAGTATGCATCATTTACCAGAAGTGTGACCGCTGACTTATTTCATCCAGTCTTGTAAATATTAAACGTTCTTTTTAATAAACTGTCAGCATAATGTGCGGACATTTCTTAACATGTGCTCAGTATTTCAAGATTTTGCTAGGGGTGATTCCAAATCCATTATTACATCTGAAGTCTAGACCACCAAGGTACCGAGCCTTGATCACTGCCCAATGCACGTACACTGTAACCTGTGAGTCAAGTGAGGCTCCATTCGCAAAGGGCCACCAACATGCTATATGGTACTGTTTAGGGATTTTATAATCCTCAAATGCCACAAATTGGCACTATTACTTTCAAAAAAAATAAAAACAACATCGCTTTTCTCCTCCTGTCAGCGCTGCTTCCCAGATTCTTACTGTTGAGGCCTTCACTCAGGCCACAATTTATCAGGTAAAACTTTATTTCGTTTCAGGATAGTCTACCATGGCAAAGAACCATAAACAAGTGAGCCTTAGGATCACTTGGGAACTCCTTTAATCCTCAAATCTCCCTATTTCAGATTAACAATATGACTCTATTTGAGGTCATCATTCTCTGTCAAAAAAGTGTCAATTTCACACTCTGTGCTACTCCAGATTGGTCTAAGGTGGATGAGTATCTCAGGATGTTGTTGTCAGAGTCATGTAACCTAAAGCTACATGCCAAAGGAGAAGTACAAAAGACCCTCATTCTACAGCATGTCTTTTTAGCGTCTTGTTACACTCACTGATGAATTCAATGTAGTGGTTTGTACAGTTTCCCACGACGACTAAGAAAGAGGAGGACCGACCGCCCCAAACTGAGTCGAGCCAGGCTGAGCCATGACAAGCCAGATGAGAAGATGCCAATAGATGGATTGACATTTCGATGAAATACATTAAATCCACAAAATCAATTGATGGGGTCCTCGCAACAAGGGCTGTGGAATACAAACGTTTTTTATACAGAGCTCACTAAAATATAATTCTGAGTTATGAGTTAATGTTCATTATGAAAAAGTACTGGTAAACCTGAGAGTTCAAATTGTTTTAGCTGTCAAATGGAAAACCCGAGAGGCTGAAATCAGTGGTGGTGCTATTGAACCCCACAGCTGTGACCTTTTTTTTTTTTCTTTTTCATGATTGATTTGCTTGCATCAAGTTTTTATTTTATTTTTTTTTCAACATCACACCTTCATGCAAGTTGGTAAACAAATTCTATGCCTCCCAAGGGTGTGCAGCTCAGCTAACCACAGTCTTGCGTGCACTGGCTCATTTCTGCAAAAGAAATGCGTAAGTTCTGCAGCACAGATGCACATCTTCACACACACACACGCACACACACGCACACACACGCACACACACGCACACACACGCACACACACACGCACACACACGCACACACACACACTGACAATGGAGACTCAGCATCACTCAGTCAAGTAAAATAAAAATAACAGGCACCTGTTGCTTGTACTACTTAACTGTACAGTGAAGTTGAATTAGAGCATCTCCCTGGCAACCGTTCGATAACATCAAGAGTGACCTAGAAATAAATATGACATTAACGTTGCTTTAGTTCACTCTCACACACCATTCAGCAATGGTACTATGTAGACTTGATCATATACCACTGTTTACTGACTTAACTACATAATCCAACTGACAAAGGAGGACATTAGCTGACCAAGAGCAGACCACCAATACCTTTAATATGGGGCTGGCCATTAAAATTTCTATGCAGTATAATGCTTAATTTTATTTGGATATTGGTCTAATTTTTAAGGAAAAGTCAATATTAGATGTTATTGCAGTAGAACTACTGCTGTGCTAGTCACTGGAGAGTCCTTATGTGTCATAGGGGCACCTCTAGTGGTCACAACTGGAATTTCTTGTACTCCATTGCATTTCCATTCTACTGTCAGGGGTTTACAGCTTAAAATCCAAATAAAATAAAAAACACAAGACTGAAACACATTCTGCACATTGCAGGGTGGTTATTGTGTGTAGCAATCAGATCAGCACTATGAAGAATTCATAAAACAAGCATGTATGCAAGAGTACAGAAGAGGATGAGGCCCAGTGAAGAAAAAATAAGGGGGGTGACAGGATTCTGACTTTATTTTCTCAGAATTCTGACTTTAAAGTCAGACTATGTTCTCAGAATTCTGACTTTAAAGTGACTTTAAAGTGGGAATTCTCACTTTAAAGTCAGAATTCTGAGAAAAATGTCAGAATCCCCTCGCTCCCTTTTTTTTCTTCACTGGCCCTAATACTCTGCCGTACACACATGCACCTGTCTTTCTCATTCTTGAAAATCCAGAAAAGCGTTTCTCTTTGATTTCGGTCGTTATGCTATTATGTAACATTATGTTGCGTAAATTGATTGGGAGGGAGATAATGAAACAGAATGTTGAGGGGTGCATGGAGGGAAAACCATGTGTTCATGAATACTCAGAGGGGTGTGTGTTCCCAATGTTTTGTACACATATGCATGTGAACTAAAATGGGGGTGTGTGAAAACAAGAGAGAGAAGGTGGCCTGCTTAAAGAAAATCTAAGTGGAAGCATATGTGTTACATTCTGCAGCAGTTTTTTTTTTAGAGGTGGGGGACTGACGATACGTTGCGTTTGGGAGTGAGGGTGCTAGTGATAGAAGAAAGGAAGGGGTGGGGCTGTTTGTATGTAGGGGGTGTCGGTGGCCGTCTGGTGGTTGGGAGGGCATGAGAACGTAAACCTCAACGTAAGTGAGGCGATTTACTAGGGCATGGGAATACAAAGTGGGCGCTGGGAATGTTGTGAGCTCTTTAAGTGGACACAATTTAAACAATAAAATCTGACTAACAAAAAATAACAAAATCCAGTAGAATCTCCAAAGTTGAACATGATACACTCTGAGACACTGAGCCACATCCCGTTTTATTAGAATTTAAAACAAGTATACCTTTGAAACTGGGTGTTTGCATTTAAAGAAGCTCACATATATCACTCATCAGACTTGATAGTAGTACATGATGTTTATGGTCTGTAAAAAAAAAACAAAAAACTCAACCCTCAACCATCTCATGCCTTTAATTTGTTTTCCACATTTTCCAAATAAAGATATAATGTCATTTGCACTTGAGGAAATAACCTGTATTACAGATGTTGAATAAAAGTAACCCTGCACGCATTTTGATTATTAAGGCTAAGAAAATGCTAGCAAAATGTCCACTCTTATTTGCATTATATAGGTAGCATTGGCTCATCATCTGAAGTTTATGTCAGGCTTCAGCCCAGCCACTAATACAATAGGAGTGCCGCACAGGGAAAAAGCAACATATATCTTCTTGTCGACGACTCCCCAAGATTTATACACACTCATAAAAAATAATGTTTGGCTGGTGGCCCAGCTCAACATCCCATCCTCATGTTTGGCTCTCGGCCAGGAAAGAAATGACAATAGTTTTTCTTATTTATTGATATAAATAGCAACATACAGGCAGGTGAAAGAAAAAGAGCAGGACCGCAGTAAAAAAAAAAAAAGAAGAAGAATGACAGAGGAGAGAAGGCAAGATGGATTGGAAGCAAGAGGGTAAAATAGGGGAGTTGGAGAAAAAGAGGAGGAAAGGGAAAAGGGGAAATGGAGGTCTTGCAGGGTTATAGTGACACCTTAAAAGTCCTTCCGATAAAGGTTACATCTCTACTACCCACTTACACTTACAGCTGCCGCCCCCCCCCCCCCCCCCCCCCCTGGCAGCACCTGAACTCTGGCTCTCGTCACAACTAGTACCTGCCAGGGATTATGCAGAACTCTTCAGTGTCTGACAACTGAGCTCTCTCTCTCTCTCTCTCTCTCGCTCTCTCTCTCTCTCTCTCTCTCTCTCTCTCTCTCTAGCTCTCTCTCTCTCTATCTCTCTCTCTCTCTCTCTCTCTCCCCCCCCCTCTCTCTTTCCCTCTCTCACACACACATGTGCACACTCAAGAAGAGGTGGTAATAGGAACCAACTGGGCTTTTCAAGGCTGTGCAGTGGGCCAGACAGGCTCATTCATAACCCTGTAGCGAGTTTTAATGAAGGAAGGTTTTCTGGGGGAGCAATGTGGAGGCTGAGACGAAAAGATGAAGGCGGAGGAATAAGGACGGGGGTGGGGAGCATGTCTTCTTCCTTGAAACGCCAACTACACTGTATTGTATCGAACATTGGAAACAATCATAGACTGTTAATTTGTCTGCAATGGATAGCTTCTCATTGTTTATTGAGCATCAAAAGCCTGAACTAGTGTGTTTTGTTTTTTCCTGGTCTTTTACTAAAGAAGGTTCAGATGAAAAGAAGAAAAAAAATAGGTTATAATTTCTATGAAGTTACATGACTCATATTCACTTTTAGGAGAAAGTGGAGTATTGTGTACTACAGTGTCTAAAGCTAAAGAGAAAACAATTGTTAGCGATTACTCTATGACACATTTGGTACCCAATTTGACCATAGATGGGAATGTGGCTTCTTTAGTGTGGAGAAATATCATTATCACATAAAACAGCATCAGGTTTACAGTTGAAAGATGCCCCAAAAGAACGAGTGCATTTTAGATCCATTTGAACTTGTACACACCCACATAATGGAAGCCAAATGCTACGAGGTGTTGAAGGCATTTGATGCATTTTAGAGAGCTGAGCAGGAGGAGAGCAACGGTCACCTTCGTCCTGCCTTTCAGCGAGTGTGAATGGGCAATGTGTAACCTGAGCTAGTGAAGTAACGATGGAGAAACAACCTTTTTACACCCTGAGGTCAGCCTGTAGTGAACACCAATAAACCTCATACTGGCACACATTCTTATTCTCAAAGTCAAAAGCCAACAGCAATCCCATCTTCTAACGGCCGGTTATTAAATAGCACCGCACAAAATTGTGCATCATTAGGATGCGCATTTTCATCTTTAAAGTGCCTAACCTTGCACTTCAAATGTTTATCAATTCATGCAATGCACTATTAACCTTGCAAACCTTGTGCTCGTGATCTGATTGACTTAAATCTGAAAAAGCAAGTTAGTATACAATTAGTGTGGATGTTGCCATAAGATAGAGAGGTCATCTCCCATGCAGAAGTGTCCTTGAGCAAGACACTGAACCTTCTGATGTTGTCATCAGTAGGTGGATGAGAGCTGTGAGTATTTTGTAGGTAACAAGTGAAAGCCCAGCACACAATAATTTACTGACTGCGACAGCGGTCGTTGCACACTCCTTAGTGTTCCACTCACAAGTATTTGAAGCACACAAAGTTCCTCTTCGTAATGCTTTAAACTCTCGATTGCACGCATAAACACATTTAGCATACACCGACTCATCAAATGGGATAATCATATATTCTGTGCTTTTTTGTTCAATGAATAATCTTTGAGGGACCCCATGCTAGCCAATTGTTCTACCAGTTATTTATTTATTTATTTTTTAATTTGCTGAAATTTAGAGCACTTTTGTGAGAGCATTCAGAGTACTTTTTTTTAGAGCATTTTTTGCTCAGCTTAAAAGTTTGGATCTGAATCAGTGTGTCCCACTGAGCACCTGGGATAAAGTAACATGGATTATGTGATCATAAAATAAAGCAATTTCAAATTTTGCATAATTTTGATCTAGATTACATCTTTTGAACAACTGGATCCCTCCCTGAAGAATCAACCCCGGAGTATGTGACAGAGAAGGCTGGGAAAGTGCCTCAGGCCAGGTTTGGTTTTCGAACAAGCTCAAGAACATCCGATGCCACATTGTGCCTTGCTGTTGCTTTGGTGAGATGATTCAAAATTTGGGGGGATCACAATATAAACATGTTTCTTGGGAACAAAGTGATGGTATCCCACTGCCCCAGATTGTTGCGTGGGTGCAGTTATGTATTCAAGTCACACTGGGCACTTGGCTGGTGTGTGGAGATTTCAGCAGGGAGTAGGTCATCCGGAGTTGAAAAGAAGATGGCTTTCTTGTTCTGTTGGGCTTTCCTCTCTCAGATCACCACATGCACGGCGGGGATGAATCACCCACCAGTCAGCTGGGCTGATTGCCAAAAATGCAAGAGCTGCTGGGTGATTTCCTGTCTGAAGTGTCTTCTTGCAGTCGTAATGTGATATGCCACCCTATTCAGTCCAAAAATAACCAGAGTCCCTGCGGGAGATTGTAAAGCTTTCGGGGCACTTATGCAGACTTCCCAGCTTCCTTCCTCAAAGGATGCTGAGAGGATGAAGGTGATCATCGCTCAAACTTAGTTGTACTCAGCAGCTGGAGGGGCACAGCCAAGGCCGGTGGATATGTATGAGACAGGTGATACTCCTCAAAGGGCCCAGTCGTGTTCCAGCAATAACAACAAGAAATACAACCACCGCTTGTTATTTGCAGACGTTGGCTCTGCGGCTTCAAAACCCCGAATGTTCTACAGCGGAGTTTCACAAAGGAAAGGCGGTGAGAATCAGCACACTGGTCTAGGCACATTGCGTTCGCAGTCGCTCTGCTTTGTGACCTCAACGTGCACTTGCAATGCAAACACCATGCTCCCCAACAAGATGAATAGGTATTGCATCAAAGATGATGAGGATAAAAAGGGCCACTTATAAAGACCATTAGCCTCATTATTTCCTTGAGGGCCTTCTTTGCTTGTGCCGATAGATCTGTGTTGGTCCAAGCGGCCCAGGCTGCCGTGGCAGGAGGGCTTTTTCCCAGGTAACAATTTTTGGTCTCCAATTCTCACAATGTCTCAAAGGGCAGCACAGCAGAGGCACAAAGCTCAAGATACAGAGGAAGAACCTCAAGGGGCTCAAACAGAAGAATTGCCACTAAGGGTTAACTCGGCCAAGGGGAAAATGGTTAAGAAATCCAATGATGAAATAAATCTGGCCACAGTTTTTTTTTTTTTTTTTAAGTTTAATGAATGTGGAGCTGATTTATTTTCCGTATGGCTCGGCTGATTTGTCTGGGTCCAGAACAGAGTGTGCTCTGTTCATCGCCACACTCAGCAAACCAGGTGTGAGACGGACGGGCCGAAACAGTTAAAAATAAACTGAACAGATCTGCTTCAAAATGTCACACTTTTTTTTTTTTTTTTTAAAAACAGGTTTGCTTTGGGGAATATGTGTCTGGTTTTTGTCTCACCCCACTTTATAATAACACAAGCCAACAATGTTTTGTCAAGGTGGTTTTGCATCATGAAATATTTTCAAATTGCAGTCAAGTCTTTTCTGTACTTTACTTTTCAACATGCATGGTTTTGATGCTCATGAGTAATGCTCAAACTAGAAAACAACAAGGAAGCTTTTATCCCAGAACCACTGCATTTGGATTCAGCGGCCACACTTTTTCATGTTCTCTGGTTTGCTTTTGTTTTTTTCTGTTCTTCAGATAATTGCTGATAATTGGTAGGCGGAGCCTTCTGCTTCAAACCTGTGTGCCCTGATTATCTGGGTATTTACCGTATTTTCCGGACTATAAGTTGCTTGGAGTATAAATCGCACTCGTCATAATGACTAATAAAGAAGAAAAAGACATACAAGTTGCACCGGAGTCTAAGTCGCATTTTTGGGGTAAATTTATTTGATAAAATCCACAACCAAAAACAGACATGTCATCTTGAAAGGCAATTTAAAATAAAAATAGAATAGGCAACAACAGGCTGAACGGTACCGTATGCTAACATTACATAAACACATAAACAAGGAACTAAGAATGCGCCTGACGTAACATATTAAGAGTTATTCAAATAACTATAGCATAAATAACAGGCTAAGAAGTTTATCGAACCATTCGTGTCACTCCAAGTAATTAAATCCAACGAAATCTTCATCCTCGGTGTCACTTATAAACAACTCTGCTAACCCTGGAAGTAGAAGATGTGGTGCTTCCTCCTCTACATCGCTTACATTAGACTCATCATCAGTTGCAGTTACAATTATTCCACAGGCCTAGAGCGCCCTCTTGCGGTTTGGTGTGAAAACATGAAATAACGTGAAATATATAATGTGTATAATATATAATGTGTTAATAATTTCATACATAAGTTACTCCTGAGTATAAGTCGCACCCCTGGCCAAACTATGAAAAAAACTGTGATTTATAGTCCTTTTTAGTAAAACCTTTTAGTGATTATTGGTTTTGCATCAACCTTTTGACTTTGACGACTTTAGTTTGAACTTTATGACTTAACCTTTGTTTGTACCTTTTGTTAACTTTTTTTCCCTCAGGTGCTATGTGTTCCTTTTATTTGTCGAACACCCCGCACTGTCTTGGTGTGACTCTTTTGTTGTGAATAAAACCCCTCTTAATCGAATCTCCATTTTGGGGTCCTCCACCCATTGTACTAACAATCCCTACCTCATCCGGTCTTAAAAGAAAGTTTGTGTTAAGAACATTGAGGTGAATTAAAAGTGATAACAAACACGCACAAATAAATATGAATTCTACACCAAAACAGATGTTATGAGATATTATTTTTAATACATGGGTAGCCATGTTCAGTTTGCCAAGTTATTAGCAAATTCGTAAACAAAGGCTGAAAACATACTGTAAACACATTAACACTATGGCATTAAAAGTCCATAGTCTCCATTTTGCTGCAACAGTCCCCATTCTCTCAGCTCTAATTAAAATGTGTCACCTGCTGCATGTTGAGGAACAAACAATGCCCAGGCGACCCTTGTTCTCCTCAATTGTTAGCATCTCATTCAAACTGGTGCAAGAAGCTGAAACTATTCACAACTACTCAACTATTTTCTAAAAGCAACTGTGCCTATTGCAAGATGCAGACCAGTAACTTCACATCTTGGACACATCTACAGTTTATGAAGAAAATCTGGCATGCATGTTTTATATTAAATATCTAAACACAAGGACAATGGAGAAATAATGAATGTCTTTTCATAATCTTTTGAAGGCAGAATTGGAACAATAGCAATAAAAAAAAATACAGTACCAAAACCTATCCTAATTTCAACGCTATCATTCATAAAATATAAAAGGAGTTAATGTGGTTACATAAAGATTATAGTGTTTTTAAACTTTCCCATCTCGCACGGAATAAGGATGCCTCATTCAGCATATACATTCTCCTCTAGCCATATCATTAAAATGCATTTAAAGTATACTGTATATCAACTGAAGATGCCCAATTTAAAGTCTTGTAATACAGTACCCAAGCTGTGAGCAAAACGCATGGATGTTTTTTTTTTATATAGATAAATGCTGCCCTCTGTCTGTCGGTCAGTGCAGAATTCTTTTTTTAAGGCTGTAGTTTCAAATAAAAAAAAAGACGAAATGTGAAATAAAATGATCACAATGTTAAAATAATTCCCAAAATACCCGTGACAGTCATTTCCTCTATCGGCATTTGAGTCTGCTTCCAGGAATCCAATAGCACACGCAGCACTTCTAATGTCCCAATATGTGCTCCATTTGGGCTTTTGTCTCTCAAGCACACATGTGGTCAAAATATGTGGCCCTCTGCACTCCAACAGCAACAGAGCACTTTCCAGAGCGGGTCTTAATGTGCAGCTCACTGGAACGTGGCGCGCTGACACCAAAGGAAACCAGGCGGCCACTTGTTCCGTTGCAGATGAGTTGACTCTGAATCGGGCTTTTAGGGCAAAACACCATCTAAATCAACCCTAAAGATCACTGGAAATTACTGTCTTGCACACATGTCACGAATGCCTAAGAATGTCACATGGAACTGTCTCATAAAAAAGCACACTACTCAGGATTAACTAAATGCAGATTTAAAGACATACGGGGCAGAGTTGTTTGCACCAGGAACCGTTTTGACAGGGAAATAAATGTACCAACAAGTACTAGTAATGGGCATAATGAGGACTTGGACTTGGCACGTTCCTGTCAAAGACACCAGTATATCAGAATCCTAGCCAACAAATAGGTCATGCTTAAACTCCAGCTCATGAATTCATACTAAATTCGCACGAAGGAATATCATCGGGATCAATGACTTGTTGATAGCAGAAGCCTTCAGGAATTATTTTTTTTGGATCAACAAAGTAAACGTCAATGAAAACGACTGGCAGGTACTTAAGCAGCCATCAGCAAAAATTCAAAGAAATCTTAGACATGACCAGTGTTCCCTCTAAGGTGCACAGCTCTTTCAGCAGCAGACTATTACACCCACGGTGTAGGAAGGAAAGATTCCGCAGGGCTTTCATTCCCACTGCTGTCAGACTCTACAACATGCGTGGCACCTGATCATGTGTTTCGTCTCTAACGCTACTAGTGGGACTTGTCTTTGTTCTTGTCTGTTATTTATCCGTTTTTACATTTGGCACTTGTCTCTTGTATTCTTTCACTTTTGTACGCTGCTGTAACATGTAAATGTCCCCGCTGTGGGATAAATAAAGATCTATCATCATCATCATCATCATCATAAAGTTGTTTCAAAGTCTGCTAAATTGTCAAAGAGTTAAATGAGAGTTTCCACATCGTACCAGAAGGCCTTTTCAAAAAGACTCGACGTCCCGTCCCGTCCCGTTCCCTCGGCAGGCAACATCATCAGACTCTTTGAAATGAAAGCGCAGGGGCAGGATGAGCCTTGCATCAAGTCTGCTGTAGCTCTGGAGTTTTCGGGTGGGCCATAAATATTATCATACAGCCAGTGACTCGAAAGGCTCACTTGGACTTCCAACTGCCCACTGCCAAGCTAAATCCCCGCTTCTGCCGTGAACACTGACCAGACCGCCCGTATCGAGCTCGTCATGGTGCAGGTTGCAATTGTGCCTCTCTTTGCCAATCCGTGTCTCAAAGTCAGCACTGTTTGTGATGTCTGAAATAGCGTTCACATCTTCTTTGCTGCATTTTGCTTTTGAATTTCAAGCCCTTCCGTTTTGTAACCGCAACCAGTCAGTCAGAAGGGCATTGACCAATCACTCAAATCAAATTTGCAATCATCTAATCAAATGGGAACCTAATTGGCAAGGGAGGAGAACAATGTAAGGTGCCCGTGTATATGCATACTAACTTTGCATTCTTTGCATTCCGCCATTGATGCACCTCGGAAGCCCGAGACCGCCGCCGACGTGTCAGAAGGACCGACTGCGTCTGAGGACGCCGGCCAGGCAGACATGTAAGTCACTTCATCAGTTTGCTTTGCATTAGCCCAAGTGAAGTGAAGGAGACCACCACTACGCGAGAGCAAAGTCTGATGTTTGGAGTTGGAGTCGTCCTCTTTCGACTTTGCTCAGCCTTCTCCGTGTCTTTTCCATTCCTTCTCCTGGATGCTAAATGACAACTGGGCCCAGATGAACAAGAGCACTGAGAAGCTGCTCGGCCCCAAGGTACTCGCACTGACAAAAAGATTTTCAAGTGGCCTCGTCAGTCGAAACGCTTCGTTGGGCAGCCGAGTGCTCTGTCGGGATCCGCCGCCTTGACGTGCTTTGCAATGTGTGCCCCTCAGAAACGCTGGAGCTTCCTTCGCCATGCCGTCCCGATGGTCCTCGGGGTAGCGTTCCTCATGCTAACAGTTACCATCCTCGACAGGATCACCAGGTACACACACATGCACGCACAAGAAAGTGTGTCCTTCACGTTAGTTGATTTTTAAAGCTTCATTCACCAAAGAACAAAAAAGAAAATAAAAAGCATACATTTTCCACGCGTCCGTAACGAATCATATTTTAAAGGCAAAATCAATACGGTCAGAAAAAAGTGTGCTCTTGTCACTCTCCTCATATCCACACAAGTTTCTACACATCATGGGCCTTGAGCCTCTGCTTTCTTAAAGATACTGACGCCATTTTTCTGGCTGGCTCCCATTTTTAAGCCAGCAGTTGTGCGGTTGCGAAGGGCAACGTGTAACTCTGTGTTCCAAGGGTCCGCGTCGTCTCCAAAGAGTTGGTGACTGCGTCGCAGGCGGTCTTGGGCGAAGCCCACGGCAACTTCCTGTATTAAGGAATCTAAATCGAAACTTTTTTCAACACGTGCATGCTTAAACAAAGTCGACACGATATTACAAAAATAAATCAAACATGGGAGCTATTCTTTTTAGGGAACAAAAGTACTGCATTGTAAATACCAGTACATACTTTTGATGTGGGAAAAAGCATAGAAAACAACCTGCTCCAAAAAACGCATAACTCACTCTGTTGAGGCCCTGTGTTTTTTTTTTTTTTCTTTTTCATTTAAAAGTCACGGCTGTACTGATCATCCAAAAAGTCCGCACCAGCTTCTGCAAACAAAGATTGACTTGTCCGTCAGGCACTACCTATTGTAGACTTTCCCATTTCTCTGTAAACAATCATGAATCATTAAAGACTGAGCAGAAGTTTGCCATTACTGTATATTATATACATTAGAAACTATTTGAATCAATAAAGTCCGACCACAACTTTTTATGTATTTATTTTTAAGTCTGACCACAACCGTTGCCTTACATGAAAAGTACACATTTCCAACGTGAAGCCTTATTTTATTTTTTCTTAATTTTACCAGTGCTAATCGAATCATGATCACTTTTGGCTAGTTTTTGGCTTTGACTTGCGAGCCTTTTACAGTGGCAGTGACCTTTGTGAGAATAGTAAATATTCTTCAACAAAGAAGCTTAGAGCTCATCATCCATGCTTGTTGCAACTCAGAAAGCTTGAGGGATACAAAAGAAATATTACTAGATTGACTAGGTATGAGTTATGGATCCTTTGTGTATCATCTCCATGAGATTTTCCAGTTCATATGTAAAATGTTCATGATTGAACCATATGGAACAAAACATATGGAAATTGTACGTTTGAATACGATTTCAGGAACTCTTTTCCATAAAACGATGCAGTGGGTGGCTTTGAGAAAGCTTCCAAGTTAAGTCTCAAACTGTCTATATAATTCACAACAACGAAACACAAGTCCATGAATTGTTCTTTAGGACTCATGCTTTTTCTAATGATGTATCAACAGTGCCTCCAATGGTTGTGGCTAAACAGCACATTCCATTTTTGTCTCAATTGCTCCTCTACATGATTAATCACCACAATGGACAACCACCAATGAAGCTTCGACCAAGTTGCCATTATGATACATTTGTTTATGCGGTGTGATCTGAATTGTGACTAATTTAACTGTAGCTAGACATATGTAAGGCCAAATAATGCATACGATATTCCATATTCATATGTAGAGGAGGGTAAAAGGGCGGGGGTGGGGGGTATTCTTCCAAGTGAGAACAGGCTGCCTGCCAGATGCTGCTCACTCTCAGCAGCTGGAAAAGCAATATAATGAAATTTCAGACCGTTCTATAAATGCCGCGGCCAGCTGCTTCCAGTTAATGTCAGATGATGATTAAAAAATGCAACACGTTAACTCTTATCAGCTATTGAGCAATAACGATATTTCCTCCTCACTAAAGAAACACCGATTGTAATATATGAGATTTTTAAATGGGTCTGGCAAGAAATGTTTAATGAGCCGAGGAGGAATTGGTGTTTGTTTTTGTGCTGTGTCTCTTGTTGCATTTGCTCACAAGAAATTTTACAACGTGGTACCTTGAGGTCAATGATGTGGGGATGGGTGGTGGTGGTGGGGGGGTGACAGCATCTTTCACCAGTTTCCCCACCACCTTCTTTCCCGATGGAGCTTCTCCCGTTACCTGCTTATTCCCCCTGGACCGCTTTCCTAGCACGTACTTATCCCCTCAGACTTAACTTTTTGACATACAAAAATATTTACGCATTGTTCTCAATCAGAGACCATGAAAAATATATCTATGATCTGAACTTTTTTTTGTTGTGGAGTTGAAACAACCACACAAAAGAATGTTTCTTCTCAAGTTACTTGTCAAACTGTGGAAACAATTCAAAATTATTGTACCCGAGAAACACCTCAGTCAACAGCTATTAGTCAATAGTAGGGATAAGCAAAATGAAGCTTCAAATTAGCTTCATAAACCAGTTGCATTTATTTATTTTTTTTACATCAGAGTATTCCAGCTTATTTTTTCCACAGTTAAAATACAATGTAATTAGCCCTTAACTACTTAAAGTGCATGTCGAATCTTCCAGGACCCTGAACACAACACCATAAATCAAGTTCAACAGCCAACTATAGTGTAAAAATAGACAAATAGTTACAGTATCTGTATGCAAACTCTACAATGTGGCTCACAGCAAGCTCAAAGCTCACTGCAACAAAACATTACATTTATAAATTTAAAAAATAAGAGGTCTACTGAAATGTATTCAACAAGATTATTTACACTCTGTATTATCTTGAAATCATATAGACTTTCAAGGCTCGCACAGAGAGGAAGAGATTGTATTAGACATCACTTGGGGACTGACTGTAAAGATGTGAAATTTACCATATTTGAAGAGACAGGGTTTCCGAGTCAGAGTTAACATTTGCATCAATTGCGTTAACAGGTGATTATTATGAGTTTGTACAAATAACCCTACCTATACTTTCAGCAACTACCGTCATGTTTTTTTAGGTGAATGCCACATTGCATTATTTAGTGGCTGTACGATTTTGATTACTACGGGGAGTGAATTAGTGGTTATATCTGGAACTTCGAAAACCACAAAGAAGCTTTTTCTTTGCAGTGGTGTGGCTGTTTTTCAGAGCAAGCAGACAAACTAAAAATATAATAATTATTTTATGAATTAATCATAATTTTGACAAGATTGACAGAACGTGATGGTATGTGTCAAGATTGATGGGTGGTTGAGGACGTGCATCCAAATGAAGAACTTTAGATGTCAGACAGGGATGAAGACAGGCTGGAAAATGTTTGCAGAGTACCTGACAGGTACAATAGAATACTTTAAAAGGATAAAGAATAGAACAGATTTGAGAGAAGAAAATGTGTTTCTATCAACAACAACAACAAAAAAAAGTCGTTTGACAAAGTAAAACGGCATAGGAACTAAATTGGAATAATTAGGAAACTGCTGTGTTTGTCAGTAATTCAGATAGAAACAAAGGAAAAATATTTGAACAAAAGAGTAAGAACGTAGGACTGATACATTTGATTTTGTGCTTGTGCATATTAGCAGCACACTTGCTGGTAGATGGAAAATATATTTTATTTTGCATATAAATGACCTTGGTTTTTGTTTCATTTCACAAGCTAACGGTAACTGCATATTGTTTAAAAATACATCAGTATTTCATAAAGGTTTTCATTTTGGTTAATAATACACTATGACAGAGTGTACATGTTACATCTGACAACACGATACAATTCAGTCTATGACAAACATATTAAATATGAACACACAAACTTGCATTTATGTACTGTGAACTTTTAATTTTTTTGAAATACGAAAATATCTGTTGATTTCCCACTCTGGGTCTGTGGCAATACTTATAACCAAACCAAAACCAATCCCAAGGGACGGATGGGATCTGAATGGATGATACAGCAACAGGCCAAGGCTGATGTTTGAACGAAGTGTGCTAAATCAAAGCAGGACAACATGTGTTAAAATTTCGATGATGATGGTGATGATGAGTCTTTATTTTGAACAGTTAAAACATAAAAGGACGACTTTTTTTATAAAAATAAATTCTAATAAATAACACTATAAAGTGCCATATTTAAGTCACAAATAAATAAATAAAATATAAAAACTCAAATTATTACTGATCCCTTTATGGATAGCTCTATCTGTGGCTTTACTTTGTGAATGTTTGAACAATGTTTGCTCTAGCGGGAACTTTTTTGCAATGCCTTTGATGAAACTAAAGAAAGATAACAGATTAAAAATCTACTCGAGAAGGCAAAACGTGCAAGTGCCGGAGTGCAGATGTGTTTTTCCAGTAATGTAAAGGCTGAATTTTATGCAGTTTGATTGATGTAAGGTGGGTAACCCTCGACCGTTATATGTGCACTTTTACCTCCTTGCTCTCCACAGCTGTTTCCTGACACAAACTGTTTTAAAACTGTGGCAGCAATACAAACCAAAGCCTTTATGCAACTATTGAATACACACAGAATACCAATAAGATATCCCAGTAGACAGCTACTGGTCACCTTGCAGCTCTTCCTGTCTAAGTTGGGTCATTTCCTCTTGAGTCATGTTGTAAAAGTGTGGGTCGTTTGGGGTTTTACAGCTTGAAACAGCGGTATAAAGAGTAAGCAAGACCGAGGTTTTATTCATGTAATCACTTACAACCAACCTAAATTCATCTTTGTGAGTCCTAGTTACTGAAGTGGAGCTAGCAATGGAGTGGTAGCCATTAGAGGATTGTTGCACTGTTTGCCCTATTGCTTCTTGCCCATAGTATTAATAATAATAATAATTGATTGTCAAATGCCTTTCATACTTCTGCCTCACAGTTGGGGATTTAAGGTTTAGGTTTAAATCAAGACTGCGGGCCTTCCGGTGAGTCGTTTGCATTTTCTTCCTGTCCCTCGCCAGGTACTTCAATTTCATTCCAAAAATAGGCATGTTAGTTTAAATGAAATCTCAAAATGTGTGTGGAAGTTGTATGTGCAAAGAGCTGGAAACTGACCAGTCCCCGTGTACCCTACCTCTCACCCAAAGTCAGCGAGGTTATTTTCATTAAAGACTAGCACTATTGAAAAAGGATGTATGGATATTAAAATCAGACTATCAGCGTACCAGACTTTAAATGTTAAAATGAGTCCCCCCCCCCCCCCCCCCCCCACACACACACACACACACACACACACACACCACTAAAAGAAAAAAAATCTCAAGTGATTTTAAAAATAGCTTGGACAAGTGTTCTGGGAAAACAACATCAAACATTCCATTTTGGCTGTCATACAGCATCACATTCCCCTTCATCTCAGTGACAATAAATCATAACAATTCCAAATTGAAGCTGTTTATCGTGAGTCACAACAACTGTTTCAAGAGCATCCCAAAACACTGGCTGCTTCAGAGTGGAATCAGTTGTGGAGGAGCTTTGGAAAACACTTGAAAAGAGGTCCCAAATGGTCCCACTCATAAACACTTTGCCCCTCAAGTGTGCTCAGTGAAATCGCCCTCTCGTCATGAAATGAGGCAGATTGTTTGTGACAATTAGGGCGATGCCAGATACTACTGCCCGCTGTGCTCCACGCAATCGCTGCCCCCCATCAGCCAAGTGTGTTTATCAGCAATTACAAATGGAAAAGAACTCTAGCGATTAGACCCAGGGAGTGGCAGCTTGCCCTGCCCTAAACAAGAACGCAGTGTTTGCTTAATGTTTGCACGAGGTCCCACTGAGGGAGCAGCATGATAAAAATGAAAGGAAGGAGGAAAGGAAGGAAGAAGGAAATCTTACCAGAAAAAATACATATAGAGGTAGCAGCAAATTATTGAAATGGCACCTGAGCTTTGATCAAGTGTGTAAGATAAAGAAGAAACGAGCAGAAATTAAAACATAGCAGAAGGAAGGAAGGAAGGAAGGAAGGAAGGAAGGAAGGAAGGAAGGAAGGAAGGAAGGAAGGAAGGAAGGAAGTAGAATGAGATGCATTAAACAAATATATTGGATCAATAAATATCAGTGAAACAAAATCAACAAATATAATTGATCAAAAATAGAAACATTAATAGAAATGAATAAATACAATAAATAAATAGAACAATGACTCAAAAATGTAAATACATAGTGTATAAAGACCAAAACTAGGTTAACCAATCATAGATGTTCAGTAGTGGGCAAAATATGGACAACAAGGTCAAGGAATTGAGCCATTATAGCGTCAACAGAAGACGTTACCTTAGCTGGAACCGGTGTTATCAGCCATATAAAGGTAAATTTACAGGACCCTGTGAGTGCTTGTAACAGATGTAAGATGATCATATCTATTCAATAGCCTGAACACCATCACAGCATCTGTTTCCAATCTATTCGACTCGACGTGAACCTTCCCCCGGACTGCAAAATGGTCATTTTTATTTCCCCGTAAAGCTCTGAGTTATGAGACGTATTAACTATTTGTAGGCTTTTATTACTGTTGTTATTACCGTATTATCCTCACAAATGTTACGCTACATTAGCTATAATTCCATACTCCCTTCCCTCTCCCTAAAGGCTTCCTTGAAGTGCTTGCAAAACTCTTGTTTATAGTTGTTCCTATCATAGATCAAGTTCTCATCTGACCATTGCCTTTGTCTTTGTCCAGTGAAACACAGCGTATGTACAATAATCTAGCCCACGCTGCAGAGAAAGAGATTAAATAAAAGTAGCATCTGTTGAAGTGATTGCTCATGGCAGGCTACATACCTCAATGTGCATCCATGCATCTGCACATGACATCAAGCAGAGCAACACTGATGGAAGAGAGAGTAACTTCCCACCTAACTTTCCCATTCATATGCACAACATTTTCCATTTCTTTTCAATTGCAGCACAGTACTACAATATCAAAAGGGCATGTCAGACTACATTAGAGGCTTGCAGCTGCCATCTAGTGGCAACATCTAATCATTGCTGTATCACCGTCAAAAGTGACCTTTGCTCTTTGGTGTGTCTGTCTTTAGACAATAATGCTCAGTTTTGATTGACATGATCACAAATTTAATACATAAAATATATTTTTGATAAAAATACAAGACTGTCAGTATGATGGGTGACAGTCAAAGCTGAACATTATTCCCCGCAACCCTGAGCTGTGGTGTCTGAGAGCAAGACACTGATACACCAAACTGCTCCCTGGATACTTCGGTAGCCGCCGGCGCCAGAGTGTGCCGCTAATTGTGTGTGTTTGCGGTGTTCGCGACTGTGATGGGTGATAAGCAGAGGTAAAGATTTGTGTATGCATGCATGCAATGGTACTAATAACTATGATTCCTTTTTTCGACCGTGCTAGTGTATCTAGTAATAAAGTCTCCAGTGAGCTAATAAACACAAAGACACTGATGATTACATAAATACAGCCTTGCAATGTGATTATAGATTTAAACACAATAGATTGTTTTAGCATACCAAGCTCAGAAGATGATATCAACATCTAAAATAGATAGCTCTTCCCAGTCGAACAATGTATATAAAATAGAAGAAAGAAAATAAAAACAAGTTAAACTTGAGAAAGAATATGTTGTCTTTAATTGTTTCCAAGTGTCCTCGATCCACTTGTGTGTCTTTCCTTTTCTTCTCCTGCCAAAGTAAATTCAAAAGAATGATATTCATGTTTTTTTCAGTTTCACTTTTATGGGACAGTAATAGATTTCCGAAGGATGTGCTCCAAGTGAGTGCATCTCAGTGATCAAACGGGATTTAAGTGATCTCCTGTGGTGAAGGAAAAGAGGTGGGACACTTGAGACCTTTTGAATGGGCTTTCTGGTCTTTTGCTGGTGTGTGTAGAGTCATCTCAATCACAAAGAAGCGAGAGTCAAAACTCAATATGCTAGCAGACCTCTACGGGTAGATGATGTAAAGTTGGCTGGAGCATTCAATAGCCTCCATTGATTTTTACAATATTCAGATGGTTATATGCACTTTGTTGTTATTATTGTGAATGAAATACGGTGACATCCACCACACGTGTTCACGGAGCTCGCAATCAGCCTGCACGTCGAACAAACTGGGTTCAGCAGACGTATTGATTTTATTTCCTTAGTTCTTTCTTTATTTCCATTCGTTCATCATTATTGTATTTTATCTTCATGCGGCTCTTACATGTGACTTACTACACCACTGAACCGGAAGCTTTGAGCTGATGACCTGTGGCCGCGGCCTGTGATCTGGTGCAGGTGCGGATGGCTGCTTGAGTTGGTGTTACCTCACCTGGATGCTCTGTACACCGCCGTGCCATCATTATAGTTAATCTGTAGGCCATATGTGCGTCTGTGGCCGTATCCTGGAGTTATTTTTATTCCATGTAACGAAGAGAAGAGTTATATTTTTGTTAATCAATTAAATTTCACTTATTTAATATAATAAATAGGTATAAATAGGAACACAAAGGTAATATTTGTGATTGAGATAAATAATTAAAGATTTGACCTTAGTCTTTTTTGGTTAGTATGCCTCTCACTGGTCAGATGTGGCTGCTGCATTTAGAGGCATGCTCTCCTTGATGGGGTGAAGGGTCAAAAGCAAGATGGCTGCATTAAGTCAGTGAGTTAAGCATGCATGTAGGCCCCTTGGTTAGATAAGGTTTTTCAAAGCATTACTTGGATTGTTGTCAGTGAGTTTGCACATTGTTTCAAGCTTGAAAGATCAGTTAATTCAACTCAACTCAACGACCTAACCAACATCCACAAGTTGAATCCTGAACTCCTTGCCTGAACAAACAAATGGTAAGTCAATGCATTGAAGCTTTTCTGAGACCTGCACATGCCTTTGAATTATGAACATTGAAATTTGTCAAAAAAATGGCACAAACAGAAACAACCGACTTTGGATATGTTAAGCGTATAATGAATTGGTATTGTTGAATACTTTGAACAATATTCTGGAATCTTTTTGTGAAGTGTATTGAGCAATGGTATATAACTTGTGGATACTTTGAACAATACTATGAAATGTTTGTTGGAAGTACATTGACCAATGGAAACCCTGACATGCCATTGAACCGAAGTGTTTGAGTTTTGGATTGGGATCCATTGCCTTTTGATGTTGTTTCATGATTTTAATGCCATGGAGGCAGTAAATCGTTTTGGACATCAAATATTTGACTTCTGAAGGATTATAAAGTGTATTATAACTTGAAGCAGACACCATCATGCATACTTAAAGGGAGACGATCAATCAACGCCAACTAACAGGAAATCAAGCCAATCATCAATCAATGTAAAATAAAATATGAAATTCAACGCTGTTAATACTTTTAAGGAAAATGAATGATTGATTGGTATCACGCATGACAATGTCTGATTATTATTAAATATTCTATCTTACGTAGAAATTGCAACAATATCTCCCTCTCTTCCTTCCCAAGCAAGGCTGCTGCGCTAGCAGTTGAAATGACTAAACTACTTTTCTCTCCCTGAGCCTGCTGGAATGCAAGCGTTTTTAAATTATCACCCAAAGCAAGATGCTATCCGCCAAGTGAGTAAACAGCGATATTCTTCAACACGATAATTAGGGTTTGGTTTGGGATAATAGCAAAATCCATTCCTTCAGGGAACACAAACTGTACATAAATTACGAGTCAGTTGTACACTGCTAATTATAAGGGAGCCGTTCTAAGGCAAAAACACCAGGCCAATATTTTTTTCCGTCCCTGCTAACCTCTAGACCACAATGTTGTCCGTTATATTATTCCAAAACAACAATTTAAATATGCACCCCACATCTCACTGTGTAGCAGGCATACAAAAAGAAGATAACCACTAATGTGAAGTAATATATTGTAAAGCTAAAATACTCAATGATAAAATTTGGCTCTATCGCTTGAGTTGTAAACACATGACACAAAGTGTAAGTGCAGAAACGCGTTATTGTAGCATCACGTCAAGGCTCACGTGCCTGTCAGCATTAAATTGGACAAGCTCTGTCTCATTCATTTGTTTTCTTTTTGTCCTTGAAGAAAAAGTCGAACATGTCCTTCCCACAGTCTTTAACAGGGATCCCTCTTGTGCAATAAACAATGAATCAATGTGAAGCTTTGTGCTAGCTCCAAACGGTGAACTTTCAATCTTGTTCGCACCTCCAAATCAATTTAATGTCAAGTTATGTTTCAATGTCAAGCAAAAGCCAAACAAACAACACAAAGGCATCGGTGGCCAATCGGAAACAGTCAAATAAATCAGCCTTATCACTTTCAACCAGATGGAACCTGTGGATCATCTGTCTGCCAAATGCAATTTGTTCTGTACCTTTAATTAGACAGTCACCTTTTAAAAGTCACCAATTGGCACACATGGTTTTGGTCCCAAGCAAAAACAAAGGAGCCAAGAGCTTGTTCACCACAGAGGATTGGAGACATTTTCACTCATTCAGAATACCACAGCAAGTGTAAACAAAGTAAGCCGGTCTTAAATCACTTCTATTACCTTTGTAACAAATGTTTGAATCTCGGCGGTGGTCCTCACAGTGCCTATAAAGCCAAATGCCACAGACAGGAGTCTTACTACTACGCCTCATTAGGCGCTTCTGCCCCCCCCCCCCCCCCCCCCCCCCCAGCGCATCTGCAAAATTCATCACAAAAAGTCAAATAAACTTTAGTCTGTAGAAAAGGAAGTTCAGTTTGTGGTGCAATTGGTTTAACACGATTATGATGTATTTGCTCGAGACACAGGCACACAGATTTGGCACGCCACAAATGTGTGTGACAGATGTCCCCGTATTTAAATGACACCATGCAGCGTGGGACATTGCCTCTGAATCATTTTGGAAATCAATTCATTGAATGAAATATAATTATCAACTTATAAATATTTTTATTAACACCCCCATCACCCATTGAGGCATACACCAGCTTTTCCGCTTGCACCATCTACAATTATAGAACCCTATCTTAAAATGAGTGGAAGAACACGGTCACATCCAAAAATGCCCACACTTACCGCCTCCAACTCTTTTCAAGCTAATCCATGTCCTCCATTACAATGCCCATCGAGACATCTGTGTAGAACGCCAAATGTTAAATGTGTGCATGTGTCGCATCTTCTGACACTGCAAGTGCATGTTCTCGTACGAGATAGATTAGGTTGTTTGTTGTTGAGAGACAACTACTATCAAGCATTTATTGAGCAGTAAAATGGCCCCCTCCAACCAAGCGCACACACCCACATGCACACGCAGGACCTGATGCGCCCCTTCCACGTGCTCTGACGTCGTCATTGCATCACAGAAATGCATGATACATTGATGTTGAACAGTGTCGTTCAAATCCTCAATGGTCACAGTCATTTTGCATTTAATCTAAACAAATGAAAAGTCACAATAATCAGTGTCACATGAAAGAACATGTTCTGCATTATGAATATCCTGATCTTCATCATCCGTTGTCCTTTGCGATGTATTTCTCCCTTCCGGTAGCCTTTGACCTCCGCAGCCATCCTTAATCAACCAGTCCACCTTTGCCGCTCCATCCTGTCTCCAGGCTGCCAACCGCAGATAAGGTGTCTTGGCAGCAGCTCAGATTGTTGTCCTCTGCATGTACGCATTGAGAATTCAGGAAGCTGCATTCAGGCTAGGCTACTGGAACAATCCCACAAAATATTGTAAATGGGATGGATGGATGGATAGATCGATACTGTTGTAACAGGTAGGCCTACAAGAGAAAAGGAAATCTCTGGAAAGATCAAGATGAAGTAATTCAGAGCATTCAAAGGAGAAAGTGTTGTGAAAGGATTTGAAAGGACATAGTATTGAAGGAAATGGATAAGGAATGAAAGGTATGGAAACATCTATAGAAGATTCGGCTTTGGAGTTCTTGACCAGGTTGATCAGCTGACTTTGAGAGGGTGCAAAGATGCCAGAGGAATGGAGGAAAAGTGTACTGGTGCCCATTTTTTTAGAACAGAGCGAATGAGCAAAGTTGTGGGAATAACAACGACGTGATGGGAAAGCGTAGTGGGGCACGACTCAATACGAGTTTGCTCACTGTGGTAGGATTCAGGGTTTGCGTTGAGGGGTAAGGAGGACCCACATGCAGGGACGCAAGGCAGAAGTGCTCTCATAAAACATTTAATTCAAATTAAGGAAAACAAAGAAAACCATTTGGAATATTAATAAATAATAAAATAACTCAAGTTAAAATGAAAAAATAACGGTTTAAAAGTATCAAACAATCGCACCAAGTTCTCCGTGATGTGGACACAACTGACAGGAGGGTCAAGCTATGAATGGACACGTTCCAAAAGAAAACACGGAAGTAAATACGATCAAACTGACAAGACACTCTTTGTAAAAGTAAATTCCCGATGTCAAAAAAGAAAAGTTGTTTTGATAACATGTTGACTGGACTTAGGGGGATAAATGGGAGTATCTGAACCCAAAGTGAATTGACCACACCGATCAAGATCTGTTTGCACTTAAAAGCCGTTTGTCCATTTTCATGGGATGCACAAGCTCCCAGCAAACCTTTTCTTCCGAGGAAAGACAAGAATGACATGAAAGCCAAGCACACACTGGTAATCCTTGGAGTCTTTCTGAAAAGGAAATTATTATATTTGAAGTAATGAAAGAGCTTCCTGAAGTGAAGGAAATGCACAAGATTTTGAGACCTGGTTTTGATCTTTGAAAAACATAAGCAGACACACATTGGCAGGAAGACGAATACATTTTCCACCACTTGCCTCTCTCAGCTTGTGGAGACTCACAGTAAAAGTGTAAAACGCCAAGAAGCTCCCTCTGGGCACCGACGTGAAGAGCAGGAAATTGCATTGATTTAAAACGAACCTCTTTTGGCGTTTTGCTTTTTCCTTGCCTAAAGGGAACACATTTGTTCAACACCCGCTGGTTCAGAAATGTCCAGCTAAGATTTTTTCCAATTATTGCTGACAAGCTGATGAGATAAATGCGGGATATGAGTATTTTGAAAAAAGTTGCATTTCATTCAGACTTGGCGACATACTCACAGGGTCCACATTTAGTAGTACAATTTTGTGATGTGAAAGTCCCTCTTTCCTGCCAGAAGGGCTGGGAAATTCTTCTAACTCGGGCTTAAAACAACATGGCGGAATCATTGGAAACACCAGCAAATTTTAAGGCAGATGTCTACAAATATTTTGGTTTCAAAAAACACGGAGAGAAATGAGCTGGATCATCAGAGCAAAATGATATGTAATATTTGCGGCATGATAGTGAAATATTCCGGCAATACCACGAATCTCAGAAGCCGTCTAACAAAACACCACCCGGACGCTGTCTGTATTGTCGGCAAAGCAAACGCAGCTCGACACTGCATTTCGAGTTACCGGCAAGCTCTCCGCAAGCCCAGCAAATATAAAAGGCGATCGCTAACAGTAAAAAAGCATTTTCTGACATTTGCAAAAAAAAACAAAAAAAAAAAAAAAAACAGACTTATTGGACTATAAGACAATTCAGAATGTTTTTCTATTTTATTTCTGATTGCTTCAATTATTAGTTCATTTTTAAGGTTGTGTCTGTTATGATAGAGATTTATCTTGACAATAACTGTGACATTTGCACAAAAACGTTTTATTTACACAGCCTGCCCTGTGGTTTGATTCATTGCATTTGTGTTTTAGTCAGATCATTTGAACTAAAAAGTACTTTATTAATGTAACTGCTTTGTGATATTCATTCTTAATATACATATTCATATTTTAACTACAATGTTTGACTTCTTCTGAAAATGACTTCCTTTTCAAAGTAAAATTGGTGCATGATATAATGGAATTAAAAGTCAATTGAATCGTGAATTGAATCGAATCAATTTCCGAAATCCAAATCGATACCCAGCCCTAATGCTAACCCACATAAGGGGCTGGTCGAATTAAAAAAAAAAGAGAGAGAAGAAAGCCTACTTCTGCAAATGGTACTTTTTCTGACATTATTCTGGTCAGGGTAATATTTAAAACATAATTTGGTATTGAATTTCAGCATGTTCTTTACCTTTCTGATCAAAGTCTGCAAGAGCTAATTGTCAGATTTCTATAAGAGATTATTTTGAACAAAGAATCTGCTATGTGACGTGTGTCAAAATGGATTATTTTTGTCCTTCCACAATCTGCTTGGAAAACCAACTGTAAATGTTATTACCGTAATTTCCGGACTATAAGCCGCACCGGACTATAAGCCGCACCAGCTAAAATTCAGGGATATTTTAGTTTTTTTCTTACATAAGCCGCACCGGACTATAAGCCGCACGTGCACATGAGTTTTTTACAAAGAACGACAGTACACAGAAAGCCGTAAAAATCCATAAATACGCCTCGCCGCCATTTAAGCCTCAGGGTTCAAAGTAACTTTCTGAATAAAATGCATTAAAAGTTCACATTCATTACAACTTGTTTTTGGTGAGCAAAATGTCAGAAGAATTGAATTTAAATGCTGATTGATTGGGTTTTAATACAATGCAGATGGTCCAAACAGCGCCACTGCTTTGTGTAATCTCTAAGAGAAAGGGTTTAGAGCCCTTTGACGCAGGTCACCTAGCGTGCATTCCTACTAAAGCTCATAATAGTCACAAGCAGCACAGCCAGAATAAGCAGCAGCCATAGTAGTGTTTCAAAATAGTATTTTTGTTGTTTTTTTTCTTCAAGATACCGCAGAACAGTGGTCCACAGCCTTTTGACGAGTGTATAAAAGTGATCAAGTCATCACAAAAATCACAAAAAAAATCTTATATAAGCCGCACCTGACTATAAGCCGCAGGGTTCAAAATTTTGGAAAAAAGTCGCGGCTTATAGTCCGGAAATTACGGTACTTATTTCAAGTGTGTGTGTGTGCGTGTGTGCGTGTGGTTAGGTTTTAAGTCTGGTAAATTGCCACTGAAACCAAATGCACAGGCTGCCTGTGGGTTTGTGAATTATAACGCGCGTTAGGTAACCCTATGCCTGTAAATGTTTTGTGTCTCCTGTTTGACTTGAATACACATCACCATTAAAATAAGAGCCACTGGCTACAAAGAAAACAAATGCTCTTAACACTACAAGGTTTAAGCATCCACCCAGCTAATGCTGATGCTCTTTGTCTTTTGAACCAACAAGTAAATCATCATGCAGGCTTAATTAGATTTTCTGCCTCCAAGCCATGGAGTTTCAATTATAACATATACAATTATCTTGCATAGTATGCAACACACTTGGGGCTCTTTCAAGAGTTAGCACATGATGGAAAGGTGGTTCTATAAAAATGTCTGCAATTTATTACTCAATAATATTCTGCTTATCTTGGGCCAAAGTGAACTGTGTGTGACGACCTGAGTTGGTTCTTGGGCACTTGAGTAGACCCCTGCTGGTAGACATTTTAGAGTTATATTATGGTTTGAGCTTTTTCTATCTATTATGAATAAATAAAATAAATTGTCTGACTGAGGATCGCATGACGTTAACTGCAAGTAAATTACCTGAAAGCAGAGTGCACAATTTTCCCTCTTGTGTTCTTTCTGAGACCAGCGGAAAGGAAACTAAACTAAACTATGAAACTAAAACAATGCTAAATAAGGTTGCACTGATGAGGTTATTTAATAAATTAAATCAAAACAAGATAGGAAAAGGTGTCTGGACTGAAGGAATTTGAGAGGCAGGGACTAAGCATATGCAGATTCCTACTACCGTAATTTCCGGACTATAAGTCACGTTTGTTTTTCATAGTTTGGGTGGGGGGGCGACTTATACTCAGGAGCGACTTATATATGTTTTTTTTCATAAATTTTTACTTGATCATTAAGACATCACTTACAAGTATAGTTGACCACTTCCCATGTTATTTTTAGTATAGTTGATCACTTCACATGCTTTTATATCTTTATCTTGAACATATTCAAAACATAAAAAATAGAGAAAACATCAAATAAACCAATTAACACTTTAAAGCACCATATCCAAGTCCACTGTCTGCTGTATGTACACTTGCTCCATTTTTGGTCCTCTTATATTTATTATTATTATTTATTATTATTTGTTTATTTATCATTTATTCAACACTCTTATTTATTCATTGTTTGTTGTCCTTCATGTAATAGTTGTCCTTAATCACTCTATATGTTACGTCAGGCCCGTTCTCAGCTCTTTGTTTGTGTTTGTCACGTTAGCATACCTATCGTTTAGCCTGTTGTTGCTATCGTTTAGCCTGTTGTTGCTCGTTCATGACTGTTTTTGGTGTGGGATTTTGTTGAATAAATTGCCCCCAAAATGCGACTTATACTCCGGAGCGACTTATATATGTTTTTTTTCACTTTTTGGGGCATTTTATGGCTGGTGCGACTTATACTCCGGAGCGACTTATAGTCCGGAAAATACGGTACTTTGTACATGGTAACTTTCATTACAACAATGCAGGTATGTTTACATTATTACGGCATGGTTAAGAATTCAACGTGTATGTTTTATCTGACATTTAATAGAACAAGCAATTTAGAAAATAGCAGTTTATTTAATCTAAAAGTACTCTGTATTGGTGATACTGGCGCCAATATTTAATCAGTCGTTACTAAAATCCCAGGATTGGTCTAATTGTTGGTCATTATGAGTACATCACACACTATAACAGCAGTAAGCACTAACACTGATTGTTTTCACATCATTTGTGGGGCCTTTCATGTTTTAAAAATTAATAAAAATGATTGTGATTGCCATGCGGATGACTTGATTATAATAAGCCTGTCAAGGGCTGCAACATTCTTCATTTAGTTAATTAAGCCAGAGGTAGTCAAAATTACTCTCGGGTAATGAGCTCTGACTCTGTTAATATTATAAACAAATTTGAGTTCTGAACATCTGGACAGGAAACTTCTTGCCATCATGTCAATACACAGATTGATACTTTAGCTAGTATTAACCTTGATAAATTACTTGATAAATGATACAATACACAAGGTATATTGTCTTTAAAAGATTTATTTCAGTTTTTTTCTCAAGTCATTTTCCCCCATGACGCTATCTACTAGGAATACATATCAAGTTTAAAAGTTTGTGACTTTGTTTTTATGCACAGTTGTAATCTTCGGTTTGTCTGCATTTAAGAAGCTTGAGGAATGTTGCCATTTTATGGGAGTCTTTCTTGAAGCAGCTGAGTAAGACGTAGTCCCTCATGACAGATTCTACCATATCAGTCTGCATGTCGTATTGGAACACGCCTTGGTCGCTGTAACTCGTTGTCAGTAGGCCCTCATTCAGCATCTGGACGGACACATTCAGGAATATTTGACTCATAACGATTGCAACATAAAGATTCGAACAGTTGTGGTCAAAATCACTGATTAATTGTTCATTTTCAATGTGCGAGGTTTCCCAACTTTTATTGAGAAAAGCTTAATATTTGAAACTAGAAAAACCTCAGAGCGCAACACGGCACAAAAATGTAAAAAAAAACGTATAAATTATATTTTGAAATCTTGTCTCGCTTTACTTTCTCATTATTCTGCAATTTAAATCAACAATTAATAATCGCTATATAAAAATACTAAAAACTGCAAGCATGATGATTCACGTGTAAATGACCAGTGAAGTGTATTTTTTGAGTTTCATAAACCAAGTTCCAATTTTTTTTTTTTGTTTTCTACACGTATGTAACAGTTAGACAGTTGAATCACTGAAGTTTAAAAAAAAATATTATTTAATTAAAACTCTTTGGTCTCCGGAATTTTATATGGAAAACTTCATGAGGTCAACCATCATTGTGAGCCAGATTGTTCTTGAAGCTTTCACTACGCAATTTACGGACATATACCTTTTTACTGAGAACGACGACTCCATGCTCCAAACTGATAAGTTTGTCTGACATCCACTTGGTCTTATTGAGGAGCATTTCTGGAGCTCCATCATAGCGATCCAGTGTTGTCTGTAGGTCAACCAAGGGCTCAATCCACGATTGGACCAGCATTACCACCGAGTGGAGCAACCATTTGTCCTAGAAGACACACATGATTTACTAGACATACGAGTTACATGTAATGACAGAAATGTTTTGGGTCCCTTTTAAATTGATCTGAATTCCCCACTTCATAAAATTTCAAATAATCCATACACAAGTCATGGACAAACAGTAATGTGTAAACTATAGTTGTTGTGAGCTGCACTGTACTGATTCATAAAAGTGATTTGTAAAACAACAGTTATACTAAAATAAAAATAACATGCAAATAAAATCTTTATATATATTTAACTCTAGATGTTTTGTCAACTGCTAAATTGGATTAAAGTCTACCACTTACTATGAATGAGCTAACCAATCAAATTATATCATAGCTTATTACGTATTTTTCTTGAGAACATAACAAAATATTACTAAATAATTCCAATTATTTTCAAAAGTGCTAATAGCTAAATCGCTCCCCCTCAATTCAGCACGGACTCATACTTTCCTAGCTTCTTTCATACTTCACTTGATGTTTAAAATAACAGGTCTTAGTTTGAAAAAAATGCATGCTTACAGACATTTGCTGGACTTCACCAATGGAGCTTGGAATAGGGATGGCCTTTGTAAGGCACGCATAAGCCTCCTGGTTCCTTTGAAGCCGCAATGAGTATGGGACAAATATGTCTTCCTGCAGATGATGCAGACACGAGGGGAGGGAGAGAAGCCACATATACGTAAAATATGGAATTTTCTTGTATTCAGCAGAGATGGAATTCCGCTCTTGTTAATTGAATAACATGGGTTGTTATGGATTTGGGAACCCTTCTAACATATACACATGTGCTTAAGGCTAGCCCCACTCTGTGCTGCAAATATTGAATTTCTGTGTTTGCGGTCCTTACAAACAAAGAGCATGACTCTTCGGCGACACGGTAGATGAGCTCGGCATGCTGGATCACCCTATCCAGAAGTTTGTCCTGTGAAATAGATAAACAGTAGGGGTGGATGACCTGGTCCTGGTCCGTACACTCAAGCAGGAAACTGGTGCTGAGGAGGCAAGGCCATGACAACAAAGCCCATAGAGCTCCCTGTATAGCTGAAAACAAACACAAACAATGCAGAAAATGTAACTGCATGCTTTTCCATGATAGAATTCAACTTTAAAAATCTTGCTTAATGTCGTTTGCCATGCTTCAAGGAAAACAGGCTTAATCAATGTACGTATTTAGACATGAGAGTGTGCGAGAATACCAGTCATTCTGTGGATTCTTCAGTCCCTGAGGTCTTCTAGGTGATGGCCTTAAGAGGTCAGTCTCTTTTGTAGAGTGACCAAACCATGAATATAAGAAAAGGTCACCTCTGGCAGGGGTGGGCACATTTTTGTGCTCAGGTGCCACATTTGAGTTTTAAAATGTATGGAGGAGCCATGTCATTCGTAAACAAGTTACCCGTCCCCCCTCAAGTTCAAATGTGTTTGTAATCATTTTTCATATTATTTTCATGTGATTAATTGTAAGTAATCCAATGGTAGAACAAAACAGATTCTAAAGTGAAATAGATGTTTAAAAAAACGATTTAAATTATATAATTGTAAAATTGCTGATTTTAATTTGATTAAATAAATAAATAACCTTGCAGCCATAATTTATTTTCATTTGTATAAAAAGATAATGTTCTTATTTTAATTTAAATTATTTTCAAAAAATATATTTAAAAAAATAATGCAACAAATACGTATTACAGGACTGGACTAATAATGTCAGTTCTTAATTATTTCCATGCGTCCCCTTAGCCATACTTTGCCCATTTTTAATGTAGGACCTACATAAATGGCATATAAAGTCGAAGTGACAACTATAGTCAGATGTGCTGGTCAATGACCTTTTAAAACCAGAAATATTGAGAAACTCATTTAGACCCACACAAACTACAGTTAGAGCAAAATCAAATGTTTCTACTCTGATTCAATGAGCAAAAAGAGTAAAAACAAAAACTTTTAAGTGACTTATTTGGTTTGTCTGTTTGTACATTTGTTAATGGCAACTTTCTGTCCCTTTGCGCTGCTGAGTTCGATCATGACTCAACTAAAGATTACGTGTAATCCTTTTGCTAGGACTCTCTCGGGTTTCTAGGGATTAGAAAACGCTTGTGATGGGTGTCACATTGCTGGATTCTGTTTCATACAGGATGCCTATTCACAAATCTAAAATATATTCACACTTGAGGATTATTCACTTACCAGGGCCAATGTTTTCCATATTAAAAAAACCCCACTCCATTTCACCTTTCTTTCTTGCAGTCATTTGGCTGGAGTACATGTTTATGAGGCTATTTCTTCTTTTGAAGAAATTATTCTATAGTTTCGATTATTTTAATGGTAGTTTTTTTCTTCCATCCATCAATTTTGTGCTGCTTATCATGTTTAGGGTCTTGGGTGAGTTTATATCAATCATAGCTAAATACCAGTTTTATAATATGATTATGATGATGTACTGCATGTAACATAAGTCCAATTCAATAAATCAACAATAACAAATGATGAATGGAAAAAAAGCAGCCCTCTAAATGATTACCGTCCTCTTTAGGCAAATAATTCCAATCTGGTCAAATAATTGTTAGCCGCTGCCCTTCAGTGCAAGTTCTAATTTTATACAAATAAAATGTTCTCAGTATTATTCTTAGACAAGTACAGGCCTTTCTGGAAACCTTGAGGTGACTCATGTTACTTGTAACTCACATCACAAACCAGTCTGGGAACAAGTAGAGATGCACTTTAGAATACGGCAAGCACTTGTGTAAATAAAATGCACACATAAAAGACAGTGGGTGCGTCTTCCGGCCACCCTTGCCACCGAGTCATAATAACAGAGAAAATACAGTACACATAATTACATTTTAAAGCAATATAACAATGCATAGTTACAATTTTATTTGTACCGAAGGGAGAAATATTGTAGCTTGGGGTCAGACTGTGAAATATGGGCAGAGAAGTCATACAAAATCTTCAATATTCATGTCTAGAGACAACCAACCTTCACAGTCCTGTACCTACTCTCTCATTCGTTTCATCCACTGCAAAAAAAAGTCAGGGTTATTATGTAAATCGGCTTCAACAAAAGAGTTGTCTGGCTGGTTTGGCTGGGATGTAGACGTTTGACGCCGTAATATAGCAAGTACTATACACCAAAGTTTGCGGGTTCAATTTTCTCTGCCATAACCCACGAGCAGCACAATGAGCTTAAAACCATTTTGAATTGTGCACATAAGAGCCTGCTCCTAGTTTATCATTCCTGTAATTGTCAACAGCACATAACAGTGGATGGCAATGCAGTGACAGTGAAGGGAATACAAAAGGGACTCGTGTTTGCAAGACTTTGACAGGCTGATGATTTTGTCAATTAATCTGACAACAACAGAGTTGAAGAGTGCATTGCCAGCCTCCTCAAAATAGTCGAGCAGATGAGAAAGATAAAATTGCATGATGTCTGTCTCAACAGAAATGTAATTCACTAGCTCATGATGGCTGTGAAATTGTCATGTGTGTAAGTCCCAGTATATTTACTAAACATTTTTTTTTAGGTCAAAATCATTTGCTTCACTGGAGTTGGTTAAGTTTAAGCAGACTTTGAGTTGGGGGAAAAAAAGTGCCGGTAGTGCCTTTGTCAGAAACTGATGTTATACTGCAACCTTATCGAACCAGTTTCAAATCTTGGTCGAGGGTACTAGTCCTCAGACTTGAAAATTGGAAGGAGCCTTGTAATAGGTGACACTGTGCAATTTGCACTTGACATAGGCTTTTCATTGATTGGAATGTGCCACCTGGGTGAGACATCCTCTGGAAGGAGAGGTAGTGTGATGATCGCCAGCGTTATTACAGCAATCGCTACACAGTGTATCATTCGTTCATTTTTTTCCAATGAAAAACTGACATTATAACAAAAGTAATGACGTGTTTTCTTCTAAAAACACAATAGAAAAAAAACGTAAAGGAATTTTCATCCATCCATCCATTTTCTATACCGCTTGTCCCCACGGGGGTCGCGGGCGTTTTGGACCATATCCCAGCAGTATCGGGCAGTAGGCGGGGGACACCCTGAACCGGTTGCCAGCCAATCGCAGGGCACACAGAGACAAACAACCATCCGCACTCGCACTCACCCTTAGGGGCAATTTGGAGTGCTCAATTGGCCTACTAAGCAGGTTTTTGGGATGTGGGAGGAAACCCACACAGGCACAGGGAGAACATGCAAACTCCACACAGGGAGGGTTGGAGGTGGAATCGAACCGGCACCCTCCTAACTGTCAGGTGGACGTGCTCACCAGTGCGCCACCGAGTCGAGGAATTTTGTTTTCTGATATTGTGCACAAGGCGGTTCGGTGGTGCACACTGGGTAGCACACTGGGTAGCACACTGGGTAGCACACTGGGTAGCACACTGGGTAGCACACTGGGTAGCACACTGGGTAGCACACTGGGTAGCACACTGGGTAGCACACTGGGTAGCACACTGGGTAGCAGGTCCGCCTCACAGTTAGGAGGGTGCGGGTTCGATTCCACCTCCGGCCCTCCCTGTGTGGATTTTGCATGTTCTCCCCGCGTGGGTTTTCGCCGGGCACTTCGGTTTCCTCCCACATCCCAAAAACATGCTTGGTAGGCCGATTGAGCACTCCAAATTGTCCCTAGGTGTGAGTGCGAGTGCAAATGGTTGTTTGTCTGTGTGTGCCCTGGGATTGGCTGGCAACCGGTTCAGGATGTCCCCCGCCTACTGCCCGATGACAGCTGGGATAGTTCCCTTCCGGTTTGGTTGCGGCAGATGAAAATGTATAAAATGAATGAAGGGTACAAATTAGTATCTTAATTTTATATGCAACCGGAGTGGCTACTTGTCAAGGTAGTACATGTAATTTAATGTTTAAAAAAAAAAAAAAAAGTAAGAAGAAGAAAGCACGTGGACGATAAGCAACACGAAATTAGTGTTTCCAGCCCATGGCTTTAAAACTATCTTTAAAACAGTCAGTATGTACTATATCCTGACATTTGAACTAACATGTGTTAGATTGTTCTCAGTTTCATTAATCAACCTGTCATTTGCTGTTGTTCGACCCAAATTTTGTTTTACATACGTACGTGTCAGGAGAAGACTGCCAATGAGAGCGCTGCGACTGAGTGAGATGCTGATCCATTCAAATTATGCCCCAGGCTTAAAGTAATTAGCATCTCCCTTTGCTAAAACGCAAGACTTTCTCCTTTCAACGCAATATTGCTTCTAATTGGGCGCCATTATTTTCCATTTACAAACCTTTCCCCATTGGGAACTCAGGCAGAGTACACCTGCATGTAAAAGAACAATTACATTTCCAGTACTGATGAATTCCACTTGCGTGCTCCCCTCTGAGATTTGGCTGTGTTGCGGTACCAGGCTGTCTTGCTTAGTGATGTCATTTTTTTTGACAGGGGGATAAAGAGAGCAGCCGTGGAGACTTAAAAATCAAATTGGTCACGTCTCCTTGCCAGTCACTCCAGACAACAAATGCAGGTGCACAACCAAGGTGGTGCTTAGTATGTCAACAATTGTGCACTTAGATTCGATATGGAACTATGACGCATGCATATATACCGACGAGGGAGGAATTAATGTGGGCAGAGGTACAAGTACTTTCGATCACAACTCTGGGAGAAAGCATTAGTTTCACCCATCTTCAAAGTAAGATTTACAAAAAAAAAGAAAAAGATGCTTGGCCAGGTTTATTCCAAAGATGTTCCCGATGGTGGGAAGACAAAAGGTATTTCACTCCATCCTCCCTGAGGCATATGTACTCCAAAGCTTTGCTTCTTTGCTTTACTCCTCATTCTAAGTACATGTTCCCCCTGAAGTGCTCTTGCTCCTGCAGCTGCCTCTTAAGCTCAGGCGTTTTCAGTCTCTTTTTTGTCTTTCTTCTCCATGTATATACCTCCAATATTGCCCTTGTACTCTTTGTGCACTGCTGCATCGCTCTCCTCTTACCTTTACCTCCTGCCTTCCTCACCCCCAAGGCTTTTGTCTGCCCTTCTCTCCCTCGTTGTCTGACTCCAACCACATTTTGGTTAGCTCAGAGCAAAGCTTGCTATTAACAGAAGCCAAGGTGGCCAGATGGCAGCTCAAAGATGGATCACATAAACTCCAAAGGTGTCTGGAGCGCCAAACCTCTATTTTTAATGTATCCTTTCCTCCTCTCTTTCTAGGGACTTGTGTTGCCATTGAAGCATGATAATAAAAAAATAAACTGTGTAATAGTTTTACTTTGAACTGTCAGCTTCAAAAGCATTTTGATTTGTCATTGCCATGGCAACCCTTGATTGCTTTTCATAGTAGTAGTCTGTAATATTGGTAGAACAATCCCATATAGCTCTCACGCTGTTTTAGCACTATAATAAAAATAATGAAAACCAAGGTATAGTGCAGTGTTGAAGTGCACTGTTGCTTCTTGGTCTTCATTTCAGACAGACACACAGTCACCTTGAATTATCTTTAACTCCTCATAAAAGAACAACAGAAAAGCAGACAATTGCCTTTCTTTTCAAGGCAAGAGTTAGTGGAAGGTTAACCCTGAAAAAAACAAAAAAAAACTTTATAGCAAACTAACATGTTCTTCGAAAAAGAAATAGTCATAAAGGGTGACAAAAGTACACCCCCAGAAAATGGATGGCAAAAGTAAGATTATTATGAGAAAAAAGTTCTAATAAATAAATGGAATGATATTTAATTAAAAAAATTATCAGAACAAATACATATGAGACAATATTAGGTTTTAGAATGAACATTGATGCAAATTATGAAAACATTTTTTTACCCCCATTATATCTTCCTTCTATAGAACCTTAATATATCTTGTCTCTTAAAAGACTTTAATCATAGTTAGGCACAGATTATACATTAATGTTGGTACTGTACCACATTCTTTTAATATTATAACTTTACTTACAACCTTTGTCTTTCAATTTGATTTTAGTCTATTTACAACTCATCTCTCATTATTTTGACTTGCCAAGTTGTCATGTATTTTCATTTTTAAAATCCATTGGGTTTTCTGTTCCTCTTGCTTCATTTGATGTGGGAAAATGTTTTATTTAAGGTTTGCATTACAATTAGGCTAGGGAAGTAAACATTAAGATGTCATCCAAAAAGCAAATGCAACTTGTCTGTTGGAATTGGAAAAATGTTCAATAGCGCATGCAGGACTGATGAGTGGCTGCAAGCCAGCGGGCTGGCCTGCGTTGACTTAACTTTCTTAATATTTGGTTGGCATGCGGCAGTGATTGTCAGGTAACATTTAGAAAAGCCTCAGCTTCTCTCCCACTCTCTCGCTCTCGCTCTTTCCACAAGCTTACAGTTGCTCTTGACCCGTCCACCTGTTTACAATGCAAATGCCATTTTTCTTTGTCCCTTTTCTTAGCAAAAGGCAATGGTTCATTGTGATGCGGAATGCAGTTCCACGGCTCAATGGGTTCTGTTTGAAATGAGATTTGAGAGCGTGAGCATGAGCGACTATGACAGAGAACCTCTATCCGCCTTGCGTCTTGATGAATAAAAGATGGGGGCTCGAGCGTTGTATAAACAACAACAGAGCATAATTAGTTCAGTTCTTTTTATTTTAGGGACTACTTACGTGACACTTCCTTTGTATAGCTCCTTTCATCACATGCGGCGCCGTCTGCTTGCTGTGACACAGTTTTTTCTTACCTCTTTCTTGTGAATCAACGTACATCAAGCAGAATCATATTTGCATTGTCTGTAGGAGTACAGTATGGCATACATTTTCTTCCATCTCCTGAGATTAACACACAGTACTCGCGCGAACACAAACACGCACACAAATTAATAAAGTTTAATAATGGAAAAACCCTACAGTATTTATTAAAAGAATATTAAATAAAATTTAAAGTCTTCTCATCACCTAACTCATGCTTCTGCCTTGAAATATACAGTACACCCTTTCTCATCTTGTTCGTGGTAATTACCGTAATTCCCGGACTATAAGATGCTACTTTTTGCACAAGCTCTGAACCCTGCGGCTTGTCGTCCGGTGAAATTACGGGAATCAGAGGATTGCCTCGATTACGTCAGTAGATGAAGTAAAGAGAATAGTCAGTACCTCACTGAGTTCTGACATGATTTCCAGTACACGTTCAGATGTACGGCTAGAGTCTTTCATATTATTTGACTCTCAGAAACGGCTCATTTTTAGTCAGGCTCACTTCCATTATATTCCAGGGCAATGTAGAGAAAGATCAATACAATTTAGGGAAGGTCAAATGTCATTCAAAAAAATGTTTTATTGCATCACGTTTGACTTGACCTTGATTTTGCCAATGATGTCGTGGTATTAGTGGAGTTAAAGTATTTCCACATTGTTGTGATGGATAACTCGAGGGTGTCTTGCTCTCCCCGTATTTTGGTAAATTCAATTTAGGAATTAATCGACTTTTTGAATACATCTCCTAGCCTTGTGTTTGTAAATGAAACATGTGAAGCATGGTTATTGTAAAATATAACAGTTGTCAAGTTGTCTGTTTTAGTTGTCAAGTAGACCCAAGTGCAAATGGCCTTGTGTAAGTGGACCAATGATTCTGATTCTCCTTGTTTTTGTTTTTTGGTTGATGCATGTTTTGTAATTGCTGTTGTTTTCTGTGTTTATTAATTTGTGTCTGATACTTTTTGTTTGCTTTGTTATTTTATTTATTAAAAATTTGTTTGGACTTTCCATACATTTTACAAACACATTTTATGGACCGCACACACACACGCACACACACGCGCACACACACATGTTTCTATGTATACGAAATTAAAGGTGGTGGGTTTAAAGTTTGATAAAACTTGGAGAATGGAAAAAAAGGAAAATAACTATTCAAATCATCTGAAGCAGTGTGACCTTTGGTCAAAGAATCTGGAAAAGCTGTTCTTTTAACACCTGAATGGAAAGTATGAGTAAACACTTGCCTCTGTTTTTTTGACCTTCTTGCTGATCTGAGATGTGCTCACATTTCCTTACCATCAGACAGTGAATACTTACATGAAGAAGCAAGAACGCCCACTCTTCTGCTCTCCCCCAACCACCTCCTATGTGGTGAACTATGCCTGCTGGCAGTACAACACGTGGCAAAGTAGGTCTTGGAAATAATCAGGTAAACTTCTGTGTTCTCCAGGTTTGGAGTTTGCAAACAAAAGAAACTGAAGATACGAGGGGGAAAAACGTGTAGCATCATCACATCTCTATTCTACGATGGCATATTAGGGTCACCTAGCAAAAAATAATAAGACGAGACGAGATGAGATTTGCAGTCATCATGGCGAGATTAAAGTCATCACGTCGAGATTTAAAGTTATCATGTCGAGATAAAATGTCATCATGACTAGATTTTAAGTTACCATGAAGAGATTAAAAGTCATTATGCCAATATTTAAAGTATTTTATAAACTGCCCCTTTTTCATATCACATTTGCAGGAAAACCTCCATGTGAATTTTCTATTACCAATGTATCACCAATCTTCCTCCACATGCAAACCACTGTTATGTTCCATAGAACAATTTAAAGTCTTATCTGAAGAGCTGTTTAGATTCTTGTAAACTATAAGTCTTTCTCAAGAGGAGACTAAACCTTTACTCTCACATTTAAAAAAACAGGAAGCAAACACTTGATGAAGATAGACACGTACCTCCCTAAATAAATGCTACAATGTATGTTTTTCCTAATGTACTGTTATATGCAGAATTGATAAACAGTGTTGGATACATTCAGTATAAACTGAATAAGGACAAGTACCCAGGACACTTGTTTTGGACAGGGAAGCACATTTTAACATCTTGAACATTTTCAAATTCCTAAATACTCATAACAGATTTTAAGGCCAATGAAATAATTTTAGAGGGGTGAAAGGATTTGCGATGGCTCCACTGAGGTCAGGTGTGGTGATGGGGAAAAACTGCTCTCATATTCCCCCCAGCCTTGAGGTCTTGTCTCTGTATTCAGATTTGATTGACAGCTCGGGTTCACGATAGCCATTCATAATGCAGACAGGCTTGAGCAAAGACAGTGTCATGGGCAGCGTGACACATGACAACCTTGAAATAGTCAAGGCTTTGTTTGCTTAGCATAGACCCACCAGTCACTTTCTGTCTCACCTTTTCTCCTTCACTCTTTTCTCACGTCACCGACAGACATTGATCTTGCTTAAAACATGTGCTGGACACTATGAATAGTGAAGTGACCATTGAAAGGCTGAATATTACATAAAGCAAGGACTTTTATTCCTCGTAGATGGAGGTGTTAGTCATCCAAGGGAGGATGTATCTTTTGACGGCAGATAGGGTGAAGTATAGACATAGTATACATAAAGAATCGACTGTCTGGGTTTTTATAGACTTAAAAGAGGTTTTCAACACTATGGATCTTAAACTGATAATGGAAAAAATAGAGAGATATGATGTAACGGGTTTGGCATATAAATGTAAAAGTTAGATGATCGAAATCTGTATGTGCAATTCATGTAAAATTGAACCAATTGAAAATAACTCATGGAGTTCTCAAGGCTCTGTACTTTATTTTATATATCAATGATATTTGCCGTGTCTGTATTTTTTTAAAAGTTCTATTTGCTGGTGACACATTCTGGAAAAAATCTTGAGCAACTTCTGACTATTGTGGAAAAAGAGTCATATTTATTGAAGTATAGTAGGTTTAATACAAATACATTTTCTTTGAATCTAAATAAAACAAAGTTTGTAATCTTTGTCACCAAATAAATTTAACATCAAGTCAAAATTGTCTACTTTATTAAAATAGAGTAAATAATAAAACTACTTGGTGTTGTAATTGATGCAGAGGTTTACGGGAAATATCATATAGAGTAAAATATCCAAAATTATAGGTAACCTTTATAAAACAAAGGAGCCCCTAAAAAATATATTATTAAACACTTTAATACTGGTCTTTATTACTGCCATGCCTAACATTGTGTGAAGTTAAGGGGTAATACATATAAAATAAATAGTACAATTCCCCCTTTTTTTTTCATATATATAGCATGTATCTTTGAAATACTTCAGAACCCATGCTTATGCTAAATATCGGTACGATAACAATATATCGCTAAGCCTGAGCACAAGGCACGAAAAGGCACATGAAAAAAATACTTGCGCTCGAATAGTTTGTCATTTCATTCATTTTTTTTTTATTTGGAAAAAAAAATTGCTTTAAATGGATTCTATTCAGATAGAAGGCTTCACTGAATTTGTTTGACAGGTGATAGTTCCAGGGTGTACCTAGCTTTTCACATTGTCACCAGGTATATGCTCCAGCTTCCCATCATCATGAACCAGGCAATTATTTGCATAGTTTTCCAAGACTGAGTGACAAATATATAACAATCCATGCATCTATATTATAAACACTGTGTAACTGTAACCCAGTTTTTCAACCACACTATAATCAGCATCGCAGTGCAGGGCGTATTTTGTAGGACAGGTTACCACTGTCATTAACGTATAATTAATATCTTGTCACCATCCCCTCATCCCCAGCTCTCACTTAAAAATCTAGGACATTTTTCTTCGTGATAACTGTTCTGATGTCTGCAGGTCACCAAGTCTCAATGTCAAAATCAACTTCTTTGTCTGGCATTGCCAATGCAAAGTGCCATTTACAGGAAAAGGTAGCAATCACATTGCATCTATTCATAGAATTATCCGACTTGGAGTGAGATGAAGGAGAATAGTATTTGAAGATGGCATCATTTTTATTATGCTGTGTATTTGTTTCAAAGACCAGCATGGAAGTGATAACGAACTATATGTTTGCAGGAATTCAGTACAATGAACTTGCACTAGTGAACATGAACCATCAGTGAAACACCTAAGGTCATTATTAATACGAAAATGACAATGAAAACAGGCTGTTTTTAAGATTTATATCAAAGAAAATTGTATTCAAGAGGAATGATGGTGCTCTTTTTGAGACACACGGACCATTTTGCTATTAAGTTAATGGGACATCTCAGTCTGTCTTTGATGCAGCATATTTCTCCAGATAACAATACAGACATTACACACGGTATGTAAATTATGAAAAATAAAATAAAAATGGTCACAGTGATTTGAAAGTGATCCCTTTGATTGAAATGCATAAATAAATCCCTGAGAGCTGCAATATAGCCTATGAAACAAACAAGCCGTTGTTCTCAGTAATACCACGAGGTGGTGCTAAATTCCTGCACTCACCGAATCCATTATTTGTTGGAGAAAGAGTTGAGTAGGTTAAGAGTCCGGCAAATTTACTGTAATATGAAAGTAATTTCAGGTAATTCTATATATCTTAGATGCAATGTAGTGATATTGTAAATTGAAAAAAGAATGAAGTGAATAACATAGTAATAAAAGCCTCAATGTGTTTTGCAATGAATATCCATTGATGCTTTTCTTCTCAATGGTGAAATTTAAAATCACAGTATTATTGAATTAAAAAACATTGATTTTTTTCAACATACTCATGCCCTTGTGGTAAAACATGCAGGTATTGACTAAACACATGGATTCAGATCAATAAAAGGAAACTTAACCTTTTTTATTTATTCCCACACTACGGGGGGAGGATGTTGAACTTTATGAAGAAAACAACTCAAAGCTGAAGAGAGAGACTCCGTCTGAATTGCAGGTTTCCAGTACACCACTCCGGAATTGGTGTATACCTGAGCTCTTACATAGCGTATGACTGTCAGGTAGAGGAAAATTAATTAGCACATGGAATAAGGTTAGAGACACATAATGAAAGTTATTGGCCATGTCACTTCCATCATCATTTCCCCTGCTCTTCTATGACTTTTAACCCGCTTAGTCAGGTGTGAAATGGGAGCTAGAAAGTGCCACCATCATACGCCGTCACCAACAGGCTTCACACATGGCTGATCATGGCACTTGAACTAATGGTGGGCGGATGGTGCACACTGATGAGCAGCGCTTTGGCCTCATCATTCTATAGAACGTCATTCAAGCACATAAAGGCATCAGTTGCTCTAAAAAAGAGGAAAACGTTTTATGCCATTCTGTCCCACACATTTAGTGTGATATTAAAA
Organism: Syngnathus scovelli; assembly: GCF_024217435.2. Lineage (NCBI taxonomy): Eukaryota > Metazoa > Chordata > Actinopteri > Syngnathiformes > Syngnathidae > Syngnathus > Syngnathus scovelli. The sequence continues at coordinate 9,432,588 of NC_090853.1, forward strand.
GTTATGCAATACAGTGGTGACTTGCAGCACTACTTTACGTTATTTTGTTTTGTGAGCATACTCTGAACTCGAACCACATCTCAATCTTTTCCAATTAAGGGACCTATTAAGGAAAACACGATTAATTTGGTCCAGCTTTCCCCCCAAAAAACAAACAAGTATACAATGTGGTAGTGATGGGAAAATGAAGCTTCAAATATGCTTTACGAACCATTTGTTATATTGTTAGGTTCCCCGGATGGCGTACTCCAACATTGGGCTCAAGGTAATGATGTTAAAATGAAGCTTCAAATTTGCTTCGTGAAGCAGTCGGATTTTTTGTTTTATTCCTCAAACTGGCACTTTCTATTCAACATTAGGCTGAAAGCTCACTGACTTGCAATTTCTTGAACCCATTTCTTTAAACCAACAGTAACTTGTAGAGAAGCAAAAAATCCAACGAGTTCTCTGAGGTCCATGAAGCAAATTTGAAGCTTTATTGCAGCACTTTTAGTACAAATCCTATAACCTTTACGTGAGATATAGTTGCAGGAATTTACAGTACATGTGTAACTAAAAACATACAATGTGAAAGTCTGTGTTTAGATGAAATTATTATCCGAGCACTGTGCAGCAAGTACCAGCAAGTTAGGTTTCAATTGTGCATGGTAATTGAGAGTATATATAGTGATTTTGTTTATATGTTGTGTCAGCATTTGTGTGCCCATAATCTCTGATCCATTTCCCATTGTGCACAGCAAACAATGCAATAGGATGTAATAATGAGGGCTTGTTCACACCGTCTATTTAACTAACAAGGGTTGTCTTGTGCTGTGTAGCATCGGCTGCCTTAATTGGGCCGCTTGTAGCAACCTGCACCATTTATGGAAAATCCCCTGAATAAACATCTTCAAGCAAGCAAAAAATAAATAGGAATAGACTGAGAAAGTATGCATACACATACAGAATGGGATGGTTTTACACAATATACGTGGTATGCCTCCTATAGCCTTGTCAGAGCGTGACTTGTATTTTCTCAGCAAAGTATATGCATCGTTGAATGAAGGTGCTCATTTAAAGAAGCTAGTAGAAAGAAAGTAATGAAACCCCACTCACGAATAAATACAAAATGCGCGCACGCACACACACACACACACACACATTTGATGCTATTTATTTTTCACATTTGAAATAACAGATTTGAAAGTTAATGAAAACCATGCTGTGGTCATGTTTGAACATGGTAGTTCCATTTTGTAGTCTTATTTTGGATTTCTTTTTAAGCGGGGGCAGTGCTGATGAGGGAATTGCCTTGTTGGCCAGCTCCCAACAGAACAATGGTAATAGATTTTGTTTTGTTTTGAGTACAGTATATAGACCGTTTAATTTGATATTTTAATAAACCTAAAGACAACCATGGCCAAACTCCACAATATACAGTAAACAAACCTATTATATGCTCATCCAGTTTTATACCATTTTTACAGCAATTAGAGTCAGATTAAAATGTAGTATATCTGTACATGAGGGGTGCTAATTTTAATTTGTTGGTGACCATGCTCATAGCATCTCTAAACAGCGCATATCTCAATTCATCTTTTCCCATTGAAATGAATGGAATGTTCTTTTTTTGGTCAGGCTAAAATAACAAAACATATTGTAATGTATATTTAATGAGATAATTTCTCCATAATAATTTTATAAAAACAAGCAAACAATTACATGGAATTTAAAAGATAAAATAAAGATTTTTTTTGTCACACTGCACCATTTGAATGATTATTGTACCGTTCCTTCTAATGTGGTCATCCGGCCACTTTGGCGCAATGTAAGACGGAAAAATAATGTTCATTGCCTCCACTCAGTTCCACTCAGCTCATCAGTATGACACTAATAATAGTCATTGCTCGCAAAAAAGGAAGACTATATTCCTGTGAATAATGTTTATATCTGTCTGCTTCTGCACCGTTTGTTTCCCATGTCGCTTAAGGGGTATAGCACCACAACATAAACATACAAGCATAACAACTGAAAGGCTACGCATGTGGTTGTTTTAATTGTCTTTGCATTATACTTAGTTTGACAGTAACCTTCAACGCTGGCCGAAAAAACACATAAGTAATGTAAATAAAAGATAAATAAAGAACTGTGGCAGAGGACGGGGCAGGAAGTTGTTGGGCAGACGATACAAGAGCGTGCAGGGTTGATACGGCACAAAAGAAGAAGAGACAACAACAACATAGGTAGGCGTACTCTTGATTGCAATCTGCAAGGCAATTGTCAGACTGGCTGGCTAACACATACATGAAGAAGGACAAAGGAGTAAGAGTTGAGGGCGATCAACATTGAATGGGGGGTAAAAAGACCTAAACTCGGGTGCGATGGTGGCACATCACGTTGGACCAATGTTCCGTACAACGCAAATATAAACTTCAAGTGAGGGTTGCAATAATGAGCTTGAAGCTTCAAATGTTATTTGAGTTGTATGCATGTCAAATATACCTTACAGTTTACAATGCAAAATATTTAATGTTGTTCTTAACATCACTTTGGACATCCAATTACAATTTTTATCAAGTGTTTAATAAAATGTAGAAATATTTTCTACAACACTGGCCAGCCCCTAATTGACTCAGATTTGGAAGCCTGGTTTTCATCCTTCAAAGGAGACTATTGAACAAATTTATGCTCCTACATCATAAATATGTAAAAAAAAAAGTTGATTTCCCTAGAGTTCATCCTTTGCAGTTTTCTGCAAAATAGTATTTCCCAATAAGCTGACATGCTAAAATACAGAGATTTCCTCCGATTTTTTAAAATGTATTTTTCCAGAAAAATCAAAATGTCTCCAAGAGCGAGGATTTGGTCCTCCACTGCAGTCATAATTTTTTACTCATATTTTTGCCCTGCCTTGTTCAAAAAGGCCCCATCCATCATAGGGGCATCTCAGGATTCACTGTGGTTCTCCAAATCAATGGCTCATTGACTCCCCCAGCAGCAAACATGGACACACGTCTATCTCGTTGACAGCTACAAAAAAGAACCAGGAATACAAATTGGGCTCACTGTCTGGCTGAGAGGGCGAGTGAGCGGATCATTGACAATCATGACAGAAATCCATCTCTGAGGCTTGAATCTTCCTTTATACAAGTGTCACCCTGAGGTCCCCATACGCCCCGAGTCCCTGAGTATATGAATTTAGATATACTTGTAATAGAAATTTTGTGTTACTGAGTTCCGACGTGCAGGCGCTTCAGAGTCCATCACATGTACTAATTGGAGACGGACTGGGCTGCAAGTGGCTTTGCCGTTTATTGATTATAAAATAGATGAGAGCCCAATTGATATTTTGCCAAGAGGCACACAGAAATGCAGACTTGCTAATCACAGCACATAAGAGAGCTTTACACTTTTCCTGACATTCAAGGTTTTAGTGTTATATTTTTAAGATTTGGTGGGGCGGGGATTTATTGTTCTCTTAGAAGGCAATTGGTGGCTCAGTGGTTTAGTGGTGAGCAGGTCTGACTTCAATTCTCCAAAGTGACACATTTGTGTGGAGATTGCGTGCATGAGGATTTTCTCTGCGTAACCCAGCTTCCACTCATATCCCCACAACACGCTTTTTAGGATCTTCTTTCTCTTTTGGTTTGTTTCACAAATTTTGAACATGTTCAGCAGTTAAAACGGTTTGCAAATTTCTGGCGAATTGTATTAGCTTTAGATTAACTGCAGAGGCTAGAATGAGAAAGTACAGCATTTGAACGATTAAAGATTTTCTGTGGTCGACAATAATGTGTTGAAAGTTGAGCTGAAGTTGGTTAATCAAATGACATCATTGACATTTTCTGAAATGTAGTACTCCCCAACCATTTTTGCCCTAACGACCAGTAGCATGTAAAGACATACCATATTTTCACAAATAGGCATAGAAACAAATACAAACAACTAATTTTAAATTTGTAGTCTGTGTATTCACCGCATTTTGAAATATCATTAAATTTGGCAAATCTGCAGAAAGTGGTAAATTGGTGCTGAACTGTCAATCAATCATAACAAAATATTGACTATTATGAGGCACCGGCTTTTAATGAGGGTCGGGTCATGTCTCATGAATCAACAGGCTGTATCGAACGTCAATCCATAACATTCTTTGACTCTAATAAACAGTGTGTTAAAATTATCTCTTGCAAACTCCACACAGGAAGAAACCGAGTCAGAATCGAAACCTGCATTTCTGAACTCTGTGGCGGATGTGCTCATCAGTACATCACCGTGCTGCCTCAATGACCAAAATATTTCTAAATGTTTCACAATTCAAAATATTATTTTTACTTTGGTTTGTTCCTGCTTGTATTAGTATTGTATGAGTGTGCTGGGCAATATTGGTGCGTATATGTGCATATTTCATTTGGATGTTATGATAAACAATGATTTTGCACCCATGTTAGTTGTTTGCTATGGTGTGAAAGTAATGTTTTTTTGTTTTTTGTCACAATGACTGTAAGAAACTAATGTCCATACTAAAAACAGATTCTTTGAGAGTTTGCGAACAATCAATTGTATTTTTCTTTTAATATACTCTGAAGCGAAATGCATTGCGGTGGAGTATCAAGCCAATCAAGAATATAGCATGCACATAAAAATGGCAAAAAGGGGCAGGTATCAAAATCCCCCTTTCGATGTGCGGGTGGCCAGGGAGTGGATGGCCTTTATGTATCTTCGACCCCGAATCTCGAAAATGAGTTCAGTGGTGAGCCAACACTGACAGGCAGCCAATGGCTAACTTGTGTGACAACTTTTCCAAGTCACTTAATTTACTCATGCTCTTTCTGAATTTTCCAAACTCCTATTTCTTTTACGCACATGACTCATTAAAGCTGCCTTACGGAGCAGTCATAGTGGAGCTTTATCTTATCTCACAGCCACAAATTAGTTGAGACATAATCAACAGTGCCTCTCCTACTGTAACCACATAGTACTACAAAATAAAGGCCTCAAATGTGCCTTAATGGACATCATTCCCCCCTAATCAATTATTCAACAAAATGGTTTGTAGGCTCATCTCTTTACAATACACTGGGAGCTCTTTTTTTTGTAATTGTATTGTTGTGTACATGATCGAGCACAACTCCCAACTTTTCTGTCTAAGCCTAAATTTGTATTCTAAAAGTCTAATCCTTTGAGCCAACAACAAACGCACACATTTTGGAGTGCCATATTACCCAATCAGTGCTAACAGACTGAACACAAACGGCATCCTTGGAGAAAACAAAACCTGCGTGTCTGAATCCAAACTGTCAGTTGAACGATGCCGCAAATTAAAATGAAAGAAAATGTGGTGAAGCTTGGTCAAAGTTTTACCATCAATGTCACATCTTTGCACCCAGTTAGAGTATAATTATTTGACTCCACCCATCTTACTCAACCAAGCTTTAAAAACATCAATGCCTTTTCTTCTTATTAAAGTTCTTCCAGCAGTGTCTCACAATACCATAACACCAAAAGATCAGTTGGTCCCTTATCTTCCTGGGGTGAAAGCCTTGAATTTGACAAGAGACAGAAGTCAGTGATGAGACCCGCTGGCAGGGGGTTAGAGTGGGTGGGCGTCCAGCGAACTAAAAAGATGGACACCTAAAAGAGTTTGGCAGAATCTGTCTCAGTGGCCTTCTGGGACTTCAAATTGAAAATTCATGAAAAAGAAAACCAGGCATGGGACCACCTCTAGTGTACGCTTGTGTTCTGCAGAAGAAAGGAATCCCTGGACAAGTTCAACAGGGGAAAAACATGAGTAGGCAGCTAGAGGGATTTACTGTGTGTGTGTGTGAGCGTGCGTGCGTGTGCGCGCGCGTGCGTATTTATGTAACACACACACAATGCGTGCGTGGGCGTCTCTGGACGTATATGTGGCTACTAGTCATGAAAGTTGTCATGACAGTGGCTTTGCCAAACCTATTTTTTAATTGACCAAAGTGAATATAAAATGTCAATGGCATAAATTATTCTCACTGGATTATTCTCATCCAAAACACTGAAAATAAAACATTCGCGGTGGAGCTGTAGCATATTCCAACCCTGACATGGTGGCCAGACAAGCCCTATCTATTTAAAATAAATCAAATCTATTTCTATTTTTATAACATAAATATATATTATATAATATATTACGTATATATTTCATAATATAGTATATAATATATATATATATACTATATTATATAATAAATATTTGATAATATAACATTATAACTTTTTCCTCATAACCTTACAATTTTATTCTCATTATGTAGGCTACATACTTTGGTTTTCATATACTACGTCTTTACAGAACGCTTTACATAATCTTGAATAGTTTTCCTTACCAGTTGCTCAAAACGATATCAGGGACTAAGTCAACAATGTCCTGTCAGTGTAAAAGAATTCAATTGAATGAGCTGCTGAGAGGGTATGAATAGTAAATTCAGATAATTCCTTTATATTCATGCACTGCTGTTGCCTGTGTTCACGATGCTGTGTGATGGCAGACTGCAAATAACAGCGGTGTTTGGTGCCCATATGTGATTCATATTCTGAAGGGCATTATGTATAAATGTGCATGAGTAAGAGAAAGGGCCCTTCTGTGATGCAAGAAGCTTGCATGACACTTGATGGTTTCTGGGCATCTCAGCATGGTCAATTTTTAACAGAGGAGAGAATTTAAACAGAATGACGTGTCAACCTTTGACCTCAAATACCTCAAGCATCTTGCAGATCAGTAAAAAAAAATCCAGAGAACACTCCCACTCACAAATAACCATTGAAAGTTTTGAGACTGAAGCGAACAAAGTATGCGACAGAGAAAGTCGAGCGTAACGTGTAGGAGATACTGAATAGTTTACCACTTAACAATTGTAAGTGTCGCAGCTCGGTCCTCCATGACGTCCATGGTTGTCGCCATACTGTGTCTCTATGCCTTCCATGCACACAGCACTTTTCGCTTTGTGTTTATTTGCCAGCTGGGTGGTACATTGAACTCACCGTATACCAGTTACTCAACTATTGCGTATATATTACATAAAATACAAAAAAAAAAAGTTTGCAGGAGAGCATTGCAATTCAAACCAACGATAGACAAGTCAATTACTGGCATCTTGAAATAATTTTCAATAATACATCGTTCCAGCCCAATTTGAGGTTAAAAGAAAAAAATAACTTGAGTCCACTCCTAGGTTACTATGTCAACAACAAGTTTGAGATCATTTTTCATATTGTGTACCATTGCAAAGATCGCTTTAAGGTCAAACAACAAATGCCTGGTATTTACTGTATATAAAACAACCTGACCTTCATGTGTAAGGCATACAAATGCCCTTGGTTAAAAGTAATGTGTTAAGAAATATAAAATAGCCTCAACATTTTCTTGATGGTCTGGAGCAGGTCTCACCAGGTGTGCATCTGGGCTAGAATAACATGTTGCCCTGAGGTGAGACATTCCTCCATTCTCCTACTCTCCATGCATTAAAAATATGGCGTGATGTCGGTCTCGGTTGCTACAAGCCCTACAAGAGCTCGCTATATTCCCAAAGGTACTTGACTGCCAAAATGCATTAACTACTACAAAAGATGAAATAATTAAATGAGGGGGTGACATAGTTTGGCGAGAAGACAGCCCAGATTGATTAAAACTTTATCACCAGGCTCTGTAGGAAAGTTTCCTAAACCATTACTTAGCATCATATTAATAGTGAGGTCTGTTTTGAAAGGACACTGGAAGAGGGGCACATAATTAAAAAAGTAATTATTCTCTTTTCAGAATTGTACTTTTCCAATGAGCCGAGAACAAGTGTACTCTTCTCTCTTACTGGCCTCTTGCATTTCTCCAGGGGAAACATGCAAATATTTTGGGCTGGGGAATTGTGGCTTGCATTAATTTACCACCCATTGTCTTTTTGTGTGCGTTTGGCAACCTTTTTTGAAATCTCTCTAATACCAAGTGTGTGTACAGTTTATGTAAAATTATAATAAAAATAATAACAATACATAAATTCATTGTCACCACACTTTACTGGCAAAGCGCGACACTTGCAATCATATCAAATAATGAGAAGGACATTTTTGCACACGGTTATTACATTACACAAGCTATAACTGACTAATTAGTTTGTTTACATCCAATTAGTATTGTTATTCTAACTGTGATTTTAATTCAGGCTGATTAGTAATTTGAGTAACTTTTAATTTTATAACCCGCTCACCTTGGTTAGCGTTGTACTTTTGTTGAAGTTTTACATTGTTTTTTTTTTCCTCACATCGTGGCGCTCCTTCGTTCAAATAAAGTGTCAAATGGTTCAAGATTTGGCAGTAAAAAGAATTGAATTAATGAATTGCCTCCAACTGAATAATGTTTTTAACTAATACCCCAAAGCAAGCAAAACGTGGCACGCTTTTTAGAATGTTTTCTCTTTCTCTCATGTCAACAAAGAGCCAGTCAAAGGACTGGCATTGCAATCATTGCAATGTCCTATTCTCTGAGAATGCCTTTTGTATTGGAAACTGTGAAGGTCATATCTCATTGTCACTGACTCATTGTTGGGGGTATTGGCTGTCATTTAAACATGTTACCTAAGTGATGAAATTCACTTTTTGAAAGTTTTATGATGAACGAATGTTTGGATGATGAAGATTAAACATGAATATTTTATTTACATTGTTTGGTTAATTGATGACTTGATTGTCCTTAGTAAATGGTTGTTGGTCCTGTGAATAGCTGGCCATCAGTCCTAAGTGTACATGCGCTAAGTCAGCTAGGACCGATTCCAGCACACCTGCGACTCTCGCAAAACAAAGCATAATGCATGGATATAAAATTTGGCTTTCTGAGAAACTACTGAGTTGCACTGCAGCATTTATTCCTTTTGCTATTCATTATAGGCAACAATAACTGATATGTACTTATATACACTTAATTGATTTTAGTGTGTATGTGCATGTGTGTGTGGAGCAAAGTAGGGGGCTAATTATCTGCACACAATGAGGCAGGCATTCCTCAGGACAAAGAGAACAGGGGAAGCGCACACTGTAGATTACAAGGTCGGACAGGCGGAGATGAGGCGCGTTGGCACGCGCACACAAACACACACCCGCACACGCACACATAATGTGCACATCAGACACCCGCTATTTCCTCCTCTTGCAGATTTGTCAAATCCGACTCCGCCCCGCTGGCTCACAGCCGCCTGCGCTCCCAAATCCCTCACTATTCCCAAATTGCTTGTCAAAAGGACGAAATTAGAAAATAAAACTGTGCAGCTGACAAACAAGATTACATGCTGTTTGCACCTGGCTCTGGCAATTAAAGCTCTGATGACAAGCAAGGATGGCCTCCTAATGTGGTGTCTCAAGGCTCATAAACCTTTTTGCGGCAACACTGTGGCCCACATGCCATTGTAGCAACACTGGCAGCCGCCTCGCCTGCCATTCTTTGGCCCTTTGTGCTGTCACATTGTGTTGAGAGCATGTCTGGGGAGGCTTGGATGAGACATCACTAATTAAGACTATGGTAACAAGTGTCCCTCGACTGAGTAATTGGACCAAAAAAAACTAAATTAAAACCATCTATTAAGTATACGGTTATGAGATGTAGGTGGGAGGGTTGGTCTATATTTGAACAAACATTTTCAAATTGTAAATTTCTATTTCTAGATGTACTGTAGTATGCATATTTGCAGGTCACCACTTTCCAACGCCAACATCATCTCTTTTGCGGGGATTCTCATGCTTTTCGCTAAAAACATTTGTACATGCTTTTTATTAATTTTTTTTTAAACCAAATGAAATTACTCTTTTGAAGGGAAACATCTACAAGAAATGGCAGGAACCATAACAATTGAATAAACCCAAGTACAGTTGCTATACCCAGATGCAAACTTCTCTAATAATTGAGTCTGCTGCTGCTGTGACTTTGCTTTTTCATTTTTCTTACAGTGCTTACATGCTTTGATTGGTGCTATTGGTTTTGTTAGCAAGATAGCTCACTTGAGCTCAGTATGAACGTTTTAATGTCCATATGAGAACAAACACATCTATGAACTGAACACCGTATGGGGAATATTAATAGATATACTGAGATGTATTGAGATTTGTTGTTCTATTACATTCATACAAATTACAGGTGTTTTTTTAGCTGACAGAAAATATCACAAATAAGCATATTGTGAGTAGCTTCAAAATACACTAATATGGCTCTCTGTGGATTCTGTACAAAGTGTTCAAACTACTAATGAGCATCTTCCAGTGCTCAAGGGAATTTTCCAACAGCCGACATACAAATAAGACTGTTTAAAAAGTAGCACTGACATAGACACTTTCTTCTTTCTACTTGCTTATTTGTGCTAAAAAAATAAAATTGACCCTTTGTAGATACAGGCGCCACGTAATTATTTTAAGAGTTTGTTGACATGAGAAGTAAGAATATGTAGTTTTCTGTACAAGTCAACCCTCCCATATCACTAATAGTACTCAGACTATGAGCTTATTATTCACCAATATTTTTTCTTCAAGTTTATGTCATAAACTTGATTTGAAAATTCTACATTTGTGGTTTGGTTGCACTGACAGGTTAAGGCTATTTAAACAACCCCATTTCTTTTGTCCATATTGTGTGCCCTTTCAAGAAGAAAATGCGTAGGGTTAAGATAACCAAACAAAACCAGGTGTTCCTCAGTGATTCACACTAAAATTATCTTTGCCCACTGATTTTCAGTAAAACCATGAAGTCAAGCAGTGCACATCTGCTGAAGCGCCACAACGGACTTTGACCTGCATTTCGGTTAATATACTGAATTACATATATTATTTTTAGTGTACCACATAAATGGGCGTTGGAGGAGAGCTTGGGTATCTTGAGAGGCTGTTCTTCAACCCACGCATTGATTTCAACGACAAAACATTACTTTGCTTATATGGTATTAGGTTGGTCACTCATGTAAACGATTTGTCAAACTTTGGGCATGTCATTCACTATGTGGGGGGCCACTTGTTAGAATTGCTTGTTAATGTCTGTATCCTTGGCTTTCTTTTACAGATTAACATCAACAGTGTCACACTTTAAATGGAGCTTAACCCTTCCCAGGAGCAGTCACTATTCCTCTTTTCTGTTGGTGCGATGTGCCCGTCCTGGCTTGGTTGTTCCCGGTGATTTTCTGTCTTCGTCGGGAAGAAAGCTAAAGTGCCATGGGCTTCATCATGACAGATGGAGGCAGCTTTGCGACTCCCAGGGACTGACAAGCCCCTTCTGGCCCCAGCTGATTGAGAGTCTAAATACCGTCAGCTCACCCACATCAGGCGAGTATTTTTTTTGCGTTTGTGGTGCTGTTGTCTCAAGCCGCTCCCATGTGGCTCACTCGCAGTGACGGCAATGTCACATCTTGACAGCATGTCATTTGCAGCCAGCACTGATGCCACTAAGTTTTGATGCATGGCATTTTTATGAAAGTAGTCAAGACAAGCACAGGTATGCATAACAATAAGAATGAACAGTCAATAGTTCAGGTTGTATGAATTTATTACTATTAACATATTTGGGAATACAGCATGTGTTTGTTTCTATTAGTGCAGTTTTGTAAATGTTTCATGTTTGTATGTTGCTTTTACACACTGTCACATATTTATGTCAATACACAATATAATACAATACAGATTTATATATAACCCAGAATTGGGGTTGTGCTCCCTTCCACAAGCTCCAGTTAGGAGGCGAGTAGCAGCAACTGGAGACCCTTCAGGCAAGGCTGGCTGACTCCAAAATAAAAAGCATTACTGTAGTCTAGCAAGATGTAACATGCATGGATTACTGTGCTGTACAGATAATTTCCATTTTCTTTTGATTTGAAATTTAGGAAATTCAGTGTCATCCAGGCTTTGATTTTCTCTAGGCTTAACAAGAGCGGTCATAAGGATTCTTTGTGCTCAGCGGGACATAGACCTGACTAATACTTGGGTTCTGGTCATGTGTGCCAGGGTCTCTATCTCAAATTCTCGGGCCAAATTTCAGGCTCAGTATGCGCCTGTCTTTTTGTCTTTACATAATGTACCACCTTCTTTGCCTGATGCTTGATAAGTAATTGATGCCATAATTGATATCATAACCTGACAGCTGAGGCTCGAGTGCTAAGTTAAGCAAGTGTGAAGCACTTTGATTGAAATGGAGAGCATCTAATCTTCAGTATATTACGTGTTGAAACAAACATGTGCAACAGTTACAGAATAGAACACAGCATACAAAAAAAATATACCGTCAGTGAACATACAGTGCATAGTTATCACCATATTTCTACAATTCACAAGAATGCAACTATGAAAGTACAAAACAAATCTCTTCAAACTAAGAAAGCCCAAGGTTTCCCAGAATCATTGTTTTCGCTCGAACAATATTAAAGTATCTCCAAAATAGATGCACTCTGCCGTTCTACCTCCGGGCAATTATCTGGCACAGTAATTGACAGATGAAGCAGCAAAGAAAAATGAAATCAATATTCACATATGCGCTCTTGGTCTATTTCAAAACTGCTTCGAAAGATGCAGAGATGACCGCACTGTGGAAGCAGATAACTGCAAGGGTGAATTTAAAGCGGTATGAGGAGAATTTATGACATGTATTATGTTTGGATGATTTTTTTTTTTCTCTCGCCCCAGTGCCTTTACTCAGTAATAATCTGAAGCAATTGTCCAACAACTGAGATGTGTAGAGAGGTGCAATTCAACTTGAACTACAGTACAGAATTAGAATGTTAAATACTAGATACAGGATTATGTTAGACCCTTTGATTTGATCCATCACTCATCTGGAACTACTTTTTAAAACTAAGGTAAAAATAATAGTGAACTTTCATTATTACTTGATTCATAGTCATCTCCAGTGTTTTATTGTTCCAGCTATTTTTGTAATCTCACAAACATAAACAGCCAAAGACAGGAGAGTGCAGAGGGAGGATTTAAATAACCTGTTAGAAATTATAATTTAACAAGAGAAGGACAAACGTGACTTGTCTTATTCTTTCTGCAGGCTTGTGTAATTCAGTTCATGATCTTTAAGATGGCTTCAAGCAAAAAAACATATTTTCCATTAAATTGACCTTGGACATTCACTACTTATACCATATTGAACCAAGCTTTTATTTAAACCCTTTTTGGTTGTTTATTTTGTTGGGAGTATTATGCACGCCTTTGATTTCTATGAACCTTTGTAGACAGGTGGAAAATGAGCATAGCAGGAATCTAAAAATCCAAGTTAAGTTTACATTGGGATTGGGGACTTTATCTTTATTTACTGATATAAACCTGACATTATTAATTAAATGATTATTATAACAATTCATTGAGAATGTCTATAAAGATGAGGGTACACAGTTTTTCTAATTTTACCAGCTGGTAAATTCTGAATGGCCGCTACATGAAGCGGAGCACACAGTAAAGTAAAGCATCACATTAGTTTACTTTGGAAACTCACATCAAGATCTTTCAATCAAGCATCCTTGAAAAGTCATTATCTGTTGAAGCTATTTTCATTTTCCACTTGGCACTTTCGGTGATTATATTTATTTCAGAACAACCCTTGAGATTTGGCAAATTGCCATCACATATGTTTTTTACATTTTGTGTGCAGTAAAATGCAACAATGCTAAAGTCGTGCTCTCGGGAATCCTTTGTTAATATGAGACTACAAGCTTTGCACCTTGGCACAAATCTTTCGAGTTATAGTTGGACGGTGCAGCACACTGCTGAACATGATTCACTTTTCATTTTTCTGCAATGACCTCAGTAGCTCTGAGGCATTATGTTCTGCACATTGAGCACACAAGCAGACGTTGTAAGCAAAGCGTTAATGCACGCAGTGAACTCGGCTCCGCTAAATTATCTGTCTTCTACATGCTTACTTCCACTCACTGTAATTACTGTAAAGGGCATGTCTTGCAGAACGGAGCTTTAAGGTCCTTTTATTTTATAGAAGATCAAGGCAATTATAAGAACATTGTAGAAAAAAAAGATGAGCGAGAAATGGAACCATTCTTATCTGCACAATTTTCAAGACATATTCAGTATGCTTCACTCGACTCATTTTAGTCTTCTGCCATTGTTGGGACCGTTGTTACAGTTGAGTAGGTTGCATATATACGTACATACTGTACATTTGACATTGAGCAAACATGCATTTTTAATTCTAAAGTCCCAGGAGTGATCTACCCCAAGCAGGCTAAACAGGCAGAAAGAACAAGACACACATGCATAAATAAACAGGAAAAAAAAAAAAAAACAGCAGACAGTCTCTAGATGTTATAGAGCTTACTGTTAGAGATATGGGGGAGGTCAAGTTATTAATTAAGACTTTTGAGACTCATTTTGGAGTAGACTATGTTTGCAAATCAAAATGGTGGGGGAGGTGACATTATTAATAGGCACTTTTGAGACTTATTTGGGAGTATAATAGAAAAACAAAAACAAAATTGTTGGTTCACGCATTTGATTTTCACCCCAAACTCATTTATTGTTAGGCTAGTAGCATAATTGCTTGAGCCATTTTTAACTTACTGTCACAATATTAATAAACATACTAATCTGCTTGCTAAAAAATATACTGAAATATTTATTCCTAGTCATCCAGGTCATTGTAATCTGCAAAATTCAAATCAGGACAATTGCACTCTTTTTATTAGTTGTATTTGCTATTGTTTTTTTTTTTAATTGTTTTTTTTAAATAATTTAGGGAACTAGACAAAAAGCTAGGGACCCGATGTTTATATGTATGCAACAATCCCCTCATTGTTACAGCCTCAACAAGTAAAATATTCAGGAGCTGCTGCAAGCAAATGCCACAACCTTTTGTTTCCAATAACCAGGATGAGTTTTATATCCCCCGTTGTATATCTTAACAATCTAAATCTTTTATGAGAGAAGGTAGTTGGCACATTTTAATATGACAGAATGCTAATTACAGTGCTGCCTGAGCTTTGTTCCTTGACAATCCATCCAGCCATCTGATTGTTGATCCATTAGACAGGTGGGGCCAAAGCCAGGGCAGGCATAGTAAATAAAGGTTCAAATGGTAAATCAACTTTAGTTGTCCTCTGTTCTGAAGACTACAAAATGCACTGAGGATTTAGCATAATTTTAACCTTTTTAAAAATACTACAATTTTGACCATTTCAAGCCACCAATGAGGCAAAAGACACCACGTGTACGTACATGCTGTACAAAGTTGTTGTGATACCCACACGGTGTAAAAAAAAAAAATCTTAGGAAATTTTACAACAAATTCTCAGTTCCCTAATCCTTCAATCATAATCTTCTTTCTTAGAAGACACCAAAATGCACAGGTATTAATTAACAATAGCCATAAAAATGGAAATTTTATCACCACTGAACGCAGCAGTTTCTTTTGTGTTCTTATGTTATTCTTTCAATGCTTACTTATGAGTTTAATGCTGCATTTTCATTTTAAATCATTTTATTCTCATACTTCTATTTATAATTTTGGTTTTGAGCTTTTTAGAGAGAATTTGTGTTTATATCTTCCTGGATCCACAGTATTGTTCACCACAGATTATATTGTCTGCATGCTGCAATTCCTATTTAATGCAGGAAATCCAGCTGCAGCTAATTGTTTCAGCTTCGAGGCAGATTCCAAAGCGAGAGAGGTATTACTGCCAAAAACAGTCGCCAGATTACCGATTTCCCCGCCCCCACCCCACACCCGCCAATTCCCCTCCAATTGTTTATAGATAGAGATGCAGATATTAAGTCCCTCTAGTGAAAAACAAAAGGGAGATTCACTGGTTATTTTGGTAGATGAGATTTCTATCATTTGAAAAATAAAAATCAGCTTTCCGCCTCAATTTGTGTCATGTAATCTACTTTTAAGCCATCCGGTAACAGTAAGCATGCAATTCAGACAATTCAAGAACCCAAACCAAATAACGTACATGCAGACTATCACATGATCTGCTTCTGTTTTATGTATTAATTGTTGGATGAGCCATCTACTTATGTAAAAACTATGGAGTAATGGAAAGAGTTGCTAAAATCGATGGAGCTCAAGTAGACATGCATGAGCTCGCTCTGATCCTCATAAAATATTTTGAGTCGATCGAGCCTGACCGGTACCCTCCCCCACCTTTTAGGAGCCAACGCACCAACAAGTGGAAATCAGTTGACTGTGCTAGCTCCTCTTCAAGCCATGTCGACGAAAATCCAATAAAATGACCACAAAGTGGAACAACAAACATTGGCTTCGAGTGTCCTGGTGCACATATGGAAAATTTTACGTTAGAACATGTTTTATCGCAGCAATCTTTTAGAGCACAGAAATCCAATAATAAAGCACAGCTTTCTTCTGGGTCAGGGGTGACTGTTCGTCCCAATCCTGCCCTTCCAAGTCTCATGATTGGTGCATGAGACCCCCCCCCCCTGCCTCAAAGCATAGAAAGTATACTCTTTCATGAGCACCAGTACCACAACCTGTGTGTCGAGGCGAGCCCCATGGTGTTAAACTCTCAATCTCACACAGCTCAAGCTCCTTCTCAGCCATAGAAGACATCCCACGTCCCTAGAGCTAACTTCTGTAGCTAGGGATTGGACTGCAAAGGTTCGCCTTCGGCGAGCAACCAGAACCTTTGGGCAGCTCCCACAGGTCGTGAGCTTTTAGGAGAGGTGACCCATATTACCTCCAATGGCCATCAGGCACTTGCCATTGAACCCACCTCCAGGCCTGAGAAAACTTTATTTATGCTGTAAAAAAAAAAAAAGAAAAGAAAAAAAAAACCCTACTGAATTATTTGAATTCTTAAAAGGGCAAAGTAGAAGTAATGCCCTATCTCATTAAATTGAGCCAGATGCTTCAAAACACCAAAACAACTGGGCATTATCAGTAAAAATACCAAAAAACAGTAACTTTTAATTCAAAGTAAAAGGTGTAGTGAATAAAAAAAAGTCCTGCTAACTCCCATTCATTCTCCAAGTCTTCTCTGGTCCTGGAGGAGTTCTGTCACATTTATGCCTAAGACAAGTGCTCCCACAGCTCCCTCTCCTGGGTTTTCAAGTCCATCCCTCTCTTTGAAGATCCCTTCTTATTTTGCAACATCTGCTCTTTTTTCTACCCCCAACCCGCTGCTACATCGCCCCCATGCTTACTACTTTTTTTTTCACTTTGATTGCGTGTATCTCTCATCGGAGTCCTCCGGCTAATTGCATCATTCTAATGGGCTTTTTCATGATCATACTCTGTGCTAAGTTGATGCCTCACACTGCTTATTAATTGCAATTACTTTTAGAATAGCACGGAAAAAGTAAAGAGGAAAGTGCTGATGAGGATTGCTTCTGTGTAGAAATACTGTTGTTTGAGATCTTGGTATTTGGATTGTGAGGGGGGAAGGAAATGAAGCGTTTGACCAAAAAGTTTACATCAGCTTTGGCTACCAACTTTCCCTTAATTAAATTACCAACATACATAAATACAGTGGAAGCAACACTGTCGACCACAATCAGTGCTTGCATTTCTATTTTCTAAACAATATCTGTTAGTACAAAACATTCTTAATGGTCATACAAGTATGGTCCACAGAGTATGCATACTCCACAATGTTGATATGTCATTACTTTCTCGATTCTAGCATTCACATTGCGCTGTCCCTTTCCAGAGTACATCAATTCCCATTAATGAATATATGATTATGATTATAATTAAACTTTTCATCTTTAACATCATGATACACATTTGATAGCAACAAAGCAAACAAAAATCAAAATAATTACGTATGTAGTTAGTATTTTAGATTAATGATGGAAAAATGAATCTTCAAATTTGCTCCATGAACCAGTTGTATTTTTATTGCTTTCTAACCCCCCCTTCTTCAAAAAAAATTACAACTGGTTCATGAGGCAAATTTTAAGATTAATTTCCCATCGATACTTTAGTTTATCAATGGCCAGAAATTTGTTTCATGAACCAGTTGTATTTTTATTACTTTTTAACCCCCCTTCTTCAAAAAATACAACTGGTTCATAATGATCATTTGAACTCCAATTTCCTATATTTTGATACACAATTTACTAATGTGCATTTTCTATTTTGAGAATGTTCAGGTTGAATTGTATCCTAAAATACAGCTATGCTAATCCCAGTAAACATCTGAGGGCAGCATCACTTTGATTGCATATTGACACTTTATCTCACTTGGATGCAGCCATTATCAGCAGCATCCACACAGCAGCTAGACTTAGCCTGCTTAAGATGAGAGTGGGGGTGATACTCACTTGTATACACACGCACACGCACGAACACACACACGCATGGACACACACATACACGGACGCACTCACACACACAGGCACACACACACACACACTCACACACACAGGCACACACACACACACATATTCATGGCGACAATGATGGCAGCGACTGTTGGAAGTCTCCTCCTTTAGCTGGAGGGTTATTTTTTTTACCTCTCTTGCCTTCACTTGCACTCCTCCGTCTCTCAGACTCAGCAAGATGTTGGCATGTCAGTGCAATTTACCAGTTCTTTGATCCATGCCCTGAGATTGAATGGCAACAAATTAAGCAAATTATTTGAACCACCCACAGGCCTAAGGCAAGAGAGTTGGGATAGGAGGAGGAGGAGCTGAAGAAATTAACTTTAAGTAATGGTGGTGGGGGTAGGGGTTTCAATTTCATGGAGGAAGGATAAATAAATAAAAATATTTAAAAATATGTATAAAATTATGTATGAATGACCTGCAAAAGGCAATATGCACACATTTTACTGAATATGCGAACCTCGTGAGAAGAAGCGGTTCAGATAAATCAGATTGGATGGATGGATGGATTTGAATTTACTAACATGTGCATAACAATAATACAGATAATAGTTGCACAAGGTCAAGGCTTTTAAGGTCAATGCATGAAGGGAAAGCTGAGCCGCAAAGCCAAAAACTCTCCATAATTAGTCTTGCTTCTCTCTGTTTTGCAAAGCTCTCACTTCATTAATATTAGATCAAGATGTTGTGTGCAGCCAGTTGAACTAGTTGAGATGAGGGCACAGCTGGAGTTTACATACTGAAACTGCCCCCATTATGACTATTACACTTTCATCCAGTTGTTATGCTTGGACCTTGACCTTCCTGCTTCACAGCATTAGGCTTTTACCTCCATTTTATCACATACCATTTCAATTTATAATGAGGTCAGACTCTGTCGTATATTTTCTTCATATTTTCATCTCGCATATAAACAGGTTTATAAATGAATGGAATATGCTGCAGCCACTCAGCTTGGGTCAAAGGTGGTCTTCCCTTGTCTGCAGAGAAATGATCATCTCGAAGGTTTTTGGTTATGTTGTTTTTGTTCACATGTCATCTGGGGACAGCATGATGCTTAAGCAGTAAAGCTTGTTACATTTCTTATTACGTCTCATGAAGGGCATGTAAATCCAAGTCCCATTGATTGAATTCTTTGACTCCCAGCAAGAGTCGATCATTACGTACCTCTTTCAAGATAACTCAAGGCATGTTATAGTCACTCGACAAGCCACCTTGAGTCTGCTGCTTGTGTAATTCAAACCTCATTGAATGCAGGACACAAACATTTCTGACTGCCATGGTAGCCATCATCATACAAGAAAGACATCCGATTTCCACCATGCATTTTTTCACTTTCTCATACACAAATGCAGCTACGCGGATTCTTACTTTATGGTAGCTTCAAAACTCATCATAGTCTATCACTTACTGAAGCTGCAATGAAAAGTCATAATTAGAGGAAATAATTTTCTATAACTTAAAGCAATAACTTGCAAAACAGTAAGTATGGTCAGGGAACTGAGGGCATTTTTTGTTGAAATGTTAGTACTACTGAACTCGTTCATTGTTATTGTGCCTCTCAAGAGTAAGGACTCCCTCTATAGTTCGATAAAATGCTTGATAAAATATGTAATTTTTCTCCTAATTGAAGTAAGGGTACACCAGGCCCGTGTTGAAATATAAACTATGAAATAAACTACTTATGAATACTGAGTGGTGGAGAAAGTGTACAGTACAATATAATGAATGGGAGAAAATCTAATTCATTTCTGATGCCAGATCGAGTGACTCAACCCACTCTAATATTAATGTTATTCATTTCATATGCACAATTTTGTTGCTGACCATGATGAAACAGACGTTTGAAGTCAAGTATTGTCTGCGACTGTTGGCCCGTTTGCGAGCATGTAATTGCGTGCGCCTATATGTGTTTGCGTGTGTGTGAATTTGAAAGCAAAATTGCCAATACACAATGGGGAACTAATTAAAGCTTATTGCTTCACATTATACTAATGAGGTCTAATGAAGCTTTTTTCCCAGGGCCATTACGATAAAGATATGGATTCAGCGCACAGGTGTGCTAACATTTATCATGAAATCAATGGATTCCCACTGCCTGAGCAGTAATTAAAACTGTCAAATTCTGATAAGAGCCCCACTAAACCCTCATCATATGCCTGCAAACGTGAATGTGTACACGTGTGTGTTTGTTTGAGTGTACCTGCACATGCACTGCTATCCAGTTGAAGTTGAGTGGAGAGGGATAACAAGAGGTTTGATGCAAATTATACAAGTAACCTTGCAGGATGAAAGCTTGCATTTTGCTTAACCTTATTTGCCGCACAGCACCACTGGTGACCCAATGGTAACCTATGACTATTTAATGTGCCACTCGCAAATTAGCATTTCAGGTTTGATTGATCCATTGATCAGGTGCATGAACCCATCATGCACCGCGGACATAAACACACACAGCATGTTCTTCTTAGAAAAGATGCTGCCACACACGACGCTAGGGGAAAAAAAAACAACAACAAAATAGGTCCTATGGTTTGAGTTTTTGTGCCTATCAATTTGAATCTATTTTAACTTTAGCTAAAACCAGGATTTGGAGAAATGCAATTCATTTGCAGTCTTGAATTCTGCTCTCATTGCAGCTGGGAAAGACTTCTGAATGAATACTGAGCCTCCTGTGAGTGCTTTGGTACAATGAAGGGGCAGAGCATCACTCACCATTGAAAAGAGTAATAATAACGACACACACGCTTTCACTAGACATGAGAACGCTTCAGAACGCAATCACCACAGCATCTACCCTGCATCCCATGCATCCCATAAGTTTAGGTATAAGCTGACTGACGTGATCAGTCACAGAAAGAATTTGACTCATCAATCTAGTCACCAATGTGTGCAGTATTTCACAAAAGTGGATAGATTTCTCAATTTATGTAATCATTTTATATCATTTGATGGCACAACACTGTAGAGATGACTCGTAGTTTGCAAGAAGGCAAAGTATTCAGTGTACAAATACTACAATGTAAAAGTGAGCTCACCCTTAACATTGGGTCTTATTAGCCATTTTTGCTTCGAGGTAGAACTCATTAGGGTTACAAGGTCTCATCTGTGCACGGGTAGGTGATGTTAATGTTATCACTTTCATCTTCTTTCATTCTGGTCCCGGAGTTCAATATGGCACCTATTGATAGAAAAAAAAAAATCTCAGGTTGTAAAGAGAATTGCTATACATACAGATGGTCAAGGCTTTAAGTGGATTGCCTAGAACCTGCAACTGAAATGCAGCACAGCAGAGAAGCCTATTCAGCAGTTTAAGAAGACAGGCTACATCAGAACAGACTATCTACATTATGGCTTACATATATACATATATATAAAAAAAGCATACAGCATCATCAGCTTTTAACAGTTGTACCTTGGAAAAACTCTTTATTGACCATTTTATTTCTTGGGTTAAATTCTGACTGAACGGGTAACATAGCTGACATAAGGTTCACGAAGACCAGGGTTCAAATCCTGGTCAGGGCGAATGGTAACATCCATTCGTTTCCTTAGGCAAGACCCTTTATGCTCTATGAAAAGTCCCAGCCACTACCAGTCTCAAGGCTGCAAATAATGGGTGGGTTGTGTCAGGACGGGCATTTGTGGGATTCAACATGCCCGTGAGCAAACACAGGAGAACATGCAAACTTCACATAGTAATAGGATGAAAATCAATATTCAAACCACGGCCCTCAGAAATGGAAAGCTGTTAACTCGTAGGTCACCATATTGCCACCCCAAAAGGTCAACTTGACAATGTAAATAATCACTACCAAATATTATAACCTGATGTGTTAGGCAAAATAAATAAACCAAATTCAACTTCATCTTGATTGGGAGACGTGCCACCTGACTGGGTGGAATGTCCGAAAATGGTACTCGCTCGGAAGAGAACCACAATAAGTGCTTACATCATGTACCAATCAAAGCCCTTGAATGACTTCGAAACCATTAAAGTTGTTTGTTTTCTTGAGAGGAAAAACAAATTCAGACCCTCCGTGCTTGCCACTTTATTTCAACTCATTGAGGGCTTAGTCAAGCATTATGGGAAAGGAAGTAATTACATGCACCCATAATTACGGCTCTGTAAAATATTCATTGAATTCATTCTACAATGGCTGCTGTACACAAGGATGCGATTCCCCCTCGAAACAAATTTTTAAGACTGTGTTCAGTTTTGTTTTTTTGTCTTAGAATGACTGCACAGACATCTTGTGGAGTTTTATACAGTATGTGTCATAATTAATCATGACAAGCGCTTCAGGTTCATACAACTAGATTTTTTACAGGTTCAAAACTGACCCAAACTTGTGCTTTTTCACAATTCTTCTCCGTATGAATAATATGGATACAAAAATGAACCTCCAAGATCGGAAAGAGTTCATTCCAGGGATATTGGCCGTTGTGACTCTTGGCTTATCCCGCCAGGGATCTCCATGATAACAAGTAACTTTCTATCATCCCAACTGTCACACAAGTATAATAAACATTGTACCGCCAGACGTTGCCCGGAGCAAAGTTGATGTGCAGGGCTGTTACAAGTGGCAGATTTTTTATGTTCACCGTTTAATGATGACCCCATTTTATGGAATAAGCATAGCAAAATTGCCAAAAAGAGACAAAAAAAAAAGCAAAATCACAGGCGAGCTAATCAAATAATTCTAGCTGAACTCGGGTCTTATAAAGTGTGCTGCCATTTTGTGAATTTTCCCAAGGTCTTGCCTGATATTCCAACATCTCAAGTCACATGATTATGGCTCGGCATCCAGGTTTTTGTGCGACTTTTAAAGTGTCAGCTTCCAAATTGACCTTCCCTGAATTTGAATTGAGATGTTCCACTGTCCCTGAAGTGATAATTGTTGCTGATTTACCACTTCAGTATGACACACGGACAGGCGTTTGTATTCATAAAAAAACTATCTTCCTTACGAATTGTGTCCTCTTTTCATTTTCGAAGTGCTCCTAATTTAATCGCAATGAAAGGAGCTGAAAGCCACAGTCAGTCATTGAAATGATTAAAAGGGCCATTATAGTCATACAAAGGTCCATAAAGTGACATTAGTGGGTAATATTTGTTCACTGTTAAGAGTGAATATGAAATAATTTCAATCGTGAGACTTTGCTTTCCCCTATCAATTACACTTCATCATCTATCCCTTTTCTCTAGCACCCATCCTGCTCATGGTCACAGGTGACAAAGGCTGCCTACGCCCTGGACTGGTTGCCAGTCAGACACTGGGTCACACTTCATGACATTTCTTGAACAACATTGTTGAATGGCAGTTGCTTCGATACTTATAATTTATGCAGTTGCAATCATTATCCTGACATGAGAACAGTGGTACAGAATAATGCTGAACCAGTAGGACTAAAAATAAACAGAGTAGAATGATTCACCTTTGGTGTTGTAACATTATGACAGTGTATGCGGAGCATTATTCTCCACCCGAGATATAAAGGTTACGCTTCTTTATACAACCAGTGATGCAATATCAGAAAACAGCCTGTAAAATTGTTTTTATCAGAAAACAGCCTGTAAAATTGTTTTTATCGCCTGGCAGAATGAGTTTTCCTTTTATAGGTTGAGATATATTATAAATGTTATTATTGTCACTAATGATGTCATGCCATATCAATTATTTAGATTCTGATCTTCTGAATTTGTAGTTCAAGGTTTAGCCTGATCATAACAATTCAACTATGAAATTTAGCCTCTATTTAAGCCTTCATTGACGTGGAACATGTATTAAGTCTGAAAACAGCCACTTTTAATCATGGAAATGTGACATTAGATGAGTAGAAATAGGTGGCATTTGAAGCCTACGCCAACTGAATTGGAAATGAGGTAATTAGGAAAAGCTGTGGAGGGGACTGATATCATCTCATCATGTAATGTCAAAAAATCCAATCATTAGTGGCAATGTGATGATTTTCTGTCAGAGAATTCTTTTCCCACCACTGCTTGAGTGGCGTTGTACAGGTGTCGAAAGGTGTGCTTAGCGCCTAATTGTGAGTTCACTCTATTAGAAAATAAAGGTAACAAATAAATTTGAAAGTCTAAATTATGCAGGAATGATTTATGGCACAGAAAATGGTCCTCGACAATAACAACACCCACAAGGCAATTACTAATCAGAATCAATTTAAGTGTATCAAAAATATGCCGTATATTGATTTAATGCGTTTAGAAATTAGAAATCCACAATGTTTGCCTGATGTCAGCATTTTACATGCTGCAGGGATTTTAACAACCCCATGCATACCTAAACCCGAGATGAGGAGGAGGGGGGGGGGGGGGGGGGGGGGGTGGAATCCTATTCCCAGGATGCAAAGAAAGATGGAGCAAAGGGAGTTTTGGAAATGTTGAGCGCTTGCAAAGTGATGACTAGTGAGGATCACTGACAACTTCAAAGCTTCCATGGATCCAGGTCACCTGCCAGCCAGCCTGCTGTGAGTATTAATGAGTTGTGATTAAGGACGAACCTGCCTTAATTCACTTCTAACCACTGACTCACTCGCCTCCAGTATATAAAAGTGGAAAACAGCTTCATAAAATAATAAAAAGTAAACCATCCTTTGGGTACCATGTGACCTCTACTATATTGAAAAAAAAAAAAAAAAAAAATTAGTAAGACTATTTTATTATAACAAATTCACCAAATTTTGCTCCACTTCCATGGAATACAACTTTTTTTTTTTGGGGGGGGGGGGTTGCCAATTTCTTAAACCCCTTTCTCTAAACCAGTGCTTCTCAGTTATTTTCTAATATGCACCAGCAGGAAGAAGAAAACATTTCACGTCTCATCAACTTTTGTAAGACCTGCTAAATATATACTTTTTTAAGTCATAAAATCTTTAGAAATTAAAAGCAAAACAACCAATCACTCAGACATGACTGTTAGATCGGAACAGTTGGCATCAGGGGGCGGACTGTATTGTGTCACTGTCAATCAATCGACATTTCTTGTGAATTTCAGTGTCATCTCAAGAGCGGATCAGTGCGAAAAATAACTACAGAGGAGGCACATTTTAATATATCCAATTAGGCACTGACTGACTGACTGTATGGGGAAATTGAGTGATCCATTGATCATATGCTCAGACTGCAGGACCACATAATAAACACCTACATTTACAAATCTAAAAGTACATGGTCTTTGATGATCATACAGCATTTTGCTGAGCATCCTTGAATTGTTTATATATATATATATATATATATATATATATATATATATATATATATATATATATATATATATATATATATATATATATATACACGTATATATATACATATACATATATATAACAATCGGTTTTGATTGATGCTATCAGACAGGTATTCATTTAACAGTGTTTGTTGAACACAGTGCACCACTGCCACCTGCCAACGAAATTGACATTGAATCTCTGGCAGGAAATATGTAACAATGAAGTGAATTAGTGACCATAAATAGTGTCAAATGTAAAATTGTAATAAGTACCCTTTTGCTCTACATTGTATCCTAATTAACATGTTCCCTAGGGTCACACATTGCACCCATGATTGGCCATTGTTACCATCTTAAGTAACCTCATTTGGGTCATGGGTGACAAGTGGCAGGGTCCACCTTGGACTTGTCATAAGCTAATTACACATGAAGATAACATTCCAATGTAAAACCAGTATTCACTGAACCTAACATGCATGTCTGAAATGGTGTTTTCCTCATTGTATAGCTGTTAGAACTGAGCACAGGCTTGGTACAATTTATCTGGTTAGATACTTATCTGCCTCTGCATGTCCCATCATCCATCTGGAAAGTGAAGCCCTAGAGGCATAGCGTAGTCCTCTCATCTAGTTTTCTGAAAATCCTCCCCAACCCCCTACCACTCGAGCTTGAACCACTGACAAGTTTTAACTCAAACACAGCAGGAGTGAGTTGTCGTCACGGTGAAGTAACACAACGTCGCAATTAGCCTGACAGGAATCCTGATACTGTGGGTTTATAGAGTAAACAGTCAAAGTTTGACCGGGGTTTTAAGTCGAGGTTCTTCTTTCATCTGTCTCTCTCACCAACAATCAGGTTTACAGTAAACACAACATGACTGCCTGCTTTGTGTACCCTGGCCTCAGAAATGGAAGCAAACATGTTTATTTTCCTTTTGCATCTCTACAGTGCAATGCAATGTGACACCGATGCGTCTGTGGTGGCATATTTTTATATTTTTCAGGTATTCTTATTTTACCTCAAAGCAAGAACCAAAATGATTGGAAAATATATCTGATAAAATCAGACTTTTTCAAAGCTTGGGGCTTATTGGTTGATGCCACAGCAGACTTTAGGTGATAAAAGATGTGAGACATTTGAGGCAGCAGGTTTCAACTGTCATAGACTTAAGGGTGATATTTTTGACAGCAAATCAAGGATTGGTTTGTTGGGACTACATGTTGTCACTACCAAAGTCAAGCATTATGGAGAAATGTTTATTCCATCCGTCAATTCAGACCTTTAGTTAGCACTGTTTTTTCAGTTTTCGTAAGGGTGCCCTTCGATAAATTTCGCAGCCATCTTTCATTTGTTATTGAGGGTGTTTGTCTGCTTTATTATTTTCTTTCTATGAGGTTGTTCAATATTTTGATCTGACGTTGTTTTGTTATGCCGAATTCCTGTTCAAAAATGATGTTCAGGTGTTCTTTTACTTCCTCCTCTATATTCCTCTCCCTCGTGTAATGGTTTTTGAATCTGTCC
This sequence comes from Syngnathus scovelli, assembly GCF_024217435.2. Classification (NCBI taxonomy): domain Eukaryota; kingdom Metazoa; phylum Chordata; class Actinopteri; order Syngnathiformes; family Syngnathidae; genus Syngnathus; species Syngnathus scovelli. The sequence continues at coordinate 9,459,689 of NC_090853.1, forward strand.
ATTTCCTCTTATTTGCGCGTTGATTTTGTCTATTCTGTTTGCCGTTGTTCTTATTCGTTCTATGATGAGTCCTTTTCTTGGCTTTTGAATATTTTTTTCTGCATTTCTGGGATGGTTTTTTTTTATGTTGAGGCTGGCGGGTGTTATTCCTTTGTCTCTGCATCGCAAGTTGAACCTCAGGTGGTTTTTGTAGCGTACGCGTTGTTTTTCCAGCTTCTCCAAACGGCGGATCTCTTTCACTTTTCCATAACTTCCTTGAACTTTTATTGTCTGAACAAAATAATCTGTTTAGAATATTGTTTTTGTTTCCCAACGTGTTAAATTATTGACCTATACACACTGACCTGTAACCAGATGGAACATTATGTGCACTTGGCAAACTGACAGGAACATAAAGTGTTAACATCCACAGTGCATCCTCAGTGAACTGTGGCACTCATCTAAAGGGAATTGAACAGAGGTGGAATACTGGGAAGAGCATTGCACACCATGAGCATGCTGGGTTGAACATGATACGAATGGGTGCAAGAAACCGAGACAGGAAGAGAATGAGAGAGCGTCAGAAAGACGGCGAGAGGAAAAAAAGAGGTCCAGAGGGATAAATCGAGAAGAGATGGCAGTCGTTCAGCTGGGTCAAGGACTACAGGGAAATTGCGAATAAAGGGCCGGCAAACACAGATTCTGTGCCGGGGGTTCATAATGTATAAAAAAAAAAAACAGGTGATTACAGTTTCCTCTCTGTACATTACCCAGAGGTCTTAATTAGTTTAGGTTAATCATGCACTGTGATAATTGACTACTGTTTTATGTCTTCTTTTCATCTATATTTTTATTGCCTTGAGTAAATCTGTAGTTGGACACCTCATTTCACGGAATATCTGTGATACACTCTGATTCTCTAATGTGATGGCGCTAAGATCCTCCCACAATTACTCTCGCCCCCTCTTCTTTAATCTCACCATCCATATTCCTCACATTTAGCATTAATCATGTAGACTAATTATACTACCTTTTTTTTTTTTTTTTTTTTTTGCCAACCGCAAATTTCACTTTTGTAGTGTCGTGTCTAGGTCAAAGACTCAGGCGTAAAAACGTGAAGATCATTTATTAGTCAGCACTGTGAGAATCCCTCAAAATGGCTTCACAACAAAACTAGCCAGTGAATATTTAATATACAATCAAGGTGTTCGTTTTTTTTCATTGTTTTTATGATATTTAAAGCAAAGTCATATCAGCTACAATATTAACTGGAGGTCACTTTTAATCAAGAGGGGCATCAGAAGACCATTAATCAAACGTGCAAATTACTTTAATATTCAGCAGATTTGTCTTGCTTGATTTGAAGAGATCTGTAAAGTGATTAGTGACATCATTTCCTGATTTACTAAGACCCCAAATACCAGGGGCTAAATTGTACATTCAGTCTAACAGAGCACGTGCTGTTGGCAACAAGTGTAGAAGCAGTGGAGACAGCCATATTTAAAGGATTTGGGTAAATTTATTGAAATCTATTATACTAATGGAAGTGAGAGAGACCACCACAGGTGCAAAATGAATTCGGAAGTGATAGTTTGACAGTGTGCGTCGAGAAGGTAAACAAACAGGTTGTTGAGTTAGAGAAAGTAAATTGATCCGTCGATTATTTTGGGGTGTGACTGCGTTAGGCATGCTTTGCTTGATTTAACTCACCCTGAGAGTGTGGCATTGGATGGATCACCAACAAGTGTTGTGAGATATTTCACAGTGCAGAGAATTCCTCTTGTGAATTTTTTCACAAGAATGGTAAATGGGCATATGTGAAGTCGCAAGTTGGACCCTGACAACGATGTTGCAAAGCACAAGGGAGAATAATGGACACTGTGTGGGCATGTACCATATGCTACAACATAAGTGGGTTTGTCAGTGACTCATGCAGGTTTTGTCTAAGCTGAAGGACATGGGGCCAGCCAACTATTTCTTCAGGGAAAACAGTTTGAGGTTATTTTGATTTAAACTGGTAGTTGCTTTGGCACTCTGTTCTCTGTACCTGTAAGCTTATCAAAAACCCAGAGGTTTTGGGCTGGCATACTCTTGAAATAAAATGGAACTGTCGACCGAGCAAATTCCACACATCCTGTGCTCACCTAGATCTGATCTCAAATAAGGCATTTCACACCAACTGCGCAAAGAAAATGTATTTGTTTTTCATATCTCATTTTAATGGTTCCCCTGCCTTAAGGGTTTCTTCAGTGCTGTGCAAACCTGCTTCCCGAATCCTGATTGATTCTGGGTGGCTTTTCATATTCTATTTTCTTTGTGCCCTCAGATTGTTCATACCTAATTCTCGCATGCCACTTTCTCTGTTTATTTGGGGCTGTTAGGCTTGGATTGGATTGCATTCCAAAGCAGTAGGCTAACACGGGGCTCTCAGGGTGATGCCAAGACATCTGCTTCTCTCAAGCTTCCAACCAGAAGAGAGTTCTGATAGGGCGGGGAGGGAGCAGACTAAAGAACAAAATCACTTTCTGTGGAAAACACCCATTATCCCTAAGAAGCTGACAATATGAATTGATCACCGAAATATTCATCAACCCCCACTGGTGTCCCAGATGGTAGCACATCAGCAATCTTTACTCAACTAGAATGGAGTACATTTAAATTATTTTTCAGGAACAAGAATGGAAACAAGCAAAAACAAAACTAAAATGAATTAACCCAGGGATGAGATATTGTGCATTACTAATGATTTGGCAAATTTGTGAAGTGATAAACTTTCAGTCTGCCTGTTTTAACACCAGACCATGGAAAAAACTAAATGATAATGACAATGATGATGATTTGAGATATCATGGGTTGTATTTCCTCCGCAAAATATTCAAAATATTTATTTTAAAATAAACTACTACAACAGGTTATTTATTGCTATACAATTGATTGAACTTGAACGGCCATATCAAACAACCTCGTGCGTATGAGAAAATTGTAAACAGAATATTTTTTTGACGGTTCCACTATGTTACTGCAGAACAAGACTTGCACAACATGGAGTTTCCAAATGACTCTAATTCTGCTAAATCAAGTAATGCATCAAATGTCCACATGTCACAAATGGACATTACATAACTTGAACGTTCAAACTCATTTGCGAGTACACTCAAACCTGTCTACGAGTATGTTCAAATGTACGTATATAAGTTGCCATTGTAGGTGTTTATTTAAACCTATCATAGGTGGCTTACAACGAGAAAATAAGTACATCCTGTTCTGGTCACCAGCCAAATCCAGGGCACATATAAACTAAAAATTCATATTCACATTTGCACCGCTGGCCAATTCACAATGATGATGATGATAAAAATTATAATACCACCGACACTCATAAGTCGATAGACATGAACAAGCAGGTTGGGGGGGAAGCAGTGCCTTTTCCATTCTATTTTGGTAACCTATTTGTTAATGTGTACTTGGATTTGTACTCCCTTAATGTCCTGAACGCCAGTCAACGGCACTCAAAGCTGCATATCAATTACCTCCAGTGCACTCTTGCATGTCTATTTCCTTCCAGTTCCTCGTCTCTAAGCGGGAACAAACAGTTACTTGCTGGTATGTGAAGTTCTGGTTCTATGAGGTGGTGGATGACAGGTGTTATAAAGCCCATGCAGCAAGAGAGAACAATAGAGACTGGGGGTGCAGAGAATCAATGACTGCTTTATGCAGACAAACTGTCTACATTGTTAAATATAATCATCCGCTGTTCAGCATACAAACTCAAGGAAAATGCTACTTGGAAATAGTTACATGAAACTTGGCAACTTTACGTTCACTCTTTTTTATTTTGTGAGTTCAATGTTCCATATTAATAGAACTGAGAATTCTTTGCAACTGTAATTATTCTAATGTTTTTTCAGGAAACTACTTGTACGTGAATATCATGCTATTAGTTAACCTTCAAAGTTGCACCCAAGGGCGTAGTACTGGCATGATTTAACAAACACGGGCCCAATTTGGAGACACTGGACCCATTTAAGTACCTGGGTGTTCAACTATGCAATAAAGGGGACTGGCAGACAACACAAATGCTCTGTACAAGAACCAAGGCGCATTCTCTTGCTGAAGAGATTGAGGTCCTTCAACACAAGCAGGGCCTTGCTCATGACCTTTTATGACACTTTGGAGGAATCTGCATTCATTGTTTAATATCTAAGCTACCTCTTATCACTCTCTAGCTGCCCAGTGGGTCACTTCCACATTGAGGGAAAGCTTTTCATATCTGTGAATTTTGCCAGTCCATTCTACACAGAAGCTTTCAGGTAAAACAAATTTTAATGAATACATATATAAACGGCATTCTGAGGTCTTAGATGAAAAGAAAACACAAGAGAGGAGGAGAAAAAAAGGTGGGACTAAAACTACTCTCCTTGATGGAGGACAATTTGAGCCGAATATTATCCAAACACTAATAGTAAAACTATATTTAATTAAAACAAATGTGTTCAATGCCTCACGAGTGTATAAGTTGGCACTTAGCAACTATGCAGCACCAGTTGTTTACAAGCAGAACAACTGTTCATAACACAACAAAGTTCAGAGAGGTATTCAATCAAATTATCTTGTTCAGTGTCTCATACTGATAGTTTGAAGAAAGTGTTAGCAAACTGCAGTGTAAGAAACATGCATGATAGCTTAGAAAACATTTTGGCAGATTGTGTGTTGTGTGCGGATCACTTTCCCTCTCACCATTTCACACTGACAGACACGTCCTAACCCAACTTTTGCTTTCAAGTCGTCTGGCTTGACACAAAGGGGGATCATCGCTTCCCCGCGCATCACCCAAAAAGAGAGGAAAATACAAACGCCACTAAGAGCCGTCTCACTATTCAATGGGGAATAACTTAGTCAGTCATCGCTACCATACTGTGAGATGACATCAGGGAGTCGCAGTCTTGGTGCCATAGCACATGTTGACTGAGAAAAAAGAAAACATGTTTTTTGATATTATGTCAAAACCCGCTGATATTTACTATACGCTACATGTTACTGCTACATGTTTTCTGGAAGTACACAAGGACGATGCTGGTCTACTGCTACATGTTTTCTGGAAGTACACAAAGGATGATGCTGGTTGACCGACAATGTCTTCCAATTCCAAAATTACATTGACAAACATGAGTAGGGCACATATACATAAAGACAAACAATTATTCTCATTCACATATAGAGTCTTTAGTGACCTTAACATGTATGCTCATGGAAGCTGGGAGTAAGCAAGAGTCTAAAGCAACCTCCACAGAGGAAGAACCCATTCGAACCACCAACGTTAGAACTGTGACTCACCCTCGCTAACCCTAACCCTAACCCTAACCCTAACTCTTGTCCATCATCCATAGCCAATAATGTAAATTCAATTGAAGTGTCCTATGGCCAGCTGTCACCATCATAAACCCTTGAGTAACTGTCAAGGCAATGTTTTAGTTGTTAACAGTCAAGTATAAAAATAATTGATTAGAATATCCACATTATCGTAAAGGGACTATGTAATCAATGTCATCGCTCCAGCTCCTAACTGGAGTGCATAAGAGGAGCCCATAAACCCAATTCTGTCTCCCGGTACATATTCCGAGTTTGTTTTAAGATCCCTCATCTTAACTCTCTTCCATGACGACAAAACTGCCCGGGTCCTCAGGTCCGCGGATCAGACACTACTTGAAGTGCTGAGGATTCAGCAGATCCTCAGAGGAGATTGAGCATTTTCTGTTGCCGGTCCTTCCCACTGGAATGACCTTCCCTTAAATCAGTGGTTCTTAACCTTGTTGGAGGTACCGAACCCCACCAGTTTCATATGCGCATTCACTGAACGTTAATGAAAAAAATATATATTTTTTTTAATTCAAGACAGATGTTTTTTACTGGTGCACAAAATGAGCCGTGCATGAACATCACGTGGAGGCTCTTTCGAACCCCTGAGAGCGACTCACTGAACCCCTAGGGTTCGATCAAACCCAGGTTAAGAACCACTGCCTTAAATGTTAGGCGCATTTGAAGACCAATTTTTATTCTTCGGCTTTCCTGGATTAGACACTGAATATTTTTTACAGCCTGAGATACAAACGTTTAACTTTCTAGATCTCTATATTGAAGGATGGTAGGTTTTTATTTGACATGACTCTTCTGTCAAGTTGAGACAAGACATGCACACATGCAGCCACTATCACACGAGATCAAGATACATCTGGACGGTGTGACATGCTGATTCAGTTGGGGGCGTTGTAGTGATGCTCTGAACCATGGCCACCATTGTCTTCCCATTATAATGCCTTCTGATGGATGTCGCTGATTCGAATACCTTGCTTCTGCTCTTGTTCAAGTTCATGAACCTGTCTTCTTAGCGCAACTGCTATTCGATCACGAATGTCTTGTTTCAGATGTAGGCCTTACTTGTCGTGCATGTATAAATCACTGTGCACAATAGGTTACTCATGCAACATCACCTAAACTAGGAATACAGGGGATCTCAGATTACCCATTTATAGTCTGAAAACTCTTAAATCATTTCTGACAAAAATATGGGGAAACTGTTGAAAATGTTTACACCTTGCAGCCTCTAACAACAATATATAGTTACATGCATTTTTAACACCTCATCTTTCTTATTTATGATCCTTGAAATACACTGTGAACACAAAAGTGCCTCGATCATGTTATTGAGATGCTGCTTTGACTCCACTGCTGCTTAAGCTCCTGAATATAAAAGTTCACCAGAGCAATTTAAACTTTTCACCTTCTCAAACAGCATTTTGCTGAGACTGAATGTTGATTGCCCAAGCATGCCTTTCCATGTGGTTAAAGCATAGGATAGAATCAGAAAATAATGATTTCAATAGACAATACTCAGGACAAGTCCTACTAAGAAACAGACATGAGTGGAATTGTACCACATTGTTTTACATACAGTCTGACTAGCCGCCCAGTAATTAAAGAGTTGATTGCTCTGAGCATTGTCAAAGTCATGTTGCCTGTCAATACATTTCAAAAGCAGTTAGCCACATGTTCATCCTGATCTACATCAATGTTAAGTGTGGTGGTTTGGATAAACTACACACAAGTTTTCCGGTAATTCATGAATATTAATAATTCTGTTTATTAGTACAGAATGTAGTTTTAGTCACCTTTTACGTGACTGTTCTCAGTAGTGTAACTTCTGGAAGTTTGACCATTACAGCAGCTTTAATTGTCTGTCTCTATAATTGGCCAATAAAAAATAATTTTCATTGTAGGGGTGACTCAAGTTGTACTGGCTTATTTTGTTTGCCCGAAAATTATAAATTCAACAAGTTAACCGACCTGGCCTGTACCATTTGTGTTTTATACTCGCAGGAATGTGTTTAGATTTTCAGGGACAAAGGTTTGGAGTTCAGTAACAGTTTTCTTTTTATATATTAATTACAACTATGTAATTTTTATGCTACATTGTTGAACATTTGACATGTTTTATAAAAATATATTATGGGTTGTGTTTAAAGGGGCACTTAAATTGTTGTCATTGTCACTTAATTTGTCTGTGTATTGAAGGGGGGAATTTGATTATATGTAATCAGAAATCTGATGTTTTTTTGGGGGTGGGTGGTGATCAGGGCTTTTATTTACTATGATAGACATCCATAGACTTAAAAAAAAGACTGCCTATTGTGTGTTAAGAGATGGGTCTTGGGGATACTGCACAAATATGTTTCTAATGGCAGAGAGGAATCTCAGTGGTTAAATGTTGTTAGTCACCTGAATGTTGTTAGTCACTTAAATGTTGTACAGAGGCTGAGATCAACCGGAGTCAAATTCCTTGTTTGGCATGCACTAACTTGGCCATTAAAGCTGACTCTGATTCTGATGTTCTACCCAATAAACCTATTATACCAGAATAGACAAGTCCTGATAATGAGCCGAAATTGTTTGGATGGCAATATGGTGGGGGGAAAAAGGCAATACATTTTGTTTTGGGGATAAATTGCTGTGTTTTAGCGGAAATTCAGTAAAAAAAAAAAAAAAGAGGAAATATGAAAGTTTACTTTGCAAGTCGTTTTACAGTGTTGCTCCTAAATTTTCTGCTTGCACCTCTAAAATTTTAAGTGAGGTGCCACTGTGTTCCAATTGAGGAAAAAAAAAAACGTTAGCCTCAAGCCCTGCAATCATTTACACTAATACATGTTTTTTTTTTTAACCACTTTCTCCTTTCATATGCTAGTACATTTAGAATGAAATGGTGAATTGGAAAACTAATAATGGCATACAAAAAGTAATCTCCGGTACTAGAAGGCAATTTAAAATGATTATTACGTATATTACATGGGTAGGCTGAACATGCAATTTCAATATATGTATATTCAAAAAAAGAAAAACTGCTGTTGTACTTTGCAATTGATTACAGGGGAAATATGTTTTGGAGCTTTAAAACCTCCTATATAAACATTTGGACATCTCTAGCTTTTTATGATCCTGTTTACAGGTCCCGTGTCCACTCCAGAACATCCTCATATTGTACTGCAGCAAATAAATGAAAAGTGATTTCCCAGAGAAATACGTCACCAGAAACTGAGCAAAGGGATTCCCATTCTAATCCTGTTGTAATGTGCATAAATGCTTTAGCAGAGGAGACAGTGGTCATGTATGTCTAATCTAAATGAAACTCTTGCTTGCATGTTTTACAAGGCCCGCATGCCCTGCTCACCTGCAGCTGTCCCCACAAACAGCGCTTCCTCTCTGGTAATCCCGACAAATCTCACAGCCTGACCACGCGGTCAGAGCACAAGCTGGATTTTGCCGCACTTATCAGCCAGCACCACATTGCTTTGGAACATTGCCACACTCTGTGCTCTGCCAAAAGCAAAACAAAACTCAAATCTCCAACACGCATCCTCAGACACAAAGAACATGCAGGCAGAAATGTGATCGGTTTTCCTGCCCAGTTTGTGAGCTTTAGAATTAATGCGGTGAACAGAACACATATCTTGTAATGTAAGGTCTTAAAGTACTGTATTTCCTTTCATGGTACGGGCAGCATTAATTTTACAAAACTGCTGAGAGTAGGCTACTAATAGGCATCTGTTCGAGTGCATGACTTTAAGGATGCACTGTAATTTCGGGAATCAAAAGAGCTGAGTAAAAGCCTCAACAGCAAAATCTAAAGGCAACTCTATTGCCAGCTTAAAGCTTATCCGTAAAATAATAATTAATAGTGGAATAAATATGTATATAAGTATAATATAAGATCTTGTATCACAAGTTATTTACTTTTCAGTGTAGCTTTGTAGTGTAGCTGATTAGTTTTTAGTTGACAACACACCCCGTCATTTGGGGAATAGTGACGAGAGGTGTTGCTACTGTTTGATGAAATGTGAAAATAAATATTTTTTTGCTGAAGAATGCAACCCCGGTAATGCCGTCACACACATGCACGCACGCACACACACAAACCACCACGATCACCTCTCGCCACTTCTGTTAATTTGGGTCACTATGTCACCTCAGTTGAGACCAAGGTTCTCTCATTAACAGCATCATTATGAACTAATGCATCACTGTCCAAAATACACACCTTAGGGGCTTGGGGAGTGGCTGGGTGGCTGGGAGAAAGGACCGAGTGAACAAAGCATGATTGCTTTAATGCAATTATGGCAAACTCATGCCCCCCGAATGAAATAGCTGCATTGTCATATTTTATGGTTTTCAATATGCCGATGAATGGGCCACAGAGGACTGTTCCTTGATGCCGAGAGAGGCGTCATTGATGATTTTCATTTCACAGCCTGGTGCGCACATTCGGTGTAATCTTGATAAAGATGGAAAGAGAGTGGAGAAAGGGTCAGCTGCAGCAGGCGCGTTAGATCTGATATTACCTTGTCAAAAGCATCAATATTTTTTTCAATTAAAGACTGATGCCAATTCAAAGTTTATTCTTGGTTATTGGAAACAATTCTCATTACAAATCCAAGTATTTTAATGAGTATGTAGTTCATTCGGGTGTAGTAGACACGAGTATGCAACACGGGTTTTGTAAGTTTGTTTACAGGCTTTTGAGGAAATATCCTCCTCCTCATAACTCTCTGTGAATTCATTGTGGCTTGTATCTCATTGTGTAAAACAGTTCAGTTTTGGAAAGATTGCTGATAGCAGAATATAGCTCAAATACTTTATTCAAAGTCTTTGTTAGTTAATTTATTTATTTATTCATTTTAACATTGGGAATCGTGTAAATTGTTGCAAATAAACACTTGGGACAATTTGGAGAAAGAAAAAAAGACTTTTCTGTAAACTTTATTCACTCTCCAAAATCATTGTTGGATACGAAAGCATTATCATTATTGGCAACAAAAAACTAGCTCCACCACTTGAAGCAAATCATTTGGTCACAGATGACGGCTCATTTGCACACAGTGGATCTGCAAGGTTCCCCCAAATGGCAGACTGCAATCTGTCCATTTTTATGGAACACTATTATGTCACCTAGGAATAGAAACTTGGCGTATGGCCAAGGTAGTTGGATAATTTCTTGGGGTCTGATGCCTCTATGGTCCCACCAGGACAGCTTGTTGTTATCTGCTGTTTACCTTGCCTAATTAACCAAATTCCCCAGTTCCCCCCCCCCCCCCCCCCCCCCCCCACAAGCCACCTGTACAACACAGTTAAGGCAGTGATTCTCGAGCTGTTCAAATCAACATTCCATAATGCTTTTTATGATGTATAACCAACATTAGCCATGGCTGAATGTGATACAAATACATGATAGCAATCACACACTGACTCAAATGCAAAATATGTCTGTGGACTGGAAGTTTAAAAAAAAAAAAAAAAAAAGCCACATTTATCGATGCATTAGTTCTTAAATGCCATATCACTACTTTGAAATGATCACTTAACCAAAAACATTAAAAATAAATCAAAAGTCAATACTACTCAATGGCCATGGTGTTCTATGTTTAACTGATTCTATACCCATTGCTGAAGCTATTAAAGAGCACTAATCTTTTAACATTCACTGAAAAATTGGTTCAATATCATTGCGCAGACAAATTATTGCATGTCAATTTGTGGAGAACAATATGATTTTTCTGATCCAAACAATTTGTGGTTCAAAGGACATTTCATGGATTTGATATACTTGTTCTTAAACATAGTGAGGATGATAAGTCATAATTAAGTCATATGGGAGTATATTATAATAAGGAAAATTCTCAAATCGAATCTGCCTGACGTCAAAATTTTGCAGGGGGGAAAGTTGGCAAGTTGTCTTGTTTAGACCCTTCTTCGTTAATGACGTCACAAAGCACCGTTGTTTGGGGGTGGGTGTAATCATTATTAATTAATGTGGCCCTTTGAGAATTAATAAATGATATCAGAACTCAGTCTGGTCCTTGCTGTAACATAATCTCGTGTGAAAGTGTAAACTGAGCAGAACAGAAAATGAAAAAAAAAAAACAGCTAACTTAAGCAGAGGCTTTTAAAATAATAAGAAAAAAATACTTTTAAAGTTCATTCCATCTTTTGAAACAACCCATTCTCATGTTTAGTCTTTGGAAGAGTTGCTTGTGCTCTAATTTAGTGAGATTACCATCTGTTTATTTGATCTTCCTTACACCATAAACTGTGGGCGGGACAAACAGATTAAAGAGTGGCTAAGCAGCCTCCACTTTATCTTTAAGGAGTCCATTAATGGGTAGGAAAGGGGGGGTTTAGTGAGAGTTTTATGTGTGGCAATCAGTGGATCCATAACTAAAGAACCTCTTTTCAGACTGCCTTTCTTCATGTCCCTGCCGAGTTTAGCCAGCTTGTGCTATTATTGCAATTTTAACTGAGGTTTACTTTCTTATTAATGCACCGTTTAATATTATGTGATTAGGTTGACCTAAATTAACTAATAAGTGTTCATATGTTAAATAATATGGATTTAATTCCAGATACAAATGTAAATAAAACAATAAGTTGCTCTACTTGTAAATAATAATAATAATAATAAAAACAAGGTAGACAGATAACAGATGCAACACAATCCAACCCGGTAAACATTTCAGTCTGCTGTCTTTTTAAGTTCTGACGAAAGGCATTTTTTAAGAAGTCATAATGCCTCTTTATCACAACTTTGCAACCTGTTTGCCAGTAAATATTTGTAATCGAGAGCTCTCTGAGGATATTGGAATGTCTGCTATGATATCACAAGGAACAGGCATCAAGCAAAATATATTAAAACTGAACAAAAGACATTATTCTTGGACTAAATCATGTTTGCCACTGTCTCTAGTTGCCTGTTTTGTATGTCTGGCACTGCTACATTTGGTAACGTTATGCTATGCTATGTTAAATTATGCTCATCACTATGATTACTCTGGATTAGTTTCATGATGGACACTATAGTCCTTTGGAGTACACTAAATCATTAAAATCAGAATCGTCAACATTGATCAATTCTAGTTACTGTTTTTACCTTTGGGCTCTTCAGCTCATGGTGAGAAAAAAAAAGATTCAAATTTGTTTTATAAACCAGTAGTTGTATTTTTTACTCCTCTCGGGGGTACTGCTGGCTTAAAGAAAGGGGCTTTGAAACTCAAGTTTATTAATACGAGGTCCAATTAAATTCAGATTAAATATCTGATATTTTAAAGAATGAATGTTCTGGAGTTTTGGTTGATGCTAGAAAATGACCATAGTGATCTGTGTTTTCCTGTAGTTTTCATGTTTGAAGTCATGGGACTGCAAACTAGTTACGGCTAAAGAAACCATGCCATTGCTGGTTGCAGCCAAGTAGTGCTTTGTGTTTTCCCTCTGTCAACAACCAAGTCCACAGAGTCAATATAGTCACTGTAAAAGGATTCTGATGCACCTTTCCACTGCCAAACTTCAATTTTCCCATTTTGTGTCTCTTCACTATGTTCCATTTGTTTCACCTTTGCCCGTGTTGCTCGTCCTGCTTGCCAATCAGCTACTTTCCTGTCCTTTTGTTTCCCAGCTGTGTTTTATTTTGTCAACTTCCTTACAGACTGAGCTACTGCTGTTCCTCCTTTAATTAGTTCCCTAGCCTCTGTTTAGTCATTGTTGGTACTTATTTTTTCATACACCTGCCTTTGTAACCCTAGTTTGTAACCCTATTTTTCTCTATTTTTTCATTTTATTTTATTCTTTCAAAAAAAAATCAATTTTATTCCTACCTTGGGCTGATTTCCTTTGTTGGGTTTCACTGTCACCTCATACCACCACGACAATGTTGACCATCCGGACTTTTCAACCTAAGCCCTGTGAAAACAGTTCAATACTGTTTTATCTCATCAGAACTAGATAGGAGCCTTACCAAAACATTCACAGGTGATAAAAGATAGAACGCGTGCGAGCACAGGAGAGGGAGTTTGCCTTTTAGGGTGTGTACACGTCAAATCATTTGTTCTTTTCGCCATTGAATCGATGCCCCCTTGAGCCACAGATAAACCAATGGCCCCCAATTTCAGGTCAGAAAAACTGTCACGGAGCTCTCTTTGCTGCATTCTCTAGGAATACAAAATGGTTAAATATGCAAATTTGTATGCAACACATATGCTCACAGATCATGTGAATACACAAGTAAATATTTGTGTGGAATTTTGCCTCGCAAAAAGTAAATCAGAACAGGCATTCATGAACTTGATAAAGTGAAATGGGCAATGCTGGCATTGTATTACAACATAAAAGTGACTGGAAAAAAAGGTTACCAGTTGCAAAATGTCTCAGACACAATGAGACTTTGACATGTCAAACGATAAAAACAAGGACTTAATACATATGTATTTTACTGCCAAGAGGCAAACATGAAAATATATTTCACATGCCTATGAACACTGCAATTCATCTAAATAGGTATGATGTCAATAGTTTCAATCATTACAGTAAAGCAGTTGTAAGTAAAAGTTTACAATATACATGGAATCTTATTGTCTTAGTTGCCATTGCAAATGGTCACTCAAATGAGCTGTATGACATCTTCTCGATATTCATATTTAGCTAAGAAAATTGTGGTAAGTAGTTATATGACTTTATAATGGCATCAATACAACAAACGGTGTCTCATTGCCATGGTAACGCTGGATCACCTCCTACAGAGTTGCTTATCTGTTTTTTAGCCTTGAAGTATTTTATATTGTATAAGCACTCGATAATGTTGAGAGTGAGGTAGTGTGTATCTTCAAATTTCTTTGGTTCCTAGCCTTGTCTTTGATTGACAAGAAATACTTGTTCTATACTACAGCCAATTGTGAATTTAACCAGCTGCTTAAATGTATATTCCACTCCTTAACTGTGGACAGAGACCAGTATTTATATTCCATCTTTATTTTCTAGAATGTACTCTTATTCCTGTTAAGTCTCAACCAATGAACAAACAAAACTTCATGGAGCGCTAAATTCTATCCCAGCCGACGTCAGTCGAAAGTAAAGGTTAAGTAAAGGTTTGCATGCACACCATGATTGGGCCTGGTCGAGAATACTCAGATGTAGAAGTTGATCTACTAACCTGGCACTATACAAAATCTACATGCAGTTTATTATGTGCCTTTTGAGAGCAGTAAATAAATAGATGTATTGCAATGGATGATTTTGCATCTTTAAATACACCTGAAAGACAGGTGCAAAATAAATGGCTGTGCATAAACATGATGAGGAGGCACAGACGAGTTTAGAGGAGATACGGAAAACAGATTTTTCCACTCGTAAATATTTTTGAAACGCCAGAAAGTTAAATTGCCATACCAAATCATTGGTTATTATTTTCTTCTATTAAAAGAAACGCTGATCAGATAAAATTGGTGCTCAATTTGATTGAGAGGTGATGAAAGGTGATTTCAGGAAAAGGAAAATAGAGCATTAATATCCATAGGCCTTCATCCACCACATGACATGTCTCCCCTTTGTCTTTTTTTTTGGTGGCAGTCTGTCTAGCCCTCATCCTCTCTAGCGGTGTAATCTCTCATTCCCCGACGGGTGCCCGGAGTAAATCAGCACAGCTGGATCATAGGCATCAATCTCAGCCAGCCCTCAGGATAGGCCACTTGTGAGCCCGCTGGGAGGCATTTCCCCTCCTTACCAAATGAGGAGCTAGGGCGGCGGTACAGTTGGTTGAGCTCAGAAAGGGGGATAGGTGGCTGTGGTGAAGGGAGGCAATATTGGGAGGGAGGAAAGCAGGGAGGGAGGGGAATTGACAGTGTGGAAAAGAAAGGTGTTGAAATAGAACTGCACCTCAAATGTTCTTAATAGGCATCGTTTCAAATGATGTTAGACGATTTTACAACTTCACAGAGAAGTGAATTTCCTTAAGCATATTGCATTAAAAGTGTGCTACACCTTTATGGCGTTAATTATTCTAAAATGTGATGAAGTGAGAGAGTTTGTGAGGGATGCAGCAATAAATGCAAGAAAAATAGGAGAAAGTGTAATGGAGCAGTAAGTGAGATCCATCATATGCAGGGCAGTCAATGGGGTAATGTCCATTCAAAAGTGTTTGATTCCTACTGTAAATTTTCATATTCTAAATACATTTAATTTTGTTTCAACCACTTTTCAGCCCATGTGTACACTTTGCTATTCAAGAGATGTTGTCTGCACAAAAGTGATCTTTGAAACATTAGAAACATCATGAAACAATGTATTGATCCACTGTCTCTTGACGAAAATGGTATTGATGGATGTTGTCACTCCTATTTCTTATATATTATTCCTTAATCTAGTTTTGATCCATAACAAGTACATTTGCCCCAGTCCATTTTCACAGCCTGCACAGTTTACTTAAAAAAAGCAAATACTGTTGTTGCTTTGAATTGTATATACAGCACATTTCCTAAACAAAAGTTACATTCTATATAGAAGACCTTGCAAACAGAGCCTTTTAGATCAGTGGAGTTGATAGTGATAAATGACACATCACTGCGATCCAATCACAATCGTATGTTACATGTATGTGCTCTTTCATAAGGAGGAAAAAAAATAACAACCTGTCACTTAGTCCGTCAGACTGCATCGGTCTCACTTTGTTGCGCAAGAACTGAGAATTCATACAGCTAGCTGTATAAGACAAACGAGGAGAGGATTTTGGGTGAGGATGGACAGGTCTGCTATTACAATGGGGATGAAAAATCATCTGTTGCCAACTGTCTTAAACTGGCAATTGAGAGCAGCTCCATTCCGCTGATTAAGAGACTCAACATTTAATGGATTGCCATTGCTAAGTGTAAATCTGTGCGGCACTGTCACGCTTTGATTGTATACGTTCTCTTGGGAGATTTAGCGGTCCATCCTAAAGAACACATTTCTTGTGCAACATAAGTGATACAACGCTTACAATAGAAGCCGGATGGATTTTTTTTTTTTTCCTGCAACACTCTTGTTCCCAACACTCATGTTTGTGAGTTGTACCTATAGACAAGGTGTGACCTCAAAAGCATGAAATACTATTGTACTGAATTAAAACATTTTATCAGGCGGACTCTTTTCATGCAGATTTCCAGTGAGCTCTCTGCATTGTACCATTTCTATTCTAAACTTTTAAACAAAATGTAACTCTTTAAATCCAAATTGGAGCAAGGTTGCTCAATTTAGGATCCTTAATATATAGAACACAGCATCTTAGAAAATATGCCTTCCATTGTTTTTTTGTTTGGTTTTTTTTTTTAATAGTGCACTGAAAATTCATTGATACTTTTATTTTACAATAAAGAAAATTGACATTTCAAGCTTCTATATACTGGTGTATTATTCATGACAGAAATGTTTTTAATATTTTGGTATTCACCAGTAATGTTGATTCAGGGCAGCTGGGACAAATGAGTGGTATTCATGAATAATTTATTTTACATGAAAGAAAATTAACATTTCAAGATTCTACATTCTGGTGTATTGTTCATTACAGAAAAATTAAAAATATTTTGGCATTCACCAGTAATATTGATTCAGGGCAGCTGTGACACATGCACTGCGTGGTAGTGTAATAAATGTGTTAAGCACTGTAAGTTAAAGCAGGCATGACCCTGCTGAGAAAACAGCAGTGAAATTTAAATTGTACCGCTGGGTAATCATAAAAATCCTCTCCACTGAGGACTATTTTCTGCAGTGTCTTTGTCAAACTGCCTGTGCTCACTCTTTAAAGCCACAAGTTTTGTCAATTCATTTTATTCCCATATAAAACTCCACTAACAATGAGCGAAACAAGTTCACATGCTAACTGTGATCATTAAACATGAAATAGTGTGTTGCGGGGGAAAAACACTGATGTTCATTTTAAGTATTTTCGCAATATTGAAATATAACTCACGAAATCGGAGACAGCTCCGATTCTTTCGATCCCTCTGCGGAGAACTAACCGCCCTTTGATATGTATGGATTTTCTTTGCAATCCACATCAAAGTGTAGGGTTGTGTTTGTAACACACACAAATGACACTTGTGCGAGGATGTCTTACACTCGTTAGTGGCTTGGGCTCTGCAAAGTCTGTTTTCCTTTTTGTGAAAGGAGTTTGTTTTTTGTGTTTTGAAGCTTGTCTCAAAAAGGCTGAAGTGCCTTCCGCAACACAGCCGTAGCATGTGTTGACAAATCACACAATACAGTGTACACCTGCATGCGAGAGATTAGACTCTTCAAACCACAGCAAACTCTTGAATGGTGACAGCAGGCAGGCATTGGGAGAAACCATTATGCGAACAATGAGGCCTATAAACAGCAATATGCAGCTATTGACTAGATGTACAGGTAGGTACATGACCTTCAAATAAGTATATCTAAATAGCAATTGTGTCATTCGTTTTTCAGCTTGACAAGCTCATTTCAAATTGCGAAGGAGCTGCCATCATCGTATGTATGTACTTTGACATGTATTGTGACACACAATGCTAGAAAATAACACCCATTTTATGAGAGCTCAGCCAGTGACTAATGCACAGGTTTTGTTGGTATGTTTGGCAAATGCTACAATTCAAGATATTTATCAATGTAGTAATCTACAACTTCCAAATAGGTTCCATACAAGTCTTTGAGGGTCCTCACAGGAATTGGTTGCAATTATTTGCAGGTTTTATATTTTATTTATCAGCCCTCATAGTCCGCGGATGGTTGTGTAATATACGATTTGCTTTCAACTAGCACATTTTTACATCATTCAAAGCAGCAAACTGATTCCCAGCAAGCTCAACCTCTGTGTGTTTGAATGATATTTACAAGTCACAATTCTTTCTAGCATGCTGTCAATGTGTGACCCCCCCCCCCCCTCTCATACAAGAAGACTTGGCTACTGAAAGTGTTTGATTGCATCTTTTTTCAGGAACCTTTGCTTCAGATGCAACAGCTGCCAAAGGAGACGCTCCCTTCATTAGTAGGGCTGCCGGAGACTACCAGCCGCTTGGCACCAAAAAGCCAAGAGTTGTGCTGGAAAGTGCTGTAATCTTTCAGAGAGGGAATGACGGGGAGCGGGGAAGGAATGAAAGATTTGGAAAGGATTTAGGCATGGCAAAGATTAGAAAACCATATCGGCCTTATCGTGCAGCCGCCACACTTGGGACTTGAATGAAGCAGCTGTCAAATTGGAAACATACAAAAGCAGTAATCCTACAGTAAACAGAATGTTGGGTTTAAATGCAGCAAAATCCACAGAGACCAAGTAAGGCAGCGAGTGAGAGCGCAAGGGCAAATAATCTATCAGTGTCTAAACAGACTGTCTGGAGCAAGGGTCTTTCAGTACATGTAGCTGACTGTTAACACTGATAGTGAAGGATCGGCCACAAGGGAAGTGGGTGAAAGTGAGAGCATTGCGAAGATGCTGACAAAGTCCCCCCCTAGACCACTTGGGGAGTGTTGGTGGATTATTGTGAAATGCTGCATGGAAACAGTTGTATAAGGCTCAAGTGTAGCGATTAGGACAGCGCTCACTCGCTGCTATCAACTTTGTAGAACGACTTTCCCTTCTTTTCAACATTTCTAATCTCACAAAATGTGTGTGGCAGGAGTAGAACAGAGCTCATACACGAATGGATACTGTTTGCAGGTGAGCCACTGACATTTTATTTGAGAGCATTTCTGTAGTTTAAAGCAGCCACGATAGTGACCGGTTATGTATGGATGGATGGACCGACGGACGGACGGTTGACTCATTCAGGACCTAATTTAATTTTGAACTCACTCAAGTCCCTGTTTTAACATTTCCTCTCAACTATTGTAGCGTTTCAACTGGAGATACATTGTATCATTTTGAAATTGTTTTTCTTTTCTGACTCATGAAGCAGACGGTTTCTCTAAAACACCACCTGAAAAATGGCTGTGTTAGAGAAGAAAAAATAATGAATTGGTACAAAAATAAATATAGGGAGAAGGAAAGTTTACTTGCATCTTGATTAAATAGTTTTGTAAAAATGTGTTGACCAATTTTATTCATAGTTTTGTACCTGGTTATTGATTCTGTCACAGCAAGCTTGTTAGTCACAGAACAAAAAAAGGACCTTCTTTCTGAATAAGAAAAAAGCAGAGAAAGCAGAAGATAAAAGCCCAGTTGATTTGCGTCTCAGTAAAATTGTTTGTTAAAGTTTTCCTCTGCGATTTTGACCTGCATCTGATCCCAGTGCTGCGAAGGGTAAATGGTCAGATGGATTTTGAAGTGTGTGTAGTGATATAATAGCACACGTGTAAGTGTTTTAGAAATGTATGCACTTCGCCATAACCTAACAATTTCTGATATAATAAAAGGTTTGAGAGAAGGACACAATAAAGTACTTCAGTAAAAGTGTACAAAATAACTGTTTCCTCACGGGCCATCACTTTTGTCCACCCCATTGTAAACATATCAGTGTGTGGTTTTACTTTGTATTTTTACAGAAAAGTTCTGTTAAGCAAGCTGGAAAAAAACAGTACTATCTTAGAAAAACACACTTTGCTTTCAGCCTCACTGCCGTTCCGCCTAAAAACAGTGTAGCCTAATGTGGCATGGCATCCGCCACAGGCACGTTATCCATTTACACAATATTAACTTGTAATCAGAATTGGTGACCCTTTGAAGAAAGAGCTACACTATACCTCATGCCTATGGAGGGGGGAATTCAAGTATTTTGCCCATGCAACAAAATCCGGGTTGCTTGTGTATGTGTGTTCAAATGCCTCCAAAGCACTGTTTTTGAAAGACATATTTGTGGGACTAATGGGCCTGTAGCTCGGTGGTGTCAAAACAGCCCCAAGAAATGCTGCTGTGTAGTTGTTCCTGATTACTGAACAGGTCATTTATATATGCATACTCAGCAATGCGTTTGATACCCCTTTCGACTTCTTTAGCCCACTCGCTGTTTAAAACGGCGTTCTGCTGTTTGGTATGCAACACACGCACGCTCTCCTTCCGGGCATCATCAGTGGAGGCTGAAGTCTGATGAGCTAAAAGAGAGGATGGAGAGGAGAGAGAGAGCACTAAAATGAAAGGGAAAAATCTTCACACAGTGTACCAGAAAAATGAAGATAATTTCCCAAAGCTATCCATGTTTTGACCAGTGAGTTTCAATTTGATTAGGCACAACTCGGGGTCTACAACTCTTTGGCCTCACATCAAAACAATTTGACTGTCCCCTGCTTAAGAATTTCAGCCATCAAATTCACCTTCAACTGTAGGCCTGGTCAACATATGTATTTTATTTTTTTTAAGGCCCACCACAGTGAGCTTTTAGGCAGTGCCTCAAATGAGGTCTTTCATCCTCCTTTCTTCCCATACATAACTCTTCCAGGAAATAAAGCCAGTTGATTTGGCATTTCTTCACCAAGGCCTTAATTACGTACTAAGTCATGCCTGGCACAGAATTCTCATCTCCTTCAGCTTGTGTTTGGCTGGTCTACTGCAGATTGAAGACCGAGGACGTAGTGCTGGGCACAGTTTGGACATAGCTTTTAATGGTTTGCCTCATTAACTCTGATTGGAGGAAAACAGAGGTCAGTCCAATGTTGTTTTATAGTGACAGCATAGCACATGAGTCCAAAACAGCACAGCTTCCCATCACGCGTAATGACAAGTTGAACCATTAAAGGGAGTGCTGTTCCAAAATTAAAGGGAATTAAAGTGGTGAAATGTATGAGGAAGAGAAAAAGCAAAAATAAATTAGTTCCCTTAAAAAAAAAAAAAAACACAAGCCTTTCTTTCTCGCTCGTTCCTCTTTCTGCTCTTATTGGTATCTTATTAGATCCCTCTCTGCCATGCAAAGTTATTGTGCTGGGACTCTTTTCAAGGTTTAAATCCCAGCAAAGCCTGTAATAATCTGTCATCTGAGGGAGATGCCCCCTCAGACAAGGGCCTTCTAATCCACAGAGATCAATGGACGACTGGCTGGCTGGCTCGTCATTTCCCCAGTGCACTACTGGACACGTCAGAGGCTCCCTACTTTGGTCACCCAGTCTGCCACCAATCACATTCTCAAAGACCATCACAAGGTTAATGAGTGGGATAATAGAGGGATATTAAAGTCAATATCCGATCTTTGGATGTAGGTCAAATGACAGGAAACGGCAGCAGTCGCTAAACCATTGTCTTTAGAGATAATTGGTGCCTTATTGCAGGGAACCTCCCAGTATTTGCAGTAGCTAGGAACTGAGTGTGACTAAAAACCTTCACATTAATAATATTCAAAATATTGCTGCATACCTATATAGTGGAATAAGCAGTTTGCGGCTAAGCACATACTACATACCGTATACACAGTAGTGTCGTTTTGTGTAAAACAAATAAGCGCAAGAGCGACATCGATGGTGCAGTGACGATGCTCTGCTTCTACAATGCTTGACGCTTCATAGTTTATTAAGATACCCAAGGGAGAATATAAACTGGCAGTCATAGTTTACTTTCTTCTGAGCTGTTGTAATGGATTCCGCAGGTTTTGATGCAGTGTTCATATAACAAATGCCTGCTAGCACTGTGTGACAGTATAGTAGTGAATATTTTCATTAGCAGATACTTTCTCTCTTAAAGCTTTACCTTATCCGTCACTTGGGTAAAGGTTAATCATTGCCTCATCATTCCATAAATGTAAGCGTTCCTTAACCCTTCATGCCAGTTCATCAGCTATAATGCTGGCTGAGAGCGTGTCAATATGTTAACTGGCCTTTTTTTAATGACTAATGCTACCAGATTGTGAGCATGGATTTAGAGACAACTCAGGAAAAGATGTGCTTTTTCAGTCTAGAGACCGTTGATACGTAGGTTCCAAATATGTGTATTTCTCCAGGGATGTCCAAGTCAATCATAGCCCTAACGAGGGAACCACAAGTGAGAAGCAGGGCGGGATATTGTTCCTTTAGGCTACTTAGCCTGGTTTATAAATAATCTACTTGGGCAGGAGGAGACTTGAAGTTTAGGACTACCTTATGGTATGCATCACATGGCAAGGCAAGGGAAAACAACACCTTTGTTTCTCTGTGTTTCATCATGCTAAAGATCATTTATTGATTTATTAATAATAACTCAAAATATTTTTGATGACAAGATCATGGTGGCTGAAACTATGAATATATACAGTATAAATAGCCAATATTGAATGACTTATTTTCCCGCACGCCTCAACGACCCTGACCGAGATAAGCAGTATTGAAAATTGATGAATGGATTGGATGGATTTTAATGGTTATTTCTGCTCCTTAAATTAGATTACCCTAAAAAGTATTAGAAAAAATGTTAGAAGTTGTGTCTTAAAATGGTGATAATATTGTATTGGATTTCAGAATTGTGTGCAAAATGGGAAGAAAAATCAAAATGAGTGCCTGGAGAGTATATATTATACCATGGGTGTTGTGTTGCTCAGTGCTGGTGGATACCTTTTTATTGCTATGACTCTCACTCTGCAATGAAGTTTGTGTGCCTTGGGCTTTTATTTTCGATTTGATGCTGAGAAAGTGCAGGCATGGTTCGCCCTTTGTAGTACTCTCTGTAGCCATTCTTCCCATGCATGTTCAGTCACAGGCGACCCACCTCACACTGCTCTTGCCAGCTATCTTTTTACATGTACATAATGTCCATGAAAAATATGTTTGTCTGCATTAGTGATTTATTTTTTAAATTACCAAACATTAGCACATTTGTGGAGAAGAGTCCACATACTGGCAGACGTTCACACACATTTACAAGACAGTTCTGAGAAAACAACATTTTATCTGACCAAATTATTACAGTGAAAATTTGAATCAAGCACTCACTCAAGGCAACCTCGATTGCCAGAGATGTGAGTCACCCGGCTCACTCTTTGTTTGACCTTCTGCCCTCTGGGAAGAGGTACAGGAGCCTGCGCTCCCGCACCACCAGACTCGCCAACAGCTTCTTTCTCCAGGCTGTTAGGGCCCTGAACTCGCTACCCCCTTCTGCGTAGCGTGCGGCACTGTTGCGCTATTTTCGGGAATGTCTGCTGTACGCGCACTTGCTCCTTTTTTTTCTGCTCCTCCTATTTATTTATTTATTTATTTATTTATTGTTGTGTTATTTATTCATTATTTATTCAGCACGCTTTTGTTATACTTGTTTACTTGTTTGTCTGTTGTGAGCCATGTCTTGTCACCGTGGGATAGGGGGGAACGAAATTTCGGTTTCTTTGTGTGTCTTTGGCATGTGGAGAAATTGACAATAAAGCTGACTTTGACTTTGACTTTGACTTCACTCTTTTCGTTTTTACACTTTAACTCTTCTCAGGAGTTAAAAGTGAAGTTTTTTTTTTTTTCATTATGGGGAGAACTCTCATTTATAGTTTAATTTATTAGTGGTGAATATTTGAACATAAAAAAGGGGGTTCAATAAAACCGACATCAATTATTTTAGCAAGTTTGAACTTGATTTCACTTACTGTGTGAAAATGACAGAGGAGGAAAATCGCTGACCGGCTCTCTCAAATTGAGGTGTCGCAACAAAGGCGGAGTTAATTACCTCTCTGCCAATATAATTTGACAATGTGTGATGAACTCTGTGAAATAACACACATTGTGGTTAATTGTTCACTCTGAAAATGTTAGAATTACACTTATGGAGTTAAAATCAACTCCCCAAAATTTAATTCTGAATTTGTACCTCTCCAATGTCTGCCGTGTATGGCCCTGTCACTTTTATGGATGTAAAATCAAACTGAGTGTTCCGGAAACTCAAAGAACGTGTGGGTTTTCTGTCAATTACATTATCTTTATTTAATTGTAGTGTATGCTGCTGGAAGGTTTGACTTAAAGCATGCCATTTTTACCGTGTTTTGGGCTCTCGTGTCACACTCCTGGCCTATAATTTCTGAGAACCACCCATATTTCTCGAGAACCAATGTTGCAGGAATTTAAAGGTTGTGCATTTGCCAGTAAGGTGGCAATTTTTTTCTGTAAATTACTGCACATTCTATATGGGAAAGAGTCATACTAAAGTGTATTTTGTGAATGACTAGCCAATATATTTAACTGTGTTTTCATTTAAGCGCACTCCTTCTTGACACATGACCTAGTTCACTGTAACTTTAAAGTAAAATCAGTAATGCAAGATAGAGAAAGTGAAGAGGAAATGGACATTTTGTTGATGTTGTTGTTTCATACAGTGTTGAAGGGATCAGTGATGAGAATGAAGTCTACTTTCAAAATTTGAACTCTTGGGAAACATGCATTTATGCTACTGCATCCTTCCGCGTGTACATCGACAATACTCACACTTTATACTCAATAGAACTGCACAGAGGGAGTTTACGTTGTGATGCTATGCATGTTTAATTACTCAAAGTTTACTTTTATATGTCAGCCTGCTTCGAGTGAGCAAACATTTTTTAAACATAATGAGAGGAAATGAGTTTGGCAAGGCCATGCTTGATTGTTCTCTTGATGTACTTTTGTCCCAAAAATAAATAAATCTGAATGTATAATGTGTGACTTGAGGCAATTGTTTTCATGTGCAAACATTGTTGCTGATGATTTGGAAATAATAACACCATTACATGAATATTTCTCTAGGGCATTGTGTGTTCTACCTAAAAAAAACTCAATGCAATAAATTGTTTTACATGAATTAAAAATATCGTGCTGGGCAAAAGTTATATAGGTCCAAAGGAGAAAACAATTATTTGAAACAATTGTTGGGTTTACTTTTTTTTTTTTGCTGGTGCCTGTCAGTATTGTTGCATCTTGAAAGCATGTTCAGTTTTTTTTTTTTTTTTTTTTTTCTGTGGTTGATTATTGCTAAAATATCCCAAAACCACAGTTGAATTGATGTACAGTACTGTAACAGTGACACTTTTTAATAGCAGCAGAACCTAAGGCTGTGTTAGTTGTGTCTGGGGTAGTTTAATAGCACATATTTATATTTTAACTTAATAGATACCGAATGTCTCTCTTTTATAATTCCCGGGAGAAATGCAGGAGGAGAGAATAATAAACCAGTTTAAGTGCCCATGGGGGAATTTGAACATAAAATACATAAATGGAGGATGACACACACATTTTTTTTAATAATCCCCGGAAATGTTGCATGTTTGAATCACCTTATTAGTGTGTCTGACATCCAATTAGTTCAAATTTTGCAGAGGAAATAATAGAAATAAAATGAACTCCCTTTCATCCTTCAGATGCGTAGGCAATGATTTTAAAACTTTCAACTGTCATACAAGTTCAAAACAACAACAACAACAACAACAACAGTTTGTTAAAATGTAAAATCATTTGTGTATGATGCGAACAAATGAGACACAGATTAAAGGCAGCTCACATTCTGGTATTTTGTTCTACAAATGTTTTTTGGGGTTAACCCGGCCATTTTGTACTGACCAGCCTGTGCAACCCCTTTTTCACAGTATTTTCTATATCTGCTTCTAGTAGAGTGACAATGACACTTCTGTGATCACAGATACATGGTGTCGGCTACTGACACAGACGCATGCACGCGCACACAAGCAGAATAAATTGCACACTCATTATGCACTAAATATAATCATACCTTTTAGAGGTTCAAGTGAACTGGAAAAAACAAACAAAAATAATAATCAAATAGCCCACTGTGTAACTTTTTCACCAACTATATACAATTTTGCTACTTCAAACAATAAATATAGAATGCAATAGTTACGCCTTGGCTAGAAGCACAAATTTGTCAAAACAAATCACAATTGTTGTCATTACGCTGAATGGCTTTCAAAGTACAATCCACAATCAAACATTAATGTATTTCTCACTTCCTCATTTTAGTGTCAAGGCTGGATGATGAATTGTCTAAATGTGAGCCTCCTGCGAGAACAATATTGTTCATGGACGATCACCCCTCACACAAAAGTCAGTGGAAATGATGTGTTCACGCATCCTCCTGAGATGAGTCATCCTGATGCCTTGTGACAGGCCTCATTCCACGAGTGAGAGAGGCTAACCAGGAGGGCAGGTTTGCCCCAAACATACGCTTCAGGCCAGACTCCATCTGGCCCAAATAAGAACAAGTGAAGCGAGGTTAAAAATAACCAACGGGGAAGGTATGGCAGCAGCACAAGGCAGGGAGATGAAAGCATGCACGCATGGTAGGAGGCTGCCATTGAGGCAGAACTGTACAGCTCTTGGTTGGCCAAACAAGCTGTATTGATTTGTTTTTTGTTTTTTGACAGAGTGAGAGGTTCAAGTAAAACAATCCTCACTATTAAATCTATCTAGGGAAAAAAATCCCAACATTCCTTGCAAATGCTGATCAAGTTGCTAATCCAGCGAGGCACTGGCATTGCGATACAGGAACTGTTCAGTATGTGACTCATTTTCAGTTCTTTTCAATCAGGCAAACAATATCCCCCATGCTGCATATGAATGACATTTTCATAAAGCGGGATTAGTTATCTAATCTGTCTTTTGAGAAGGATCAAAAAGAGCCTCATCATGATGGACGTTTTAGTTGCTGGTTAAAATATTGCTTTTCATGATACCAAGACAGTCAATGTCATTCCCAGTGTTAAACTGTTTCAGGAATGAAATACTAATGTTTTCCCTTGGATATGGAGGGAAAAAGAGCAGTAGATTATGTTGTTTTAAATGACGAACACAAATGTTAATGTAAAAGTTGATAATTGTGGAATATTTTCAAGATTGCGTTTTACTCTCTATGCAATGTATTTTGAAATGTGTTAATCTTGATTGAAGTAACATCTAAGGATTCCCATCCTTTTTTGCTTCACCATCTGTTGTTATCAAAAGCTTATCGGGTGTTTGTGTGGAATCAGTCATAATTTGCTTTCTAAGCTGCTTTGCATTGTCACATTTCATTGTGGAGCAATAGTTTGCAATTAAATTAAAGTATTTAGTTCAATTTAATCGCACACTACCAAATAAAGTAAATTATTATTATTTTCTACAAATATTTTTCATCTAACAGAGTTAGACAAATTCATTTCAGTGTGTCGGACTTCCTGTTTTTGACAACTTTTGGTGCAGGCTCACGGCAAAGTCACTGTGTGTTGCCAGCACCTAGGATGAGTGAAATATTTACTCTCAGAAACCCGAGGAGACCTGAAAGCTCTCCATGTGTTATGAAAGGTTTTAATCCTTTTTTCACTCGCAAGGGCGCCCATATTTCTTCCTCATGTTTGGAAATGAAGAGATGGAAGAATATACATTTGCAACGTAGCTGTAAGTTTAATTTGATTAAGTATACAGTATTTGAAAACTAGGAATAAGTTAATTTTATGTGACAATATTTTAAGACATTTTGTGATGTTTTATTTTGTGAGATACCAGATAAACCTCAGCTTTTTTGTTGTGATAGGAAAGTGGAGTGGATAACAATATGGTTGCCACTAATAGCTCAATCGAAAAATCACAAAAGTACTCATTGAAATGAAGTTGGCTCTTCTTTAGCGCTTGTGTCACATCTTCTCTTAAACTATAATGGGTTGCCCTTGCTTTAATTTAGTGTCGGTTTGATGTTGTTTCAAACAATTAAACTAACTAACTAACAAAAGTCACTATCATAGTGGAACTAGTAAAAGCATCAGGTTTGATACAGGTCCATGATTTCTCATGAGTCTAAGGGAACTCTTACACAACCTCAACCGCCTGATTTAATAAGATTTGATAGGGATAACTACCCAAACATATTAAATTTAATTTTCAATGATGAACTTGAAATGAAAATCTATGTAGCCCATCCATGCGTCTGTCCGTCCGCCCGCCCATCCAAAGGGTTAAGATTGTTGCTTGCTTACATTTTTGTGTACGTGTGTGTCCATTTTAAACAAAGATGATTCAGATCTCTCTCTATCATTGGCAAGTGAATATGAGATTAATGCATATCGTATTAACATCTAGTGCTGACATAATGTTATTGGCTCATAATATTGCTTTTTAAGACACATGATGTATTATACGAAGAGCACTCCTTGACAATCTGCATCACAATTATAAAACTCCCAGAGAACAAAGAAGAAGCTTGATTAAATGTCCTTGAAGTGAATGTCACCATACAGGTACAGTACACATCATTATTACAACTCATTAATCTCGATCCACAAACTTGCGATATGACAAGACGTTAATGAGTGCAACATTCATTCCAGTAGTTAATTTCAGCAGAAGTGACCATCTGGGTGTTTAAATCTACCTAAAGCTAAAATCATAATAACATCTTGGCCACAAGAACACTGATGAGATAAAAATGACATGATGTCAAAAAGGGAATTGTGAGGTCAACTTCAAACTCCATCAGCTTGTCACTTTTTTACTTGACATGGATAATTATAGAATATTATTCTAAATCCAAATACATAATATGGATTGTCACTATGAAATGAACATGATTTTTTGTTTTAAATGTATACAATTACATAATCAAGCAGAAAATCAAATATGTTTAAGACCCTGCTGAAGTATTTATTCACGTAAAGCAGCTCCAGTCAACAAGGCTCACTGTCCTGCCTGTTTTTCATGTCTCCCTGCTGTAACACGCCTGATTTAAATTCATTATTCTTCAACTGATTGGTTGCTGTTTGTTTAAAATATATATATATTTTATCCTTGTATTTTACCCCAAGTCAATGTCATATTTTTTTTTTTTTTTAAAAACTCACCATATTGCTGCTGAATGACTGACAGTGCCATTTGAAAAAAGAAAATATACAGCCGCCTGAAGAAAAATACTGATCGCTTATTGAGAAAGTGTTGACGGTGAGGTCTGATGTGCGTGACACACTCGTGCTCTTCGTATACAGCCATTGTCAAATGTTTTTTTAGGACACAGGCGACAGTCTGACATTTTCCAGCCATTCCCTTTTCTCGTGCAAAGTTCATACAGCTCCATACATATCTGAGAGGTGGCCTCAGGCAAGTAGTCACCTCTCCTGGCCATCACGACAAGGCAAAAAAAAAAAAAAAATCAGCTCAAGTCAGGACGAAAGTGTGTGCTTCCTGCTGCACAATATAGTTGGTGGCATGCTGTTTAATCCAATTCTATTCAAGGATTAAATTGTGTAAATGATGTTGAAACTTTCAATAACGTTCAATTTGGTTCTGATTAGTATCGTTCAAGAGGACAATTAACATATTTTCCTCATACCTTTACATCATACTGGCTGTTCAGACCAAAAGAGAGGCCATTGATGGAAGAAATGTTGTCACTAGGAACCAAGTTTACTTTAAACTACAAAAGAAGCTGAGCAGCACAAGTTTTCAAAGCTGACAGAGTTCATTGACTAAACTATCAGTGATGATGAAAAGGTAGATGTAGTTTATTATCTTATGTGTTTACTAGTAAACCTCGGTTTCCTCTTCCAGTCAGAATTCATCCATCCAAAAATATCCTACAAATTCAGGAGGTTTTTCTTAAAGGACAAAGTTGACCTCACCGTGAATAACATGAAATATGATAGCTGACATTGAGTCAAGCCTCATTAGCTTTCAATTTAATTTGGTTTAACCTCTCTTCAATTTAGGGGGAGAATATAAATTTGCCACTGTCTTACACCAGAGATGTGAAGAAAATGTGTGAAAGGCTGAAAACTTCAACTTTACACCTGCATTACCTAGCAAGATCCAAAACAAGAGATGTATCCTTAACTATGGTACCTATAAAGTTACAGTTCAGCTTGTATTAAATTTTACAGTTGTCCTCCATGAATTGCCTCCTCGTGAATGATGAAAAATATCACATTTCTTCTCATTCCATTTTTCCTTGAGTCAAATCCTCCAAACCAAAAGCCGTGTCATAGATAACCAGGCTCAATTAAAAATATGTATATACTTTTTGTTATTTGGGATGCAATATTAATGTATTAGAGCGGTTCGGTGGGGCACTGGTTAGCACGTCCGCCTCACAGTTAGGTAAGTGCGGGTTCGATTCCAACTCCGGCCCTCCCTGTGTGGAGTTTGCATGTTCTCCCCGGGCCCGCGTGGCTTTTCTCCGGGCACTCCGGTTTCCTCCCACATGCCAAAAACATGCTTGGTAGGCCGATTGAGCACTCCAAATTGTCCGTAGGTGTGAGTGGGAGTGAGAATGGTTGTTCGTCTCTGTGTGCCCTGCGATTGGCTGGCAACCAGTTCAGGGTGTTCCCCGCCTACTGCCCGATGACTGCTGGGATTGGCTCCAGCACGTCCGCGACCCCCGTGGGGACAAGCGGTACAGAAGATGGATGGATATTAATGTATTACTCATCCATTTTGTTCAATCTCCGGATGAAACTTTCTTTATCAACTTAATTTATGTGCTAATGAGTAGAAGCACTTGGTAAAACACTAAGTGCCTTCAACATGTGTTAATTGACGTAGTATTTCTTGTCAAATCAATTAAATCCATTGTTTCATTCTTCATTTGGTGTGTATACTGTATATAGTTTCTGTTTTTGCAAAGGTTTTCTGAAATGAAAATGTTGTTGTGATTTAGAGATTTGTTGCTTTGAAAGTTTTGCAGATTTCATATTGTTGGCTTTCAAATGTATTTTAAAGAAAATTTAATTCAGTTGCTCAAACTTGTCATGGTTTTCAAAACAGATTTTTATGGTCTTGGTCTTGGTGTGTCTCGCTCAAGACCCCCAAAAGTCTTGTTCTTGTCTTTGGTGAGTCGCCCAACATTAAGAGAAACGTATATCCTAACCATAATAATTATTTGAGCTTTAGATTGGTGTTCTTTGTCAAAACATAATATGTGACGTTGATGACTGAGTTTTGTTTTATCACCTAACTGTTCAAATTTAGGGTCCGAAGTAGTTGAACTTGCCGTCTTAGGTGTCAAGTCAATTATTAAATGCCAGAAAAAGAAGAAATCAGGATGATAAAAAGCTTAGTAGTAGGATTTTATCTTTAGAAGTCATGTGGTCCTTATTTCTTATTAATTATGGGACTCATGGTAAAAACAGTGTCGTAATATTTCCAAAGTCACCGCCACCTAATGTCACTGTGACTTCCACCATTTGTCGCTACCTATTCTATGTATGATCCTTTTTGATTGATCATGATTTCATGAGATTTTCTTTATTTCACTCGAACTCATTAAAATGGGAAAAAAACATGAATAAAAAGATGAATAATAGATCAGAGCATTAGACTTCCTTGAGAAGTTCTCCTATAAGTGCTCCGAAGATGAGAGGGAGGAGAAAAGATGTTTTTGTTTAATGGGACTCAATTTCCTATGAATTAATGGCTTGTGACTAATCTCGAGTCACTCATAAGCACAGCTGACAGATATGAACCAGCTTTGCACTGCCAACGTAGTTCTCTGTTGCATGTGTTGCTTTGGGATGCCACTTCACACCCCAGCAGGGCTTTTGAGTGAGCTTAAGAGATCACTCACCACCCCTCCCTCATTGGGTCGATTTAACTCTCGAGCCTGGTATGCCCTGACAGTTTTTCTCCACACACGGTGCCCTTAGCTTTATCAGCTTAATTGGCTCGCCTCCCATCAGCAACGCACCCTTTTGTAATTGGACCCCTTTTAGCCATCCGACTGATGCCATTGTTTAGATACATGCTGTGTCGCTATAGATGTGGTGATCACTCGCACACAAATTTCCTAACAGAAGGCACTCCCCGTGGGTAGTCACTTGACCAGTGTCCCAAACTCCCCTATGTCTTTGCCAAAAACAACCACAATGCACTAAAAAATGCCTCCCTCTCCTGCCAAGGTAATGCTTGGTTGCATTCTCAGCATATGCTAATTTATTCATTTTCTCCACATGATGTAGGCTTCTATGCCAGCGGCTTCACCAAAACTCCAAGTGCTGAACTTCATCTTCAGGCTGGTTTTATAGGAAGATCATTGTGCCATTGAATGTTCATCAATTTATAAAAATGATGGCCAATTGAGGAGAAAGACCACTCAATCATCTAAAAGACCACATGGATTGAAGCCCTCTCATGTTCTGTCTGGGTAAAGGTAGTCAGTGTCACCCTGATGACTATCACTTTGGCCCCGGTTGGGTCTGTTTCCTGCCAGTGTGTAATGAGCCCCAATGTGGGTGAACTCCCTGTTCCCTGAGCCCTAGCCTGTCTGAACTAATGATCTTCTGAATAAATCAGTGTTGGTACCCCATCACCCCAGCATCTCCAAGTTTTTAATTTCAACCTTTTCACTTCTTTTCACTGATATCCGTCAACTTCCTCTGTCACAAAAAAAAGGTCAAACTAACACCAATTGAACATGCTTGGCTGAAGTAATTTGAAGATTCAAGGACAGACCAGAGTGCCACTGAATAACAACAATTTGTAAGCTCACTATTGTAAATATGTGAAAGAATGTGAAAATAGATACCAGAAACTGTGAAAACAGTTATGAAAAAAAAAAAAACGTTCAGCCATCACATTCATTCAGGGACACAATAAAGTGCAAAACTGTCAATTAACTGAAGCTTTGTGCAGTCATGATAAAATTCCAAGGAGCAAACACAACACATCTCAAGAGAAAGCAATGTTTAATTAGCGATTCAAGCAGGGAACACACAAACAACTGCTATAGTAAAAATCATTGCAGCAAAAAAAAAAAAAAAAAAAGTACATGCTTGTCAATGGCATGTTTTAGTTCAGTAAGTATCTGAAAGCGATTGTTAAGGAAACAATTGCTTGAAACGAAGGAGGTTTGGGGAAAAGTATTGCAGTAAAAGTATGCATTTCAAGATTCAAGATTCAAGATTCAAGAGTTTTTTATTCGCCATGTTTGAGCGTGCCAAACAAGGAATTTGACTTCGGTAAATCACAGCCTCTGTTCAACATTTAGGTGACTAACAACAACACTCAGGACATGTGAAGAACGAAAGATATTCTCAAACACCCCCTGATCTTAAACTCCCAAGAGGGCAAGGAAAAACTCAAAACTCCAGCTAGGGGAAATGAGAAACCTTGAGAAGAGACCACAGATGGGAGGGTCCCTCTTCTAGGATGACCAGGCTGCAATGGATGCAGAGAGGACACATAGTACAAACAGTGTAGACAAAAAAGGTGTGGCAAGCGGGATGTTATTGCACAGTAATGACTCTGAGACTCTAAGAGTGGTGTGAGTTCATCAGAGCGACAGCCTGGGGGAAGAAGCTGTCTCTGTGTCTGCTGGTTTTAGTGTACAGAGCTCTATAACGGCGTCCGGAGGGGAGTAGTTCAAACAGGCTGCAACCTGGGTGCGAAGGGTCTGTTGAGATGTTACTTGCACGTTTCCTGGTCCTGGACAGGTACAAGTCTTGGATAGATGGGAGGTTGATTCCAATTATCTTTTCTGCAGTCCTTATTGTCCGTTGCAGTCTGTGCTTGTCTTGTTTGGAGGCCAATCCAAACTCGCCAGTGATGGAGGTGCAGAGGACAGACTGGATGATGGCAGTGTAGAAGGTCTTCAGCAGCTCCCGTGGCAGGTTGAACTTCTTGAGCTGTCTCAGGAAGTACAGCCTCTGCTGGGCCTTCTTCCGGACAGAGTCTATGTGGCCGGTCCATTTCAGGTCCCGAGAGATTGTGGTTCCCAGGAACTTGAAGGTGTCTGTGGAGAGAATAGTATTACTGCGGATAGTGAGGGGTGAAAGTGGTGAAGGGCCTCGCCTGAAGTCCACTGTCATCTCCACGGTCTTGAGCGGGTTCAGGTCCAGGTGGTTTTGGCTGCACCAGTGGACCAGCCGCTCCACCTCCTGTCTGTACGCAGTCTCATCACCGTTCTGGATCAGTCCGATGAGAGTGGTGTCGTCTGCATACTTCAGGAGCTTCACGGAAGAGTCACTTGCGGATAAATCGTTGGTGTAGAGGGAGAAGAGCAGTGGGGAGAGGACGCATCCCTGAGGGGCTCCAGTGTTGGTGGTCAGGGTGTCAGATGTGATGCTCCCCAGCCTCACACGCTGTCTCCTGTTGGTCAGGAAGCTGGTGATCCACTGACAGGTGGAGGCAGGCACCGCAAGCTGGATGAGCTTCTGTTGGAGGATGTCAGGAGCGATGGTGTTGAACGCCGAGCTGAAGTCCTGAAGTCTATTTCGTAGTAGTAGTTACAAATTGACAGCAATACAAATTAAAGGACATATACGACATAAGAATTCACCTTTTTGATTAATATAAATAAACAAAGGTAGCATTGTGACATGATGTTTCGGTGCCCAACCTTGATGAAAGAAACACTATCTCCCTATCAAGTGCTAGAGGGCATTGGAAAATAAACAATCATCATTCAATCAGTAGGATAAGGAGGCATGTGGAAACATCTGTTCAGGGCATGCAGCTCCCTCTCACTTCCCAACCGTGTTTGGATTGATGCAATTGGTGAAGACGGTATCGAGCCAAAAGTTGTGATTTATTTGTTTGTCTGCTCGTTTTTAGTGGTGCTGTGTGAGTAATTAAAATATGAGTGAGTTGCCAGTAACTTTAATGGGGAATAAAAACACAAGCAATACTGTTTGATGTATTTGGAGAATTTGGAGCAGTCATGAAAGAGGTATGAGATCTAATCAAATGGTCCAATCAATCTCACAGGTCCTGTAGGATCCAGCATGAATTAGGCTGCAGTGGCAAGTTATTGAGCTCCCCCAAAGATAAAATGTAGCCCTGGGGTAAGAGCAGTTACTTTACAGTGTGGTCAGCATTGTTGTTGCCCATAGATTGCCTTTCCAAGGTGGCTGACCTCTGAGCAAATGATGCTAGACAAAGAATTTGCTGTCATGCATCACGTTCTGTCTTTCCACAAAGATTGCCTACCTCAGAAGTTATCATTCCATTTCAGGGAGTCGGTCACAGCATGACACTATTTTGAGTGTTTGTGATGCCTGATTTGTGATTGGATATTGAGATTATGCCTCTCAATACAAGTTGCTTACGAAGGACCTTGCCCCTCAAGTGATTAATATGACAGAATTCCTCAGCCAACCAAGCCAGGGGAGATGACACAAAACCTTATTTCTTCAAAACCTCCTGCAGAGCAGTCTCTGTTTATGTCTGTTGAATTTCCATATCTTGCAGAGCAGCGCCCACCATTAAGATAAGGACCTCCTCATTTCTAGTCTTGACCACTGGACCGAGCATCAATCCCGTCACCTCTGACCAACAGCCATGCTACTTTTCACATTAAGTTGTTATATGTTATATTATATGACATAAGAATTCACCTTTTTGATTAATGTAAATAAACAATTAATATATTGATTAATATAAATAAAAAAAAAATATATATATACACTCATATATATATATGAGTCAATGAGTTTTATATATATATATATATATATATATATATATAAAAAAAACTAATTGAGTCTCTTTAATGTACTGCCTGACATTTGGCCACATATAGTACTTTACTATATAGTGCATTAGGGAGCCCATTTCAGTTAAATATTTAATAGTTTAATTCATCAACGTTTTATTTGTTTTTAAAACTGCATGGGATGCTGGACCAAATACTCTCACAAGCTTTGTATGGTCCAAGTGATATAGGTTCCTCACACGTCCTAGAAAAGCCTAATTTCAATGTAAATTCCTATAAAGGCAAACCCTCAATTTGTGACTAATGTGAACTCTAACAGCAGTTTTAATTATTTTTTTTGTCATTTTTAAAAATGATAAATAATGGAGAGAGTTGGCTTGGAATGCAATTAATCAAAAACAAAGTAGAAAGCTTTTACAGAAAAAAAACTCTAAACATATGATATCACTGATAATGAATTAGAACTAGTGATTTATAATGCATATGTTGTTCGTGTTCCATGAAGCAGTTGAGAGGTACCAAGATAGAAAATAGATTACAGTAGTTCGATTTTAATATGGAACATCTGAGACTTTCAACTTCTCTTACTGTCAAGTTAATGAATGGTGTAAGTCAGATATTTGCATTTGCAATTCCTGGCTGTGGATTATAAATTGTTTACATTAAGAACACACATTAACTTTAAGGTTTTGAAACTGTCTTTATTACATTAATATTGGTGAATAAGCCCAAAGCCCCGCTAGTGCCCTTTAAGTTGATTATTGTGATAAATGGTCATGCCATAACCAGAGTTAGTGCCACATTAACTATATTGCAGGGGACAATAATCCATATTTACTGTATTTGATCCTTAACAGGCCATAGTGGTCACTGTTGTGGTATGTTTGCAACTGCCTTTCATTCATATATTTACGGCAAAATATTTTATTTCAGAATAAAAAGTAATCCTGAAGTTGTAGTACGCTCACATCACATTCAACTTGATAATCCCCTTTCACTCAGTTTTAGCATGGATATGTTTTGTGTTTTAGCTTTGTATTAAGCCTTGGGTAACCACCCAATTTATTTGATGTCATTAGTACCCAAATGTATCCAAGTCCTGGTCAGTTATTATCATAATATAATAAGGATGATACCCCCCCCCCCCCCCCCCCCCACACACACACACACATTAACATTTAAAGATGTAGGCATCATTTATTGTATGCTCCTGTTCGTGGAAGGAGCAATCTAGACCTTTACAGCATGCATACATGCATATTGTACTTTTGGACTGCAGGAGGAAACTGAAACATATGGATAGAAAAGGCCTCAACCAGAAATCAGATTTATGAACTTGCTGTTAGGAGGCAGGGCTAACCACTGGACAACAGGGATGGTACTAACACCAGGGGTGAGGGGCTACCGACTGGTCACAAATCAGTGTCGCCCAAGTTAAGGCCCCCAGCATTGTATTTGATACGATATGAGCAGTAATAAATCATCATGGTTTAAAGCACAGACTAATGAACACCCAAGTTAAATCTCCTTTATTTTTCTGTAAGATGCACAGACTTGGAGATGAGCTGCACAATGAGGACATAGTTATTTACACCAGGACAAAATGAAATGTGAAGCGCTGCAATCTCAGTTGACTGACCAGATGGAGAGTTCTTGCTGGGAGTGACTCATTCCACTCAACTGCCACTTGTCCTCTCCTTTTCCTCAACACTCCACCTACTGCCACCGGTGCCATTCCTGCTGCTGCTGCTCCTTACACATTCTGACTTGCTATATTTATGATTGTGCTCACTGAAGTGGTAAAAGTCATCATCTGGGCCAGTAGATCTGGAAATAGAGTTCTGGTTGAGGTCAGCCAGACAAGTCTTGAGAGCTCGGCCGGCCATGAGTGCAGGGGCAAGGAGTTCCAACCTGACCGAGACAAAGGTCTTGGCTGCCTATTTTCTTGAACAGTACACTGACCCAAGTCTCTTTGGTCCTTGTAACACAACAGTCATGTGAGATTTTCTGAAAATGTTAATGTTTCATTGATTGAGAAAGTTGTAGACATCAATCAATAAACCTATTTTGATTTGCCCAAACTTGTCTATTCAAGTATAATCAGAAGGGTTGAAATGAAAAAGACATATTGTTAGTGATATGATTTGTTGGTTATTGTGCTGAGGATCTTTCATACCTATAGATTGCATTTCTAGCTTTTCAATGTTCAGAGATAAAAAAAATAAAAAATAGACAAACTCTGAGGCACTTTCATCAACTGTCAGTTTTGACACAACTGGACACTTTATGATATACACTGTCATACAAATGTGTCATGTCATTTGGTGTTCTGTAAACAGTTTTTGCTAATGCTGTTCAGTTCACTCTGCATAATAAGATAGGGAGTGCAACATTTTTTTGCGACAAGAAAAACTGTTTCCAAATTTTCACAGCTGTTTACAAACTTTTAGGAACCCTGGCAAAAGGCCAACATTTACTACATGTGCAAACACTTGCAGCTGAGTGAGATATGGACATGTGCACATCGAGCCCTCACACTTGCATTCAATATTTTCCAACTTATTTGGGGAGGCTATCCTCTGTTATTTTGTACAAAATAACTGAATATTTGTTGTCTTTTTTATAAGAGTATAAGTGCATTGTACTGGCAGTACGCTGTAAGACGTCTTGATGTTGGGGCAACTATATTGACGTGAGTTGATCAGTTTCATGTTTGCTATCATCTTGAGACATGTATGTTAAAATGTGACATGAGTAGACTAGACACTACTAATTACTGAAAAGAAAAAAATCCATACTTAACAATTTGCATGAAACACAATGAAACAGAGAAACTACATAAATTCTGATGGCCGGGACTCGGGATATTGCTACCTTCTGCCCGCCATTTTATTGCTTGCCATGTTATTCCACTTATACAAGAGAGAAACCTTGAGGTTTATATTCTAACATCATACTCCATTAGGACTAATTCAAAAAGGAAATATAAAAACCTGTCTGCTCATTTGGGACTATATGCTTGTTGACGTTCAAGGACCATTATGTTTGTACAACATAACTTGCAAGAGTAAAGAGAGTCAGGATAAGGGGCTGTGATGTTACATGCTGTGTGACAGGACTGTTCAAGATTACGCACTGGAGTCAAGAATCTAATTCTCAAAGCATATTCCCAGGCGTTAATTGTCTTAGTATCTCCACTATTGATTATATGTTTGTGGGTATAGAAGATTGTTCTGAAAGATAGTCTAAGTGGCAGATGGCAACTCATTCACTACCAGCAAATGAGAGCAAAAGCCTTCCAGCCATCCGATGTAAACAATCAGCCTGTGAACAGTAAAAAATTAAGCAATTTCTCAAGAAACCAATGACAGCAGCAGCATTGATTGTGCAAATGAAGGCAACATCAGGCATCCTCTTATCTTACTCAAGTTATTCCCTGCCAGACCTTTGCTTGTGTAGTGGCATTTTTACCAAAGAGAAAAAACATCTATTCAAAGAGAATGGAATAAGTGTAAACATTTATAATGAACTTGTCTTTGGCTTCATTTGATTTTTCTTTTCAGCTAATTAAACTTTCATTGTTTTATTTAGCTTGTGTGACAGAAATCATATACATCCACTAAATTCTTTATAAATCTCAATTCCAATGACAATGGGATGTGTAAAATTTCATATATTTATAAAGCACATTTCACATACAAGGTAAAACAGTGCGCTTCACATAGCTAAAACACAACATCTAAAGGCGAAATAATTGAAGACTTGAGAAGAAACAGAAAAAAATAGACATTTAAAAACAAATTAAAGCAAGTACTTTTTAAAAAAAAGTCAAGCATGTCCAGTGCCTGTACAGAACATGATTTGGAATTATAGAAATGTTTTAAAATAATCATAGCTATGAGGGTAGCATATTTTTAAACAGATAGGGCCAACTTCAGTTTTTTGGCCCGCTTCTATTTCATTGCAGCATATTAGCTAAATGCTAGTGTACCATGTTTGCTTTGAACTCTGGGCTCTGCAAATTAACCCAAGTCTGCTGACTTTTCTGTTGCAACTATTAAATAATGAATGCATGCATGATTTCAAATGATCAAAACCAATTATTTTGCACAGATTTCTCCATTTTCCCTCCCTATTCGTTCTTTATTTCACATTGTTGATCTTTTTCTTTTATCCTACTCTCCCCTTTTCCTGCAGCCTATCATATTATCCGAACAGCCACCACTTTGATCTGATCCATTTTTTAAATTTTTTTTTATCCTCATTCCCCTCGGTTTCTGACTCAGCTTGTCTCCCCTCGAGGGATGTGGGCATGCATGCAGGTCCTCAGTCTCCTTCGCATCCCTGGTTCCCTGTATGGAAACAGATGGCAATCTTAATACGGTGATCCCTCACCACTTCGAGCTTCACCATTCGCCAATGCGCTACCTCGCGAGTTTATAAGTAAGGGGAGAACGTTGTTTAAATACACGCTGATAGCGGGGGGCGTACCTCTGTGTAATGTGCGTCACTGCGGAAAAGCGCGGAAAGCGCGGCAGCTAACATGTCACAAATGAGGCAGGACAACCATGTGCGACATGGACTGTTTATTTAGGGAATGCGAAAAGGGAGACTAGAATGCCAGCAAAGCAGGTGTGTGGGGCAACTGACGAGCCAATCGGCGAGCTCGCGTGGTGGTGGCATCCCGTTATACAGTGGACCAGGAAAACGGGAATCAGGTGGTAGGCGTGTGTATGTGTGTCAAGGCAGACAACCAGCCAGGCATACTACTACACAGTGGATCAGGCAAACGGGAATCAGGTGGCAGGTGTGCGTATGTCAAAGCAGACAAAACAGCGAGGACTGAACGGCAACAAACGGCATCTATATACACACCCTATCCAGCGGGTAACACGGGATAGGTGGTGACGATCAACGCTGATTAGCACGTGCAGTTCCGTATTGGCGACGCACGCCTCCAAGGTCCAGCGCAGAGGGCTCATCAGCCGGCCAGTAGAGCGAGAGTGGAGACAAGACACATCCACATACGAAGAAAAAATGCACCGCAGTGCATTAGTCGGGATAGTGGCAATGAGCACTCATAGTGCGGGTCGTGCTTCTAAGCAATGTTCACTGAGAACAAGCGCGGCGTGCATGGCTACCTGCCACGCACGTAGGAAATAGCATTGCCCTCCAGGGTACGGGAAAGCGGCAATGAGCGCTGATCCCGTGGGGCATGCCTCTGAGTAATGTGCGTCACTGCGGACATGACTGAGTTCAAGCGCAGGAGGCGGCAGCAGGCCAACCGGTGCAGAAGGAGTCGGGACACGTGACAATACATCGTGTTTATTCTTTTATTACTGTAAAGGTACAATACCTGCACATAACAGTGAGGGAATGGTTATTAAGGGAATAAGAAATGTTATGTTTATGTAGCGTAAAAGTTTTGGGGATGGTTTAAAAAGCTTTAACATTGTGTTCTGGACCACAATGCAACAGGAGATTCATACGCACCCGTGCCTTGATATTGCTATGCATGATGCTCCCTGGGTTTGTGTAGTGTGGTGATTCTGAGGTTAGACACTTTGCATTGCTTGGCTAGGTAAACAACTCTTCTAATTGACTTACAATACACCCATGCCCTCGAGTGGCCAACAACAAACACATTGTGTTGGAAATTTCAATACAGTGGTATTTAAATTTCAAAATAATGCATATACTGTTTTTACTTCATGGATTTTTTTTTCCATGGGTGGTTCTGGAACAACGCATCTCCCGTGAGGAATCACTGTATACTACCCATTCATTCTTATCCCATCACTCTAACCCATGATCACTGGTAACAGTGAAGCACTGGTCTTTGTAGGCATACGGTACCCGGTCACAACAGCACGTGTTTGGGATACTATCTAAACATGAACGTAAACGTGTACTATATTGTAAAACTGTACCATCAAAAACACATAATGAAATGATTGATGAAAAAAAATACATCGATTCATTTGTCAAATATGGATCAAAAATTCAATTTCTACATTTCCCTGCTTGATGATTAACCAATAAATGTAGTGTCCTGTCCCAATGTTTGGAAATAATTGCACTGAAGTCATGTTAATGGAATGCATGGTAGAGGGAAAAAAAAATAATCTGCTACAAACATACCTCCTAATGAGTAGCTAAAATATACCATTTTATTTAGGTCACAAGATAGTAAAGTTTGAACGATAAAATTTATTGCAATTAGTGAGTGGGTGAGTTTTGGGCCACTATTCTTAGTATGCACACAGCAGGGCAAGCTTAAGATATTTCTGTCCTATGCTAATGTCCCAGTAATTGTTCAAGCCACACACCGCCACAGTAATTCAAGTGTCCATATTAATGTGCCCTTACAGTAACAATTTCTATTTTCATCGTGTCAGCATCTCTTGGCAGAAATGATATGCTTTTAAAAGAAAAGGTTCTCTCACACTCAGTTCAATACACTAAAACATATTTTTGTGCTGCCAAAAGTACCAGGAACACTTTCAGTTGTGATGACTGAACAGAAATACCTTCTATGGAATCTGAGCTGACAGCAAAATTGTTTGAAAGCAAAACATATTTAACAAGCACAGTACTTCATTACAGACCTCAAATTGTACCACGCTGAAGAATAAACAATGCTTAAAATAACTGCCACTAATAAAGTGTCTCAGTAGTGTCACTAATGAGCAGTGCAATTAATGAAATATCAATGACCAAAACAAATAATTTTCCTAAAAAGATATGAGGAAAAATAGCAGGTTGCTGAGAGCATGAATTTTTGACAATCGACACTGTTTAATAAAAAATGCTTGAGCAGTTCATACGAACAAAGCAAACATGATGCTTCCTTAACTAATAATTGTTCTGCTGTATTGCATTTAAATTATTTAAATTTACGATACAGTGGCTAACATCTATCTATAGTTTCTGGACAGTTAAAATATAATTTTTGCACAGTTAATAAAGGTCTCATTTCACTTTCCATTATTCCCTGTGGCTATTAAGTCAATACAACTTGGAATTTTATGGACCAGATTGTGCTTCACTCTTGAAAAACACATTTGATCAGTACCACTTTGAAACCAATGTTCTCATTTGCTTTTGCACTTTTAAGCATACATTAAAGTCAACCAAGGTGCCTTAAATGTCCAGCCATTAATGTCCTAAAGCAAGATCCTTATTCAGCTGCCAATGCCTCACAAAGATAGCATGGACTCTAAGGGCTCTATATTCATAGACAGTGCAGCTGTGCTTGTGCATTAAAGTTGGCATATCCTGATCTTCCTGCTGACGCAAGCCTTGATGCATTTGTTTGCTCTGGGAATAAGAAAAAAATAGTATAGAATTATTCACTGGGTTTGTAAGGAAAGCTGTTTTGACTTTTGACTAAACAATTCAAATTACTCTGTTCTTAGTTTATACAGTTAAACTTAAAATATTCCTTGAAATATTGTACACCCATAGAAGTGATAAAC
Source organism: Syngnathus scovelli (assembly GCF_024217435.2). Lineage (NCBI taxonomy): Eukaryota > Metazoa > Chordata > Actinopteri > Syngnathiformes > Syngnathidae > Syngnathus > Syngnathus scovelli. The sequence goes on from NC_090853.1 coordinate 9,502,766, forward strand.
ACATGCAAGAAATATGGATGATAGGCAGATACAGATCTACTTTATTATTCTCTTAATCTTTATTGTAAATATTTTGTGATACAATAATAATAAAACCAGTATTTATTTGTTCGTTGACATGAGTTGCCTTCCGCTATTGGAAGTTGCATCACTGTTAAAGTGAGCACTCCTGAAATTTCCAATTACTTTATCTGTTGAATGATAAGCACATTATTTAGCGAATTAGTTTACAATATATGAGACCAGACTATTAATCATGGAATGTGTACAACTATTTAGATCAACGACATGTAACTATGCATGTTGATGAGCACAGAAAGCCTAAAATGTGTGCATCCATTTTGTATGAATGCAAGACTGTGGGTGTCCAAACTTTTATTTTTTATTTTTAAATGAGTTGTGAACAAACCACGGAAAGCAAGCTAATTAATGAGCTGAGGTGTATTCTGTTGCCCAGACAAGAGCCAGCCAAGCCCGCTTGCTGCTTTCATTTGCTATGCAAAGTAACCTGACTGCTGGCAAAAGCTTCATACTTTTTTGTGCTTATTCGTTTTTACATGAACATCTTTGGCCAAATTGGCTGAAATTTAATTAGCTCTAAAATTTAGACCTTGATGCATGTTTAGCCATTCAGATAAATCCCTTGTTTCTCAAGTTTCATGTAATTAATGACAATAAGCATTTTAATTATTACAATAATTTAGGTGTAATTAGACTCACAGGACTGTTATTCATGTTTGATCACACGTTTCCATTTCTACAATGAATGTAATTTATAATGTGCATGGTACAAGCTGATATTTTGTCTTCCTTTGCTAATAAAATGAGCTTTACGCAAAGCACGCATTGGCATCTAATGGATAATCATATTTTCATTGTTTGGTTACATTGTGTTAGTAGTAAAGACAGGAAAAAACAAAGTACATCTAATTTTTTAAATTGTTTAAAAAAAAACATCAAATAGCAATGGTGTTATTTTAGTATGTGCTTGTAAAAAAGAATACAATATTGGTGATCTATTGATGTGTGATATGTTAAAATAAAGCTGAGCTTTGGGCTGCTTATACCTTTATTCAAAAGAACCTTGGGCATTAGAAGCAACCTCCATCTGAAGGGGCCACCTTGTCGTTTCAGATATAACAAACTTAATCACAGAAGGTGATCTTTTTTTCCAAACTATTTGAAGAAAAAAAGGTTCCTAATTTGTATCTCATGACTAGTGCCTGCAGAAATTTTATTAACTTTATTTTGTGCATGATAGTCTTATGAGTCCTTTGGAGTTCCTTGCATAACGATGTGCTTTATAATTGGCTCCATATTTCTAGCCTGCCACTTGAAGACATAGATGAGGGGGATTTGCTGAGTCCCTTAGTAGAACCTACTCCCATACAGTGTAATTCTTTTAGATTAGCAGATATTGTTCGCCTCACTACCTCTGGGAAAACCGACAATGTACGTACCTGCTGGTGTTTTGCATGGCAAGCACACCATGCACAGACCAAGGAAATAATTTAACCACGAGAAGTGATTGTCTAAGCAAAGCCACCGGTGCCAGATGGCAATAAGGGGATGAAAAGCAGGTAGTAAAAGCCTGAGGTCATGATTAAGTGGAATGCTGTATAAAGCAGAGAGAGGCAAATAAATGTCGCATAGTGATCAACAAATGCTGGGAAGCACAAGGTACACTACTTTCTCCTCCGTAGGGATTTCAGGATAGTTAGCAAACATACTTTCCAATTGAAACGTACTTTCTAATTGAAGAATTAAACCACAATTTAGACAAAACAAGAGAGGCTTGCAGACGCCCTACCACAACACCATTCAAGGACATATTTCATAACCGTGCAAAACACTCGTATTCACTCCATTGAAAATAAGGTTATGTTTCAAATACCCGACAAGTGCCATTAACATTTTACTTCAGGTAGTGTCGTCTTCAGTGAAGTCAATCACAAGCTCTGTGTATATATTGGTACTCATCACGACGTCTGCGCCCTTGATGTCTTGTTAATTTGTCAATTTGAATGTGCTTGTGTCAAGTATGATAACTTCTATTATTATTTTTTGTTTCTTTTGTTTTGCTACTAGTAATGGCAGTCAAGTCAAGTCTGGTAATAGTAGCAGTAATGTGCAACAAGAGGAAATAAAACTGCCCCTCCTGCATGCATTAAGTCAACGGAGCTATAGTATATTTTAATTAGAAGATACGATTTCATTTAGTTTATTTATGATTGTATTCATCCATTCAGCCATTCTCTGTTCCGCTTATCTTCACTCTAAGGTCGCCGGCGTTCTGCAACCTATCCCTGCTGTCTTGGGGCAAGAGGGATAGTACACCATGAATTGATCACCGTGATTGTGTTACAAATATTTCTTTTTAAGTAATATTATTTATCGTTTATGTACAGCACTTTCTTACAGCTGTGGTTGCTGTGCAATGCCGAATAAATAAAGTTGAGTTTTAAGTAAATCATGACATGATATTCAAATTAAGGAATGCATTTTTTTTACACAAAGTAAACACAAAGTTACTCTAGCTGGGGCTTGAATTGAGAAAAATCACCATCTTTCACTTTTAAGCCATAGGGGCTTGTCACCACATCACAAACATGCTCCACAATACCTGGCCTGTATTTTTTTCAAGTCATCACTATAGCCTGTAAGTATATTGAGAAACCCATTATTAAGTCCACAAATACATCATACCTGTTCTTATCCATGCAGCTCGCCGAGTTGAATATGAAGACAAAATGAGATATGCAGTATGTTGAATTTGTTTGCAACAAGAAAAAAACATTTGCAACCTTTTCCAGCTACTATTTGCAACATTTTAGGAACCAATATTATCTAGGTGTGCAAATGCTCACAGCTCAGTGAGATACAAGTTTTAAGTTTTACTGTGATTTCACTCTGGGAGTGATCATTTGTTTTTGTCAGGTTTTGGGCTTATTTTAGTTTTCCTGTTTGTAACTTCCTTGTTTCCTTGTCGAGTCACTGCCTTCACACCAGCTTATTTGCCTTGCGCTTTGTCAAACTCTATCCGGGTGCTCGTGTTCAGTTTGCTGTGTTCTTCTAAGTCTTTGTGTATTTAGTTACCTGTTTTTGTACTGTGTCTGTAGCATCTTGTATATTGTATCATACGTGCTAGTGAGTGTGTCCACGTTTTTTTTCCTTTTTCACCATCTTTTTATTACAAATTATGATCATGCTCAAAACATTTGTTCGTTTTTTTTATGTAATTTTTGATCTAGTTCTGTCTAGTTGTCCTTCGCCTTGGTCCACTAGCATTATCTCTCATGCTCCACCACAACAAGCCCCCTTTAGTGAGATGCCTTATACAAGTTTGTTAGTGTGTCCACCCCCCCCACAAAACCGCAATTATCACATATTCACCGTGTGATGCAACTATCATTATCATCAGCAAATTTTAGCTTCATCATATATTCACAAACCACGACTCCTATCCCATATTGCCTGTAGAGCAAGCAGAGAAAAACCTTCATTTTATTGAAATCCATTGAATAATGTTTGTATCTTTCAAAATTATCAGATATCATAGTAATTAAAATTGCTCATATTTCGATGTCGATGCTCATTTGTTTTGAAAGGAAGCGGTACAATATTTCAACCGATGGCGTAGTTTTCTTCCCCGTTAAGGTGCATGTTGATTAAGCCATCGATGGTACATCGAGGTAATTATTTGCATTGGAGAGCAGCATTACTCTTTTTTTATTTTGGATAAGATGTTAGAAAAGGAATGAAGAATGGTGTGAGTCTCCTCCCACCCTTCACCCATCCCTGCCCACATTAGGCCCCTGAGGAGGTGATCCAATGCGCCTGTATGTCAAAGATAAAGGCCTGCTCACCACATCCCCAGAGCTGGATGAACTTGGCACTGAACACACCACCAGTCTGCTCATGTAACCGAGCCCGCCACTGACACTGAGGATGTTGAGGAATTGGGGGATTACAGTGTAAAAAGTGAGATGTTCAGTGATAAGCAGCCATCGCACCAAAAATTGCACCAAACAGTAGAATTTTCCTTTTAGCGAAACATGATTGGAAAGAGTCCACCAGTCAACGAAGGAAAAACTCTAATGGCATCTCAGGATAAAAGTCATGAAAACATCTGAGTTTGAATTTCTCCTTTCCATTGTGGATATAGTGCCTCAACTGATATTTATTCTTCCACATTCCAATGCCAAATTTAACTTTCTACTTGCGCTCAAACCAGTATCTCATTATTTGAAGGTGGTATTAGAAAATGTAATATTTGACAATATACTGATTAAAAAGTGACCAGGGTGCAGGTGCATAACTCATGAAATTCAGTTTAGAATTATTATTTATGTATTCTGATTCTTTTTAGCGTGAGATAAAAAAAAAAATGAACATACATCGTAGTTCAATTAATCCAGTTTACAAATGTGTCTCAACACAAAATGAATGAAAATACAATTCATCACTTGAGACATAAAAGCACAATTTTATTATGATATATGATTATTTGCCAGATAACTAAATTAATCTGCAATAAATAATAAATCTAAAAAGTCTAGAAATGAAGCACAGTAGTTTTGGTGCCTCACACTGTGGAAGCAATAAATCATTGAAGTCATTAAGTTCTGTTTGTTGCTGGTGTTTTCTTTTTTCTTTTTTTCTTTTTTTACATTTGCATGGTAGATAAGAATGTTAAAATGTTACTTAAAATATTGTTTGTCCAGTACAGTATATATATTTAATTGGAGCAAAAGGGAGTCCGGGGCTGAACAAACAAATTGGCCATTGACAGTGAATTGAGACAATTTGTTTTTTCATCAATGCGAGCAACTATATTTGAAGCTACATGATGATAATATTTTAATGATAGATGACACTATAAAATGGTTAAACAAATGTTAATTTAAGACAGAGTAAACATCTCTCAATGTTCACATAAGGTGCTTTCTGAAGATGATGTTTCCATCAAAATCTTCCCGGAACTCATCTGGAAGTCATTATTCAAGTCGCTGTGATTGCTCTCACAAGAAAAAAAAAAGAAGTACTTTTCTTTCAAAGCAGCTGCCAGTCACTGAAGATCAGTATTCTCTCTCTCTCTCTCTCTCTCTCTCTCTCTTTCTCTCTCTCTCGCTCTCTCTCTCTCTCTCTCTCTCTCTCTCTCTCGCCCCACCCTCTTGTTTTAGTCTCACCCATGTTCCGCCCCCCTTGTCGTCCCACACTCCTCAAGCTGCAGTTAATTAAAATGGAAAAGGATTTGCAGTCAGTAATTGAAGACTTTTACCGGAAGTTAATTAAAAAGCCTGATGAATCATATAAAGAGCATGTTGTGTTCTTAGTGATTTGTTTTAAAAGCATCCTGTTACATTGACATACAGCCATGAACAAAATAACAAAATACCCATGACCCATTTTTTCTGAGAACAAGACAAAATATCATAAATAATTAAAACAACAATATTGCATCATCCAACTGCTAGTATTCTGCCCCCACCCCAACCACAACACAGTAAGCAAATTACCACAGTAGAGGATGAACATAATGGTTTTGTTCTCACCCATGTTGCTATTTATTAGAAGATGGCAAGATATGTTTGACAAAAAGATTTCATGCGTAAGGATTTTCCCGACCAATCAATTGGCTGTAGTATGACCAGATCCAATCCGTAGGTCAATAATATGGAAAAAAAAATGTTTCCTCTCATGAAGCCCACAATTCAGATCAATTTCCACTGTTCAACCATGATGTTGCTACAATTTAATCGGAATTACCGAGGTAGATTCAGTTGATTGAACATGATATGGAAAGGCACACAGTTGACAGTACCTCAGAGCAAAAAGCGAGCATGACTGCAAAAAAGTTGTCCACAGGTTTGCCCCGAGCCACAGGTCTGGGGAAATGCTACAGTGCCCTCCAGAAAGAAGAAAGAAATACGTTTGGAAGCACCAGAACTCTTTCAAGTGGTGGTCACACGTTTAAACTAAGCGATTGTGGGAGCAGGGAGAAGGTGGCCTAGAACTTGATGGTTATTCTATCAGAGGTCTAACATTTTTCCGTTGAACGAGGAGAACCTCTGCAGGAAGGCCAACTATCCCTACAGCAGTATAAAAATCAGGCCTCTGTAGTTAAAGTTTCAATAAAAGTCATCAATGAAAGGCACATGGCAGCATCCCTGGAGTTGGCCCGAAGGTCTCACAAACCATGCGAGACCACATTTTCTGCTCAGATGAGTGAAAGATGCAACTCTATGGCTTGAATGCCAGACTAGTTGAGATGGCATTGCATATTTCCTGGCTAATACTGTCCCTACAGTGAAGCATGGTGGTGGACTGGTGGCAGTATTATGGGATATTTTTCACTGACAGAAATTGGGATGCCAGTCAGGATTGAGGGGAAGAGGGGGGAATGTATAAACAGATATCCTGGATCAAAACCTGCTCCAAAGGACCTTGACCATACTGGTGCAATTGTCAATCTTTCTGCAGGAAAACGTAAACGCAGTTTTGAATGTGATTAACCATCTCTGGTGAGATTCGAAAATTGCCTCAAGGAAAAAAAGAAAAAGAAACGATTGGCAAAACTGATTTTTTTTTTTGCGGAAAATACGGAGGAGGATTAGGGCCAGTGGAAAAAAAAAGGGGTTACAGGATTCTGACTTTATTCTCAGAATTCTAACTTTAGAGTGAGAATTCCCACTTTAAAGTCAGAATTAAAGTGAGAATAGTGACTTTATTCTCAGAATTCTGACTTTAAAGTGGGAATTCTGAGGATAAAGTCAGAATTCTGACTTTAAAGTCAGAAAGTGGGAATTCTCACTTAAAGTCAGAATTATGAGAAAAAAAGAATCTCCTCACAAGTTTTTTACTCCACATAATTCATCCAATTACATCGTTTCAATTTCAACATATTATAACACAGTTTTCAACATATTCACACAGTTTTGAGTTTCATAAGTATGTTAATTGGACGGTGTCAATATACATTACAGTAATGGTCTGCTTTATGAATACTTGGAAAGATTTCTGGAAATCCTCTATTTCGGTATAACGTCATGCGACACAAAATCAATATGCTGTACTTGTTTCAAGTATCGTGTCATATAATCTGCTGTGCAAAAACATCTCTACACTTTGATTGCTTCCAGTGAATATCTTCCAAACAGGTCAAATCAAACATCAGTATATGTAATGGTGTAAAATCCCCACTCCTTGACAATCCAGAGCACAACATTCAAGTACATAAAAATCAATAGAATCTCTTGTGAAAGCCCCTTTGAGAGCAGCAATGTCGTAAACAATGGCTATTATAGGAGCGATATGAAGGCATGGGTTGGTTAAAAGCTCCAATGAGCAGACAAGGGGCAAAAAAGGTATGATGAATGCAACGTTAATCATGAATTTTTCAAGGTTCAGGACAAGTTGCGATTCTCCTTTTGACCCCATGATGAGTTAGATGCGGGGAAAATGGGCAAATGGAGGGGAATATTGGAGGATTGTGTGCTAGGAGGCAGTCATTTGCGGATGGACATCAAGGAAAGAGGGATGCGGGTACTGCAGATGGAAAAGATGAGCAAAAGCTACTTGGAATTCATAAGAGCAGAGAGCTTTGGACATGCTAGCTTGTTTTTCCCCCATATCCCACATAATCAGCTGTAAGTATTCAATAGAAATAAGAACTGTCAAGCAACATCTGGTTGATATAACCTAAGTTTATTTATTCTTCAAGCTGCTTTCAATTGATAGTACAATGTTAAGGTTACAATATAAATCTGTTGTGCCTCACTCTAAACCATCTTGTTTATTCAAATCATCATGACACTTTTCAAGCCACAAAAAGTGGATATCAATATTTTGCAGCTAAAAAAAACCCAAATTCTCTAGACACAAAGGAAGAAGCCAGAAAGGCAAGCGTCTCAGTGCAGGAAAGATCAGTAAAGTGAAGGGATTCGTTGAAATAAGCTTGGCACATGGCAGCCGCTTGCATTACGAACATCCAGTGATTCCCAACTCTTGGAGTTTGACAGCAACGTGCCATGGAGCGACGGCTGATAACAGCGGTAGGGCGGCTTTGAGCGAACAACAAAACTCAACAGTGTTAGCTCTGCATGTGAATCCCGACATCAATGGGATCTGCCTATCAGAGGATAGATGGAGATGATGGCACAGTTTGATGCACATATATATTGTTTGCCTTCTCGATCAGCACTAAAATTCAATCATATATTCTAAACTATTCACTGTCCGCTCCTCTTGAGTCAATAATTGATAACAGATGATGGCGTGTATTGTGTCAGCATGTCTATCTTATTGCCAGCAGGTTATGGGTTTGAATCGAGGCTTAAACATTTCTCTGTGGAGTTTGCTTGTTGTCCCTCTGCTTATGTGGGTTTCCACTAAGGACTCTGGTTTCATCTTTCCTTGTGACAAGCATCTAACGAGTCTTTCGTGTACCTTCGAATGCTAAGTGTTACGCTGCAAACATGATTGGTGCTTCCACCTCATATCTGGCATGTGGTTTAACCCATTAGAAGTGGTTTTCATCTGGGAAATTTAAATTGAATCAGTTCATTTCCTCCGGCGCGGTGGTGTTTGATGGAGGCACGGGTGAAGCAGGAAAAAGGACAGATGGAACTGAAGGAGCTCTAAATTGTGTGGAGGTGCAATCATGGGGTGTCTTGTGGTGGAATGGGTGCTTGGCTGATTTGTTGCATGTGAACTTGCTATTTTCCGTATCCCTGCCACCGCTGGCTCAGGGGAGAGAAGCTATGGGGCATAACTGGAGCCAGAAGACGAAAGTCAGATGGAATGTGATTCACTTAATCCCACGTGTGTCAGCAGCTAACTCCACCTGATTTTTGAGAGAGATGTGGACATCCCGATGGATCACTGAACAGCATTGCAAACCCGACCCAATCCTCACACAGCCACCACCTGATAGGGACTCCGTGTTTTTCAATCTGCAACTCAACAGCTTTCATTTGAAGCGAAAAGTCAGACTTTAAAAATGATAAATAAATAACAAATATTTTACAACGGGGGGGATGTCAAGAGTGCTTGATCCCTGATGCAATACAGCTGAGGTTTTATGCTGGCATATCAAAAGCAGTGCTCATGATTTATTAGAGGTATTCGCAGTCAGATGTATGCCCCCTATGCTCCCATTTGCATCCCCCTTCCCCTTCCCATCCCCATGATTCCCTATTATCAAAAGCAAAAATAACACATCGAGGATTTATTATCCTGTTGGTGAGCCAGGCTTCATTTGCACAACAGAGGCCTCAATCGTCATCCTGGCAATGATTTTGTTTTGATTTATGCACAGAGAGCGGTGTTAGGAGTACATATTCACCCCTCTGCTCTCTTTTGTCTACACTGATGCTGATCTGAAATGTGATGAAACATGGACGCTTATCAACGCCATCACCTTTTCTATGCAGCATGTGTTAATTCGTTGCAAGTTTCACTTGGAAAACAAATGTTTTTTCCATGAAAACTGCACTTAACAGTCTGGCATAGCTGTATGCCAAACTAATAATTATGTTTGTGTGTATGCGCATGTAACTGCACGGATTTAATTTGTAAAGAATGATTATTAACTAGGGCAGCACAGTAACACACTGGTGAGCACGTCCGCCTCACAGTTCAGATGGTGCAGGTTCGAGTCCACCTCCGGCCCTCCCTATGTGGAATTTGCATGTTCTCCCCGTGCCTGTGTGGGTTTTCTCCGGGCACTCCGGTTTCCCCCCACATCCCAATAACAAGCTGATTGAGTGCTCCAAATTGCTAGTAGGTGTGAGTGTGAGAGCGAATGGTTGTTCGTCTCTGTGTGCCCAGCTATTGGCTGGCAACCGGTCCAGGGTGTCCCCCGCCTACTGCTCGATGACTACTGGGATAGGCTCCAGCATGCCCGCAACCCCCGTGGGGACAAGCAGTACAGAAAATGGATGGATGGATGGATGGATGGATGGATGGATGGATGGATGGATGGATGGATGGATGGATGGATGGATGGATGGATGGATGGATGGATGGATGGATGTCACTCATAACATAATTGTCATTATTGTCTGAATGTACACGAGCAAAACTACTTTACAAAAATGCTAATACAAAGATGCACTATGTTATTGCAATGAATTGAACAAATATGCGGGCAATGACTAGCAAACAAAAAATGAACTTTTTTAAACCTCAAGTGTCCCTTTTGTACTTCACTATTCTGCAAGACAAACCAAACAATATCTTACCAAATCAATCATGTTATAAAATGTCTTCCAATGTAAATGAACTAACTTAAGTTTAAAAATTGCAAGCACTTAATATTTTCATCAGGTTACAAGAAGGGAAACAACAGCAGATTGAAAAGGTATTAGTTTACATAAAACTTTGTATTATAAGATCACCGGCATAATCTTTTATTCATATCTCCCTTATTATGAATAATAAGAAAGTCATGAAATAACCACTGCTGTGTTGCGCAGATGTAGGAAGGAAGTGAAGAAACACAATATTTGATATGTTGTAGTCCCTTGTTTGGATAACTCAATTGATCCTTGCACAGTATGAATACAAGTCTAAATTCTAACCCAAAAAAAAAATCTGTGGTACAGGCACACACTGGCAATGGATCACATCATTCACGTCAGTGGCCAAGTTTGTGGTGAGTGCAGCTTTAATGATGATTAGTGTTACAGTAGATTGAGCTTTCTACTAGTGTCTACTCTGTTGAGCTGCACAGCTTATAAATTCAACCCAGTCTTTCTTGGTTCTTGCTATTGTGCCATCTTGTTTTGTAGTTTGTATATTAATCTGTGATTTAGAGTATAAGATAGCAAATAAACTTAGTTCAATAACTGGTGTAATGTAATTGACTGCACGAGGAGCCTCTCTCACACGCAACAGATAAATGAGAGTATTAAATTGTACTGCCATGATAGGCCAAACCCTTAAGAGAGTGGAGGGAACTACTACCACACCTCACAGTTCTATCTCTTTGCCTTTGCCTCTTCCTTCTTCGCAGATGGCAGAAGAACTGAGAAGTATTAGGATGGTAAGAGACATCTAAGAATAAAGCATTATAACAAATGTGGAGTGTTGTAGGTGGTCTCGCAAGCTAGGTTACATTTAAATTTAAATGTGTCATGTTTATGATATCAATGTTACATATTGAAGCATTAGTGTCACAAGATTTTGTTTTGGAAATACACGACTGAGCTTTATTGATGAATATTATCGTAAATCCTCGAAAGTAACACATACACATATAAGCCCCACTTCCAAAATCATTTTTCAAAGGCTTTTTTATCTGTGCTCAATGTATTAAGAGTCCCTTAATACTTCGCTATTGGAGCTCAAAAAGTGAAATACCATCTGTAATTTTATCAATTTTGATTTCTTGTGACCACACATAGTTTCAGTTTCAATTTACCTTGCTAACAGTTTCGGTTGTCACAACCCTGATCATCCTCATAATGAGTCGAATATGCGTGCAGTGCGAAATCCAAAAGTGTGTAAAATCCACATTGGGATGCTCACCTTGACACTCATGGCAAAACTAAATACAAACAAAAAAATAATAAAATAAAAATGACTTGGCTTCAGAACATAAGTAAGAGCCAGAAATATTATCACATGGTATACAGTATGTGCTTTTTTAGTATCAGTGATGGAATTTGTGGGTATTATTTTTTTGAATTATATTTTGTGGGTATTGCTTTTTCTCTGTGTCCACACTCTGTCCACTTGAATATATTTACCTTTATAATGTAACAGTTGCTATTCTTTGGATTAAGTCTTTGGATGCAGTGACTGTGGAAATCATATTCTTGAAGTAAAAGTTTGACGGATAGCGAAGATTTCTTTGGCAGGTGTGGATGAACCTGTTATGCAATGTTTTGTATGTGTATATGAGTCTCACACCTCAACCTCTTTTTTCAGTAATTCTATCTTGTGTTTGTACCGCTTCCCAGAATGAAGCCTTTGTGCCAAGATGATTTAAATATGATGTATGAGCACATGGAAAGGGCAATGCGGTGCTATTTTCAAAGAACACACGTTTGATTTGCTTGTAGAAAATGAATCCTGGAACCTTTGCATAGTGATTTTTATTAATTTTCTTTTTTTTTTTTTACTCTAAAACCTATTCACTGTGAAATTGATTATTGAACGCAGAGACCACTTTTTTTTTTCAGTGGTACTTAAGACAAGAAAAGTGTTCAGCCCAACAGCGTATAAAAGCAGCAACCAGAGATTAACCTGCTGCAGAGCTTTTAACTGGCTGCAATAAAGCTTGCAAACATAATACTAAGATGATTCTTTAATGTAATTAAATATGCAAGTTAAAAAGAGAGAGACAGAAAGAGAAGCACTTCCATGAACAAGTGGGAGGAGGTAATGCCTGAAATTGGAGAACAATAAATGTGATTAATGTGCTCTTTTGATGTAGCTTGAAAATATCGGCACAGTTGCAATAATGACATCCAACCTCTGAAATTTAAATGTTTGCAATTACCAAGCTTTACAAATAATTCATAATCTGTTTTATTGAAATATATTGGTTGGAAATCCATTTGTGTAACCAAATTGCATAAATGGGGTCTGTTAGAATACAGCACAGTACTAGTAGTACTTAGTAATGATGGTTATAACTGTGCTGTAATTCTTAATCCTCGGGGTATTTTGAGAAAAGTAACTCGCGGCATCTCAAGGCATCTATGAACCATTTCAAGTCTCCCTCTGTCTCATTTAAAATGTGAATTCTTGCCTTAGCGGAAATTTTTAAGATACTTTTTGTGTGCGTGTCAATTGAACTCCCACACAAAAAAAGTGACCTAAAATTATGACAAGTGCGGGAAAAGCCCTGGAGCTAATTCACTCATTATATGGGTCATCTTCTGTTTTCCCATGACAACCTCTGAGTTCTACTGTCCTGCCACAGACTTAATTTATAAGGCAAAGACAACCTCTCTCTTGCTTTGAGAGAGAAGAGGTTAATCACTGTCATAGATGGAAACAAACTGTATTGTCGCCCACTATATGTCTAATGTAATTTCTATGACAATAAATTGCGCATTATTTTGCCTTTCGCAAATTATGTCTTTTAGCCAAATAAATGATTTCCCTCTCTCAGCACTAAAAAGAAAATAAAGACACTTGAGCGCTGAGTGACATTTCAATTAGCCCCCTGTCCTCCAACACTAATAATCAGATTGTAAGCCGTGTAAAGGACAGGGCAGGCCATTAAAATATCTTTGAAAACCTTCACGATTTACTGCGGGTTGTAGATTTTGCTTGTATTGTCTGACAGCGCGAGTGCCAAACCCCCACCACCATCCACTTGCCCATCCCCAGATGAAGTACATGCTATCTTGCTGTAATTGCCGAGGAAAACTGATTTACCGGTGTTGGGAATACTTTATATGGCCTTTAATTTCTCCCTTCAATTGCAAGGCTCCTCATTCATTCTGTTTAGGGCCCTTCAGAGTGATATTACTGTAGACGAGATAACCATATTACGTAGGCTTTGACCATGCAATCAGACAAGCTGAGCTATCTTTACATTCATGTTGACACCAGAATAAAACATGACAAATACATTGTTCCTATTTTGTATTTTATAGCAGTTCTTTAGCATTATATCAAACATCATCAAACCGGATTTCATTAAAATGAAACATTAACATTCAACGACACTCTTAATCTGTTCAATAGCCAATCTGTTAGTTGCAAAACAATGTTTTTGCAATTGAATTTTAATGAAAATAGAAGTGACGAGTTCTAGGGATAAACTATAGCATTTATAAAGCCTTTAATAAAGATGTGCAATATTTTAATCAGATTTTGAATAGGTAAGAACTCACAAATGTTAAAATAAGACGTTGTGGTCTCTTACTAAGTGAAAGCCTAATGCAACAATGAATTCAGGCTCTTCAGGTAAGGTTGCGTTTACTCTTTGTGCTGTAAATATACCATGTCAATGGAAAAGTACTGCAGTTTTCAAGGATAATACTTCATAATATTTTTCTGATAATCTTCCTACACAGATGTTACATTTTCATCTCTGTTTGACGGTCGGCTCGTGAGCATGTCACAAAAAAAAAGTGTGGCGATCCTTCTTGATATACTGAATCGTTAAAATAATGATGTTCATCCAGATTTTTTTTTTTGTTTTTTTTTGTTTTTACCTTTTCATCCTTTATAGCTGAATGTTCACATGACCCGATTACAGTAACTGTAAGTGAAATTGTTTCCTCCCAAGTGTGACCCAATTTGCATATGGACCATTGCACTATGAAAAATATAAAAAAAATGGATATCTACTGATCAGAATAAAATTTAAGTTACTTTCTTGGTCTCCACCAGGGGAAAGAAAATCATCATCTCAGAGACAGTTGGAAAGTAGCATTACCTGATATAAAATGGAAACAACACAAAGCACAACCCTGCATCAGTTTAAAAAAGTGGCAAAAAACATACAGAACACTTGATGTTCCCACTCAATGCCACACACAGACCTCCATACAGCCTCTCAACCACACAATCACTTCACCTAACATCATACTCATTCACATCACCATGTCAACATACCAAAAAAAGATTTGTACTAGACCTGTCCTCAGCCCTCAATCTTTCATGGTACACAAGAAATTCACCTGCCTGCGTGCATGCGTGTCTGAAATGCAACAGTGAAACTTTTTTTGAGGGAATCATCTTATATCTGATTACATCTAAAGCAAGCTCACACATCTTACTGATTTTGAACTATTTGGATACTTTTTTTTGTCATAGCATTTTGTAGTGGAAAGAATCAACGCTTGTTTTATGTCCGCCTGTGAACCACTTTGAGAAAAGATAGCGCCTGCCTTATGCAAAGCCTGCTGACCTCCGTGTTGGGTTGCATACTGCTTACCATAAACACAGCCAACAAATTCATATCTGTTCACATCAAACAAAAGATACCATATCGTGAATGTACTGCAGAATAAATGACCTGCCTGGCCCTGTAAAAGGGTGGATTTGATTTGACGAAAACTTTCAGCACCTGAATGGGTAAAACATTTTTGTGAAGGCTAAACCTCAGAATGTAATTTTACTTCTCATAAATACTTATAATTTGAATGTTAAGATATTTCTTTTTTTGCCCTCTGTGTGGACAGTGCTGGTAAATTACCAAAATTATTTGACAGGTATTGCTTGAAGACAGTTCGAGTCGTGCAGGACATGTAGTGCCTAGCAAAATAATGACCCCCTGACAATAAAATGAGAAGAGATCAGTGCTGTTGGTCACACCAGTAATATTAATAAAAAGGATAAAGTTACAGCTAAGATTAACATCATTCTAATAATTAGCACCCACATTTTGAGCTAAAGTATGTTTTTTGTTTAATTTAAATTGACTTTCATTTTTGTCCTTTTTATTACATTTTATAATTTGCCAAACGGTACCAAATCCAAAATTATACATGTATTTCCTTTGTTTATGAGAATGTCCAAGGTTATCTTATTTTTTTTTTTTTAATTGGAATGGATATCACAATGTGAACAATAATAAAGAATAAATTTCTCTGTTGCATAAAAAAAAAAAAAATCTGCATGAAAAAGACATGGAGCATACATTGAAATTAAAGCACATGACTAGCTGTTCTATAAAATATTTACATGTTTGTTGAGGTCCAACTTTAACTTGGGCCACGTTCTTTAATTGTTGAAGCAACAACACCAGTGGATATCAGACTCCAGATGGGAATTGTTGCTGAGGTCAAACACCATCATGGTTACTATGTGGTCCTTGACAACAGGCTTCTTGGTGCAATTTTGAACAGGTCAACCACACATTTCAGGGATTACTTTGAACTGTATTGATTTTGAAGATGTTTCAGGTGCTTGGGGTCGGATCACAATTATCAGCTTTCTGTGCTTTGCAATTTCCAACCAATTTAGCCCATTGCGGAATGCTTTGGGGTCATAAAAAAGTAAAATAGTCCTGGAACCTTTAGCTTTCCACAGAAACATTTTGAGTTAGACACTCGTCATAAATTATTGAGGAATTTCCAGGGTTCAATTTATAACAACTAAACATAAGGTGACCTGCAGTACATGAAAACAAAAAAATATATATAAAATAACTTTTTTTTTGTAAATGTCCCAATATAAATGTAATAGCAGTGAAAGAGCTATTTGCATAACATTTACACCAGATATTCTCAAATGATTCCCAGGACTGCACTAACAATATGCCATCATAATTATCACTCTTTCTGTTTTTGTTCCAAAAGGTGTTCTGGATGAAAATTATGTCATTACTCTTCAATATTTCTTTAAACACTTTTCTGTTATGTTTGATCCCATTCTGTTAAGTCCTCCTCTGCCCTACTGCTTCGCAGACTTGATTAGAACGAGATTGTAAAAAATCAAGGCCAACCATGTTGCGTCTGTGGGGAATCTTCTGCCCGACAAGAATGGACTGAATGTGCTTCCTTGAGAGACAACTGACTGATTTGCTAATGTCAAAACACAAATTTAGGCTAAGACACTTCTACACACTCAACGCACACGCAAACTGGCAGGCGTTAGGGGGGACTCTAACACAGGACATGTTGACTCGATCAGATTATCTCCAGAAGTGGAAGCTCAGTACCACCAAAACAGTGATGGCTGCCTTCCATCTTTACAATGAGAAGGCAAAACATGAGCTTAACGTACGCCTACATACCGTGGCATTAAATTCGACAGAGCACTCGCGTACCGCCGTCACCTAGAGTCACTGCGTAAAAAGCTCACAACACGCGTCAGGCTCCTGCGAAGATTGGCTGGTTCAAGCTGGGGAGGTGACAGTAATACACTTCGTACAGCCACTCCAGCCTTGGTCTATTCTGCCGCCGAGTATTGCACACCTGCTTGGTGTCGTAGTGCTCACATCCATCTAATAGACAAGTCAATAATCGACGCTTTGCGCTTAGTGACAGGTTTCCTTCGCTCCACACCAACGAACAAACTGTCCATACTTGCAGGCATCCAACCATCCGAGCTCCGCTGTAAGAGAGCCACACTGTCTTTGTCTCGCCGGGCACGGGAGCCCGGTCACCTTCTGCATGATCATCTTCTCTCTCCAACACCTAGAGGACACCGGCAACTCAAGTTGAGACACCCATTGGTCCCTGCTGCACTGGAGCTGCTAAATGAAGCTGACCAGTCAGGCAGCAATGTAACAACTTGGGAAGAGAGCAAATGGAACATGGAAAGAAAGCTCTTCTCGACTTCACGGATTCATTATAGAGGAAGCTTAACACCACCAGGAATATGTTTCCCCAGACCAGCTTGGGTTAAGGCTTAACCGCTTTCGAACTGGTGTTGGGCTCTTCTGCTCAACCATGTACAAATGGGGTTTGGCGCCTACTGCGGCATGCGAGTGTGGCACAGAGGAACAGACTGCAGACCATGTTATAACATCTTGCCCGATCTACCACTATCCTAATGGGGCCCATGGTCTGACCTCCATAGTCAGCTGGATAACTGACACTTGCCCCCAAATATAACATCGACACCTTTAAAGAACCATCTCCTCCATAAGAAGAAGAACACATCCACAGAGAACAATCTTTTGGACCTTTTCTTCTGGTACTCAACAACAAATGTGCAGGCCCAAGAAAAATAAACAGATGTGTCACATTCCATTTATGTCAAAACTCAGCATCCGTCTATCATTTAAATGTGTCACTTTTGAAGCAGAGTCCATAAAATACATTCAATCCAGCTCGATAGGGCAAATAGGCAAAATATAAAATGAAACAAAAGTCTATGCCATTGTGATTTCTTTATTATTATTATCCTCCAATCTAAATAACTCATCATTTCCGGGGTATTTCCAAGACACATATATTTTTAATTAAAATCTAAATAGTCACCACCATACATCATTTTTTAAAGTAATTTTATTCGGCTCTTACCATTGCCATTTTAATAAAGTCTCAAGCAACAAAGGTCACTTTCCGGGCCAATCTAATTAATTGAGTTAGCGAAGGGCTGCTGTGCTTTGTGCTGTGGTTTGCAAGATGTGCTCCTTGAGCTTTGACCAGGCATGCTTGAGAAAATTCTGGACAAACAAGATGCATTGTCCTTTCTCACTACAATGTGAGCCCCTTTATTGCTGGTTGATTTGATGTCGATGTGTATTATTGGATTTTATCTTCCATAATTGCATACAAGTCTGATTGAGGAGATTCTCAGAATGAAGAAAATCTCCAGGAGTATGCTTTATGTGTGTCTGCTATTGACTGCCGATGAGCAGTCTTTTTTTGGGGTTCGAAACCGGTCTCCAGCCTCCCTCTGTGCGTTTCCATTTCTCCCCGTCTTTGTGTGGGTTCTCCCTAAGTACCGTGTGTTCAATATATAGTACATGGTAGGTTAATGAAAGGCTCTTTCCCATAGATGCTCGCGTATATTCCCGACTGGAAAGGAGGGCATTCTTAAATGTGATACACATTTCAGGAAAATGACTTTTTTGTTTGTTTTGTTTTTTTAATCCTAACATATGTACTATTTGCAACAATCTTACATTGTGGCGTAACAACAAGTTATCAATTTGCCCTGCAGTTGAAGAAGAAAATCTCTGCCACTGTCATTCATACTGTTTTTTTTTAATTTTTTTTTTTAAATATTTATGACTTAGAAGTGCATACATATTCACTGTTCCTCATCTGCACTACTTTAGTTTTTCTACTTTTGCCATATAAATTCAGGTTATGTTGCCACTGAATGTGTCATAGACCATTGAAACCAAATGCAGAGGAAACCTTTATTTCCGTTTCAATTATATTTTATTAGTAACATTTATTAAACCAATGTCAGTTTCTGATTAAACACTGCAATAGACACAAAAGCAAAAAATACAATTAATAAAACAATTAATAAAACAATTGAAACAAATTTCAGAACAGTGTTGGGAGACACGATCTGGTTATAAAATGATATTGCTAACACTGCCAAAGATTAAAAAGGCTAGATAACAAGCCTCTATAATATCTACCCATCACGAGTATGTACTATTGAGACAGAGAACAGAATAACATTGGCTTAATGACACTGTGAATTATGCTTTATATCACTGCTTTTTGCAATTTCACATTTTCCATGTCTTTGTCAGCATGACAATAGAAACCTTCTCAAAGATTTTCTTACAGAATTCTCAATAATACTAGGTACACCTGTGCACGAACACTATTTAGACGCAAGTACTGTAGATCCTCAAATGAACTCCAGTATTTTGAGTGTGTGTGTGTGTGTGTGTGTGTGTGTGTGTGTGTGTGTGTGTGTGTGTGTGTGTGTGTGTGTGTGTGTAGTATATATATGTAGTATATATATGTAGTATATATATATATATATATATATATATATATATATATATATATATATATATATAGTATTAGTATATGTATATATATAGTATCTTCAAATTCAAGGACGCAAAACACCTTGAATGTTTGTGTAAGAAATCCAAAACACTAACTCAGGAATTCCATCAATTCTATTGCAATATGTTTGCAAAAATGATATCACATTGGAGTTTTGTCATAATCAATATGTTTGTAGTGAAGGGAGAACTTGGAAAGTGTTGTTCTTGTACAGTAGGCATACTGTACAACATGAAGCGATCCTTTAAAAATATGGATTTCTTAACCTGCAACTTGAGGAACGGCTGGAAAGTTAACAATCTAAGCTCCATTAATCCTTGGACCCACATACTGTACAATATTCTTAAGCAGAATACAAATTGGTTCTTTCTTACATGCTCGCAATGGGTTGTTTTGTGTGGCTGGTAGTGACACAAATGAAAATACCACCTGTCGTCTGCTGAACCTTTGATTAGATTGGATCAAATAGATGAATTGCTCTCCGTGCAGCTTATAGTGTTATTATCAGAACTGCATTATCCTATGCATCCTATAATATCTCAGAGTCTCTTCCACCAATCTGAATTTATTATGGAATGCCCTTCTATGAATACCTCTTAATATAGTCATCTGGGACTCCACTGGAAATTGCATCCTGTCACTCAGTTTATTGTATCGCCTTTAGTAAATACCAAGTTCCAAAAAAGGGTTCTCTCACCAATCCTGACCATACAATTGGAAGTGTAACCAACATGAAAAGGAAAAAAAAGAAAATTAGGCTAAAATTGTTCTTTTGTCTTCATTGATAATGTATTGCTTAAGCAGCAAATGCTATATCCATCTCATGTGTCTGGGGTTGACTTTCCTGCTTTAATTTTAACTGTGCGTTGTGTAAATAAATGCATTGTGGACTATTTCAACACGTTTTTGAAATGACATGCAAACTTTCTCTGTGGGCTTTCCTCATTTTGTAGCATTAATTCATATTCCACAAATGCAATATTAACCAGAATACTATATTTAGACTAGTGGGGCCATATTATTACATATACATATTATTGTGAAGAAAATTTTGCAGTTGACTTCCTCTTTAAATTAATGATTCTTTTTATTATAATATTCCTTTGGAAACCAAAAATCACATCATTTTCTACTAATTTCTCACAAAAATCTATTGACCGCTTAAATTTTATAGGTCTGGTTTTGGATTGGATTTTGTATATATATATTGCCTAGGAAACCAAAGTGTCGTCAATGGAATCTTAAGAAAGAAAAAAAAAGGGGGGGGGGGTTCTTAAAAGGGGAGAAGGGTCCGTCTGGGAGGAGGGGAGTAAAGCTGCCAAGCCGCTCGTATTCTGATTCTAATTAGAGTTGCACCCTCTGTTTCTCCCACGACTGCTCCCGTTTCCAGAGTGAGGATATGCACCTCGCACACAGACTCACTGAGGAGAGGGGCAGAGAGAGGGAGGAGTCTTCATCCCCCATGACTGTGTTACGAGTGGTCGAGCAAGGAAGAGCCTGCGAGAGAGAGAGAGTGTGATGGAGAGAGACTGGGCGAGTGAGCGCTGATGCGCTGGAGTATGGAAGACCAGCGGGACGATGCACGAGTAAGCCAGAGAAGACAGTGAAAGTACAAGAAGCTCCCATTAGGACACAAGCATGTGAGGCTGAGCTCACCACTGTCAACTCTGAAGACTGACACACAGGAAAAAGACAGAAAAAGACCAAGAAAGAGAAGGAGGATCGGCAGAGGACTGAAGACACTCTGTAGCGTCTTTCCTGTGGTAAACGGACACACTCAAAGGAGAGCTGTAAGCATCCGTCCCTCCGGCAGCATAGAGGAGCACTGTGTTTTGTGCCGGTCAACTTCACACTCCTTCGCTGTTTTGTTTTCATAGGTTTTGCCCTCTCACACTCTCAATCATGATCCGTCGGGTCCTTCTGCTCCTGTGGATCTTCGGACACGGTAGGATATCTTACATTTTAAGTTGTTGATTTGCCTCATCTTGTGACAATTGGGTGACTTACTGGAAGGCACATGCTTTGACTTCTTCCCTTGCTGTCATGTCTGACTGAGCATGCTATCATATGTGAGTTGATTTACTCAGATGTGCCCTCATAAGTCCAAGTCACGAGAGATCTTTTTCTGAGGCTTCTGTGTTTTTCCCCCGATTGTGCAAAGAGTTGTCTGCGTTTTTCTCCTTCATTCTGTCATTGCCGTCAAAGCCGACAAGTTAAATACTCTCTTTGTCGGCTTGGTATTCCTGTCTCACACATGCACACACACACACACAAACACACACACATGCACACATGCACACACACGCACACACACACACACACAAAGCCCTTCTAACCCCAGTCCAGTCAAGCGTTTACTCTTGAGCCACATTGCTTTGAATTGACAGCCCTTTCCCATTGAGTCCAACAAACGGGTATTCTGGCAGAAGTAAAAGAGAAAGAAAGTGCTGAATTTAGATGACTCTGGCTGGGTCGCTTTTGGACAGTTCACTTTGTGGTCAGATTGACGATGGACTTGGTGGTTCTCCGGTTCGCCCTGCTGTGTTCATAGTCGGCAGGATTGAGCACACTGCTCCTACCTGTTTCACTCAACATTACTAAAGGTGTCTCTGTCTCAGTCAGTGAAAAGATTTGCCGGAGAAAATCTGAGAATTTGGGGAAGGCAGATAGGGAAGTCTGTTGACAAGTAGACAACAAACTTGGCTAACACGGCTGTTTGACATGCTGATTTATAGCACAGAGGAAATAACACCACTTATCCATCACATCACTTTGCTGTGGTTATGCTTTCCTGCTGACTTTATGTTTTGTATAGAGTAAAATGCTGATCGACTCTAATGGTAAAACACTGACAGTCTAATTCCCTTCTTCAAGAGAGATCACCTCACTTGGTGCTTTTTACCTCCCAAGTTTTTGATACAAGCTGTACGACAATTGTTTTTTTAGATGCCCTAAATGTGGCCGAGGTTGTTTTTGTTTTTTTCCCCTGAAATTGTATCATCCCTACAGTGCCATCTGTGCTTATTGTGATGTCAAAATACATAATCAGCCTATCAGCCTTATCTCGTTTAGGCATCTGCTGGAATTTCTATGACAAATCACAGAAACCACCATAACCAACATAAACAGATGTATCACAGCACAGTGGTTGTGTGCTAATTATTACTGCTAACACATTGAAAGAAAAAATCACTCGCAATACGTTGTGATAATTATGTAACTGAAGAAAGTCAAATATTTTTTTTGCTTACAAAAACACTTATGTGTATGTTTTTTGCTTAAACGTAACAATAACATAACCACAAATACTGACACGTCTCGGGGTAAAGAGAAATGCTTATTGAAGAGCAATGAAACTTGTTTCTGTCGGTAGCTTGTTGTCAGTGCACGGAGTAGAATTTAATCAGACGGCAGCAATATGGATATTTGATGTTGGTTTATTCGTTTGATAAAAAATATTGTAATATCAATATTCTGTCCCCTCCCCACTGCTAACGGTACAATTCATCTTCATTTTGCTTTAATCCCGTTTCCAATGTGCAGCTTGAATGCTTTCCTCATGATGTCACCTACCAAAACACTTTGCTTTGCACTTCATTGTATGCAGCCATCACAATTTCATGCACACAAAATCATCCCCCGTACACCATATTACAACTGAAATAAGGGTGCACCCTTGGTTAATACCATAATATACCATACAGCGTTTCCCTGCAAGGTAAACAGCGGATAACGACATACCTTCCCCATGGAGGCCTCGTGGGAGGAAAATCGGGGAGGGGGCTTCCCCAGCCTGACTTTTGTCGTGCAAATTACGTCTCTGTTCACGTGGCAAGTCAGTGTCAGCAGAAAGCCTCTCAGAAAACAATTTTGTTTTTATGAACATAGGGGCAGAGGGGATTTGTGGCGGCAGCGAGATGTCCTGCACGAGCGTGACAGACAAAGAGAGCGAGCATGAAAATGTGAAAATGAAAAAAAGAGAATCACTCGATTCACAGAGGCATGCAACATTTTTTTTTTCTGTATGCCCTTCAAGTGAGAAGCCAGCGACACTCTCCATCCTGTTTATGTTGTTACTGCATCTAGGGCACCTTTTCTTTTTCGCGGTCACCTCTCTTGCCAGTGATAAATGACACAGCAAGTCACTGGCATCCAGGAGACGGTCTCTAGGAGCACATTCACCTTAGGCCAAGTCTTCCCAGAACATTGTCCATCACCCCATACCCTCATTCTTCTCGCCTTCTGTCTCAGCCATACATTACACATAGCATGTGTGACACTCGTCTTGGTGTCTTGATTTGGCTCCTCATATGGCAGCGACACATTTCTACCTGCTTCTCCAGTATCCCTTTTGGCTCTCTCCATCGCTCTTAGTTTTCTGTTCTTGAGAGATGGAGAACTTCAGTTTCTGTCAGGCAACGAGTGAAAAATGTGCAGACCAGGAGAGGGAGGCGCAGGGTAAGAATAGCCTTGCAATGGATGTGCCAGAAAGAAAAATAAAGTGTATAGACTTGGCACCTCTTTGTTTCTATTCTACTGTGTGTGTGTCAATGTAATTGCGATTCAAGAACATTTTCAAGTAAAATAATTTGATTCGGTTCAAGTCAAATGAATCACGTTTTGATTTAATATGGCATGGCTGCCTAACTAGCTAAATAAGTAGGTTTATTAATAAGCAGGTTTATTTATATAAGGACGGTACATTTTACATTGTAACAATTCAATTTTGTTTGGTTAAATCATATACTTTGTATACCCTAAAACAGGACATTATTTCAAATTCACTGTTAAATATGCAAAAAAAAAAAATGCAGTGAAAAGTAACTACCATGTTTGTGGATTTTCGTTACATGTCAGAAAATAGGGAAGAAAGTTTATTACTATTCACTAAAGTAAAAAGCAACAACTTTGTTATGATTTAACACAAAGATGATCTGTCTGCTTTAATGGTGGACTACAGAAATTTGAGAACATTTACTGTTACAAAGATGAAATTCTGAGGATTTGAACAATTTTAAATGGCAAAAAAAGGATCTGAACAATTATATGATTATCAAAAATAATTAGCAATTTATTTGATAATGGAATTCGATAATGGATTAGTTGTCAATTAGTTGTCAAGTAATCAATTCATCAGTGTACCTCTAATATCATTACTGTATTGGTATCCCTTAGGTGGCTGGAAGTCACTTTGTGCATGTAAATATATTTTTTCTTGTGAGACCTATGCTACATTTCAGCAACAGAGACGCTACACACTTCACTTTTTAGCCACAGGTATGTATTAAATTATAACTGTGTACTGCATTGGTGAAGCTTGGCGGAAGCCGGTTGGATCTTGCTTTGTTTGGTGTTTGTTTTTGTCTGAATAATGAATAATGTCTGAAATGTGATGCCGTTTATCACCTATTGTGATTTAAAAGTAAAACTTGTGGCCGACAGACTTCTTCCCTTGCTGTCATGTCTGACTGAGCATGCTATCATATGTGAGTTCATTTACTCAGATGCGCCCTCATAAGTCCAAGTCACGAGAGATCATTTTCTGAGGCTTCTGTGTTTTTTTCTCGATTGTCCAAAGAGTTGTCTGCGTTTTTCTCCTTCATTCTGTCATTGCAGTCAAAGGCGACAAGTTAAATACTTTCTTTGTCCGCTTGGTATTCCTGTCTCTCACGCGCGCACACAAACACACATACACGCACACACACACACACACACACACACACACACACACACACACACACACACACACACACACACACACACACACACACACACACACACACACTCACACTCACACTCACACTCACTCACACCTATGGGCAATTTGGAGTGCTCAATCGGCCTACCAAACATGTTTTTAGGACGTGTTAGGAAACCGGAAAAAACCTGCATGGGCAGAACATGCAAACTCCACACATACACACACACACACACACACACACACACACACACGCACACACGCACACACAGACGCACGCACACACGCACGCACGCACACACACACGCGCGCACACGCGCACACGCGCGCATACACGCACGCACGCACGCAAACACACACACACACACACACACACACACATATATATATATATATATATATATATATATATATATATATATATATATATATATATATATATATATATATATATGTTTTTTTTGTTTTTTTTTTCCCCTTTCGCCCCTAGTTCCGATACTTCACTTTATTGTTGGAGGAGTAACCTTGCTTACTCTTTCTGGATATTGATTTCAAGTGGGAAGTCACTGATTCAATCGCCTGATTTTTCTGCAGGCAGCATGGGTTCAGTTCCCACTCAGTGACAGTGCGAATGTCAGTGTGAATGCTTGTCTCTGTATGTACTCTCTGATTGACTGTCTATGGGTTTAGTCTGCCTTTTGCCCAAAGTTATGAATTTACTAAGAAAATGCGTCTGAAAACCATAATATTTACCATGTTTCAAGCTTGGAACAGTCCAATCAAAGTCTTTGACTTGCTGTGAAGTGCATAATACTGCTCTTCGGTGGTGGAAATCCATCCTCATTCAAAATGGTGCCCCGGAGAGGTGATAGTTTCTTACCATCATTCAGCATTAAACCAGAAAAATATAGTGATTAAAACCTCAGCAGCCGATGGAACTGCTACCATGTTTGCCTCCAAACCATCAACCTCAGTTCCTCATTGTTTTACTTACTTCTTTCTCTGAATAAGATCTTCGAGGATTAATATACACAATCTGGGATGTTGTGTGACCCTCTTCCCCCAAAATGCTTCCTTGTTAAGAACACTTCCTAAAGGTCTGTGGATAAGGCTTGAGTGCTACTGCTACACAGGAATCAAATCCTAATCTTCTTTAAAAAAAAAAAAAATCCCCTCCCCTCTGTTCAATCGCCTTCGCCTTCGTTAACTCACACTCTCCTCATGTATCTGATGTAGGAACTCTTTATTTCAGCACCTAGTCAGACTAAGCTGTGTCTCCGTTCTGGAAAGCACATCTTAGTACCCTGACCCCCACCTCACCCCCCCTTTATTCAATGTTTTCCATTAATGACTGTCTGACAACTTCAAATCGGCTTTTCGCGGACATCATTCCAGTTTTTCATTAGAGTTTACAGAGGTTAGAGACCCTTGTTCAGAATACTGGTAGTAAATAAATATCACTCCAGCAGTCATACTTTATAGTATATTTGCAGCAAATGTAACTAAACTGCCCACAATAATTTGTTATTCTTTAGTATTTTTATAACTGAGCACAACATGATAATTACTGTCCCTGCATGAGTTAAGAAAACATTTATCAAACCCCTGCAGTGGCACATTCCAAAAAACAAGTACAAGTGACAACATGGCAGACATGCGCCAGACAAGATGCACTTAAAGCAGACTATAGTACAAATATGATGTATCATTATTTGAATCAGTTGCTAATCATTTCTGTTTTATTGCCACCATTTAAATATACACATGACCAAAATGTCACTCACTAGAGCACAGAGATTTTAATGTCAACATATGTGCAAACTATTTTGTCAAGAACGTTAAAATAACAAATGTTATGGCAAAAAGGGGTGATCCTTCATTTTTTTTTGTGTGTGAGAAAATGAATATGCTGGCAATGAATAAGTAGCCTTGCCTTCATACCCATCTCACCACCCATGACAGATCCAGTTTATGACTGCCGCTGTGATCATACACCCAGCGAGTGACAGATGATGTCATCAATTTACTACTGATCCCAGTGGCATGTAGTTTGTTTTCTTGTTTGGGCTGCATGTCCCATCAAGGCCAGCCAGTTTAAGTCACCTCAGCCGCTGTAACACCCCTGCTCATTTTTGTGCCATGATAGATTAAACCCACTGTAATCCCCCTGAGCCTCAAGCCCTGTTGGATATTTATGGTAATAAGTAAACATATGAGCGAATAATCTAAGAGGCTGCCTGTGGACAGCTGGAAGTTGTAATTCCTAATATTTGGCAGAGGCTTTACCATTAAAAGGAGATGCTATTTCCAGGAAAAACAAATTGTATTCCCTGTGATAGAGGAGCTTGAGTACTGTACATACAAAAAAACCCAAAACAAATAAAATAAGGAAAAAAACTACAAGTAGATGTAGCAGTACATCAGTAAAAGTGAAGGTCGATAGCCATATATTAAAGAGCTTTTTTTCAAATAAAACCTTAAGTACAGTATATCTAGGGACTGCAGTTTAGACCAAAGCCTCATTTTGATTCTGACAAGATTCAGGTCATTCAGACCAAGATGTGATTAGATTGGAGTCTTATTTAGAGAAGGAAAAAAGTGATGGGCTTGCCCTCATGAAGTCAGTCAACAAAACAAGCTGTTTATTCTGGGCTTCACTTATTTATATATTATCTATTGTGAGGATCCACTTCCCAGTCCCAATAGATCGCTTTAGTAGCAACCAATCAACCTCTAGCCCCTCTTCTCCTCTCTTCATGAGACAGTGTGGCTGGATCTCATTCCTTTGGGATGAATTTATCCAGATTGAAGCACTCAGCAAAACGGCATTATCCCGGATTACATGTCTGTTGGGTGGCGGTGTTAAGTAATTCAACCAGATGCTGTTGTGATCACCGGGTCACCTGTGAAGGCAATGCTACCCTTGCATGCAATCCAGCTGTTTATTGGTTATATACCCGAGATTTGCTTGGAAGTCATGAAGCAAGGTTAGATTTTTTTTTTTTTTTTTTTTTTATGACAAGGACTACTGTATAATAAGAAAGTAGATAGAATACTGCTTTGACCTCATTCAGGATTTTATTTGAGACAGATTAAAATAAGGATTAATGACTTTTAAATTGCAGTTTAATGCACAGGCAACAACAAACTCTGCTTATTCCTTCAGAAGCAGCCTGGGAGCTTGATGGGGCTTTCATGGACAAAAATGATATTTATTTTTTGTGATATCTGTTTGACAAAAGCCATATAGACACAGATTGGGGAACTGATTAATGTAGACCAGGGATGGTAAACTGGAGAGGGCCACCGTTTTTCCAATTTCATTACAGTTGGAGTGGGTTTGCTCTGAGAGTGCACATCACATAAAATGCACCAGAGCAGCTACGTCTAAGTTTTGTGCAGAGTTTTTTGCTTGGAGTGGAAAAGATAAGCCTTACAAAAAAAAATCATGCAATTTACTTGCCCAAGTGTATGGCTATTCATTCCCCATTTAATAACATCAGAGTTAACTTTTACCTATGTGTGCACTATATCTTGAGACTTTTGAGAATAAACAACAAGCCAATGTATCGGCATATCTATAAAGGCCTGTGTTGGGGGACAGCCAAGAAGATACATGTGGTGCTTAAGTGTAGGAGGCACTTGAAAAATTGGGTTGCTGATCTGATAATGACTTCCTAGAGTTTGGCGGGAGGTCTTCAGGATAGCTCAATAATCCACCTGGATGAAGTATCCATTCCTCATTCCTTTTTTCAGTGCACCCTTCCGTCCTAAACATTTCCATCGAACTAACACAAACAAAAAAGGCTTTCAGGCTGCACTGTCAGTGTTCAAATACTGTACAGTATCTAAGTACATACAGTTAGTTGGTGTGTGCGTGATGTCTCTACAACTTTACCAGGTCCATTACAGCTGCAAGCTATGAATGGCAATATAAATGCAAATCAGCCCTTTAATTTGAACACGCAGAAAAGGAAGGATAGAGCTTGTCACCTGTACAAGAGTATGGATGTGTCGGATATTCCAATTGCAGTGCATAATTTCAGAATGACAATGTCTGTAGACAGGTCAGAGGTGGGATGTAATGTGCTAGTAGTTCAGATGCAACATACCATTCACTTTTACTTGAATATACTTGAATATGAATAAATGTTAAGAAGAAACAATACTTGTACTTCTTTACATTGAAAACCATTACATTGCTGCTTATATTTTTGGTATTTATTTAAATACTTGCACCATTTATGCCTTTTTTCCCTCCAGTCTGTCTGTGACATGTCCTGGCACTTTTCATCAATCAAATGTAATCACTCTTGATGTTTGACTCCATTTCCCCAATCAAACAGAGCATAGCAGTCACATGACTCCAGGCAGTCTTTGCCGGCTGACAAAGTGACTCATTTCTATGAATAATGGTCAAAGTGGAATATACGTTCACGAGCTAATGATATGAATTTCAGTTTCAAGAAGAACAACACCCCCTGTCCTCACATTAAGCCCATGTTTACAAAGTGTACAAAAAATCTGTCTCCTCTGTAGCCAAACAGTATTGACTTTATATTTGACTTCAATCCCACTTGAAACATAAATCATAAAGTGGACATTTGTGGTGCTAGTATTAGTAATTCAGCAGGCGCTTCATTTATTATGCACAGCAAAGATGTCATCTTTAGTGACGAATCCATGAAATTACATTGAAAAAGCCTTGCCTCATTTCACTAAAATATAAATATATCTAACTCCTCCCAAATGCCTCCTCTGTAAATATGAGATGATAAAAACATGAGCCCCTACAGGCTGGACTACATTTACCTCCGTAAACACTACGTTGGGAGTTACAGTGGCTCCTTTTCTGTGCATGTGTGTCACTTTGGGGACTCATTTGGTTCACACTCGAGACGAAGATCGCATTTGATATGTAAAAATTCCAATTTCACCCCCAAAAAAATCTACTTTGAGCATTAAGACCTGCAGTGTGAATCTAAGCTAAATTGTCTGCCTATGAACATTTGCAAGCATGAAGCACAACAGAAAGATGGGAAATATTCTGGTGCTAATTAAAAGTGCCTTCCTTTCATATGATATCTCCCTTTTAGTTCGTGAGAACAGGCTGTAAGTATGCAGTGTGAACTTATGGCAAGCCAAAACGTTTGACATCTGAAAGGGGGACAAGCAGAGATTAAAACATGTCCCCCTCCCCCAACATTCCCATACCCCGTGCTGAAGTGCATTTTTTTTTTCTTTCCAGTTGGGAAAAGAGACTCTGAGCCACCTGCTTGTCCCACTAAAACAATGAAGCAATTGGGAAGAAAGGCCCATTCATAAGGGGGTACTGCACTGTTTAGACACAGCCAGGCACTGCGAGCAAGTGAATGCCACCCTTCCCCCATTTAACTAAAGTGCATCACTGCCATTGGCAGAAATGAGTCAACTTTATCCACAGTCGCTCTTGAGCAATCTGTGACATACGGGTACACAGTCTTGCACATGGATGAACCCTATTTAATGAGATATTATAGTGAACAAATTGAACTGAACACTGTGCAAAACACACATGAATACCAATTAGTGCAAGTGATGAAAGGGCTAGTTAGAATAAGAAATTAACATTTTGAAAAAAAAAAACATCACAATGAAACACAGTAAACATTAAGTTAATTGGAAAATTCTGATAAAAAATTAATTCATGTATTACAAAAAAATTAAATGGCATAGACCCCAAAAGGTGCGCGTTCTCCTCGCTCCCCAAGGCCTTTTGCCCACTGCGTAGAAAACCCTGTTCTAAGAATAATTTCTTGATTTAATTCTTAATTCTACCTCTCTTGAGTCTATTTTCCTCAACCTACTAAATTGTAATCTCTTTGTCAGCAGCGTGGCTCACTGATACATTAAAAAAAAGGTGGAAAAAAAAGGGTATCAATGTTAGAGGCTACTTCTAAATTCACTCCACAGATTTGGAATATGGAGGGCCCTTGTCAAACTCTCAGGTTTATATTTTCTCTCATGGAGTGCAATATTTACTCAAGGCTCATATAAATGTAAAAGCTAAAAAAAAAAAAAAATAAAAAAAAAAACATGCTAAAGCACATTGAGGAGTTTTAACAGTTCAATGTCTTTTTAAACACATTGACAGAGTTTCAAATCTGTATGCAGTCGGAGGAATGCCGCCCTGAGAACATTAATGGTGGTTCACACAGAAGAATACCGAGGTCATTTAAGTTTTGTGCGTTTATTTGGCCACTCTCCAATGCTAAATGGCAGTAGACGGGTTAAAAAAATAATAGGAAGAGCAACCACTTGTACCTCCCCCTGTCTCTAACCTTTTAAACCTGACTCAATCAAATCAAAATACCACAGTGCAGACCCATCTGAAGACAAACCACAAGACAAACAGTTGAAGAGCAGCCGGCGACCCTTGGGGTGAGCCACGGGCAAAGCCATCCATTACTTCCTGTACAACGAAGAGCGGGGGGACGTGTGGAGGCCTGTGGTGAACAATGATGAACAGACTCCACATCAGAGATTGGATTAGAGTGGCAAGAGAGGAAGCCCTAAAAGCCATGTGCAGTTTATTGAAGTGATAATGCTACTAAAGAAAGGCTCCGGAATGACTGACAAGTGGCCAGAGTGCTGCTTTAGAAGTGACATTAGGCAAGTTGGGGTGAGGTGTCCAGGTCTGTAGCTCACCTTTGTCCAACAACAGAAAGAGGAACCTGTATATAGTTGCGATAAAATGAACTGTCTCTGGCACCATGGTTACCCTCCAAGGCCATCGTTGCAGATGTATTAGTTTGGAAAGGTGCCTTTGTCAGGGTCAATGCAATACAGGTCCCATTCTATCACTCATTTACTTTCTATGATGCAATCTAGTGGAATGACAAAAGAGCTATTCTCAGTAGTCATTTTCAGACACAATTCTCCTTCCACATTCGCATCTGAACAGTAAACACCTCTATGCCAATTTGAAAGCGATGCATATGTCATCGGCCTCATTGACGTCGAGGAACTTTACCACTATTACCACCGTGTCAAAACGTTTCTTAAACCCATCCATCCATTTTCTGTACCGCTTGTCCCCACGGGGGTCGCGGCCATTCTGGAGCCTATCCCAGCAATCATCAGGCACTAGATGGAGGACACCCTGAACTGGTTGCCAGCCAAGCGCAAGGCACACTGAGACAAACAACCATCCGCACTCGCACTCACACCTACGAGCAATTTAGAGTGCTCAATCAGCCTATCATGCATGCATGTCTTTAGGATGTGGGAGGAAACCAGAGTGCCCGGAGAAAACCCACGCAGGCACAGGGAGAACATGCAAACTCCACAATAGAGGTAGAAACGAACCTGCACGCTCTGAACTGTGAGGCGGACGTGCTAACCAGTGCTCGACTCTAAACCTTTTCTTAAGCCCGCAATGCAATTTTGAACACATTCGAAATTTAATGGCAACAAGAAAAACTGCGAACATTAAAACTGTGAATGTACGTGTAACTTACTTTCAACAAACCCAGACGGAATAAAACCATTCTCTAAGACTCGCAAGTATTTGCCACTCAGTGAGGTACCACCTATAAGGTTAATGCTCCATCAATCTATACTTTTAGGGCTGCATCTAATTATTGTAGCCAGAACACATTTAATAAAGCTGTTAATAAAACCTAGTAAATGTCTTTAGAATGAATGATGTCTGGAAATAACGGTGACAAAATGTAATTGAGCTATGAAAGAAACACGTTAAATATAACAATGGCAGAGTGACAGACTGATGGACTGGGCCTCCCTGAAATAATGCCAGACTGATAGGGCTGCTGATGCCACCATAACAAATGTGGTACATTCACAATAAAAAAAACACAACTTCAAAACAGTTTTCATCGTGTTTAGTTCAACTGAAATGCCAATTTATGTAAAAGTGTTTGCTGAGCTGCACACATTTGTTATGAATTCAGAGACGGCTGGGACTATTGACGCCACAATGCCTTCCAAGGTAAACAAACTGCTGCTTGGAAAAAAAAACAAACAGAAAATCTTAATTTAATACATATCTGTCACTTGCAGCCCTAATCCTAATCCAAATGCCGGCGCATTTGTTGTCAGAATCGAGTACTGGCGTGTGCCTTATGTGCAAACAACTTTAAATGTGATTATTCTTCCCTTTCCTTGTATGCTAATTTAATTACTTCGTATTGTTTTCTTGTCTCAGACAAGCTTTGCCTCTTCTTTAATGCTACACAGTTTGTTCAAATAAGAGTATTAGAGGGAAATAAAAGCATTAGTGACTATAATACTGTGATAATGGTGGAGAAACATGTCTGTCTCAATACTGTGTGACAGCAGCACAGTGGGTCATCAAAAATGCAGTAGGGCATCCAATGATGATGGTGTTAGCACGTAGTGAAATGTTCAGAAGTGTCATCAGTCCCCTCATCACCTGCGGTGCACGGTCCCTAAACCTTACCCTGGTTATGAGTGTGAATTATTAACATGACTTTCATTAAAAAATGCAATTTTCCGAGAACCAGCTGTACAAACTCCTAGCACAGCTCCATTTCAAATTGCAGTAACCCGTACATTTAAGTTGAATCCCCGCACACCCACAATCTCCACGGCAATGAATGGACAGATGATGGCTTGGTGATGATTGTAAATCCTCACCCGCTTTATCAGTGAAATAGTATAGTTTTTCCAGATTTAGTATTATGATACGTGGAAAAAGTTTTGCAAAAAATCGGAAAATTCCCAAAAGATTATCTGGCCTGGCAGCTGGAGTTAGTCCAAGCTTATTTCAGGTTGGGCTAGTGCCTCCACACCTCCCCTCGCCACACCAGTGGTGTCATGCAATCCTAATAGAATAAATCCAGAAAATAATTCTTTCCCTTGTGCTTGGTCAAGGTAAATACTGATCAGCATATTTGTTATTTTCATTTTCTTGCCGGCTTTAACCTGAATCTTAAAAAAGCAATGCATATAGGTGAGTTGGCATTACCGCTTATTGGAAAGAAAACATCTCTTTTCTTCCTCCTCAGCTCTGATTCTTTTGATCATCATCGCCATACTGGATCTAAAATGGAGAATGAACAGTTGCGAAATTCAAGTGACTTTCAGAGTTGTGTGGCTCTTTGAAGGCTGCCAAACAAGCACCTTTCATCTCGAAAATCGACAGCTGTGTTATACAAAAGGAATACAGAACTTAATGAGAGACAAAATCAGTCACAATACAGGCTTTATGTTCAAGGGAAAATTGAAGGGTCTTGCTGTGATCCTCTTGGGCCACCCTGTGAAGAAAATGACGTGCTTTATTCAGTGTTGATTGTCTGGCATTGCTCAAACACCTTGAAGATCCGAAAGACATTGAAAAGCCCGACTATTAGATATGTGACCTCCTGTTCAGTGATTCTTACAAGATCACTATTGACCAAGCATTTAGGAATGAAGCACTTGATTGATTGATTGATTGATTGATTGACTGACTGACTGACTGACTGACTGACTGACTGACTGACTGACTGACTGACTGACTGACTGACTGACTGACTGACTGACTGACTGACTGACTGATTGATTGATTTGATTGACGCAGGCAGTACAGCCAACAAAGGGTGTTAACATAAATATACATTAAAAGTATGTAGGGACTCACTTTAAGCATTGTCACTTAGCACTGTTACGACAATTTCATCTTTTAACATGCGTAACTTACTGTTGAATGCTTGTATGACAATCACACATGTTACTTTGTGGGGAAAAAAAATAAGGAACTAGATAATGAATGGTGTAACTCTGACTCAATTGTGAAGTACACATTTTAACGTAACAGTATATAATGTTAAGAAAATCAAAATATTACATGATTCGTACAACAAATACTTCTAAGATTGCCAATGTATAGCAAACAAACACAATTTAACATGAGGAAACATTTATTTTATCAGGTGGATAACTCGAGGAAAGAAAGAACATAAAAAAAAGTGAGGACTATAAAAAAAGCCTTCCAGGATTTGTTATTCATAATGTCCGTCCTCATAGGGGTCTTCCTACAGATGAGACGAACCAGAATTCGACCACAAGCTGCGTGGAGGTGAAGGGCTAGTGTTTCGCAACCAGGGCATTCGGTACCTGAGCATAGCCACAAGAGGGTCCATGTCACCACCTAATTGCAACGTCTTCTTCTTCCCCTGTATAAAAAACTAGGGCAGCTTTGCATAAAATGAGAGAGGGAAGGAATTGTGGTGGGGATTGGGAGGGCGCACTATTTGCAAGGGCCAATACAATGTTGGCATGCCACATCGTTTATACTGACGGCTGTAATAAATTACAGCAACAGATTACTTTGGAACAAACAAAGCCTAATGGAACTAAAGTGAGAATTAATTACCAAGAAATAAAAAGGAGGAGAAAAAAACTATTATGAAATGTTTCAAGGACAGCGAGTTACAGATTATATTTTTCTCACAGAAGAATCCAAACAAAAAAGCAAATAAAAAATGAAAACATTTTCCACTCAAAAACAATACTTCCCCATATTACCTAGCCCCCATGTTTTGCCTTACAGGGGAAAAAAAAGTATGTGGACTGTTCTGCTCTGTAGGACCCTTGATCCATCAAGCAAGGCAGGTCAGGGAAAGCCTGGAAGCCTTTTGTTATTAAAATGCTTCAAGTGGAAGACAACAACAAAATGTAAAATGAGGTGAAATGGAACATATGTCAGCTAAAATCACGATGACCGTCAATCTAAACAGATAGCTTTGGAAAAACTAAAAAAAAAAATATATATTGCCTGAGCGAATGCCAAACTAAAATCATAAGAACCCTCAAATAATCAAATCAGTTAACCCTCCCATGAGAGAATGAATTGCCAGGTGAAAAGTTGTTAACTTTAATTTGGATTAATGAAAGACTTGCCAAAATGAAAACATTGGCTAAAAGCATGGCCACAATTGAGAATACAGATAAAGCTAATTGAAGTAGTCCTTGTTTAGCACTCAAAAGAGAGAAAAGGTGACATGTACAGAGACTTTTTTTAAGTGGTTCCTTTTACGCCATGGTTTATTGCGGTACTCTTTTTGTTCCAAATGGAACTATATTGCTTTCTCTTTACATTCTATAAATTGACATTAAACAATATTATTTTTTGAATACAATACATGGCTAATATTTTCTGACAGATCTGAAGCAAACAGATTTCAATTTTAAGTCTAAAATATACATGAGAAAAAAATGATTGCCTTTTCTAAGATAATTCTATTTTTTTTATTGACAATATCAGAGAGATATTGATTCAATAACCTGATTATTATTGCAGTTGTAGTTTATGATGGCTTATACAGGCACTGTATTTAAATGTATTTAGCCATTGTAACTAAATTAGGTAAACACATTTTTAGAAATAGGTTCATTCAGGTGCATGTAATATTGTCAAGTTTGATGTGGTACTGTTGGCATTTGGGCCGTTTATGTTGTGGCATTTTGCAAGTCCGGAGTGCTTTTTGGCTTTTTATGTTGGCCCAGGTGGCCTCCCTTGCCTTATGTGGAGCCATTAGTCTTTTCCAGGCATTTTTTTCCCTCTCAAATTCACATATTAAGCGATGGTTGAAGATACCACAGGGGTGCGGTTGTGTTGCTAAATTAAATAGAGAGGCATCACTGCTCAGTGGGGAGGTCTTAAAGCACGGCTTTATCTTTTCTTCTGTCTGCTTCGTTAGGTGGAATGTATTGGGCCAGATATCGAAAGTCTTTGGTTTTCATAATGAGCTAGCATGGTCAAATTTCACAAGAATAGACTCTGTCAGCAGCAATATGCCAATGAGGAAAATTGCCTCATTCTTTGTGCTGCGGAAGCTGTTTGAGTAAACACCTAAAGTGGAACAAGGCGGGTATCTAGGGGAGTGGAGTGTGAGCCATAATGTGATGCTCCCTTAGGCATGTTGCTTGTCCTACTTTTTAGCCAAAAAATTCTGTATATTTATCTTTGTGATAGTGTGCTTGTGAATGTACCTGTGTGCATGTTTAGTGCATGGCATATTTGCACACGCCATCTTGGTGTGTCCAACAGAGAGCACTAGATTTCGAAAGGTGCCAGAATGAGTTTGTCACGCCGAGCGCAAACTTGAGGAGAAAGGGGACTGTGGAGAGAGTCATTCCCCAGGCATCCAGAGTCTGTCAGACTGATTAAGTCACACGGTTGGAGTGAGAGTTCGCAAAACTGAACCAGAGCATGCTAGGGTAGCATGGTATGACAGCTATGAAAGACTGAAAACCTGTATCAACGTATAAGTACTAACATAGTTGTATGTTGGATGTGCATGCACTTATTATATCTGACCCCAGAGACTCACGTGGGACCCTGCACACCAGCATGTCTCGCATCATCCCACCCACGGTTCCCTCACCCTCAGGCGACATAAAGCAGGTCAGGGGCATCTTAAAGTTCACTTAATGAAACATGACAGGACAACTCTAACATATGCCTGTGTGACAGTGAAGCAAATATATGACTGATGGCAGAGATGTTTCCGAAGGCAACACAGTGGGGAGTGCAGACTTTGACCATCATGCTAACATCATGTATGTTTCCTTTTTTACTCAAATTGGCCAAAATATGCTTTTGTTAAGCATGTTCAAATTACCTTTACGCAAATTATCTTTTTGCATGTATTGCATGCCTGCATGTTTTTATATGCATTTGTGTAACTGATTTTCAACATTAATTTCAAAAAAATGTTTTGTCACTTGAACTGTCTGTGAAAATGACAAAACCTTGTACTCTAAAAATTGCTGGATCAAAAATAACCCAGTATGGCTTAAAAATTGGACCAGCTCAGGGAGTTGGCTCAAGTTAGATGTTTTTGCACAAAACAACCAATTTTTGTACAATTTTATTATTATTATTATTATTTATTGCAAAAGTTCCTGGGTCAGCCCAATCTTAATTGCATTGCTTTTGACCCAGAGTGTACAAAACGAGAAAAACAAGTAGGCATACAGTAGGCCTACATCAAAAGTTAACTTGAACAGCTTTTTGTTTTGTTTTCTCGTGCAGTTTATAGTCGTTAACTTACCCTTGTGAGAGACAACTGATAATGTGAAATGTGAATTGTTTAAGCATCCTAACAGTGCACAAAAATGTTCACACTTCCTTTTCACTTCTGCGTTTACTTTGCTTATGAGAACAATTGCTGCTAAATCTAATTAAAAATATGTGAAACATTGTATTTCATGTTAAATGTTGCATTGTATCGGCACAATGATGATGCAGTTGCATGTAAATTGCTGGGATGTCAAGGACTTTTTAATGTTTAAGACAATGATGCCACTATAAATAAAAACTTGTTCATTGTTCAAGGCATGCTGGCATGCCCGATTTGCCCTAGTTTACTTCCTGATGCTTAGCAAAAAAAAAAAAAAGCACACTTGATGGTGATAGCAGAAGGGCAGAATCATTAATTATAGGAGGGACAATAACCACATGACATAAAGTGCAAATGAGACATAAGATGGAGAGTTGGCCTAGTAATGGCTGCAGTAAAAACTGGTTACAAAAAAGTTATTGACCTCTCATAACTGTCCACCTCTGTTTTGAAAATACCATCACCTGCACAAGGTCTATTGTCCTAATGCTACGCCCAATGCACCTCGTCTATACCACCTCCAGCATTAAATGATAATTGCTCAGCAATCGAATGGAGGGAAAGGGGCTCACCGAATTAAGAGTCATTAAGCAGGAGACTCAGTTCAGTGCTGCACTGTGTAATGCCTACAAGCTCAATTCTCTGCAATAATGCACAGAGTAACGGCAAGTAAAAATGGGCTCCCTCCACACATCCTTTAATACAAATTTAAAGCTGTGCTTACCCTTGTGAGTAATTACCATGGCAAAACACAATACCCCACTTAAGCGGTTCAGAGTATACCGTCTTTTTCACACAAAAAATGACACTCCCTAGAGTGGCTGCAATATGACTTTTTTGATAGATGCTTTGCTTTCAAAGGTAATGAAAACAAGCAGGTTTCTTCATATCAGGATGTTGTGCGTCCGTATTTGAGAGCAAACAGTGGGGACCTTTCATCAGGGGCACATCTATTTTGATGACAATAAGACAGCTGCGGGTTGTCTCAAGAGATTTGAAGTATACTTGTTCATCATCCTCAACATACACAAGCAGTTTCTGTGGCCTTTATTTGCTGACATCAGTGAACATTTCCAACCAAAAATCAAAGAAACATAGCTGCTAATAAAAATCCTAAAGCTAATTAATGAATCCATAAATCTAGATGTTCTACTACTAATACCGATACTAATAATATTAATCATATAAATAACTAGAAACAATTTCTAGAGAAATTGCATGTGGATGCTGGAAAGCCGAATGAAAAAAAAAAAAAATTCCCAATAATGAATGTTATGAAATGCAAATATAAAATCATTGGCCTAAAAAATCGGGGGTTATAAAATTTCTAGTCCATGTTGAGAGTGGAAAAAAAAACTAAACTTGATTAAACTAAAACACACTTTTTGAATCAATATTCATTTTTTTTCCCATCCTAGATATTCGTGTCAACAGACTCGGGAGTATGTCTTTGCTGTTTACAGTTTTCTTAGGGCCATCAACTCGCCCGAGCTGGATCATTAAGACAGACAGAAAGAGCAATCCTCTGTGACTAGGACCGACACGAGTGCTGTTGCTGGGTCAAGGTTTGAGCCAGTGGCACAAGCTGAGTCCCTCTGCCACTTGAGATCCACACTGCACTCGCACCACATCATACAAGTGCAGACATGGAGGCCATAGTGAAAGTAGGACTTATTTTGTCAATGTCATGTTCTGATATACATATCCATCCATTATATGTACCGCTTGTCCCCACGGGGGTCGCGTGCGTACTGGAACCTCTCCCAGTAGTCATCGGGCAGTAGGCGGGGGACACCCTGAACTGGTTGCCAGCCAATCGCAGGTGTTAAATTTATTTTTTTATTAAATGTGAAGTTGCAACAGCAGGGCAAATTTGTCCGTCCAACCAACCAACCAACCAACCAACCAACCAACCAACCAACCAACCAACCAACCAACCAACCAACCAACCAACCAACCAACCAACCAACATCACATTACCAAAAGTTAAGCAGGAAGTTCATCGCAGTATCTATACAGTATCTATACAGTATCTATATCTATATCTATATCTATCTATATCTATATATATATATATATATATATATATATATATATATATATATGGGGGAGAGACATATATGTATAGATATAAATTTACTGTAAATACGATACGATAAATACTATACAAGCGATTGTAAAGAAATACATCCTCAAAGCAATCTAAATAAAAGTCAGAAGTTGTACTACTACTACTACAGCAGGCTCCTCATTTTTCCCAGTCTGATATTTCTCCAAATTCACTTCATCCCGCTCATGTGAGAGTAATGCCTTGTGGGAAAGTAAATAAAACCAGACAGCACTCAAGAGTAGAAACACCTCAAACAAGGCAACCCAGGCAGGCAGGGCAGTTTTGCGATGGAACACAAATCATGGTATACAAAGGTACAAAAACATAAATGTAAAAGTAATAAAACTACTAATAATAATGCTAATCATGTTAATAATAATGCTAATAATAAGAATTATTCTTTTTTTAGAAATTTAATATTTTAATATCAGTGAAAAATTACTTTAAACCAGCATTAACGATACATATTTTCCAGCCAAACATATATCTCAGTTAAAAACAAATATTCACTGGTTAGTCACCTTCTGTCATATTGTAGGGTTTTTTTGCTCGTTTGTTTGTTTGTTTCCTGCTGCGCCAAACTAACTAAGACTTTAATTGGATACCACCTTGATGTAATTGGCAATAGCTTGGATAGCTCAAAATTAATCAGAGTGCACTTGTCCTACAACCATGCCTTGAGAATTTAACATTTAGAAGTG
This sequence comes from Syngnathus scovelli, assembly GCF_024217435.2. Taxonomy (NCBI): domain Eukaryota; kingdom Metazoa; phylum Chordata; class Actinopteri; order Syngnathiformes; family Syngnathidae; genus Syngnathus; species Syngnathus scovelli. The sequence continues at coordinate 9,543,811 of NC_090853.1, forward strand.
TAATTAGGAGTCTTTCCAATTAGCTCAAGGTAAGGGAATTAATTATATGTCCAATTAGGCTGTGGGAGCTGGCAAATGACTTGCTCCTTAAGTACAGGGAAGTCGCTGTTTGGTGGACACAGGAGGTAAAGGTCAAGTCACAACAAGACAAGTGTTTTTTTCCGCTAATCAGTGGCACGCACATAAAGGCTACAAACCTCTCGAGAATCTGGGGATGCAACTCTTAAAGTCCATACTTGAGAGAGTAAGTGGCTTCCTGTTTGAACTCTTGAACTGCATGCCTGATTTGACTCTCAAAGTACTCTTATATTAATGCGTATTTGTTGTTTTTCTGTGCTATTTCTTGTTAGTTGTTTTTTCTTGGAATTGTTTGTTACTGAACAATATTTCCATTACATTTTTGCTACATCCTGAGTACAGTAGTACCTCTGAGGTCTTATACAATCCATTCTGGGATGATGGTTAATCAAAGCCTAATGATTTCAAGTGGTTCTCACACCTATTTTTTGTCAAATGGAAAATTATAACATACATAAGCCATTCTTATTCCTATTATCTGACATTTTTTTAGTAAGGCTTTGCATTTTTCATTGTGAGCTGGTCAATAAAACAATTGCACCACTGTATTTGAAACTACCAGCAAAACCAGATACAGATCCATCTTAAACACTTAAATCCTGCCAAGCAGTTTTTTTCTCTTCTTGCACACTCTGAAACCTGCAACAAAATTCAATTTCCCACCCCTGTGTGAATGCAAATCAGCCAAGCATTGCATTGTTAGAGAAGTCAATTAGCTCCCAAGGCAAGAAGCCTAAATGTTTTGCTTTTTCTAAGTAAATATATTCACAGGGCAATCCCTCGTTGTTATAATGCCTCAAGTTCATGTTAAGAAAATTGTAGTGTCTTCTCAATTATATGTTTATATATAAGCTTTATTTAATATTTCTTTCATATGCTTATGAATATAGTCCTTCACTGTAGATTGTTTTAAACATCTGCTTAAATAAAATGTAGTGTCTACAAAATATACGGTAATCTTACATTCCTTCCAGCTTTGTTTTATACGCGGTTATTTATCGGAATACATATAATATGTTGAGGTGTCCTTGGAGCGTATTGTAAGCCATTATAGCCGCTTGAAATGTTCTTGTCCTTTTTGTCTCATTGTAAAAGCTGAGCACAGGGTATGCGCCCTCCAATAAATCTAAAGAACAAAAGGGATTCTGGCTTTTAGGATCTAATAATGCCTACTTTAAGTTCTGAGCTGGGAAGGAATGAATTGAGTTGTTGACTTAATCATCTGACATTGAAACAGTTGGCCACAGTATCCTCAACAAATTGTAGACAAATGTTTTTTCTCAGCCTTTTTCTTACAAAGTGACTTTGAAGTCACACAGAATATATCTCCATCCCACTCCTGAGCTGAACGCCTGACAGAATTGTAATTGAACATAAAATCCAGTAGTCATGACAAGCTCATTTTTATTAGGTTGCCACACAGTACTTGTCTTTAACCAGAGTAATATTTTAGTAAGAATGTGTTGTAAAATGCACGTTGCTGTGAAGTTACTTAGGTGCACTCTTACCCATTGTATCATCCTATTATTAAGGTACCACCAGCTCTAAATTTAGGGCTCCTCTTTTTTGGGGGTGAGTTAGCATGAGTCACTAACACCAACTGCTGCGCCAAAGAGACAATGAACCAGCATGGGGGTATGTGTTGTGTTGGGAAGCCAGCGCACACTCCATAATTGCTATAAATTGTCTGAAAAGTTGTTTTTCCACGGCGCATCATGTCACAGAAAACACTGAACCCGCTGAACCTAGTGAGAGTGACACTGCAGGCAAGGTGACACACACACACACATAAAGGGAGCCTCACTTCATTTCACCTTTACCCTCAATAAAATCTCTTTTTCCCGATAACACAATCTAATAGAATAGCTGCCAGTGTTTCTGAAATGAAACATCTGGTTACCAGATAAAGGGTTTAAAATGAGATTGACTAACTTCAAAGTGTTATTGCAGCGGGATGTGATGCTAAATTAATGTGTAGCACAGGTGTTTACTTTGCATGAACTAGACAAAATCAAAGCATATTTACAGGGTATGTCCCAGCTCAATCATTTTTACTTTTGATATTTATCCAACAAATGTTATCAAAATTATATTCCAATGGATTGTTTTTTTTAATCAATTTACTTTACTAAAATAGCATATAACACATTTACTAAATTGTATTAGTATTATTAAAATGTATTATTTACAAATACTACTATAAACCCAAGCTTTTATTTAGTGTTCAAATTGCCCCACTTAGAATGTTTCTAGACAAGAAAATAAACTATTGCTATTCACAGTGTAAATTTAAGAATTTACAACTTGCTTTTATATGCATTTGAAAAAACAACGATCCAAGCTTTCATTTGTTACTGTAGGCTCCAGCACACCCGTGACCGTAATTGATGGATGAATAGATATTGTCATAAAAAAAATATTTTGGGCCCTGGCATTAACCTGCAAAAAAGGGTTCTTCAAAATTATGTTTCTCCTCAAATTATATCAATGACGAGCAAAACTGCTCCTCAAAGAAAACAAGTCTTTTTGAGCCTTGAGATTTTTTTTCAAACCATGTTTCCTTGTAGGCAGGTTTAATTGTTTTTTTTTTTGGGCTCTGATGCTCTTGATGTTTCCAAGATTACTACAGATTTCCAGTAATAACAGTCCACAGAATTTCTCTTTGCACTGTTTTGAGAAGGGATGGTCCTAGGCATACACACATTATAATTGCTCGGCTAACTTTATGACCCTAGCTGGTCATGGTCAGGGAAAGTGTATATGCGCTGTAGAAATTGGTAAAGAGGTATCATTAATCCGCACCCATTAACACAGTCCATTGCCAGGGATTTTGGCAGCTGGATTCTCTGTCTGAGATGAGCTGTACTTCCTGAGAAATTGAAACAGGATGATGGAGATCAGTGACAATACAGGCTGGATAATCGCTCCCAAATCACAGCCATCTGCTCTCAATCTCCACCCCGATCTACACGCACTACCGTCAATCCCTCTCCATCAAATCTCTAAATCCCAACAATCTGTAGCACTCAGTTTGGGACCTTGTTTAATCCACCTATAGCAAGCCGACATTACTGGACAGGAAGGTATCATGATGCCCTGTTTCAGACTACCAACCAAACTGGATTGATATTCTGTTTCCTACTTTTTAAATAGTATATGTACTGGACTGTAGTCATAATTTTGTATTATTTACAACAAACTGGTGCACTATATAGTATAGCTTTTCCACTCCAATGCACATTTGTTAGACACAGTTGGGAAATAACGTCATACTTGAGATGGTTCATTGTCATGGTTGGGTCCAAAGAATGTTCACTAGATTTTGCTTGGTTACTGGTTTTACAATTCATTTCATTTAGATGCTGCTGGGAGCAGAAGGTCCTTGTCCAGTGGCTAAGGGTCACATTTGCAGAGCTATAATACCAATTGGCTTGCTGTTGAGGTTGATTGGAGAAGGAATCTTGATGAGTAAAATGTACCTTGACTCTTGATGAATTCACTCAGCTGCAAACCACAACCTCAGTCACTATCAGTGGCTGGAATCCTACTGTTTGTGATTGGGGTGACCGCTACAGAGGTCAGTTGAGAGATGTCATTTATTTTCCTATTACTCCTTGAGTAAATGTTAAAGAGCAAAAATAGCCCTAATAATTTTTTTGTTTTTTTTCTTATTTTGTGTGAAAGTTTTCAACTTTGATTTTTATATTGTTACAGTATAGTAGTATATGGTATTGTTGCTGATATGATAATTTGACATCAACAAACAATAATTAGTAATTTATAGTTCATGAAATGTGATCTGAGCATTCGCTGGATGCTGTTTGGTTTGTGCTTGTGAAACAATAGGCACACTGCAGTGTTTTGCTTTATCTATGCTTCTGAAGGTCTTTCTGGTCATATACTGTATGTTCTGAAAAGGGACTGATTTTATCCACAATGGTCCATACATCTTTCTTGTCAAGGAGACACAGCTAACCAAACAAAAGAAATGCCATTGAAAAATCTATTCACTCAGAATAATAGTTGTTTTTTTGTTCACTTCTATTGGAGAACTGTCAAGGTCCCAGCTCACAATTGAAATATCAAATTAGGACAGTTGAGCTCACACTGAATATTACTTTAATAATGTCCCATTATATTATTAACTTTAACATGGCTTCAAGAATATTATCTTTACAAAATTGCCACTTTTGCATTTGCAGATTTTATCTTCTATTTTCTATTTAACTTTGTGCCCTCTGGTTAATACGAATGCTCACTTTTAAACACAGTATGATGCAGTGGCTATATTAATACTATTTTAAATTGATTTACTCCATTGTTATTACTTTTAAATTAATACCAAATGAACATTGCCAGCTTCAGAAGGTGACCATAAGCCAATGTATAAAGTGTTTTCTTATTGAGCAAAAAGGCGGAATTTCTTGTGAGACTCGCAGAAACTGGCGAAGTATTCATATTTTTTACAAAGAGCAATACCCCAAGCGCATTACACTTAAGAAGGATTAGACAACAGAAAGCTGTCACATTTGGTTGCTTTAAGTCCTTACATCTATATTGTCATTTCTACAGCAATTGTCATTCTTTTTTTAGTATAATTGTGAGCACTGTATTACAAAAATTCAACGAACCACCTGAGAAATATCTGTGACGGCTGCCATGAATAGCATACAAAAATGGATTAAGATCAATTATAAATCACAATCATTTAGTTATTGGATTCAATTTGAGCCCTGTGACACATTTTACAGAAATTCATGCGTGTCATTTTTCATAATTTTGTCTCTTAAAATACAAGCGTAATATAAGCGCATTTTTTTATTTTCCTAAATGCGACACGGCATCAATGTGGTTTTTGTGCCAGTGTTAAAGTAGAGATGTTAGAAGAGCGGTCACTTACATATTTGATCTAAAATTGTTCTCAAGCTTGATATGTATCAGAGTGAAATGAAAGATTGTGTATATTTATAGTACTGCTTTGCCAGGAGACACAAAAAGTATTGATAAGTTGATGTATGTTTTGGGAATTATTGTGATTTATGCTTAATTTACTCCAGTAAAGTGTTATATTTGTGTCAAAATTATACGGAATGAAAATGGATGGTCTTAAGATCTTACTGAGGAAGCCCTAATCGTTGCTGCGAATTGAGAGGACTTAGCATAAGTTGCTATGGCAATAAGTGAAGTCATGGTAGGGAAATTGAGTATGATAAAGATGCCTAAGAAGCTGCTCCAAATATACTGTGTAGATCATATGCATGCATAAAATGGATTAGATGGATACCTATGGTGGTATCCTTCTCAATTAATGTTGAACTGAAACTAAATAAAAAAAAACCTCTTTGACTTTCAACCATTTCTCCTTCCTAGGATGAGTCAAATTAGACTACGATGTAGATATCTGCAGTTTTAAATGACAATTAATCTAGAAGTTAATGGATTGTGTAGGGCGGCTTGGTGGGGCACTGGTTAGCACGGCCACCTCATGGTTTGGAGGGTGTGGGTTCGATTCCACCTCCGGCCCTCCCTGTGTGGAGCTTGCATGTTCTCCCCGAGCCCGCGTGGGTTTTCCCAAATACATGCTTGGTAGGCCGGTTGAGCACTCCAAATTGCCCCTAGGTGTGAGTACGAGTGCAAACGGTTGTTCGTCTCTATGTGCCCTGCAATTGGCTGGAAACCAGTTCAGGTGTCCCCCGCCGACTGCCCGATGACTGCTGGGATAGGCTCCAGCACGCCCGCGTCCCCCGTGGGGACAAGCGGTATAGAAAATGGATGGATTGTGTACTATTTACTATTTCATTCAACAAATATAATTGTTAATTAGTTTCATTGTCAGAAACCACAATAACTACATTTCCGTTCTCTCTCAACAGCAAAAAAAACAAAGCGACAAATTGATTGAGACAATTTTCTCTGAATTAAACAAAAAAAAATAATAATAATCTGTTTTTCATTGAGCATGCTGTTTTTTAATCACATTTCCAATAGACAAGCCATAATTGCTTATGTAAGTGCCCTTTCATCAATTGTACATAAAGTATTCATAACCAAAATTCACATATGGTGTTTGGCACAATGGCCACGAACACATTATTCCAAAGTCAAGGTGAGCCTTCAGAGAACAACGGCTCTTTGGTGAAGATTATCTCCAGCGAGCCTCAGCAGTATCCATTTAAGTGACTTTATCATTAGCGGCAACAGAGTATGGATCCACCGAGCAAAATGAAATAGCTGCGAAACTAATGGCACTTGACATATACTGGTGAGAGATAGCAAGCTTATCTCTGTATTATGTGAAAAGAAGCCATTTTCTTGAATGGCAGTGCGTGGTGGAGAGCAGGGTTCCTAACTACTTGCTTGGTTGGATGGCTTCATGGACTGGGACGAAGCAGCATACAATATCGCAAAACAATCTCATTTGATAATCTGGAACAGAATGTTATTTTTGAACAGATTTACCAACAAATCACCAAGGATACAATGTACGAGAGTCCATCACAGTCTTTTTTTTTTGTTGCTGTCTTGTTTTCTTAGTACTTTCAAGCAATCCAAACACCAGTACAGCACTCAGTATGGCACTCAGTGGAGCAATAATTGCTCCACATGCATTTTGTAAGGTTATAAGAGCTTTAAATTGCACAACATCAGATATTATCACTGCCATTACAATACCCCTGCCAAAGTACAAGGTGCATTTCTATTATTATCATCTCTGATAAAACACCACCAGAACTATTGCTATTTTCAGAAGCCCATTTTGAGCTCAGAAAATAATTGTATACTGCTTCAGTGAAAATATACAGGTTTGTTTCAAGTTTTGTCAAAATATTATTATTGTTAGCGAGAGAAATATGGTGCTGAAACCCACCTTTATTTTGAATTAAAGCTGATTAGAATTTCTGTTTTGTTCCACTTTTCCCCTCTTTATTCCATAACCCACATTGCTAATTATGAATTATTCTCAAAGACAACACAATTTCTTACACAATCTAATTGATGTATTTCTATTGGAAATGACACCCTTGATTGTTGTGTAGAATATAAGTCAGGCACCCTCTTCTCTCTTGACTGGATGCAGTTAACAAGTTGGGCGTTCCTGTACTCTGACTACTGTAATTACAATTAGTTGGATCACTTAGTTTTCAATTACACAAGTTCAGTGACTCGATCAATCTTTGGCAGACTGTGTCAGGTTATTGACTTAGGAGAGCATTGCCTCAGATGTCCCAGATGGCATATACATTTCCTCATAATAGACATCATTGTAAGCGTTTGTATTGTACACAATGTCTGTTATCAGAATACATAGAACACAGCATACTGTATATATATAGTATATATAGTTGATGCTTTGCGGTTAACCCTAACATGTTATTAATGTGATTAATCCTACACCCTTTTAATGCCATTAATTTTTTGAATAGCGCATTTAAGGCTCATTTTGCCCTAATGAAATTTGTACTCTTTTCACGTACTGTTGCCGTAGAAAAACTCTAACGCCTCACAGGATCTAGCGAGACAGGAAATAATCAATCACACCACACTGGGGACACTTGTTGTGCAGAGTTTCATCTGTTTTTAGAAATAAAAGCCTCATGGTGAGTGGTCTGTCCATTCTTTGTCGAGAAATCAGAAACAGGGTTAATATGGTGAATCAAAACAAACTTTTAAAATGGTTTGTTGCACTACAGGCTGAGTCCTTGTTTACATTTCATATATATATATATATATATATATATATATATATATATATATATATATATATATATATATATATATATATATATATGATTTGGGACTCAACCAGGCAGATTGCATTAGCTCCCAATTGGCTGTTTATGAAGCCTAAGTGATAAGAGGAATGACTCCATAATATCTAATATGTGCCTGTAAATGAAGCCTGCGTGTGTGCTTGATATACTCCTCTCCTAGAGTACTCTCAATTAACGGAGTGATTGTTTTCACCAGATTGGTTCCAGTGATTAGACAGTGTCCTGAACCCCAATGTGTTTGTGTTTGCACAGATCAAGGTCATTCAGGAGGGAAGACTTGACTAGAATTGTATAAGACAATATGAAACCCAGCGTCTTGTCCCCCCCCCCCTTTCAACATTGTCATTTTGAGAAAATCAGCTTCAATAAATGTTTTACTGTCGTGATATTCATGCGACTTGGATATTTCAGATAATACACTGACAAAGCTCATGAATCTTAGGCTGCTGTGTGTGATGAGATCATTTAAATGCATAGCTGGATCATCCTGCTTAACATCTTTGTAGAAAATGATTTTTAGGTAGTACAGTGCATAATACATGCAATCAATTCTCTTAATTTTAATGACAAATATCATATAGTCAACTGCTGTGCGAGTAGGGTCCTTTAATTCCATGCATGAGACGGTGGGTAGCCTCCCATTGGTTTTCAGTTTTGTTTTACATTTAACAAGCACAGCCTATAATCAAAACTCATTGGTTTCTCTCGCAACACAGATTAATCTAAGGCACTCGGCATGAAATTAAGAATTGATTATTGTAAGACAATTCTGCTTGGTTAACTTGATTCAGTGGCATTCGCTCATACAGACTAACACAGCATCCTGCCCCCCTGGCCTTCGGCATTAATTGTCTAAGAACTGTGCAGGTGACCCTCAGTGTTTAAAGATTTAAAATTGTGAGTTTTTGCTTAGAGTGTCCTTGCAAGCATGCTCGCTGGAGCTCATGAGTGACAACCACAGCGCTTTGTTGCCAGAACAGATGAGACACAGAGGAATCAGCCAAGCCGGTGCTCATACGTTTTTAATGCAATTGCTGCTCTGCTCTGAACTCTTTCTCGTCCTTCATAACTTTTAAAAGTTTGTATCCCAGACAGGGGCAATGTGAGGGAAAAATAAACAACTCCTTTGCTGTGATGATGTGCCTTTAGGTGGCATGAAGCCAAAATCCTGCATGACACCAATGTTCTCACAAGCAGGGGCTTTTTTGATATGCGTCTTCCCTCACAGTTGTCGTTTGGGCTCAGATTGTGTCAAAATAAATAAATATAAGAACCAAACATACAGACAAAGAAAGACACACCAAGGTTACAACTTTTGAACCACAGTCATGATACTTGTTATTCCCCTATAGTATCGTTTCAGTGTACACCCTGTAAAGTTTCATCACCAATCACTTTCTTTTTCAACATGAGAAAGGGGACATACATTTGTGTAATACAATGGAAGTGAATAGCTAATCCCGATAAGTATTTATATTTATGCTGATGGTTTACTGTGTAAAAAAGTGGTGTTTATGTATGGACAAAACCCAAATAGTATGTCCATCTCTGCACTTGATTTATCTTTACCCCCAAATACTGTGCTGACATTTTGACCGTCCCCATTTATATGGAAGAAACAAAGCTAAATATTATTTGGTGTTTGTCTCCAGCCAATGTTATATGCATTTAACCCATCTATTTGTTCATGTGCATGATAAAAATTATGGCACACTGATGAGATGACTTCCCCCTCTTTAACTGTGTCCGCCTTCTCTTTAGTTCATTGGTCTCATTAGTATTGTTGAACAAGTTTTCCTTTAGTACTATATTCTGGGCAGTTTATGGCTCAATCGAGAATGGAGTTGGGAAGTGGGTAGATTGTCTGGATGTCATTTCGTACGACAGCGGCATATAATTTGTCCTTCTATTCTGGGGCTTGATTGACATGTCGAAAGCCTTGACATTATTGCAGGCGTTGGGAAGCCTGTTATTATGGACACATTACCATTCTGATAGACACATGGTCAGCCATTGGGGAAATAATTACATGCCACTGGATTTACTGTGCTGAGTGCTCTTTTTGTGTGTTGTCTGCACATGTTTATTTGCGTCATTTATCGTCTATCATACATATTACTGTCGATGAATCAGATCTTTATTTTTTACTGTCTGTGAATAAGGTATCCTAACATTTATCATATTTTGTTTGAAAATACTTTTTTTTACTTCACCCAAAGTAAGTTCCAAAATGTATTTTTTCTGATTGGTTAACTAAATGATTAATTGCGCAATATAGCTTATTTATTTATTAATTTATTTGTTCATTTTTTTTTCATTTTTCATTTAATCCCATCTCACAATAGGCAAGTAAATGAAAATCCATATTGTACTGTATGGGCAGAGTTAGGGGGGCCCATGGGGGCACTTGTGACTTCAACATGTTTGACAAAATGCATTGGCTAAGTCATAGGTGTCAAACAGAAGGCCTGGGGGCCAGATACGGCCCACCACATGATTTTATGTGGCCCGCTAAGGCAAATAGTGCATCGAGTACAAATTGACTTCACTTTAAAAAATAAATCTATCACTAGCTATTTTTATTATCATTCACCTTTTTAAAATATTTGAACAATTTTTACGAGTCCCTGATTTCAAAACTAGTTATTCATCACTTTGTTGTGGATCCCATACTGTGTATAATATAATGGCCCTCCACTGGAAACTATGGCTACGATGCGGCCCGCGACAAAAATTTGTTTGACACCCCTGGTTTAAGTCAACACATTTATTTGTTATATTTACTGACAATAAAATGACACTGCCCATTTTATAATCATGCAAACCCTACCCCCCCCCCATCCCCCACAAACTGACATGACTTTTTAATCCTTCAAATTGTCTTATCAAGGTCAACAAGCTATGTGAGTGGCTTTGAGACAAGACCTGTGGATTAAATCTAGTTTGGCAAGCGTCATATTGACCAAAATCCCAGAGGCCCTCAGTCAGTACCTAAATCGAACTCTGCTCACATCAAAGTGACACAAAGTATCAATCAAGATGCTTGTATCTCACAACACCTCCAGTCTGATTGATGTTTCATGGCAGTGAATGATCATCAGAGGTCTCCTCAGAGCTTCAATTTTTAACTTCAAAATATAATCACACTTAAAAACAATGAAAGGAGGATGGTGCATGAGTTGTGATATTAGGTATCAGATATTATAGCCTTTCACCACACACTCTACCACTTTACAGTACCTTTATCAGCAGCCCAGACACTTTGTAAAATATACATGTCAGCAGTTGCAGTATACCGTATGCTGCTCCCGGGGGCTCAGCTAAAATACATTTATAAAACCATGCAGCAAACGATAAAAAAGGCAAAGAGTTGCAAGCCACGCAGATGGTGTCAGATTATGTTACAGTCAGCCAAGCTAATTTGTCAGAACTTTCCCCGTACTTTTGTGCATCCGTTTCTTTGCACGTACACACATCCTTCAAGACTGTACATTTCATCCGCTTAGTAACCATTATATCTGGTAAACCAGCATTCATACATAAAATTCTCCCCCCCACATATCATCCCTTCTGAGAAGAGGGCCCTCTGAAAGGCTCCACACTGAGGACTGAAATGTACAAATGGCAACATTAAATAACCTTAAAAGAAGCACCCATGGGTCCTTCGAGAGTCGTGTTGGTTAACTACAGTCTGCTAAGCCAGGTATTCGGTCCTGTCTTATGGGTCACCCATCAGTAAATCAAATGCTGTAAACACCGTCTCCCCTTTGTGCCTAAAATAGAGCTCCGACACTCACAGGAAGGGAGTAACGGAGCTCACGTGAAAGAATGCCTAATGCCCGTGCGCCAAAGGGGGCAGTTCAGCACTAGAGCGGAAACTGACTGGAAAAGTGAGAGCAACGTGATGTGCTTGTCAGCCTCTTTTAACACATAGTCCAAGTGAGAGCAGGCCTTTCAATTATTAAAGCATTTTCTTTGTCCTTGAAATGTACATTAGTCCTGTTTCATTCTGTGTGTTAACAAGCAATGTCTCTCCTGCCCCAGCGAGGATGTGGCTGTCACCACTAATTCACTTTGTGCGTTTTTTTTAAGTGTGGTGATGAATAGAGCCAGTGCAGCATCTCCTTAGACCCCATCTTTAAAGTAATATTTGTGATATTAAATTGAACGCTTGCATATCAGATTAGCTGTGACCTCTAGCACACAAGCCAAGTAGACAACTCCAATACATATTTATATAAAGGGGGTAAATTAGATTTATGAGTATATCCATTGTAAAATTATGACGAAGACTAAGCTCAATTTATGATCTGAACACAGGCACATGCTGTAAAATTACGCCCCTCCTCACAGCCATCAATCCTACCCTTACAATGATATTAATGAGCCTTTTTATTGAATTTATTCAAGAAGCAGTTTTGATTTACTTTCATGCTTATTTGCCAATTATTGGTGATATTGAAAAGCACAGGTATGTTTTGTAAATTATTTGACTTTATATTATGAACAAGTTAGCAAAGTGTTTTAAAACTAGAATAATATTGAAGTTGACCAGCGTCCAGGAACAGTTTTTGTCCAGCTTTGGAGGTTCCACTGCAAAACCTGAATTATGCAATACTTGAGCACAACAAAACATTCCCCCAATTGTATAATACTTTCATATAAAATGAACTGTAACAATGTCTTGAGTGTGCCAAGCAGTAGCACAGCTTGAACGCTTAACGTCAGCCGTCTGCCCCAAAATTACTCATGCTGTGGCTCCCCTGGGATTCCTGTTTGCTTGCTCATCCACTCTTTTTCTTCAAAAGGCAAAGAGGCCGTGACCTTTCTATGCTGCCTGTGGTGTTTGTCCTTTGCATGTTGCCATACCTTGAACTTTTTAGTCTTTTATACTCGAGTAACTAATCAATTAGCTTGCTCCTGACTGGCAAAGTTGGATAAGATTGGAGTGTGTCATTTTTTTTTTTTTTTTTTCATTTTGCTGTTTCACAAACCCCTGAGGTACGGTAGGTATGTTGAGGCATGAAGTGAGTTGTCTAGCATCGGTATGCTGTTGTTCGACCTTGAAGACAATACAAGAACATGGGGGATGCCTGAGACCATCTGAAGATTATTCAAGTATGAACTTCCTGCCTAATTCGTGGTAATGTGATGTTGGTTGTTTGGTTGGTTGGTTGGTTGGTTGGTTGGTTGGTTGGTTGGTTGGTTGGTCGGTCGGTTGGTTGGTTGGTTGGTCGGTTGGTCGGACGGACAAATTTGCCCTGCTGTTGCAACTTCGCATTTAATAAAACATTAAATTTAACACCTGCGTTTGGCTGGCAACCAGTTCAGGGTGTCCCCTGACTACTGCACGATGACTGCTGGGATAGGCTACAGCATGCCCGCGACCCCCGTGGGGACAAGCGGTACAAATAATGGATGGATTTAATTTAACACAGTATATATGTATTGCTGATTGTGTTACAGCGAACGTTGACTATATTGGAACTATAAAGTAGAGAGCCTGGTCCAGTGAAGGCAAAGTTCACTCTAGCCTAGAGCTGGTGAGAGTTTTTTTTTTTTTTTTTTTTAAACAGGATTTTAGGCGTGAATAATGTGTTTGGAGAAAGAGGAAAGTCTAAGTGCGTCACATATCACGTCTGGCATGAGCCAAAACAAAAGCTCTGTTCGATTTAATGTGCGGTGACAGCTAGGTGGAGCCTTCAAGAAGGACCTTGCTGCTGTCTGAAATCATTCAGATGAAATTTAAACCTGAGAGATGTGACAAAGTATGACGAGTCATAACTGGCCATTTGATCTGCTCTTCCACTGGATGATAATGTGGTCAACATAGATAAAACACAAAGTGAAATGCAGACGGTAAACATTTGAAGGTATTTGAATATTTTCTTCTTACACCCCCAGGGACTATATGTCCATTCGTGTTGTTTTACTAATTTGAATTATTATTGCATTTGATTGTAGCGCTATGCATCATCCCTCTCCTGTTTGCTTCACTACATCTTCATTTAGTACATTACTTGTTTAATAAACATGTTTCGCGTGAAAAGTCTTTATGAATCCGCTTGACTAAATGACACATATTTTAGAGCCATGCTACACAAGAAATTAGCACCTCCAGTCTAAAAGCATAACTCCCATCTACTGCATTAAAGACCCTCTCACATTTATATAAAGTGAGCCATACTTTGTATTTATTTTTCTTCAGAGGCCTCATCTTCCATCCATGCTTTATTATAGTCCCCTCTCCCTTCCAAGGCTCACCTTAAGACGTACACATGCCACTTTATCACGCTGATGAATCTGACGGGCTCCTCAAGGAGAGGCTGTCCGACCGTAATGCAAAGACAAATGCCCATTGGGTCGCCCCTCGCAGCCCCAGCAGCCACATCTTGTGTGTAATGTGATGCAGAGAGACAGGTTGATTAAAAGAAGGTTAAGAGATGTGCTGGGGCCCGCCACTCAGCCCTGGTGACAGATTGGTGACAAGCCGGTCAAGGGTGTTGATAGTAGCAGAGGAAAGGAAACGGTCCCCCACGGATACCCCCTCACTTAAAGACGCATCCACTTAAACCTCTCGTGCACTTGCCTCCATGAGCACTTCAAGAGGATTTACGGTCATACAGGTGTTGGGCCGGAAACGCCTCCGCCCTAATTAAGACGGACATTTACCACCAACAATGGCAAAGTCAGATAGAGGGGAATGGGACCTGGAGGGATAAGGATGTCAACATCCTCTACCTGACTGGATAATTTCAATTCACTGTGTTTTATGAGTCATGCCAAACTGGTGGTTTCTGCACATCAGATACAAAAAAACATAGTCACCATTTTGGAATAGTTCAACAAAAGAATGCAATTTAACATAACAACATAAAAGATAAAAATACAAACTCGGTTTGTTATATTACTCTGAGGACTAACTGTTTTCTCAGATGTGTTGTTTCGACCGTGAACTCGGCGTATCTGTGAAAAATAGCCTTCGTGAGTGAGAGGGAGAAGTAATTGCCCTGAAGCTATTCAAGCAGACTGCATCTAAAAACCCAGATTCATGGTGTCATTGGAGAATTCCCCACTTAGATGAGAATGCGCAGGATAGCCATCCATTCATACATTCATACTTGAGTGAAAAATCTTTGATTATTCCTTCACGGTTGGGTGGGGTCAATTGTTTTATTTTATTGAATGTAATTATGGATGTAATTGAAATGAGTAATCAGGTTTAATGTTTGATTTGAGTAACAACAATCAGTAAGATACATACAAACCATTCAAAGCAATTGTGCAAGTGGCAAAAGACTGGACGATATGAATCGCTTTGGACATGGAACACAATATAAAACAACTGATTATTTATTATCATTATTACAGTTATTAAAACACTGTTGTTGCCGCCACTTTTCTAACAAAATAATACATATTCAACAAATAAAGATTAAGTGTAACTCAATTTGGCGGTGACGTTTCAAAATAAAAAGAACTATAAACTGAATGTTCTGGCTTGATAAGAGCCACATTTTCCTCTTCTATTTGCAAGCAAAATGTCATTTTATTGTAAAGCTAGCATAAGAAGATCTTTTTTTTTTTCTTTCAAACGCTTAGCCTACTGCTTATAGATGCAGTCACACACTGTAGAGCAAGGTTACAGTCTTTGTGATACCCCCCCATGCTCAATCTCTTGCATTAAGCCTGCTTGTGTTATGTGGTTGTTTCTTTCTTGTCACACTGCATAAGTGAGATGCAGAACTTGTTATTTTAAAAGTGTTGACCTTTACAACATCAAACACCGTGACTTAAGGGAAAAAACAGCCGGCGCATCCAACTAGTGTATAATCTCTGCAACCATCTGTCTGTCACAGGGCATCCGGGGTAGAACTCAAACTCCATAAAAATTTAGATTTATACTTTCCTGGAATCTGATTTCTGACAGTATGCACACTGGCATCCTTGTTTAGCACCAACGAATCACACAACACGAGAAAATCCATTGGAATCTCGGGAAGCTTGCAAGAATTTTGTCGGATTAAGAGTGGCTCTGTAAACCTTGCTCTATCCAGCCTCGGTTGACCATGCAACACAGATCCTGTCGAGCAGACCTGGTGTATTTCCATGTACAATTTGAAGAGAAGTACACTGTTCATTTCATTTTAAAATAGGGATAAAATGAAGAGAAGATCCATCTTCCTATTTCCCACCTCTCCCAGTGGCATCTGAGGTGTGCTTATCGGAGACGGCAGATGCACCGAGCTTATGGGCCCTCATCAGAAAGGCTCTCTGAAGGGTATACCTGCTGCCAGTGAAGCGTTGCTTCCATTCCCTCTCGCCATCCCTTTTGAGCCCCACCTAACCCATTGCCTGCAGGCCTGACGGACAGCCACTCCAATTACCTCAACCAAGGGAGAGGCTAATGTCATACACGGTGGAGTGACAACCTGCCTCACCAGAGAGGTCTCAACTACTTTTGCTAAGTTTTTTTCCTCAAGAGTAAATGCGTAGCAAGTGGTGCCTTAGGTGAAGAGTGGTCAAATACCTGATGGCAACAAGCTGCATCAGAAACATGTTTGTACATACAGTGGAACCTCGAAAGCAAATGTCTCTGATTTGTTCATATTTAGAATCATGTAAGATCAATTCCAGTGAAAGATTTTCACCATCATATAACACTCTTGAAACGTGCAGGCAAAATTTTAAATAAAATATGATCGGAATAAGTGTCATATATAATGTGACTTTTACTAGCACTTAGCAATATAAAATAGTATATTTAATGCAAACATTGATTTGTTTGATTTGTCAAAGGTCTCAAATATGTAAAAAATAAAACACATGTAACCCTGAACCCCGAAGTGCATTATTTACAACACAGATATTAATGAATTGTTAATGTGCCTGGTTTTTGCCTACACAGACATGTAAAAAAATATATAGCTAACATGCTCATTATCCACATTTCTTCAAGCTGTATTACTAGTGAGTTTCTTTCTTTCTTGTGTAGAGCCACAGTACGTTGTTTTGAATGATTCCTCCAACAGATACTTTTAAGTATTCCCAGATGAAACATATTTTCAAAAACTACTATTGCACAACATTTTAACATATAAAGACAAATACTCTGTTCTTATGGTTAATGATGTTTCATTTACTACTGCATCCACTCGGGTTGTGATTGTATTTATCTTTTACTGCCTCCACTATGATAGTTGTCTGTAAATCGTGAAGATCCCTTCCCACTCTGTTTGGAAGCTGTAGGTATACAGTTCACAGCGGATGTCAGACAGTCTCCAAACGCTTTGGGCTGAAACCAGTGTGTCTGCTCCAATTATCCAGCGCTTCGGCAGGACTTGCCCACTTCACAGCCCACAGCCTCTGTGGGCATAGTTTGATGGTGATTGTCCTTTAAAGGCAGACCACCTCTCCATACTCGCAAATTGTTCTGTGCTACTGTCATATCTGCTATATAGAGACATAATGTTTGTGAGACCGAAGACATTCCAAACTATGTGAATATAACATTTTCCTGATCATTTAACAGAAAATGACTTTTCCAACTGTTGTCACAGTGATTTGAAACCGGGAAAAAACATATATTTGTAAGCGTTCTCGGATTTCTGTTCAATTTAGAGCCAAAGCTGAAAAGTGGCAGGTCTGTTGTACATCATAAGTTCTATGAAAGCGGTTCAGGCTTAGGTGCCTTGCTTACACATATGAGCCCAAGTTATATTTTTTGTATTTCCAAACCTAATTTTTAAGGAGTTTTAAAGTTTTGTCTTGGCAGTTGTAAAACGTCCTACGTTACTAATGTAACATTTGTCAGAACAGCATAGTCAGTATATGTGTGGTTGCCATATAATGTTCTTTCTTTCTTTCTTTCTTTCTTTCTTTCTTTCTTTCTTTCTTTCTTTCTTTCTTTCTTTCTTTCTTTATTTATTTATTTATTTATTTATTTATTTATTTATTTATTTATTTATTTATTTATTTTATATGGTAAAATCTTCACATATCTCAACAATAGCTTTGATTGACAAACAGTTCCACAAACAGATTAGCACTACTAATGGTAGTTTTTTGGCAATTACAAGAATCAATTCCATGTTTGAATATACATATATAAAGAAAAAAAATACATTAATCACAAGGAAACAAAGAAAAGATAGTTCATTGTAACCTACAATGTACCTCCACATGAGCACTGAATAAAATAAAAATAATAATTTATTTGCCTGCTTTGTTGCAAGAATGCATTAGCAATACAGTATTATGCAGACAAAAATAGTGGAAGACTTGCTTGCTGTGTTCTTATTTCCCATCTGCGGCAAAATATTCAATGTTGATGAATACCTTAGGAAAAGTCACGTCCTAGACTTCTGACAAGACATGCTACCTTTTGCAGACTATCAGCTTCTCATACAAAATGTAATCTTGTTAATATACATATCTTGCTGACTTACAGTAATACACAGGATCAGGGGGAGCCAGCAGCTAAAAGCTTGTTTTAGAGCTTACAAAAAGTAAGAAGTAAAATTGCAAGATCTCCAAAATTTTAGTGCGTTTGCTGCAACAGCATTTTATCAGAACTGGACTCTATGTCCATATTTGAAATAAATAAATGTAACACCACCTCATTCATTTCATAAACTTGTCTCTTATTCATATGTTTTGTAATACTTAGAATTCAAGCTCTCTATAGACTGCCCATGATCTCATTAGATTCTATCCATTTAGGTCAATTGAGTCAGCGCTCATTTAGAGGGCACACCTGAAACCCTCAGGTGGGCATGCTGCTGTTTCAATCTATTACGAAGTACATATTTATAGAAACACTAAGAAACAAATGACATGGCCACAAAGCCCTTGGCTGGCGGGCAGCGTTGGACATGGTAACTGAAAGTGAAGCAAAAACGGAGACTGAGGAAGTGGAAGTTGCAAAGCTGTACTTGAGATAGGGCCCAGGAAGAGTTGTCAGCTTTGATTTATTAAGTGCAACTCCTGCTCTGACTGCTGGTAACTTGTCAGTCTCCACATAATGGATGGGGCTCACAGCTCACTGCGCCATGATTGGCTTTTTTTTCACCCAACCCTGTCCGTCGGGCCGTTCATCCAAAGCTATCTTGCTCTCATTTCTAATTAATTTGTTATTCTCAACCACCTTCCACTTTCCAGGTTTGCATGGCTACAGATGCCGAGCTGCTTCCTTTTCTCACTTTCTCGCTCCCCTTCACATCTCTAATTCGATATTCTCACTGGTGTCTGACAACACCTCCCTGTAGTGTCAAAGTTGACAAATGACTACTTCCATTCACGTCCCATTCCTCTCACATGTGCTGGCATGGCACTAGAACTGCGCTCATCATTCACTCATCAGATACCTCAAAGTTGATTTACCTTGGTCTCCAACAGTGACCACATTTTCATTGACCTGAAAGTAGTAGTCATAGATAGTACACATTTATTATTATTATGTCATAATCATATTCAATTTCCAGTTTTGGAAATGGCTCACACCCTTTTAGTATGCCTTTTTCTCCCCACATTAACACCAAAACAACAACCCCAAACATTTATAGTGCCCATTTTACCTCAAAATTTGTCTTGGTAACAGAAGGTAGCCACAGATGAAAGCACAACATCAATTGATGGATGGATGGATGGATGGATGGATGGATGGATGGATGGATGGATGGATGGATGGATGGATGGATGGATGGATGGATGGATGGATGGATGGATGGATGGATGGATGGATGGATGGATAATCTCGTGTTTTAGCATAAATGGTTCTTGCTATTTTTGGTAAAAGCAAGTGGATGCTCACAGCCATACATCTGAACATGTTCGACTAAAATCGAGATAGACACAGTTAGATGGAAGCCTGTGCCATTTTTGTGCAGTGACCCACTCAATGAGCTTGTGATCAAAGACACCCCTCTCCCCACGCACACACACAAACACACACACACACACACACACACACACACACACACTGACTTCTACACACAAACATCACACCCAGCGTGAGCATAGCTGCCCTGCAGCGGACCCTTCCGCTGCGATCCCTCACATCTACGTCCTGTGCGATTAGCTTTGTCTTTGGCCAGATGCAGCGCAACGGGCCTGCGGGATCTAACAGAGTGTGGCCCTATTACTCAAAAACAATAAGACATAATGTATTTTGATTTTCTTATGGTTTTTTTTTTTTTGTTTCTTCATCTCTGTTCTTCCAACTTATTCCTGAGATCTGGCCACAGATGGATGATTGAACGTGAGCTCAGCACTAACCCCCCCCCCCCCCCCCCCCCCCCCCCACACACACACACACACACTTAGAGACAAATTTGTTATTTAAAATGTCATGCTTTGGGCCATTTCTCAACGCCGGCTGACAGTGTGACACAATCAATTTAAGCCAATGAGGATATTTCAGTACTGAGAAAGTTGGCCTCTGGTGAATTAATCTGTATCCTCGGCCTTCTTACTTTGCGATGTGCAGATTAATAGTGTCACAGTCATTCATAAATGACAAATTAAGATCACAGTTCAAGTGTTCAACCCCCATTTGGCACCTCTTGTTATCAGATGAAGTTGGAGGACATTTTTTAGAAAAAAATATAACTGCCTTATACAGCCTGAGTTCTCAGATGTAGTTAAAATCATCACATCTTTTATACAGCCTCAATTGAAGCTAGTGACAGCATTACTTGACTATTTTTAATTCTTGAAAATTATAAAAAGGGCACATTCCGAACCTTTAAAAATTAGTTTTTTTTTCATTAGAGTATTTTAACTTTGTTCTATAATAATAGATGACATCATTTCAACATTCATTATTGCCTCTGAAGTTTTTTTTTCACTAGATAATGTTTGAGTCACCAAAACAACTGTGGAATTTGGAAACTTTAATGGTTTGATCAAGACAACAATACAAAAAACAAATGAATAAAAATGTTCCTAATCTATTCTGATTATACCTATTTTGTACTCATAAAATCAATCATATAAATAGAATTCAAGTAGAATATGTAATTGCAATTGCATTGAAATTGTTTAATGTGGAATTTTGCACTCCACCTGAAGCATGCATCATTGACCGGTCAAGTGTGTCTTAATTATGGGAAGATGCAAAGACTATTGTTTGTGTGCATGTTGTGAAGGATTTCTTCAAAGAGGTAATCATCCTTTCGTGTCTGACATTCAGTCTGTCAATAGGACAGCAGTGGCTTTTATGGGAAAGAAACAGGAAGCAGCAATGACGAGAAGCCAGTGGAAATCTATAAATGAGTACTGTCAGCGATGAAGGGCAGATTAATTATGTAATGACATTAAGTTTGTCAGCCAAGTGTTGATCCAATCCAACTCATTATTACTTTATCAATTCAACGGAATTGACTTTTTTCTCATTTATGTGCTTTCGAGCTTCTGCTCTGGCTCTCTGATCAGATTCTGTTTTTGTCAAAATGGTTACTGTGCAATGACAGCTGCGACCCATAAGTAAATAAATAAATGAACCCATCCTAAATCATGTACTGCCTCCACAAATATGAACAGCCGGAATCAATTGATCCCCAAAACATGTAGTTTACAGCATTTCAGTATTTTGCTGTTTTTTTCCTGCACATATGAAGGCCAAAATAGCCTTCAGTCTAGGAAAAAAAAGTCAACCTTGTGGCTGGATCACTGGTAATCCAACATAAAATAATTTTCAACACCATTAATCTCACCCGATTCTGCTTGACTCCAATTAGCCTGCTCCATATGTTCTATTCGGAGAAAAACACCTGCTGAACCTCTGGTGATCTTTGTTCACTTTTAAATCTCTGGTTCCTACATCATTAAAGCCTTAGCTTAGACACATCCCTACTTTGTACTTTGTGTTTTACCATATAATTTGAATCCAGCACTTCTACAAGTGTAAAGTATATACCGCATGGTGCATGCTGCATGCTGCTTTCACATTCATTAATATTTATTGTTGTATGAATATATTACTATTGTCATTTTGTAACCAATTAGCAAACTGACAGTGATAAAACAATACCCCTCACCTTCATGCTTTCTTGCTTGGCTATAGCTAATAATACAAGGAAATCTGTGTATGTGATATTAACAGCTTTTAATGTGTCACTGAGGTGCAAAGAAAGGAATGATTTGTTATTAAGTGAAAAGTAGATGAAAAAAACTAAATAATGAAATTGACT
Source organism: Syngnathus scovelli (assembly GCF_024217435.2). NCBI lineage: Eukaryota > Metazoa > Chordata > Actinopteri > Syngnathiformes > Syngnathidae > Syngnathus > Syngnathus scovelli. The sequence continues at coordinate 9,565,853 of NC_090853.1, forward strand.
AAAATAAGGATTGCGTCAGCTAATCATTTTTGATGGTTCTTGTAAAGATTTCACCATCAATGACTATATTTATTTATTTATTCATTTATTTATCTATCTATCTATTTATATGTTTATTTATTAATTCATTCACTCATTCATTCATTTATTAATTTGTTTGATTTTCTTACTGCGATTGGCTGCCGACCAATTCAGGGTATACACCCAGTGCCCAAAGACAGCTGGGATAGGTTCCAACTTTGACAACAGCAACAGTGTCTCAGTTCGAATTCTTATTACAATCAAAGCTGTATCTTCAACTGTCAGGGGAATGTGAAAAAGGTACAAGAGCATTCAAATCTGGAGACAAGCCTGCTCATCACCTAGCAACCATGAGCATTACCATGAGCAGAGCAATATATATAGGTAGTCTGTATTGCATTAAAAGATAATTCCATTCAGAAGTAAATGAAATTCTTTTTCCCATTTTTTTAATTGCATATAAAGGATCTGCATCATGCTATTTCAGGCTTTGCACCACTAACTATATACGTATACACATTGACTAGCTGAAGCATGTTGAGGTTCTCCGCTCTTGCTTACTAGCTCATTAAAACAATAAGATAGATAAATCAGACACTCTGGCTGCAAATGCAATGGATAAGGATGTAATTGATAGAATATATGTTTGCAATAAATGACTGAAACTTGCAAATGCCTTTGTTGGACATGTATGTATACACTTTGAGCTTGTTATAGGTGAATTTCAGCAAATCTGGTGCAACTTTTATTGACAAACATTGCTGATGGATAACACATCAGCATTAATAATGTCCAAAATTGATCAGGCATATAAAACAAAATTTTAAAATGCCTGTGTGTTTAATTATAATAATTTGGTTCTCGTGTTCTTCTACTCTACATGTCACCTACTTTAAGCACCAGATCATAAGCAAGAACAATTGTCTATACTTTTGCCTTGTTTTCTTATTAAACCCAACCCTGCTCCTCATCTCTTGTTTGCCAGCCCTTGTTTATCTCGACAATCCAATACTTTTTTTATTTTCAAGCAACCGGGCCAAAAGAAGCAGTAGAGGGTGAGCCAAAAGAGCAAGCGATAGCAGCTAATTAGCTACAGCTGCTGATGGGACCGCATCTTGCTGGCTGCCAGAGGAGCCTTGACAAAATTGCAATCAGATGCAATCAGAAAGGATGAGCCATTTTTGCCACATTAAGATCTCGGGCAAATTGGAGATAGCAGGGGAGGAAATGGATAAGATGACAAAAGGAGCTTCGCAGAGGATACATTTGTCTATGGGGATGTCACATTATGTCTTCCCTTTCCAGTTTGCTTTTTTAAGAGAGAAGTGAACATAAAAGCCCAAATTGATATAAATTATTATCATAACAAATTATCGAACAAAAGCAATATCTTCTTAACAATAATTGGGGCTAATCTAGACTACTCTGAAAAAACAGGAACTGAAATCCATTTTCTGTACTGCTTGTCCCCAAGGAGTCACCTTTTTAAATTCCAAGTTCCAAAAACACTCCCTGCCTATACACACACACACACACACACACACACACACACACACACACACACACATATATATACGCGCACACACACACAAACACTTGCCTGAGCTAAGGATGCATCACTACAACAGATGGAGCATAATTTTATCCATGGCGAATGTGTGGGCAGAGCATCGTGTACATTATGTCTGCAATTTGTTGTTTGTCTGATGCCACATTCTAGTCACGATGTAGAGGTATACTCTTGCCAACCTGTTGCTTTGCTGAGATTTGTGTTGTCTCTTTCTGAGGCAATAAAGATGAAATTACACAATGTCTGGCAAGCAGAGACGTCGGAGTCTGTCTAGAACGTGTTGTGAGAGGGTTCTAATGAGGTCTTGTGGAGGAATGGGACCACTAACCTGTCTCCAACAATGACAGCAAGACTTCTTTCTTTTAAGACCTGGTTATAAATAATGCTTTTGCATACACGAGACGCACAGTGTAACACCGAGCGGTAATACAGTGTCACATGCAGCTTGTTGCTACAGGAGTTTGTGCACTGAAGAATAACAGTCACACTGAATGTGACAAAATGTACTGCGTAATCTATGCAATTCATTTAAATGTATGCGATGTGTGTAAGTGGAGGTGGTCTTTGCATAAATGGAGGCAAAAAAAATAACACAGTTCAATTTTATGTTTGTAGTGGTCAAATGTTATCAATCGGTCCACCTCCGCATCCATTACCCACACCGCCTGAAATGAGGCTGAGTCTTTCATTACTGTACTTGACCATATTCAACTGGCCTTTTCAAGGGATTTACCCTGGCATCAGGTCGAGGTCTGGGTCTCGGTCCAGGTATAGAGAGGATGGCTAATGCCAACATGCTGACAGCAGCTGGAGAGAGTCAGCAGATGTAAATTATCACGTGTACTGTTTGGTTCATTAGCTGCTCTTTCACTTGCACCAAACACAGCTGTTGCCTGGCCTACAGAGCAAAGTGGCATGTGTGTATGTGAATGAGAGAGCAAGAGAAAGTGTTTGCGAGACAAAGTGTTTCAGAGAGAGAGAGAGAGAGAGAGAGAGAGAGATTACTCTCCAAACATATCTACGTACATATAGTACTGTTATTAATCTGTAATGTTGTTTACTTCAGCAAGCTTTTCAACCCATTGTTCCCACTATCTAAGACATGTTCGTGTCTAATGTGTATGCAGATTGTTGTACCCTCAGAACGAATATTTATTCAGAGCCAAGGTCTGCTGTAATTAACAGGAAGGTGACTGGGGGGGATTCTATTATCTCTCTCTCTGGAGTCATGCATGGCTCTGCAAGTCACAGGTCATATGCTTATGTTATGGAGATGTTTTGTCCACAACTGGTCATTTGCTATATGTGTGTGTGCATGTTGTCAAGACACTGTGCTGTGCAAAAGGCATAGGCCACCAGCAGATTGTTTTAGAGATGCCACGCACAATGGCAATCAGTAAGAGTGTAGACCTCCAACAAGCCCAAAACAAAAAAAGCATATAGTAGTTATTTATTTTTACATCATTTTTATTTATTTATTTGTCCATTTGATTTTTAGTTAGCCAGATGCGACTTCATTTGAGTAGGATGAACAGATGGGCAATGGCATTATATTTCGGGTAATGTGAACGTTTCTGTTGCAGCCATTATGACTCAGATTGTGAAAACACATGATCTCCATCCTATGATGACACTAACCAAATATTTTGGGCTGAAACGTTTATCGTAAACCAAGGGTTGTCAACTGGTGGTCTGTGGTCCTCTAGTGGCCCGTGCTGGTATTGCAGGTGGTCCGCAAAATTGGAAATGGAAAAATAACATTTTTAAAAATAAAGTGGATTCATTATTTAAACTTGATTTATTTTCCAGCTAATTTTGTCAATCATTTACCCATCTTTAAGCCAAATGTAGCTGAGATTTCAAAAATAGACATACAGATGCAAAGAAATAGGTTATATAGGTCTATCCTTTAGTGCAGAATAAATGAATATTCCGCCAAAGCAGTGGTCCCCGAATTGCTTCTTGGTTATAATGGTGGTCCCTTGGACCAAACCAGTTGAAAACCGCTGGTTTAAACCACTAAAGTTAATAATGGCACATGTACTTACATGCCCCCCAACTCTATGGGTTTATAATTTACCTTCAACATATGAACAATGAACTAAATTTAGAAAATAAAATAAAAAGTTAGTCAGCGATGTGAGGAGGAAGCCAACATCAACAATGTTTTGGTTGAAGTCCCTCCAGTCTAATTAAGTGAAGAAGCCAAAGATGCTTATGAAGCTTTCAAGTCACCATGTGACACCCACTAAAGAGCAATTGACTGAGAAAATGGTGACAGCGTGGATAGACGGAGCCACAGAAGAATATGCCATTAGAGTATTTATCCTGAATCTGCAGCGTTTGCACAGATGACATCTTAATGAGCAGAGCGCTATGATACATTTCAATCTCAACTCCTCAATATCTCTGGAGTACAGTGCACTGTTGCTTTTGTCTAATAGTTATCCCTTCATCCACCATCAGGCAAGTTACATATTAGGAGACATAAAGGGACCAGGTAGAGCAATCTGATGTCGGACGTCGGGAGGCGTCTGGGCGTCGGATTGAGACGTCTGATTAAAGTATCCATCACTGTGGTAACATTGGTTATCATTGGGAAGCATCTGGCAAATTCAGCAAGTTGAATCGGCATCATAAGTCATGACATTTGATCATTCAGATTTGCTGTTAGCTAGCAAATCAGCATACGGAGCAAGAACAGCAAGTGATGAATGTGAATGAATTATTAGTGAAGGAAAGCCTTGAGAATATTGCTCATTGTCCTGCAAGTACGAGAGTGATGCTAGACAATGTATCTACTGCACACGTACTTCATGGTTGGCGTTGCTGTCTGTTGCGGTGTATCTCCGTCATTTTTTACAGCGCAATGTGCAGAGAGTCAGGCTGATGCCACACGTGGAAGGTAATGTTCAACTATAAAATCCTGAAGTATAAAAGTATTTTTCGCTTTTGTAAAACGTCTTTATTACACTAGGTAAAATGAATGGCAATAATGTGTTCCAAAAAATATGGATCATGCACTGCCTGAAATTGAGAGAAAAAAAAAAAGTGCCTCACTATACGAAAACTCAACGAACAGTTTAAACTGCTTTTAACCCCACCCTCACTCCCTTAATGCATTGCGTTGTTCATACATGTCTTCATTTGTACCACGAGGAGCTTTCAAGTGTCCCAGACGTGCCAGAGCTGGCACTGCAACCCATCACCTACAATGTACCACAATAAGCAGTAATACAACATTTCATAACAATTTTCATTTGCGCTGCTTTTATTTGTTTCCTTTTTGTTGCTCCTGCATATGCAGATCTAATCTGAAAAGCAATGCTGAATATAAAAAAGAAAAACTACCCGTGCCTTTAGAGGCTAAGTGGCTCTCTCCAAACAATCCTGCAAATTGCCTACAACCTTACAAGACCACGGTGCGGGAGTTCAATCTCTGGAGGCCTGGCGATTTAGTCAGAGCGATAGAACTATGTTCAGTCTGCATGAGCTGCCAGCCAATCTGTTAATTAGGCATGCTAATGGTTTTAATTGTAGCTGGTGGTGAACCCAGCTGTTGAGGTAAATGCTAGGTTTAGTCCACTGGTTGTCAAGGTTCATCTTGTGTGTCCATATACTGTATCAGTATCTCAAGTGTATGCTCACGTATGAAGAGATGGGAATAATTCAGTCCATCCAGATTGCAGATAGAAAAAAAGACCAGTTAAGATAATAAATAAGCTATACCAGTACTAGTGGGAGTCGACTTTCAATCATCTGTTTATGTTTTCTTAATTTCATCAGGTCAAATGGAAGCCACAGTAGTTTTACACTTATAAAATAAAATAGTTTTTACAATGCTGAGTATCATAACACATTCCTGCATTATCTGTTTTTGAGACGGTAGATGTGAGCTTACAATGAGCACCACTTTAATATACAAATATCATATAACACGCCCAGATATGACGATGATTCAAACATCACAAGAAGGTGTAATATGCACTCACAGAATTGTCTTTTCACAGACAACATTAAAGAAATACAGTGCAAACGTCAGGTAGCACACCTGAAAACCTGCTGTGGTACCAGACAATTGTCACAGTGAGTTGAAATGACCCATATCTAAGGAAATTAGTTGACTGAAGTTTTGCCGTAGGTGATTGGCTTCAAGGCAGCCCACTGCTGAACAGATTATAAGCACAATCATGTTTGCTTCTGTTGCTTCAAAAACGTTGAGACAAACGAAAAAAAAAAATTGTCCCTGTCACCTCTCACTTTGCCTGTACCCTCCTCTTCATGTCCCGTTTTTACTTGTCTTTCATATACACCACAAAAAGATAAATCAGTCATCACAATGTGTGTGCTAATTAATCTGTTTGCTTATATTCTTCCTAGAGCGTGCAACATAAACTGCATGGCATTTTAATGCATTTGGCAATCTTGGGTGTGCCCAGTTAGGAAAGCTTCCAAATCTGTTTCTGTAAGTTTACAAGCGTTTTTGAATGTGTAAATCAGGCAGTCAGAGTTCATCCTGAGATACTTAAAGAACTCAATTGACATTTCATGTGATGTCATACACTAATTTTGTTGGACATTGCAATGACAATAAAGATTTTAATTGTATATGGACGCTTATAGCTGTGCTTTTATGTCTTGCATAAAAAGCACAGGTTTTCTTCCCATCACAAGACTCTACTATGATGTCAGACCTTTTGGGGTAATAGACCACTGACTCAAATCATTTTAATCGTCTTTCATTCTGTGTGTACCACTTCAATTATTGATATTGTGTTGCTGTAATAATGGGATATGATGCACAGTGTGATTAAGGCGTATTTTGAATTGTAGCTGATTATACAAGAGCTGTGTTGGATAGCATACAAATGCCACTATTGAAATGTGAAATTGCAATGTTGCATTTACAATGATAAAAAAAACGAAAAAATCCTTCATCCTCCATTCTTATTACAGCTCAATTGTGTGCAGGACAGGTTGTAATAAAATCATAGGGCAGTTAATGCTTTTGTTTGTTTGAAAACCCCATGCAATGGCTCCAACATTGAGCCGTTGAACCGTTTAAGGACTAAGGATTACACATTTGCTGGTTTGCACTAGTCTCTTTAAACTCCTGGCAGGCATAGTGAATGTTCGTAGAACAAATAGTGCGTAAAAATCTCACTGTACAACAGGGGTGTCAAACTCATTTTTTTCGCAGCTCGCATTATCGTCATAGCTTCTTTTGAAGGGCCATTATGACTGTCAACCCAAATAAATGTATGAGCACCTCATATTATATACAGTAAAAGCTACAAAACAAACTGACGAATAACTCGTTTTCCAATCAGACGAGTAAAAACTGGTCAAATATTAAAAAAAAAAAAAAAAAGGGAAGACAATTCGCAATTCTACTAATGACACACCAATTTGATGCACAATTTGTCATCGCGGGCCACATAAAATGATGTGGCGGGCCGTATCTGGCCCCCGGGCCTTGAGTTTGACACGTGTGCTGTAGACGATAGCTGTTACCTAAACAATGGTTAGCATTAGAGCTATTTATAGGTATTATTATTGCTACTGAGCACTGCTGCTTCTCACTAAATAATGTGACATGCGAAACAATTTGCAAAAGTCGAACTGAACCGTTTTTCTAATCCCACTCCCCCCCTTGTGTGTGCTTGTGGAATTAAAATCAGCTTTACGTGGGTGGTATATTCCTTTACCCAATCTGAACATTCGCCATGTGTAAATTTTCATTTGAATAGCCGGGTTGTACATCCCGTCTGCTCATGCTCTTTCTTGACGTAAATAAATAAATAGGAACTACTGTGCTAAATAGACATGAACTCCATGTTGACAAATCATCTGATGTTTACCTGTTGTGTCGTATGTCTGTTAAGGTAGTATCACATGTAAACGTCAGATCAGAACACATAATATAGTGGGAAACGTAATTTCGATCTCTTTGTGTGTCTTGACGTGAAGAAATTGACAATAAAGCATACTTTGATAATATGTCACATTTAAACAGGTGGGTTTTCATTCAAATCGTTTTCCATTGTAATGGGGGAAAAAAGTCTTTATTTGGCTATTGACGTTTTAACTCAAACTTCAGTCAATAAGCACTATAAGGCACACTGGATTATAAATTCAATCAATCAATCAATCAATCAATCAATCAATCAATCAATCAATCAATCAATATAAAGTGTTCTGCATTATAAGGTGCACTGGATTTTTGAGTAAATTTTAAGTTTTTAAGTGTGCTTTATAGTGCGGAAGATACGGTAATTTTAGACTCTTGTCCATGAACTACAGAAATGATTGTGGCTTTGAAAGAGTGAAGTGAGTTTTAAACAAGGAGAGGTGATATTTTGCTACTGTTCTAAAATGGATAAATGGGAGTATGTGTATCTCGAAACACAGGCAGATCTTCTACTAGTCTCTTACAAAAACTGTGAAGTGGGAAAAATAACCCTCTGAACCTGTGACCTTGATAGTGCTATAAATTGAAGGTTTATGCACTGGAGACTTTCACAGGTACTTAAGACAACTGGAAAGAGATGGAGGACACTGCAACAGTATAAGATCAGAATATTTTTCCCCACCTTGGTTTCAGTATATCTTGTGATAATTTGGAATTAGTTTCATGTACTCTAATAGATTAAATACTCGTGTCAGTTTTGCGGTTGACCCAGATAGTTCCAAGGCAAATTACAATGATTTTTATTAGCGAAGGTTTAACAAGATATTTCTCAATTTTCAACAACAAAATCCCCATTATTCAAAATTAAATCATCAAGGGACTCAGTATGAATCATAATTAATATATTGGGGATCTATTCATTTCCCCTCATTTGACTGACAGTTTACCAGAATGTCTTAATATTTTAGGGCTTCAGGTTCTGCATGGTGACATGCACAGGGGTGACTTCATTCGGATTATTCACGCTTGCAGTTTGGCTGATAAATATTGTGCGCATTTGCTCAGGTTCTCTTAACATTCATACTAGCATATTCATCGTCAGACCAAAATTGCCCATTAAGAAAGATATTTGATTATTACCTTGACGAATTTACAATGTTAGACAATTTTCATTGCAAGTTAAAACACGACTGGAGAAGTAAAATGTGCAAAATAATGTTCATGGAGGCTAAATAGATTTGGGTGATTCTTCTAAGACCATTATTGGAACCATTAAGGGTGGAGTTTATATGATAGATTGGTCTTTAATAATTGAGCCCCGAGGCCATTTTAGCTTGGGGTTCCCATTCCTGTTATTCTCTGGCATACAAACACTATAGCTATTATCTGAAACACACCAGAGTTCACTTGCAAGCGGACGGAGACCAACCATTCCAGTTTTCGTGTATGGTGTACACTAGCATTTTTTTAATGGTTGAATATTTAAGTTACATGAGCAAACCAATAGCACTTCAGTTTTTTTTTTTAACCCACTCAAACCTGGCAATTTGAACAGAGCCCAAAACAAAAAAAGATAAAAAAGATCTAAGTTTGACATGTTTTTATCTCATACTAGCTTACAAAGTCAATCATTTCATATTCCCTGTTGTGTCTGACATTGGTGGAGGTGGAAAACAATGTTTGCATCTAAGTTAGCCATGATTTTCTCTCGCAACAGTTTACAAGGTCAATAATTGTATATTCTCTGTCGTGTCTGACATTGGTGGGGGTGGACAGAGAAAGCTTCCCCATTGCTAAGGCATCCTTTGATATGAGACATCTCTATTACTCTATTATGTCTATAGGTCCTAGAGGCAGAACAACTAAGACAAGGAATGGGGGCAGCAGATGCAAATGACCCCCCTCCGGCCATTGCTTCCATTCTGTGAGAGAAGGGGAAACCTCATGTAGAGAAAAGTGAATAGGTTACATTTTGTCCTACAACACTTAATGTGGAGGTACTTCAGAAAAAGGTGACCATAAAGTCAGAGATATGCCGACCTCTCCACCTGATAATGATGGACTCGGGAGGAGAGGAAATGTGGGAGAAATAAGTGGATACCCACACAGAAAGGCAGTCATTATAGGGATAGGGATTCGGTGTTGCATGTTCTTTGCAGCTTAGTCCAGCATTCCACTAATAGCACTGGCACATAGCCCACTAGTAGGCAGCGCATTTCCTCTCCATGTAAAAACATCTAAACAAAAAATGGCTTTTCGCTCAGCCTCCCGTGTTGAAGAAAACAGCATGGAAACTGGCAACAGAGGCCATTAGCAAGAACGAAACTTTGCCATACAGATGGAGATCTTTTCACCTTTTTGTGGTTGTTTATGCTATAGTTGACAAGAGTCACAAAGGTTCTTTTTTTAAAGAATGCTTGTAAAGCTACGGAGGGAAAGTAGCATTACTGTTGAAACTAAGCCTGGGTGAAATGTGGTGGGTGCAGATGACATGGAGGTGGCAAGAAGCCTGCTAGGCTTTCAAGCGCTTCTGATAGTTGAGCTATCATCATGCCCCCTCTGTCTCTGCAAAAAGGACATTATGGTCATGCTTCTTACAACCCACAAAAGGCCATTGTGCAGAGAGGTGGTGCGTTCAAAGAAATTGTGACAGCCTTTTCAGTGCATAATTTGATGTAAAGTCAGCTAATGTCAATGTCATTAATGTTTTGCACAACTATTTGTTCCGAATGTATATCCTGGGTGTTATGCTAGAAATACCTGTCTGCTCATCAGTCCACTGAGGAAGGATAATGATACTAGTAGTGATCTGTTTTTACTTGGCAAATGCATAAATCATATGATTGGAATGTAAATCTTGTTGTTGTGTGAATATCACACAAGCCCTGAGGCGATTCTTATTCAACTGGCTTGTTGTATCCAAAATGATATTAACGGTGGTTCCATTAGCTCAGTTTGCTTACAGAACATTATTCCTGATCAAAGTTGATTGTGGTGGAACAAAAGCTCGCATTGCAATGCGGCACAGGCTCACTTGGGAGGATTTTGACGGCCATTAGTTGATATGTCATTTTATTTCTTAGTGTATTCATGTATTTATGCATGCATCCTGTCTGTGCATGATCAAAATTTGTGTCACTGAGTTTGTTCACAGAGCATGTCAGGTATTATAATTAGCATAGCTGCCATAACCAATAAAGAGCCACATAGATACACCCAAGACAACTACCATAATCACTAGTCTTTGTCTTGACCTTTTGAGTGTTTTATGCATTTTGCTGAGTGCATTGGATTTCAGAATACCTTGAAACACACTTGCATAAAAGGCTTATTTCTTAGTAAGCAGGTACATAAATACATACGTAGGTAAAAAAAAAAGGCTGACTGACATTCAAGAGGGTAATGTGTTGTTCAATTCAGAATTAACTGACTGAAACCTTACACAGTAAATTTCGCACAGTACAACAGGAGTCTATTTTAGCCAACTCTGAACACAGAGTAAAAATGAACACTTGGAAGACAGTAAAATTGAGTTATACTTATTAGTCAACTATTAGTAAAAATGAACACTTGGAAGAGAGTAAAATTGAGTTATACTTATTAGTCAACTATTAGTAAAAATGAACACTTGGAAGAGAGTAAAATTGAGTTATACTTATTAGTCAACTATTAGTAAAAATGAACACTTGGAAGAGAATAAAATTGAGTGATACTTATAAGTCAACTATTAGTTTTTTTTTTTCCCCATTCTTGAAGTGTAAGTACATATTACAAGCGGACTTTTACTTACATAGTGCTTCTTTAGTAAAAAAAAAAAACTGTCAAGGGCTGTGATTGGGTGGCGACGAGTTCAGGGTGTATATTTGAAGAGGGCAGGCTTTCTGTGCACAAAGAAACAGTCTTAGAATTTTGAGTTCAGCTCATGTAAAATGGGAGGAAAATAAGTGTTTTTTATTTCTATTCATCGTATAGCCAACTGTCGAAATCCACAACATCGAAGGGAGAAGAGGATTTGTGTGTGTAGTAAAGATGAGTGATTTGCAGAAAAATGGGGGCGGATTAAATCCGGCATGTCTCCTTTTGAATTCGCGTCACTTAATTTAACCTCCTTTTGTTTAATTAACCTCAAATTTCTGAGGTAATTAGGTTTAGATATTAAATACGGATTACTTTTTCTTGCTTTAGGCAGAAGTGTAGATGTGGTTATGCTTTGCATCAGATTAGATCTGATCTGGCATCAGACTGAGCCTGTAGGAAGAATCCAACATTGGAGCGAGTCAGCATGTGTGAATTAGAGCAAGGCTGCAGAGGGTTCACATTTTCTTAAACTGCAATTTTCTGTTTCTGAAATGTTGCTTTTGTATGTTCACGCAGCGACTTTTTTGTTTACCTTGTGAACAATGAATGCCATCAAACTACTGAACAATACAACGGGGGAGCTTGAATCAAAAAGCTATTTTTTATTTGTGGAAAACTAATTAAGGGGGAAAAAAAACAAGGATCAAGGATTTGTATTATGTTCTTCAGTGATGTTTTTTCACTTTGCTTGTTGATGTATGAAAAGGCTAAAACACCTTTAATTGAATCTGACAAACACTTTTCTTGTATGTGGCTACATCTTGTGTACTTAAGTCTGATTTTGTTTGATTTGAGATTCTGATCTCTGTGCTTTAACCAAAATGGGAAAAAAAAACACATCAAAGCAGCAGTTTAGTTTTTTTGTTTTTTGTTTTAATAAGATCCTATAGGAGTAAAACAGTGCTCTACTGTATTATTCAGTGACAGAACATGCCACAAGCAGTGTGCTCTGTTCACCTAATCACCAAATCTGTCATGCCAAGCCTCATTAGCCTGATGGGGGATGTATGGCGAGTGGCCCCCGCACTAACCTCCTGTGGCCCACAAATCAATGTTCTCACTGTGTGGGGTGGTGAGGAGGTGTGGCGAGAGCCTCCGTCCTATCTGTCAGTCCACAATGCTTTGGGTTAATTATGTAGGCTTAATTATTTAGGTGGAGCTTGTGAATGTTTGATCCACTTGTAAAAATGGAACTAACATAAAGCCACTGTTGAATTGCAACAGCTTCAACAACAACTGTGGTGTGATAAGTGATGCACATCAAGTGGTTTTAAAGCGCAGACCTGGCCGTATATCCCTCCATCCAACAATTCATCCGCCACTCCTGCTTGATCCTCCACCGCCACTTATCCATATTTGAAATTACAAAAGCCTCTCTTATGGCTGGCTTATCAGCCATTTAATGACAAAGTTCAAATGTGACTCAATCCACATAGCTCAGAAAGCCATTGAAAGCCTCTTGCAGCAGTGGCCACATCAGCTATTCAAAATACATTTTTTGCGTTTAACAAAAATACAAATATATATGAAATACATACATTGCTCAGCTTTTGAATCGACAAAAGAAGTTACTTTATGATGGGCTTTTAGAGTGTGTGCATTTAAATGGACAGATGCACATTTTGAATGAAAGTACTGTAATTTTCTGCAAAGAACAAGACTTTTTAAAGTGCCCTTGTTGCGTACCACTACAATCGCTGCCAAAGAGTCATACAGAGATACTTAAAGTTAAGTGTGTGATAAAATGTAACTATCAGAGGCTTCTTTTATTTGAATGTACTGGATGCAGTGTACTCCAAATTCCACGTGTAGTGATCTTTACTCTGAACCTGAAAGCACTTTCACAGATGTGCCGAATCTCATTGTATGCTTCTCTGCTTCCTTCTCAGAAAGGGACAGCATCATAAGTTTGTCTATATCAATTCTCAGAACTGGGAAAAAAAAATGCCAGAGCTCCTAAATCATTTAGTGTGCATCTCGGCAGAAATAGCTTCTTCTTTTACTCTTGATTTCTCTGACTTTGTCTGGTCTCATCACAGATAGCAGCAATTACCATTCCTCGTATGCACAGGGGGGATCAAATGATATGAAAAGGAAACCAAGGCATTAAAGAAAGAAAAAAATCAAAAAGCCACTGTTCAACAAATCTGTTCAGTTCAGTTGTTTGTCCTAGTTTGGCTCTGTACATTTTGATTATGCCTATAGTTTCAACATACCATCTTTAGGCAGGCAATAGCTAATTCAGTCACAAAAAAACGATGATTCTCTATCAACCAGACAATTCTCTGTCAACCTATCAGTAGACAGCATTGTATCTATACACTAACTGGACTTCTACCGTTACTAGCAGTCCAAAGAAAAGGTCTTTACAAAAAGGTATTACAGGTCAGACATTTTTGAACACGACGAAAATGTAGATAATCGTGGATATTGTGCCAAATTGAACTGATTAACTTAATTATCCATGTGGTAAGTGGAAACAGGGCTAAAGGTGGGATGGCAAAATGTTGCTTCAATATCAATATATTTGCAGGGTGCTAGTCCCACCTCCCTAAGTGAAAACTTCAACAGCATAATATGTGGCTATATGTATACTCAACTCAAAACAGCATCAGCACAGTCATTCAGGACTGCAGTATAATTAACTGGAGAGGCTGACGAGGGATTACGCCAGGAGGGCCGGCGAATTAAAGCTCAGATAATGAGCTGAAGTTTCTTAATTTGTTCTTTCCCGTAATTCCAGAATGGATTAGCAGTAACTTTAGTCCCTTCTTCCCACTGATTAGCATAGCTTGATCACTTTTCTCAGAAGCTCTGAGAGGAGAGTGAAGATGCGCGCACTGGGGGTGCTTGCACATCTTAGGGTTTGACGTGTTTAGTGCTAATAGTAAATGTGCAGTGTTGTTTGAATAACAAAGTCATCACCTGCTTGGGGATAACAGTCATTGGCTGAAATTAGCAACATGTAGAGTTGGAGAATTATTTACCATTGTTCAGATAAAGTCACATTCATTATTATAATAAATAACAAAAACGACTAAAATGGTTTCACCCGGTACAGCACCTGATGCAAAATAATAAAAATTGGCAGGCCTTGTTTTGACTCTTTTGCTTCGCGGCCCTGTTTTTGAGAGCACCCCGTGGGTGGAAAGCCACACTTTCAGGCACATTTCCCCTCATCAGACTTGTCCTGCCTCACATGAATGTTGCATAGCTGTCTGTCAATAATAAACAAAGTGTAAATGCATGCTAGTCAGATGTTGGGGGGGAACATGTGGAACTGAGTAGGTGTTGAAAATGCATGTTCTCACTGAAAAGCCAGAGTTAGAGAACTTTGAACAAATGAATGTATTCATAAAATAAAATAAAAAAACTCAACATGCCGTCATTGAAAGGTCTAATCAAATCAGTTATGCTTGATTGCCTCCACACAGCAACAAAATCAATGGTTTCTCTTGGGAGACTAATAAACAGAGATACAGCCGTATTGTTTTGTTGATTTAAAGTGGTAAGAAACATGTTTATATTCACAAGCAAGGGCTCCTGAGATTCAGCTACATAAATCTGACCTACAGTATGCCTCATACAGTATCAACTCCCTGTAGCAATCATTAAAAAGCCCATTTAAAGTTGTATGCAATTTTAGCAGAAAGAAATATGGGCCTTTAAGGGTTAAAGACATACAACAGGTAATTGAAAATGGTTGACATTTCATTGCACAGATTAATGTATACATGCATTCAGATGCACTGTTTACTTCAGTATGAAAAATCTGCCATGGGCATTTTTTGTATTTGCATACTCACATTGTCCAAATGTCCTGTCAAGTATGTGAGGGAGAAAACAGACTAATTGTGGCTCGAGAGAGGTATTATGTTGTTGTTTTTTGTAATCGTGAAGTCACTCCGTCATTTATGTATTATTTAACCTCTACCTCAAAGTGTAAAGATAGGAAAGGTGTTTCAATTTTCACTCGCCTTCGAAATGTCACACCCTCACTTGCAACAATGGGTGTAATATTCAACCTTTGCTTCAAAAATGTCGGCAACTTTACACCCAATCTATTGTGGAACATGTGATTTGGAAAGGAATTATCACAAATTCTGCAGCTGATTGTGTTTTAACACCTCACATATGAGTGCTGCCTCACAGATGAAATGAGGATCTCGTTGGTAGACAGCCTTCGTCAAGTCCCATGGCGACAGTCATGTGAGTCAAGAATGGGAACAGTGAGTTGGATTGTGACATATTGTGTCACATAGACTCTCAAAACAGAACAAACAGGTTTGTGGGGACCAGTATGATAGTCCTTGGCTGAAGTTGCATTGCACATCTGCCCGCCTGGAATTGCTTGACTCTATTTATGTAACACAAATATGAAGGCATTTCTTAAGAAAAATACATGGACGCGTATATTTTTTAAACATTTTCACAGTGGAAGGAGTAACATGTAATATTCTTACTGCTATTATCCAAACACATTTGTAGACTACACAGTATATTTTGGGAGATTTCAAATGTTGTGAGAAAACGGTATACGTGATGGTTACCGAGCCGGCTATAAACACACGCTATTGTGTATGTATAAGTGAGTCTAGCAGAGACTCCTGTTCATAGTATTAGGCGAAGCCTTTCTATACCCCGAGGGCCGGAGTACTGCTGACCTCTGGTGTGACCTCACTTGTGTTGACAGCTACTGCACTTCACACACGCTCCCTGAGGCGCAATGTGCCCACCATCCTTCATAAATGAGACCAGATTAAAGAAGGCTTTAGAGTCCAGTTTGGGTACCACACACACACACGTGCACACACACGTGCACACATGCACGCACATCATAGCGTGTACTAATGAAAGACTGAAATTCTGCTTTACACAGACCCTGTTTTCATCTCAGAAAGTAGAAAGAGGCTGCATATCTCAGTGTCACATGTAAAACATCCAATGTGAAGTAAAAGAGTGGTCTTGGTGTTTCTGGATTTGAAATTATCATTTTATTTAAAAAAATAGAGAAAATCATGTGCTTATTTTAGTGCCACTGTTTATTTCTTGCCCAAACTATGAGTGACATGATAGCCTTCATTGTTTGTACTTTATGTAAAAGTCAAAAATGACTCTATCAGCAATTACAAAAATGATTTCAGTGTGATTTTGATTAAATCTGTAGGACCTAGTGAAACAGGTTAAAGGAAGAAATACTCCTAAAATAGCTTGCTATTTTTTTATCATTCCTTTTTTGTTTTGACCATATTTTATTCACATTTTAAAAATAATCTATACCCTGATCACATTAGTAAATTTACAATAGATGTTTATGATCTTTTTAGAGACAGCTTTGTGGTTATAGAAGAGAATTGGACATCAACAGTAATGTTTATTTGTTCGCCAATAGGTTGGTTCAAGAGTTTCGTCGTGAGTCTAGTTCTTCACGTGAGGACGTAACCTCCTTCCCTCACTTGTATCTGCATGTGCTTATTATGACAGTTTTATGAAGATCAAACAGCCACTTTCCAAGGTTGCTCACAAAGTCATGTCTTTTTTGACATTATCCTTTGTTCTAATCGCTATCAGGGGTAATTGCCATTCTGTAAAACTGACCACAGGTGAGCTGATAACAGGGACAAAAGGTGATTCATTAATAAAACCCAAGTCAGCTCTTTTATGGAGCATGTGGGATGTCTGAGGACTAATTTTACTGGCAAGTATGAGAACAAAGGGCCCTTCACAACATTCATTATTCCATTCCATAATTGATCAAACGCTGCATTTTTCGGGAGGAATCATCTTGGGAGATTTTTATCGACAATTGTTCGCCTTGTGTTCCGCTGATAGTTTGAGTAGATGATAAGAATTGAGCATGATAAGCTGCTTTAGTATACCTGTCAAATGTGTCAGCTCGCCAAACGTGGCCTGAATAGGAGTCTAGATAAATTAATGATTTATTCGAATTTCGGGTCTATTATCCTCTCTTCTTATTACATGGCACTAATTTGTGGTCAAATATTTCAATCTACTACTATTCACTACAGATACCAAAATCCTCTCCAACTGTGACAGTGAATCGACAAGATTAAAAGTTACAGCTTAGATGTCCACTTGCCTCAGTGGCGCCATGTTCATGATTGGACTCCCTTTGTGAGAACACCCTGTGATTTCCTCTCATAACCATGTTAACCTAATGCTGCGTGACAGGTCTGGTACTCTACTGCCCAAACATATCTGTCATGTTTTGTCATGGTGGCAAAGAAACCAGATGACTCCCACCTCTGTTGCAGGATGTACTCAATGCTGGCACCCTTATAGCCATGGAAGCATGAAACAGGGATGAGTGAAAACAGGGAACTTGTTCTGAACAGTAGCTTGAGTCTGATCAATATATTTGCAAAACAATGGTTAGCCAAAAAATATTACATTCATTTCACATGAATTTAAAATGAATAGGTTGCATTGTGATCAAATTAAGCAGCTGTTTAATACATGTAAGACACAATGTTTAGCAGCTTCAGAAAAATAAAGATTTAACTGTTTATTATTAACACTTCATGTGGTTGTGAAAGGCAAAATGGGTCATTGTTTTAGTGCTCATGATGAGAGTGCAGAAATAGGTAAGTAGATAAATTAACTGCATGAGGGTAAGATGAAGGCAACACTAATTAGTTGGGGGTCAAAACTCAATATGTTCAGAAATTTCAAACTCAGCATCTCATAAACGTAATCACTGTGTTTTTTATTTTGTTACTAAACCTGGGTTACTTAAAAAAGACTATTTTAAAGTGTGTCTTTAATTTTGGAACTATGTTATTCATTGACTACAAAGTGTAAAAATGTCAGCTTGTGTGTGTGTGTGTGTGTTCCCAAGATATTTGGGGGAAAAAACATTTGACATAAACTCCCGAAACAATATTTTTATTAAGTGAAAAGAGCAGTTCAGCAACATATATTATTGACGTAAGAAGCTGCACAAAGATCGGTCTTATGTTCTGAGGATAATTCAACGTATTCAAGTAGAAACCTGGCTTTCTATCTTAACCTGAGGATTAAGTTCATGTGAAGCACCTAATTGTGGGAAAGAAATTACAGATACACTTAACAAGCTGTTTGGGCTTATTTAACATGCCGTGCAAAAGTATTCTCTTCGATTCACTTCACCCTGGAGTTGTTCAGCTAGTATTTATGTCAACATGAATTGATTCGATCTAACCTAGAAAAATGAAACGAATCAATGAGAAGTCAGCTGGCTTGCACGGCTTGGTGTGTTCCTCTGGGCATTTATGTATCACTTGGCATCCAAAGTGCAAAATTGACTTCTGGTATCAAACAACAAAACTCTCCATAAAAAAAAAAAAAAGTTAAGGACTGCTTTATTATTCTCTGGAATTACATATTATCTTTGGCTTTGAATTTACGCTGTAAAGAAAGGAGGGGAGGTGTCTACTTTGTCTTGGTATGCTGGAAATCACAGTTGAACACATCCGCCTCACAGTGCAGAGGTTGTGGGTTCTATTCCGACTTCAGCCTTCCTGTGTGGCATTTGCATGTTCTCCCGTGCCTGCGTGGGTTTCCTTAGGGTACTCCGGTTTTCTCCCACATTCCAAAAACATGCATGGTAAGCCGATTGCCTCCAAATTGCCCGTAAATGTGAGTGTGGATGCTTGTTTGTCTATGTGTATCCTGCGATTTGGCTGGCAACCGGTTCAGGGTGCCCCTTCGTTCTGTTCTCGTGAGGACAAGCAGCTCAGAAAATGGATGGATGGGTGCTGGAACCCAAACAATCATATATTACATTGGCAAAAATGCACCAAATATATGCTACTAAAGAAACCAGTACTTTTGATTATTTCAACATGGACTGTGACCTGTAGACTGGACTTAATAATGCAAGCATTGACAGCAGGCATTTGAGAAAACAACGCCTGTGGACAATTCCTCAATGTCAACGTTAAGGACCAACAGGGCAGAGACAAAAAAAACTGAAGGGAAACACTTGTTCCCACTGGCCAGGCAGCATGAGTGACAGCAGTGAAGTAATGAAAGCCTCTGCCACTCAAGATTTTCTTCCCTGTCATCAAGAATGTGGTGTCTGTCATCACGGCGAGCTGATGACGGGGCACAGGTGGGGCTAAAAGTGGGAATAGCTACGAAGAGCGTTAACTGTGACTGACAGCAAGAAAAAGAGCAATTACAATACCTGCCTACTGTTGAGAATAAATGAGGAGACAATGCGTATATGTACCTTGAAATCACTCTTTGTCAATGCCTGCAATAATTGTTCACCACCATATTTGCCATCTAAAAATAAAACACTTAAAAATAATAATAAAAAATAACTTAAACATTAAAGCTCAAGTTCAAGCCAGTCAATTGCTTTAACATTCAGACTACAATCCAATCATAGTAAATCGCGTGATATATTATTTAGTTGTGTGGCTCTATATGATATCTGAGTTGTTGTATTACAGTAACAAATGTTGAAGGGATGCATTCCTGGTACTTGTTGTTGCACTATTTGTAAAGGTCATCTGAGAACACAGGCAACTCAAGTGTTGCGGGGGAACAACATGGCCCCTCTCCAGGAGAACAAGATGGCAAAGGCAGATGGCCAATTACATCCCATAATGCCTAATTGCAAATGATGAAGCAGGTGTCAAATTAGGCCTACCTACAAATGAGGGGGATTTTAGTTTTGAGAGGAGTTCCGAACTGACATCAGCTAAATGAGGGGGATTTTCGTTTTGAGAGGAGTTCCGAACTGTGTTCATAGATGTAAAATTTGAGTAAAAAACAAAGGGAGGAACAACGTAAAGACTGGGAGAGACTGCATCTGTCTGAGGAAATGAAACATTTTACACCAAGAGTGAATATAGAACTGATTTTATACTTCACTAAATTACTTAAAGTAACACCTTTATGATGATCTAAAACAGCAAATCGTCTCGAATAGTGGTTGTTCGTTTTGCCCTCCAGATGTCATTAGTGTCCAGTCCAGCTATCATGATTGGCACTTGCCATTGTAAAATCAAAATTCTCATTTAGAATTTACTTGTTAACCTGCTGGTACCTGACAATAAGGCTGATGAATCTGCATTTTATGTTCTCGATGGAGAATGGGGGAAAATGTAGAGGGAAAAATCAGAAGATAGCAGAAAAATAACATGAAAGTGGTTATCCTGCTCATTTGCTACCTGAATCATCTTGCAGACCAAATAAAAGGTTATAAAAGATTATCAAAGAAAAAAAACTCAGCATGGCACCTTTTAGATGTCAGCACACCAAGGAGTCCTTGATGCACTGTTAGGAGGTGGGTCTACATGGCCGTGGTCCCATCTCTCAACACCCCCCCACAGGTCATTGTGTCCTCATTCTCCCTCTCATCCTTCCAAACCCGATTACTGTCTGTCCATCCAGGCGCAGTCACTTTTGTTAATTAGAGCAAACCTTTTTGTCATTGAACATGTATTTTCTCCTTTTTCTCCTACAGTTGACACAGACCCCCGTTAATCTGAAGTGTCTACTCATTATATCTCTCTCCAACCGCTTTGACCTCCATGTGGTGGCAGCTATGACTCCCGTCTATAAATAACGACCTTCCGATTAATGCAGGATAAATAATTCCCAACAAGATATTCTCAAAACCCATCCAACTGGTCACCATTGACCCGTCAAGCTTCTCCGACCAATTTGATGGACAACCCGTGTAATTGCACTCGCCACTTTTAAGTTAGAGAGAAAGAAGTGCAGATGACTAAACAGAAGACCATAATATCACAACAATATTGACTGTTTACGACACAACCTTCACTCATGATTTCACCCCTAAAATAAAGACAAACAATAATCATTTAGAATGTATATTTAATACTTTGTAAACAGATTAGTGGTTAGTATACAAAAACAGGCTGGTAATGCATCTTTAACCTGTTGGGGACAATTTCCAAACTCATTTAGCGCTTTTAACTTGCTTGACTCAAAAACAAAATGTTTCTGTGTTGATATTGTCAATCTTTTCCAAGCTTTTTTATTTTTTTTATTTTTTGTTTGTCCCCACATTGGCCAAATATTCACAGCCTGCTAGCTGGGTATGATGTGATAATGACTTTTTAAAAGCCATCAGGCAGCACATTCATTTGCTGTTTACTGTCACCCTTTCCCACCCATTAAGTGTTTGGCCCCATTATTCTGTCTAACAACCAACTATGCTTCCACATTCTGACACAGCCATGTGATAACAAGTTTGCATGGAGTAAATGAGAGCACATAAAATGTTGAAGCGATGCAGAACAAATACACAAAAATGTGGAACTTCCGAGCAACTACCGTAACCAATGGAAAACACAGAGCAATGCCTAGTTAAAAGATGTTGATTGCTTTTTCTCATAGCCAAAGGTTAAGTCAATAAAAGCATGGCTTTTTTTTTCTCTTTTTTTTTCTCTCTTTTTTTTTTTTTAAAAGCCTGACCCTGTGTCTCTTATGAGACACACTCATATGCTTTTAACGTTCCTCTCTCTATTTTCCCACCCGCTGACCGAGAGCACACAAACAAGTTGATGAAACATTACAGCGTATCGAGGTCACGATGCCTGATCCTTGCTCAACCGGGTTTTGCTCAAAATCTTACAGGTGAAACTTTGGGAATTTGGGCTGCGCAGTTCAAATACACAGAAGCTAAGGAATGAAAAACTGGTTGTTTCATGACCTCTGTGTCAGAATGTGTAGCTGGAGGATGTAGAAAAAGACAAGTAGAGTAGTTTGAAACGTTTTTGTGCTACTGAATGTATGAAGACAAGTGATAGGTGTTGAGATGGTATCAGCTGGGAAAAGAGACAAACACCTCAGTCAAAATAGTGGCAAATGAAATCTGTTTGTTATGATTTATTTTACTTTTTCATGTAAAATGACTGCAGTGAAAAAAATGAAAAAACAGCAACAATGCTTGCGGGGGCCTTAAATGTCTGCTTATTAACTTTTTAAATGTATCCTACTAATTTAAGAACCAATTAAGTTCGTAAGTAGAGGACCCACTGTACACTGACCATAAAAAACAAATTGGGTACCTCGTCACATCTTTTTGCCAACCCATTGCCAACAGATCCATCAAGGTTGCGAGTCTGTCCCCCCCCACCCCCCCCCCCTTTTTTTTTTTGGGTGATTATGGGATTCAACAAACTGCCAGGACTGTCTCAAGGCCATCCAAAACAAAGAAAGAGTAAATCTGCAGTTAGTCCCCCTGACTCACTCCACAAGGCCAGCTGAGCATCCCACTCCCTGTGCACTCGACAGCATATGGAGGCAAAGTATTGCCAACAGTGCAAATGGTGGCTTAGATCCATCTGAGCCCAACTGTGACATGGCAGCACCTGAGGCACCAGGCTCTTCTAACCACACTCTCCAACAATCAGACTATGGGAGAGCTGAAGAGAAACTGCTCCAATTTAAGCTCTCCCTTCCTTCGAGCAACAGTGATAGAGACGTCGTCTTTTCAAATCCAAAACTGCTCCCCTAGGTTAAAACTGAAATGACAGCCCTGTGCAGTGTGTTAATTCTGTAGTAATGTTTGATTTATTTTTCCAATTCTCATAGAGTTTGTTTTCTCCACCCCTACCCCCACCCCAACAAATCATTGCCCTCCCTTTTTTTGATTTGTAAATAAATGTACAGCGACTTGCTGTCTCTAATGTGTCTTCTCACTGTGCCACAGGGTAGACATTAGTGTCGCTCGCTTTTGAATATGCATGTCATAAAACGCACATCAATAACTTGAGATGTCTGTGTTCTCCATTATTATCATTCTTTAATGCTACGGGTGGCGTGATTTAATGCTCCACACATTTGTCTCCTGACTGCCATTGCTCATCCACTGAGTTTCATTAGCATACAAAGCCCTGTTTTAGTAGTGGGGGGGTTGTGGTAGATAGCAGCCAGCCCTTAAGCTCATCTTCTTAACCCCTTTTGTGTGTGCTTCTTGCTGCTAGGGTTGAAGAAGATGATTTCACTGAACGTTCCGGGGTGCACAGTCAGACTCCTACACTTTGTCTATAGAGTCAGAAGCTTGCAATCTTTCTTGCAGAGCCACTGGAATGTCCCCAGATAGTAAAGACAAAAGGCATGGAAATAGAAAGGCAAAGGTTAAAAGTCATTCAGGCATCAATGCTTACTCAGCTGAATTTGTATTTACGTGAAAGAGATGGAGAATAGTAAAATAGGCAGTTTATTTTGGGGATATTTCATCCCTTTCATGAAAGGACTAAAAGATCTCCTCCTATTCCAGCTGGGATACTGCATGGCACGCTTGTCATGTGTTTGGGGGCTGCAGTGTAAACTTGCTGCCAGGCTTGGCCTGAAAAATGCATCCCTATGTAGGGAGCTGCTGCCTTGAGCAGCATGGTGGTTGTCTGCCCTCATCCTTCTAAGTATCCCGAGCGTCTCTTGGCCCTTCCAGCTTTCTGCTCCCTAAATGGAATGCATCTGCTGTAGGTGCAAAGGAGAGGCTGCAGTCAGCAAGCTATTCATTCCTCTCTAGTTTTTAATTTGCAAGAAGTAACATTTGCAAATACAATTTGGACATTGACGGAGCTTCTATGAATTTGTACTGCCACAATGCTATAGATGATGTTGAAGTGTAGATTTTTAGATTTGATAATAACTTACTGTAGTATTCACCACTTTGTCACAGCATCAATTGTATGCAATATCAATTATCAGTAAATTTAACCTACATAGAAGAAATGATTATGAACATTTTAATGATTAGAAGACCACTAAAGTCGAGCTCATTGACATCACCGCAATCAGATTTTTTTTTTTCACATATATTCATATTTTATTCATATTTGGGTTATAAAGGGTGTAATTCGGGGGTCTTATTTGGAATTTTTAAATCCCGATTAAGGGCATATTTGGGTTTCTGCGCACTTTTACATAGACTTTAAAAACCTAAATAATGCAATTATCCAGGTTTTAAAAGGGTTATTGTAAAGGTAGTCACATTTGCATGCTTGCCTCAACACTGAATGTTAACGTCTCTACTCACACTTTGCACACCCAAATATGTGGAGTCTACACTCACACAGACTCCCCCCTGGCTAAGGCAGCTGTTTGCTTTAATCACTTGCATTACAGTAAGCATATCCCTGGAGGGTAGCACTTCAAGATGAAATTGAATGGTTCCATCTTACCATGTTAAAGCAATTGTAGCATCCTATATATCCATCACCATCCAAAGGCAACATTGGACAAAAAATAAATGTAGGTCACTGAGGGTTCATGTCAGATCTTATCATGCAC
Organism: Syngnathus scovelli; assembly: GCF_024217435.2. Classification (NCBI taxonomy): domain Eukaryota; kingdom Metazoa; phylum Chordata; class Actinopteri; order Syngnathiformes; family Syngnathidae; genus Syngnathus; species Syngnathus scovelli. Next base: position 9,590,494 of record NC_090853.1, read on the forward strand.
TAATGCTGCAAAGTTGTTCACAAGGTGAATCTGCAAAAGTAGTTTTTTATGTATTCTTGATCTTAGCTGGAGTGCCTGCAGATAAGAGGGGCCTCTGTTTGGGTGGCTGCATAATGAGAACAACTCAAATGACAGCAATTTAACAGAACGGCACTCAGTAAAGCAAACAAAAAAGAATCTCCAAGCCCAAATACAGTATTTGTAATTTGGATAATAATGATCACAAATGATCAAATGGTGGAAAATATATCAATATAAATCTACACTACCATACACAAGTTTGGTGTCACTTAGAAATATCCCTATTTTTAAAATAAAATTGCTATTTTTCAATGAGGATAACATTAAAGTCTGGGTTAGTGTCTGGGTGACCCCAAACCTTTGAACAGTAGTGTAGCTCTTCACCCTGGGCCATGCCACCACAGTGATTTAGATTTTTTTTTTTTTTTTTTTTTTTTTTTGGGGGGGGGGAATTGTTTCAGCAAAATCATTGATACTATTGACTAATCTTTGCTCGCAAAATCATTGATACTATTGACTAATCTTTGCTCAGGTCTATTGGTGAGAGTACGTAATAGGTACACTGAAAAGTACATCTGCACTACGTGAGTTATTACTGGGATTGTGTTTAACCCAACACAGCACGTGAAGTGCATTTTTGCCATACTTTATTTTCTTTTGTCAGCAGTTGCTGTGATTTACTCTCAAATACTTAAAACGCTGTGGTTGCGCTCCAAGTTTTAGCACCATCCAGTTGCCTGAGACCGTAAAGTACAGCTCATTCAACTGTGAATGGAGACCCTATTGTGTGTGCGCGCGTGTGTGTTTGTCAATGTTGGCAACACTTAAATATGTGTGGGTTGCTGCATGCCTGTTAGATGAGGTGTCCTGGCTGTGCCAGAATGCTCTGTGGCAACGTCTGCTACCCTGTTGTGCTCCAGGTAATAGCTGACATTTCTTCATTTGTGTACTTAATTGCTGATTTACACTGCCGCTAATGACATGTGAAGTCAGATCCAGATTCTGTAATGGGTAAGGGAATCTAGCCAGAGGTGTCCAAACAGTTCACGCTTGTGCTTCGTCTTCCTTGCATCCCTTCTTTCCCATTCTGTCTCTTCCACACCTCTGTCACTGGCTGACATCCTCTCTGCATCCTTTATTTATGCACTCTTTCATCAGTATGGAGTTCTCCTGACAAAATGCCAAGTCATATTGTCACGAAAGATCAGAGATGAGTTTATCTCTGGCACTGACTGCACTTTGCCTTTTTTTACCATAAACGTATTTCACGGTCTTCTCGTTCATCCAATCCCACCTTTAGATGACTTGTTACAGTCCCTTTGTGCTGAGACAAACCAACATTTTAGAGATCAGTTGGCTCGTATGGAAAGCAGGCGCATGGAACTCCAGTCAATAGCTCAGCTGTTATAGACACTAAACAGTCACGTTCATGATCGTTTCCCCTTGCATTTAGGTAGGATTATGAATTTCTGAAGAAGAGCACAATGTTTTGTTTAGGATTATGGATTGAATGAACATTTCCATATGAATTGTATCCCAATCAGCAGCATAATACAGTTAAGGCCATTAGAGCTTGCCGCCATCTTCTTTTCCATATCCGTCGTGGTTATGAGCTGGGGACAAAGAGATAGCCGGTGAGATCATCCATTCATTATAGTGTAAGAATCAAGCTATTTCCTGGAAATGAACACACAATGGGCTGTGATATATGGGATTCCCTCTTCCGTGTAAAAGCAATCTAAGTGTCCTTTATGATTTCATTCTAAATCCCTTGTCATTGTCTCGTGCAACCAAACAGTGAGGCAAAATGACGGATGGTCTTGTAAGTGTGAAGAAAGCGGATAGAGAATACTTTATCATCCACCAATGTTTTGTGGAGGAAGGGTTAACTATTTATTATGCTGAAACGGATGTTATCTTGCCCTGCGATTGGCTGGCGACCAGTTCAGTGTATACCCCGTCTACCGCCCGAAGATGCTCCAGCATACCCACAACCCTTGCGAGGATGAAGCAGTTCAGAAAATGGATGGACGGATGGACGGACGGATGGATTTGATCTTTGCATACCACTTTGTTTCCAAAGGATGTGCTTTGCCTTGGTTAGTTCATTTGTGATAGCTCAAATGTTCAAGGCACTGTTGACCTTTGGGAGTTATAGTGAAGGGGTTGCACAGTTGCCTGGTGCTGAAATATTGGTACTTACTCAGTCCAAGCACTATTAAGGTCATAGTCAAACAATTTTTGAGTAATATTTAAAAAACACACTGCTACTATCATCTGTATCACAACTCAGTTAAGCCAATCCACTTCAGTTTACTAGCCCAAGGTGAATTGTAAATTTCAAAGTTGAAAGCGGTCAAATATAATGCCGTTAATGCTACCCATTGGACACAATTACCTTTCTTTATTATTTCTTTTTCACCGTTTCAGACCGTTTAGGATCACAAATGAGATGGAACAACAGATTTTGAGAGAGGGGTGCACCTTGGACTGGTCACTAGATACAGTATCACATCAACATGAATTATAATAACGTTAAAACATTAATTAACATTTACTTAATGGCATGATTATTTTTCATGTTTTGTAGTCTCACTAAAGCCCCTGTTTGCCTTACCCTATATCTTTATTTATTTGCCTACCATCTGTTTTGTCACCGTGCAAGACTAACATAAAGCAAAACATGACAGCATCACTCTTCTCACTACATTTCATTTGCTTCTTTTTAATCATGCCTTCCTGCTAAATGGCTAGTAAATAATGAGTAGGTGTAATATCTCTGTCTTCATCTTTGTCAGTCTTTCATTAGCAGTGTCAAAGCTCAATTAGAACAGTCCAAAAAGCCAGTTTGCTTGAGGCTCATTTGCTGGCTTGCAGCATAAAATGAGGATCACTGGATTACTTTGTTACTTTTCTGATATTCTCTTGATCTGTCACATCATGGGGAAAAAATCACTTTGAATACATTGGAGTAGGGGGACTTTTGTGTGAACGATAACAAATGATGTACTTGGAGAAGGTCAGAAGGAAGAACAGAAAAAAAGATGTATGCATCTCTTACGTCTTTAGATGAAATGTTCAATTTTGTCAGACAATGCTTTCAATGTCACAGTGCCAACAGATGGCAAAACTACTGCATATATTCTGAAAAAGAAACATTTGAAAACAAGAAGAAAGATACATTTATATAGAGCTTTCAAATTCGTCTGAATGATTGATTGACTCTCATCTCCCAAATATCATAGGGCAGTTGAAACAGTCCTTGCTCTGTGAAACCATAACTATTTTGCAAATATCCTGTGATTATCAAGATGCTTTTCTTTCAGCAGCACTGCAATAATGGATTCCTTCGTGCACACAAGACGATGTAATCCACATAAACAATCAAGTTATTTCAACTTCTCAAGGTTTGTTTTTTGTCTGCCACTCAGCACGACAAACAACCTTCAAATCTCTGAACACATACACAAGCACACATCCATGGACAAAATGTGTTTTTGTATGTGTGTATTTGTGTTTTTAGGCACACAGCCTTTGATAGGATTAATACTGATCAATAAATGCATCTGTAACAGGATTAGGACTGGAAAGATGGTGACATTCAAGGCACTGTTTGGCACTTGATTTTCACATTGTGTTGAGAAAGTCATGCTCTGGTATATTCTTAGAGATGAGATTGATGTTTCCTATTTTTGAATTTCGGATTTAATTTTCCTTGACGTGACTGTGTTGGTGGAAATTTACTTAAGGTGAGTTACACGAATTATGTGTTCCTCACAGGCTAAGGTGACTAAACTAGTCAAGCTTAGTCAAGTCGGTATCATGCTGTAAGATTTGAAAAATGCTCACATTTATTTTATTTACCTTTAATGGCCTTCTGTCAGTCTGGTTTAGCAATTATTTGATTGTGAAAAGAGAATAGGTAATATTTGTTACAATTATTTTCTTTTTCTTCAAGGTGGGTGTTGTCAGTTTGCTGATTAATGCGGTTAAATTCCTTGAAACTAACTCACAATTGTAGAGTAGTGTTTCTCAAATGTTTTACCCATAGTACTACATCAAAAAATGGTTTCAAAAAATTGCCACCATCATGACCAACTAAAACATATTTGCGTCGTAGGCCAAAGTGTTCATCATAAGTACACGGGTTTTAGTCCTATAAACCACTGTAAAATGGGGCAGAGGAATTCGTTGTTGATAACAGGAGTACAAATTAGTTAAATGAAAAATGTGCCCCGATAAATGTTTAGAAACAGTTCTTTAAGATGAAATGCTATCATACTACACTAAAAAGTTAAATACAACTGAGCGACTTGGAGAATAATTTGTTGTCTCTCTAGTGACTAGAGTGAGCCTACTTAGCACAGTTTAAGTAAGTGGTCTTTTATCAGTGCAAGTATTCTGACATGTTCTGTGTGGTAACAGTGGGATGTCTTCACAGTGAGGACTCATTTGTTAAAGGTTACATTGTCAAGCCTATCTCACTTAATCTGACCTTTTATATCCTAACATTATCTCCATTTATTACAACATAAGAGCCAATCCATTGAGGTCATGTTATATCTACATGTTGCTGGGCTGGGAAGGCAGTTTCAACATTTGCCTGTGTGGGAGCCTTGCAGATTTATTTTTCCTGAGTTCTCAACTGGCATCTCGCCCAGGAATGCTACAAAATCTGGGACTAACCAGGCAACTCCAGATAAAAGTTATAACCAAGGTTAACTCGATGAGTGCAGTTCAGGCAAAAAAAAAAAGGTCATGCGGGAGGACACTGGAACTGTCAAGTAAAAGTGAAAAATGACAAAAAGACCTTTACGTGTGAAGAGTCTTGAGTAAGTACTTTTCGGCACCTGCTTTGGCTCACAAAGATTTTCAAACAGGAGTTTCGTGTAATATAATCTGGGATTATAAATCTTGAGTGAAGACTCATTCTCGCAACTGGAATTGTCTGTTTTATTTTTTTTTAATGACTTAGCTTCTGTGTTCTGCCTTAATATGTTTTTATACCATGAGAAACAAACTTGGCTAAGAATTGATAATGGGAAATTTGAAAATATAAATATAGAGATCAGTGGGTTTTTTTTAACTCTTTATTTTATTTTTTCAAAGCAATGTCAGAATATTATTATAAGAAAAAAAGTCAGATATCCAATTAGACAGGACTTGAATAAAACTGCATGTCGTGTGTGTGAAAGCAGTCACTTCCTCATGTAAAGACTATGGAGTTCATTTACAAAGCCGCTAACATCAACTCCATAACTGCAGAACGACTTCTGGCAATTTACATGCCAGACATATTGAAATTAGTTTGCACATGGTAGAAATATTTTTGGGTAAAATTGTAGAGGTAGCATAGGGAACAGTATCGGGGTTCAAAGCTCTTACACCACTGGGATCTGAATTATGGCCTCAGGCGTTGCTGTTGGCAAAAAAAGAAGAGGGTTCAAGGGGGGTTTAAAAAAGGGAGATGAGCGGTTTTGAATGGGGCTCTTTTTATGTCTATAGAGTTAAATAACTAGACTGCTGAGTTGTTAGATGTGTCGAATTGCACCAGGGGAGAGTAAGAGAGCTGGGAGACACTAACCTGAGATTAGAGGTACCTGAACCTCGGCATCAAGCCTCTGCTATGATCCGCTGACGACTTCTCTATTCTGGCTCTGATTCCCCATCACTGTACAAATTACGGGATCGTCCCCGTCCAGCCTGGGTGTGTTGACACTGATTGACACCGGTGCAACAGTCAATGTGCGGTTGAACCTTTCTATTACAAGTACCGCAAGGGGTGTCAGTAGCTCAGGCGGTTAAGACATTCCCATGGGGCCTGGGGATTCACTTGGAAGATTCACAGAAAGGTAAAGAAGTAAAAATTCTAAGATATTTAATGAAATATTGAACAGTTGGACAGGCGCCTTCAAAAGTTTAGAGAGGTCAAATTAATTTCACCTGTAAAGTCTACGGTAAATTTTCAATTAATCCTGAAATTTGACATACGTATATGTTGAACGTTTTCATCATTTTCTGCCAAATTGAAAAGAACAGACCCATTCAACAAAAAACGTAAAGTAGACAAATCATATTGTTGGGGGGGGGGGGGGGGGGGGGGGGGGGCAGAGCTGTGTCCCGAACTTGACACTTCAATCTTGCGATTCATCCTGTTCAGCAACACAATAATATTTGGGTGGATCAATCCAAAGACAAATAATATGAATATCAAGTCAGTATCAAGGTTGTATTGATACTGGCGAGATGAAATCAATACAGTGGTTTCGTTCCAGTCTAGTATGCACAACTGTAGTCTCGTCAAACAGGTGGTAGCAATGTTGCCGGGCTTGCTGCTTCGGTCTCAGTGCCAAGCAGGCGCAATTTAATAACCCCTACCCCGCACCCACCGCCGTCTGCCGTGTGACTGAGCAGCACTAAAAAGCAAGCAAGCAGCCGGATCTGCCCACCCACCAATACGTGTACAAGGCGTGCAAGAATGACAACAGCAAAAGAAAAAGTCGGTGCGGAAACGACTCTTTTGTGATAAATTTCCCAATACCCATTGCTATACTCTTTCCGAAAAGTAAAAATGAAACTCCCTTTTTGAAGAAGGGTGACAGAAAATGAGGTTGGAGTCGATCGTTTGGTGGAAGGTCATAACATAAAATATTTTACCTGTGTCACATTTTTGATTCTATATTGTTTTCCGCCACATAAATCATATATATATATATATATATACTATATTTATATCTATACTATATAAAAAGTATTATTTATACTTTTATTTTGCTGTGGGAGGAAGCAGAAGTAATTGGAGAATCCACAGGGAAAGATTTCAGAGCTTTCCTACTGTGAGCCAATGGGACTCATGGCTATTACACATCCACTCAGCTGCTCCACAGGACTCACTTTAAGATTTCCATTTATTTATTTATTGTTTAGGTTCCAAAAACTAAAACTGTGTTTCCTCTGTTTATAAACTAAATTGATTTTATTTGTTTGCCAAGAGGATGATTTATAGCTCTTGAAGTTCTACTTCTACTGATGAGTTGATTTCCATGTACTATAGGTCATTTGATAAATGACTGTTTAAAAAAAACAGAATTACAAATTGTTGATTTTTTTTTTTTCTTCAATTAGTTTCTGGGCCTTTTGCCCACATTATTTCTAGCAAACCTTTTCCTATCGTTACCCTCCCATTTATATTATTGCCCTAAGTCGCCCTAAATCCTATGACTGCTGTGCCTCACACAGCTGTGCACTTTGATGGCGTTTGCTAATGTACTGTAAATGGCATAAAATATGTCAAGCTTAGTCCTCTGCCAGGTCTCGCTTTTACATCATTTTTACACCATTTTCTGAATCCGCCATTTATTTATATGAAGGCAGATGTGATTTTATGTCCTCTGCTCGGCTGTATAGTGCTGCTTTGGAATGCAAATGAAGCTTTGATTGAGAGATTTCCATGAAAGAGGTGTTGTGTACGGGGTGACAGTGAGTGTGAAAGCACGTCCAAGGCGACTGGGGATGTTGGGTATTTGGGGCGAAGGGGGGATGTGATGCGCTGTGGGCTGTCTGGAGCTTGATGATGTACTGCTGTAAAAGTGGAAGTCTGGGAGAGGAACAGAGGATATGCCGCTGTGCTTTTAACTCAGGGCCCGTCCGTGATGTACAGACTGTGCAGGCAGTCAATTTCATCCGGTGCGCTTGCCTATTATAAAAATCACATACCCGTTTTAAAACGCGCAATATTTCCTTCTCATTTTCACCGCTTAAGAGACATTTTCTACACCTCTCTTGAAAATCATTTAAGGACAAATGCCCAAGAATGGCTTTTGGGGGGGATTCAGATCAAATTAGGGCAGTTATTGCCTGCTTACTGCCCCATATGCACTTAAAAATAGAGTGCCTGCTTAGCTCTCTGTTGGCATGTATAATGGCATCTCACAGACTGAAATGGATCTCTTTATCCTTGTTTGTGATAGTGTCCTTTTAGCAGAGGTGTGCCATTATGTGCCAGTAGTTCCTGTGGCTCCTTCTTTATGTCAGTGCTTTCTTCGTCACCTCGATAATGCCTCATTCAAACAGCATTGCAGCATTTGACAGGTTACCTAGCCTGAGGGGGCCTTCCTCATCACTAGTGTACACATTTGACTAATGCAGCATAAATGGCCTGCACAAATGGCTAAAATCTGGGCCAATTCAACATTTATGATCTTCACCATCCCCGACCTGTTTTTATGGGAGAAGCTGCTGACAGTTTACAACTTACTAACCAGACAGGTGTTAAGTTCAATAGTCCCCCAATGGCACTACTGAGGTTGTTAAATAGCTTTTCCTTTTCATTCTTTTTTTTCTCAGAGAGTGGAAATATTGAAAGCAAATGAAAGCACTGATAGATTTATCCCACTCTTGACGTTTAACCAAGGTTGATTTGGCAGACACAAGAGGAAAATATGAATGTTGTGGGTCTCGCCTTGAATCCCTCCATCATCCTTTGAAAATGACACAACGGCTCAGTAACCCTCCCCTGAGCTGTTACCTCTCGGAGAGCCGTGACTGCTTCAGTGCAGTAGCATTTGTGAGGTGGTGGTGAAATGCCTAATGAATACACAAAGGCTTTGAGCGGATAGATTTTTCAACAGTCTGAATAAGTATTGATGAACTAACTTGACACCAAAGAAAAATTTATGCACAGCCTTTTAGGCTTATGTTTTGGAATAAGTTGAAACAATGCCTGCTACATCTTATTGTTAATTACACGGACCAGTCACAAGTTTTAACAAGATATCTAATATGTGAGCCTGTATGAATAAACAACCTTTAGAAGGATAATGACTTCACTTGCGATTTGGTGACATATTCATATGATTGCTCTAGTTTTGTCTAGTTTTAATATTTATGTAAAAAAAAAAAAGTTTATTCCTATAGCAGAGTTCTACTCATTTTACTTTAACAAAACTAATGAAAACTGAAGCTAAAATGTTCTTCGTTTCCGTTAGTGATGAGAAAATTAACTTCCAATTTTCCCTCATGAACCTGTTTTTTTCTCCACTCCTCGACATGGCACTGTTGGTTCCACGAAAGGATTTTCAGGGATCTCATTTAACAAGAAAGACGGCAAATGCTACTAAATACTTAATTGGAATTTGTCAAATCCTTTTTGTTTATCTCACTGAAATATTATTAAAACCTGCAATAAGGAAGCCATGCAGCCATTTCCAGGTGTGTACACAAAAACAATGTAATTCTACGTTGAAGGTACAAAAATGTAATCTTAGCTCGCTTGACAATAGATAAGACACATCATATTTGTAAGGTTTACATGCATTAATGTAAAGGCACTTTGTGTAATGGCCACGGCTGGGCCGCTGTCACTTGTGATTTAACCTGGCACTTTGGCGGTGGCGAGCTGCTACTCCAAATCAAGGCTAAGTGGAGGATTCATCAGTGAGCTGTCGAGATGAAACACTCGCCCAGCGGGGACAGGGAGATGAGGCCCTGATTGGGACAAATATGTCTCCCCCTGGAGTCAGCTCTCATTCACCGGTCTGTGCGCCATCTGAAAGAAAGAGAAATGTTTTGATTAGGGGTCTCTTTCAATGTCACAGCAGCTCACAATGAAGAACGAGGTGAGGCTGTCTCTGAGGGAAGCAAATAGTTGAGGAGGATGAGAGGCAAATGGTTGTCTCCACTGTAGGGAGGGTGGGGATTTCACAGAAAGCCCAGAAAAAGCCTTACTGTTAATGGTGCCACATTCCTTCTTGAAGGTACATTTCAATTTGGTGTTTCTTTTGCTGTAATGAACTATTTATTTTCATAGTCAGTCAATTATGCTACAGGTAGTGCCAGCTGTTATCATCATAGCAGGGCGTCACTGACACACTCTATATAGTATGATTATATTGACGTGTCTTTCATAATTGATAAAAAATTTAACTGTGAGTAATTTTTTAAAGATATTTCTCAAACAATAATGAGAATACACCAAGTGAATAGTTACAATTTCAACTCCAACAATAGAATTGAAATCATTAGCTCCTGTATCCTGTGAGAAATGGAGAATTTGCTTTCCAGCATTTCAGTCTAATGTGTTTTTGAAATTCTTTCACTCTTACAGTGGTAACCATGCATTCACTCAAATACTCCCAAACCATTGCCCATTTGTAAGAAAACAGTAAGCCTCTGTAACACAATTTCTTTTCAATAGAGGCACGGTTTAAAAAAGTCACATAGGAACAAGGATGTAAACATGACTGAAGTGTCTGTGCATTAGATGTATCAAGCCCCTCAATGCATTTTGATCCATATTATCCATTAATTCCCGTTCAATCTATGTCACCTTTAAACAACTACATTCTATACCAGTGAAATATGATTGACGTAAAGGGCATGGTGCTACATGTCCCGTTGAACCAAACGATTCTCAATTTTACATCATTTTAATCTCCTGGGACCTTTTGAAAGGCTCATCATTCCTTAATGAATATGAACAATCCCAGTGGCCCCCATTCTAAAAGCCCCTCAACATTTTCCTTCTCACAAACAAGTTTTCCTTGCAAATCCTCAGGTGCCTAGATGCTCGGTAAACACTTGCGTGTTTGCTCTAGGGCAATAGCCCACGTGGAATTGAGTCCTGCCAACAAATGCTGCCACAAATACTCCAGCGGGAGAGGCAATGAAGAGGTGTAAGTTGACAAAGAAATGATGTAAGGATAGAGCCGAGAGACAGAAGAGACATTTCCTTTTCCATCAGAAGCAATCTCCTAAACGCCTTATACTCTCTTTGGCCCTCCCTCATTTGCATCCCTTTTATGCTCTCCACCCCTCTTGCCATTAGGTAGAAGTAATGCCTGAAAATGTACTGTCGTTTTGAAAAGTGACTGAATTCATTTCCCTGCACTCTTTTAATCAATACCTACCAAGAAGGGTTACGTGGCTTCCATTTATGCTAAATATAACGTGTGAATAGTTACTGTGGAGACAAGAGCTGTGGCTTTATGATGATAATTACAATCAGCAGTGAGACGAAGATCACATACGCCCAGTGAAGGCGCTTCTCTCCTGCCAGTTTGATAACCTTAAAGGCGGGTGCACTTCATGCAAAGACTTACAGGATTTGTTTGTTATATGCTCTTATTTGCGGATTCCATTTCAATAGATGCCTTATGACCTTTGGAACAATATCTATGGAAGCGGTCTGAAAAAATGCAGCCGGAAGAGATGTGATAATCCATTTGCGGCCCATGATATTCAAGTCTCTGATGTCCATGAAATCTCACTTCCTCTGGCCGCGTAGCTAATGATAAAGTGTGTGCCTCGGAGGCCCTCCTGCTGTTGCCATTTGTAATTTATAGAAGTCATCATCTGAGGTGATTCATCTTGATTGTGCCTTGGCAACTGTCATGCACCACTAATGCACAGTGTGAGAAATGGAATAAATACGACTTGCAGCAGCACCCGTGTTTGTCTTCCCAGCGTCATGAATTTGCATTGCCGCTGACACATTTTGTTCCTAATGACAGGCGTCATATTCCAGATAGGCGAATTGTGTTATCACTCGGCATTCAATGTGTGTTACAAGGGGATGGGCAGAATGGGAGGATTTAAACACAATGATGAGGAAGATAAAGTCACTACAATACATGTCTGCTCTAATGTGAGCGATAGAGCCTCGTGAATTATTCATAATTATTAGCCATTGTTGTTGGCAGCTAAATTGAAGAGCTCAAATTTTGATATTAATGAGTGTAACAAAAACCTAGTTTCACTGAAGGATTGGGCCATGTTCCATATCACAGTTTATGCTGAAAGCTTGGCCAGAGGCAGATTGGAATGTTTTCAAGTCCAGCTTCAGAATTGAATTAGAAATGATGATAATAATTTCAATAAACACCACAAAGGATGTAAAATGTGTTCTTTGGCATCTTGCCTCTTGGTGGCTTGAAATTTGTCTGGACTTGTGTATATTTTATTACTTCCCAGCCAGTGTTAATGGCAGTTTCTGGGCTTTGTTTGGCCCTAACCGTTTACCAATGCAATTTAAAACTCCCATTGTGTACAGTACTTGCATGCCTCGTGCTTTTGTTATGGCTGGCAAAGTATTTTCATTTGAGGAATGTCACTTTCATCAGAATTATTGACTGCTTTTACAACAGAGTAAATATCACATCGGCACTGCTTCATTGCTTGTTTTTTTTCATGTGCACTTTGTAAGCTTATAGTGTTTGATCAGAAATTCTTTGTAAATTGGCCAATTTAATGAAAATGCCAACATATAACGTCTAAAGCTCTATCCTGAACGGCGAATGATTGTGAGTGTTTTCAAAGGCAACGCATGTGTTCACGTCAGAGGTCATCATGGTTAGTTCAAGGTCCCAAATGTTTGCCAAACTTTCACCTGTACTTTTCTTGTCACAAGAAAGTTTTGTTCCAAATTACTAAAACGACCATCTATGTAGTTAATTAGTCATTATTAGGGGTGGTAATGGCCATCGAGAATTCCGTGCGATTCCCAAATGGCCGGTTCATCTCAGGGTCGTTCACCCCTCACCCCACGTATTGCCAAATACGTCCCCCCCCCCCGTACACAGTTATGTTTCAGCGCATGAGGCCAGTCATTCCTCAATAATATGTAGTATGAATGGAGTGTGCTAAATATCAGTAAAATAATCTTATTTCCATTATTTATACTTGTACTAGTACATGGTCACAGATCATCAAATGTGTTTAATTAATAAGAATTACTGGTTAACTTATGTGATGAGCCCATACTCTTGCACACTGTAATTTTATAATATCATAAAACGTAATTAACGGAAGAGTAAATTTAATGGCCCCAGATATGGTGAATGTTCCAAATCTTTTTTGAATGAATGGCAAAGGTATACTTTCACAAACATGAAAGGATGGATAAATATAGCAAACCGCACTGATTTTGCTGTCCATAATTACGCGGCACAATCAGAATTAGATGTGCAGAGTGGGTTGATGCACACTGGATTTATGACTAATCAGGGTCTGGAGATTGAAAGACAAGGATAGACATTTATGCCTCAGTGGAAAAGAGGGAAGAATTGGGAGGGTGCAAATTGGCGAGCTTTAGTCAGAAGAGACATGTTCATATGAAACAATAATCCCACTTTGAAAGTATGTGTTTTTGTTTTCTGTGCAATGTGGTTCAAACAAAACCTGCTGATGCCCCTGCTGCGAACGATTATGAACGTTTTTTTTTTTTTTTTAGTATTGTTCTTTCTGCCCTGTTGTTTATTTCAAAGCTGAAAACAACCAAGTCCTGCAATCGCCTAGCTTGTAAAATATCCCCTTAGATGTATTCGAAAGCCATACCTCCAAATAGCTGTTAGTAAATGGCGAGAGCAGGGGGATAATAGTTTTTGATAATGATCTTGGCCTAAGCTTTAGTGCTGCATGGCCACATGGTGCACAGGCAACATGCTGATTATTTCTCTGGCCTGAATGTGTGACTATAAACATCATTTCCAAGCTGAATTGATTGACTTCAGCGATGAATTTGGGGGCAGTTAGCCCTAAGGAGAAAATAGCCCTGGCATGTGCTGAAATGGCAACAGCTATCCAACAGCAAACAAATTATCTGAAGTGAAACAACAACAGGCAATGCAAAGTACCAGCTTGTGTCACAAATATGGGTGTGTGTAAAGTTTGCAGCCCACAGGAATAACTCCCTGTCAACATTGTTTGGCCTTGATGTCCATCCACTTTGGATCATCTGGTTGATCTGTATGATTACTGTGATTAACATATTTAATTTGACATTCAATTGATGCAATGAACCACTTGTCATTTCTTACAACTTGTAACTTGCGGTCACTATTACAGGTGGATTAGATGAAAAAGAAAACTATCAAAAACTGTTAAATTATATGATGAGTTATTCAAATCTAAAGGACATTTTTGAATATGTTGGGCAACAAAAACAAAACAGTCAAAAACTGTTAAATTATATTAAAATAGTATGCCCTACGATGAGTTATTCAAATCTAAAGGACATTTTTGAATATTTTGGGCAACAATAAGTTGACAATATTGAATTGTTGCAAAGCTAATATGTGATAGCTCCCAACGAAGTAGTATGTATAAGGCATGGGTCATTTCTTCATTCATTTCTTTATTTATTAAGGCTTCTGTTGGACTGGGCATATTCGCGCAAATTGTTTTGAGTATGCTTGAATAATTGTATTTATAGACAATCATTTCATCATTTTCTCCCAATATTAACCTTTGATGTAGATGTCCATCAACATTCCAGTATTAAATATTTCATATAATGGCTGTGCTGATCTCCTGCTGTTTTATGGCAGAATAATTTATAATCTTTGAAGATTTAATCTGCGGTTACATCAAATCCATCTTTGAAATGTCGTTCTAAATACGATTGCCTGTGAATGACAAAAAAAGCAAACTGAGGACTATGACCTTGACTGTCTTTGTGAACTAAATAGGGTTGGCAAACAGATCATTGTAGAAATCTGTGGGGTTTCTTATGGGGAAAAGGTAACTGTGATGATAGATAATGTTTTATCAAACACATGGAAAAAAGAAGCATAATGCATGATTTAGCAAATCCAAATTGCTGAGGAAAACATTTATCTGATAGTGTCACTAATCTCCTCTCCCTGTGGGTGGTATATGCACATGAAGTCCTATTTGTGCTGCTTTGCACACATAAACCAACAAGATTGTTCTATGCTGTAGACTCTCAACTCCTGTAATCAAGAGCCCCTTCCAAATTAGAAGGTCTGATCATATCCCGTTGCAACTGCCTATCCATGGCCATTTGTCTCTCTCCAACCTGCTTTTTCTCATTCGGGTTGCTGGCATGCTAGGGACAATCAGAGTTGGTTTTGGACAAAACATCGTACACATTGGACTGACTAGCCAATTGCGGCCATAGTCATGTTTTGCATTGACTTTTTTGTAGACAGTAAGATCACATAATTCCTCAACCAGTTTTCACAAATCTTTGTTTAACCATAGAGATTGGCCATTGGAGGGGGGGGGGACTAATTCCCTCAGCTGATCACATTGGGCCGCTGGTCTCTTCCAGTGAGGTTGTTGTAGACTAGTGAGTGATCCATCACTACTTGAGTCCACTTTCACTGATACACTTAAAGGCCAACCTGGGTCATTTAATCAAGGAGTGACAGCAATTGTTTGGATTCCAGTTAAATCAAGCAGACCTCAATATCCATTTAGCTTTCTCAATGTTGGCTTCAAGGGGAATAAACTGTGTATTTGTTTGAAGATAAAAAAGAAAAACTTGTCCATTTGTTCAATCTGAGTCTTGGAGGCCTTTTCGTTTCTGCCAATATCAGGAGTCTCGAGTTGATTGTGTGATTTTGTGTGTGTGTGTGTGTATGTGTGTGTGTGCGTGCATGCGTGCGACAGATGGAATGGTGCAACGACCAAATGCAACTTGGAACAGGGTTTATTGAAGGGAAAGGAGGTGGGCAAACAAAGACACAGGCGGGATAGAGACTCACGGCCAGCAGACAGGCAAACAGAAGTCCACTCGGACACCGAACAGATTCTGACCGTGAGCCTCCACACAAGACCGGGGGGAAATGGACGAGCAGGACAGGAACACTAGGCGCGGATACGGACGGAAAGCAACAGTAGACGGCGACCAGGAGAAACACATGGGCAGGATTTAAATACCGTATTGGCCCGAATATAAGACGGTGATTTTTGCATTGAAATAAGACTGAAAAAGTGGGGGTCATCTTATGTTGGGGGTCTAGACATTATACCCATTCACAACGCTAGATGGCGCCAGATATCTTTAAAGCGAATGCTGATCTTAACTCCCCAGGCCAAAGCGAACCTCTGTCACGAAGAATAAAAATAAAAATAGCGGTAGCACGAAGAAGAAAAATAAAAAATAGTGGTAAGAAAGAAAAGAGAAGAAAATAAGAGAAGAGATAACGGAAAATGGTGATTTGAATGAGGAAAAATAACATGCTTTTACTCTCGAATATATTGTTATAATCATTTGTTTCAGATGTACTGTAATTATTTTCTGTACAAAAATTAAATTTGGTGTTCAAAAAGTATTTTATCAATCTTGAGTCTTGTAAAAGAGGGGGTCGTCTTATAATCAGGGTCGTCTTATATTCGGGTCACAGTACATGAGACAACGAGTGGGAGCAGGTGACAGACATTACGGTGATGTGTGGCTGAGGGAAGTTGCTGGCTGAGCGAGCGTCCCACGACACGAACGTGACAGTGTGCCATTCTATCTTACAACAATGTGGCTTTTTTAGGCATGTGTTTGTATTGAATATAACTCTAGGGTAGCGTAAAAATCTTAAGACATTTTTTTGATCGGCAGGTACTCATAATACCACCACCCTCTACTATTGTCTCTGCCATAGCGGTTCCCATTAACAAGCACTCTTCCGCTAATGGAGTTCACTGAACACCACTTTCTGCATGAATACGCAGCAGACGAGTGCAGCAGCAGTAGTTGCACAGTTGGAATACATGGGTGCTAGCTTGAGTTAATGTATGCCGTTGGAGCACTGTTGGAAGATGAGATGTTGTTATCTGCCGTGTGCACAAGCCCAGCTCGGCTGTCTGAGGAGGACATCCTTCATAAATGAACCAATTTGAGGTGGAACAGCTGTCTCCGAGTCTGCACTTCAGTTCTGAGATTACGCTTGACACCCTGGATGCTTGTATCTCATCGTTGCATCATGAAGAGCCACATAACTCATTTGTTGCTTGTCCTCAAGAGTTCTTTTAACATGTGTTTGACAAGAGATGTGTGTAAACTTAGAAAGTCACGTACTTATGTTGCAATTCCCATTCATTTCCCCTTCATTGCATTGAGCCATTTGAAAGAAAAAAAACTCATTCTGAATTATCTCCTTTGAAAAAAAAAGTGTAATTAGCCTAATTTTCCTCAAATTTATTAATTGTGTCTTCAGGTGGAGAGTCCATGTTTTCCCAGCAGCCACAGGACTTGGTGGTAGTGGCTGGCCAACCTGTGACATTACCATGCTCTATCCCTGGTTACCATGGCATTGTCCTGTGGATCAAAGATGGCTTGGCACTCGGTGTTGGCAGGGACCTCTCAGGTAAGGAGCACATATTGCAGGTCCCCTGAAGAAACCCATAACTAATAAAGCCGCATTATGTGTGTGGCTGTGAGCACAGAGCGTGAGAGAGAGAGAGACAGAGAGAGAGAGACAGAGAATGAGAGAAAGAGTGAGAGGAGAGGGAATGATAAACACGCACGCATACACGAGCGCACCCACACAATCAATGAATGTCTCATCTGCCAAAAATACAGTTGTAGACAAGGTGTTACATGGAATATCAATTAGTGCATCACATTAACATTAATAACCAATTGTTCAATACTGCCTCCCTAATTATTGTTATTTAATTATCTAGTATTTTACAGATAAGCTACAAACGCCTAACCCAATTGCACTCACAATACATCATGTTTGCAATCCAAATTAATCTGCTTATCAATTTAGTTAACAGATAGTGACCCCTTTACCGGTTTTTCAAAGATTTATGCATATTCAGCCTTGAGAGAAAGTGATCACACATCACCAAAGATTCAAGCAATGACATACTGAATGAGAAAATCCGTTGAAACGTTGAATACCCAAATAATTTAACAAATTGTTTGTTAAATTACTTCACCACATAATATGCTGCTCAATAGGTGCTTGGAAGTTAGCTAATTAATTAGCTCATCCTTCAGCAATAACACCTAAGCATAGATGTTTCAACCCCATTTTGGTGGGATGTTTAAGCACCACTAAATTGAATCCCAGCCCCCATAAAATTTAAGATTTTTTTTGTTTCTGTATGTGCATAAAAAATAAAATAAAAAAGTGCATAACCACGGTGTACTCGGTTGAAATGTGGCCTTTTAACAGCTTCATGGTGTAGATGTGTGCTTTGCCATGTCGATATAACTCAATGGAATCTAGGAGAGACCGGACCTCTGCCAAGGCAACAATTTTAATTTGGATGAGCACCAATTTCAACCCTTTCCTAGATACCCATCTCCTACATAATGGACACCTGACTTTTGTTATTTCCATCCATGCATTTTTCACTGCCAGGGCTCATTTCCTTCTCCAACAGGGAATTGATTTTTTTTTTTTTTTTTTACTTTTGCATGCTTCTGGTTACAATTAAAAGAAAGGGATTTGTGATTAAATTACCTTATAAACAGAGATTGGTTTTGGGATTGTGGTTCCCACTCTGTTTGATTATAACCCTACTTAAACTTGACATTAAAATGTTGAGTCAACTTGAGAAAACCCAAATTGTTAGCCTGTAAGTTATAGTCCAAAAAATACTAGGCCTTCTATAAGCCTCTGGTAAAGGACAAACCTTTCTCAAATGCTCATCTCCCAAATCTATGTATATACTAGATTCCATTATTTTCTTGTGAGATGGTAATTTAGATGGATTCACATAAAGCATCGTTAGACATTCAAATACCATTGCTTGTCCTTGACTGACGAGACTGTACTAAACAGTAACCTTGCAGTCCTCCCAGTCAGAGAGGTGAGTGCATATTTTGATTTTGTGCAGTGGGAAAATTCATACAAAATGCCATCAAAGCCTCCCATCATATTTATGTAGTTATTTAAAGAATGTGGATACAAGCTCTCCTTGCAAAAGCAACAAGATTTAATGAGTTTGTTGAGAGAGGCAGGTTGAGGTTGAAAGTTATAAGTTAGATCTACCCTATACTATATATGTATCTAGTGATGGACAGTCCCAGGGCAAAAAAAAATAGTAAATTCCAAATGGCTCATTCTTTTCATGTTTCTAGAATGATGCAAAAGCAGTGCGATATTTTTTCTTATCGCCGCAGTAAAGTATACAAGGTCTGGTATAGGGTGAAATAGCTGCCTGCTTGGAGAAGATAGCTCCCCCAAAATACGTTATGATACAGATTGAGTGCCTTGTATTCAGGCGGATGACACTTTCTCAAAATAAAGAGCACCGCAGCTGGCCCTTTTATCACTCCTGCCTACATAGACATTTGAGGCATTCTGCAGTTAAATAGTGATGGTACATGCAAGATGTACACAGTGAAAAGAAAGCAACAGCTGTATACATAAAAAGTGTGCCAAATCAAATGTTGCGTGCAGCATTTCAATGATATACGTCTGCTTAGCTATTCAGCGACAGAGGCTGCGTGTGCAATGGCGTGCTCCGTCTGGGACGAGCCGCCATTCATGGGTAAGAGTGATTAAAATGAGACAAACCGTCACAGTGCAACACTCAAAATAAACAACACAAAAGCAAAGGATAACTCTGAATTTTCTACAATATATCATTTTTGTCATTCTGGTGAAGTAGGAAGTGAAGTAGGCCCTCAGAAAATACCAATCAGTGTCATAAATATGCATGACTAGCACACATCCCCTTTGTAGGATGATTGTGACTTCAAAAAAAACAACAACACCAAATTAATTCTTACTTGCACACATGGTAAAAGATGGAGAATGAAGTGTTTGTATCCCTGATGTGTATGGCGCTTGGCATATAGTATGCAATTTATGAACAGAAGCTCTTGGGATGAGAATGTGACAGTTGGTAGAATTTCATCAGTGAGTGAAAGTACAAGTTGTGCGTGTCCATGTGTGTGTTACGCTTCCTTTTATGCAAGCACTACGGGTACCAGTCAGCTGAAACCTGTTCCTATCCCCTCGTGTTTACATTGGGTGAAACACAGACTAGGTGAAAGCTTTGACTCATTAGGCAATGCCTCAAGTGTGTCTTTGCTTACACACACAAACACGCACACTCACACACACACACACACACACACACACACACACACACACACACACATCATTGATCCAGCCTCAAGACAAATCCATTTCCCTTAATGGGTTCATTACTCCTTAATGGGCGTATTTTACATTGTTTGGTTTGGGTACCACATTACGACTCTGAAATTTCGCTGACTACAAAGATCAATGTCCCTGCGTACAAACACATCACATGTATATCATCATCCGTCACCTGGTGCAGCAGCACAATTTTAGTCCTACTCAGAACATTAATGATCATGTTGCCTATGTGGGACAGAAAGGAAAAAATGAGAAAAGGCAACAGTATACTTTCCACCTAAAATTCAAATTAGTCTCATTATGAGGCCAGTTAGAGAGATTAGAATAGAATGTAGATATCTTCGACTGCCATTGGCACAGATTAACTGATTGGGCAAATTACTTTGGAACATCCAAAATTGTGCACAATCCATGCTGTAAAAATGGTCCACTTCCAATGTGCTCTTTTTCCAAAACATCGGACCATAATAAACATAAAAAAAAAAATAAAAAAAAAACACCACCACAAAGCAAATTAATTGTACAGGCAATGTTTAAGACACAAATTAATAGTCTTTGCTGTCATAAAAATATAATTTATTAACCATATAATTAGGTTGAAATGGTTTTATGAACTCACACACAAGTATAAAATGAATTCAATCATTTAGTTGAAGATTACAAACTGATGATGGACTCAAACACCCAATACCAGGGGTGTCACTCGGTTTTATGGCTGTGGAGGCATCAACCCCCTGGAGGTACACCGCATGGTGGTGTATGTGGTTTTCTATTCAAATCTGTGCAACGGTACTGCCCGGCAGTGCCATCTAGCTAATGCACTCAACTAGTAGGGAGAGTGATTGCGGGTTCCATCCCTTTACTGGTCAGTGAGGGATTATTTTTAATAAAGTGTTGCTTTTTACATTTTTTTCCTGTAATACTACAGTATGTTCTCCTTTTCAACATCCACAGAAAAAATTGAAATAATTATTTTATTTACAGATAATATAAAAAGAAGTGCTTCCTTTTGCAGCAAAAATCAATTTAGAAGCAATTGTTAATATATTTTTAAAACACATTAAACAATTTAACAGCAGTAAATGTTCTCTTTGGGATAAATGTGCAACAAGAAAACCGTCACCAAACACAAAAAGGTGCTGCTGTCATTGACTTTTTACTTTGTATGAAATTAGACTTAAAGTATGTCCCATTGTAATGAAATTGAAATGGCACTAAACTATAGCAGGAGTAGAGTGATATTTCTCGTTGAGATTGTTGAGCCATGGGAATTTCATTTCATTTGAGCACACCAATGAAGTAGTTTAACATGTCCCTAAATCACTACTTTTGGAACCTTTAAATATAAACTCGGATGTCTTTGACTATGTGCAGTTTGACTCTGAGAATGAGACTCAGCTCCTTTCTTGCCGTATGGAATACAATGTGGAAATGATTCCATTCATGTCTGTTTCTTAGCGGGAGTTTCGCGCTCCCTTCTGTGTTCCCACAAGTTACACACTGTGCAGCATTTGCAGTGGCGTTTGTCAGCTTCAGATGTTAAAATAATTTGGTTGTGATACTTGCTTTGGTTTACCACAGCCTTTGAACATACGTACTTTGATAACGAACAGTTTTACATGTACTGTCTGTTGCTGTCAAACGGCACCATTTCGCAAACTGGCTTCTTTGCACTCAACATCCAATCTTCTCTGTTTTCAGGGTTTGAGCTGTGAACTAGGAATGTATTATTATTATTATTATTGGAATATTAATTTAATTTGTCGTAATACATTCCTCAATGCATTTATAAATGAGCCACCATTCTAAGCACCACTGCCATTCAGTGTCGACTAGACATATTACAATTTACAGCAATTACAATTTTTTTTTTCACGCATTTTTTTTTTTTTTTTTGAGGGGGTGAATGATTATCTGCAGTTTTTAAAGAATCATGGAGCTCGCAGACTGCCATTTGCCCATCACTGCTCTAGGTGAACTGGAGTCAACTAAAGTTATATCATTGTGATTATGCAATGATCATTACCCTTGTGATCCACAATGTCATCATAGCTTTGGATCTCATCAATGAACATACAGTAAAATTGAGACTCAATGATTTTCCGAATGACCTTGGACACAAAATGATGTCGGCTATTTCAGGCCCTTTTCTGCACGTGTCTTTCCCCGTCGATGATTATTAATAGTATTAATTGAGGCTTTTAAATGTGATGGCTCTCTATAAACCCTTTTACTTTTACAACTGGCACTAATGTGACGTAGCTATCTAACTCAGCGTAGGACACATTGTCACAAAATATAAAATTTGAAGATAGAAGTCATTATCACCTTCAATCTCACATTGCCCACATTGCGGATGCTTTTTTTTTTTTTTGGTGTTGCTTTCGTTATAGTCTCCGTAGCTTTAGTGTTGATGTGTTCTTTTGTCCTTGGCACTTCTAGTGTATGGACCTTTAAGATTAAAAGCTACACGTAGGAGGGTGAAATGCAGAGAGTGGCTTAATCGGCTATAACTCACTGCACCAGCGCAAAATGAAGCCTACTTCATGCTCTATTAAAGACAACTGGATTCAATGAACCAACCATCAGTAATTGGACTTTGAACAGATGACGTCTTTTGCAATAGAACAATTCAAGGACTTGCTGTTCAGCTATACGAATTCCTGGGCTGTTTTGCACTGCAACATAAATCCAGGCTGTCAAACCTTTACAGTGACGAACTGAGGTATTTTGGCATTTTTGTTGCAGACAGGAGTCATCAGGTAGCAGTTACTGAAAAGTCAATATTTTCCATAACATTTGCTAGATTCACCTTTTGGAAGTGATAAATAAGTTTACTCGCAAGTTTCCGTCAGGTGGCTCAAAATTAAACCAATACAATTAGATAGATAGATAGATAGATAGATAGATAGATAGATAGATAGATAGATAGATAGATAGATAGATAGATAGATAGATAGATAGATAGATAGATAGATAGATAGATAGATAGATACGTTATTGATCCCGGGGAGAAATTATGATTCTGTACAAAGATATGTAACGTACCCTGTCAATGCCAGACATCATCAATATCTGCATGTCTACCCAAGAAACACTAACAGTGAATAAAATAACACCTCCTGTAAATCAAAATTGGAGCAAATGCAGAGACTGGGAATACACATGCTGTGGTTTGTGGCTGTGTTAGCAAGGTGAATGTTTTCTGTGTTTACACCTGTGGGAATTTGAAGTTTATCATTTATTTATCAGTTTTATATATATGTATCCAAATATTGTATATCTGAAGTTAAAAACAAGTCATACAGACAGTATATTCAATCCTTTATCAGATCATTCAACCAAGGCTCTCTCATTGATCTGACATAAAGACCGCAAAGAGGAGATTATTTTTCTGTGAGTTTTCATCATAGCGTTGGGAGCTGCTTTTATGAACATAACTAATCACCCTATTCCACATTTAGCATCACATTAGCATTACAAAAAAAATATATATATTGAAAGGGAAAGGAAATGGGTCTGGCGGGACAAGCAATTCCAGATGTACTAAAATGAAAATTCCTTGTCAAGCATACTCTTTGTTCTGCTTCTTTACGCCAATGGAGGGATGCACTCTGCAATGCAGTTTTGATGCATATCAATGTTAGTTAAGGGGGTAACTTTAAATCCGTTGGGCTCGAATTATGCCAAATGCATGTTTTGATGATATTCGCTTGGTTTCTTGCATTAAACTACAAATCACTAGACATAGCAAGCGACTAGAATCAAACATTTTTGTGGTGGCTGTCAAGCACATTCTTCTCCTACAACATCTAACCAAACTCGTTAACATCACCAGCAGTACTCTGAAACTCTCAGATGCGTTCTTATAACATATGAAGTAATCTCTATCATTTCCATTTCTGTGGCTACTATAACAATTTATTTTCAGACTCAAAAACTTGCTAGTCTATGGGTTGAGTGTTACTAATCAAACCTCAGACTAATTCCTTCGTTCATTTGACTTAAAATGGGATTAAAGTGACCAAATATGTATGTTTGTGCTGCAGGCTATCCCCGTTACACAGTGATTGGCGACCATGGCTCTGGAGAACATCATTTGCGAATTCAGCGTGTGGAGTTGATGGATGATGCTATGTTTGAGTGCCAGGCTGTCCAGGCTGCCATGAGGTCCCGTCCTGCCCGCCTCACTGTGCTTGGTGAGTCCAAAATATAAATACAATACAACATACTTTCATACCATACCAAGATTTTGAGCTACCACTCTCTTTGTCGTTTAATGACAAAAAAAATGTTTGTGAAGATCCATGCAAAAGGAGAGGTACTGAAATATACTTTGGCATTGATCATGACGAGACTGTTCAGGTTGTCTTGGATGATGTTTCACCTCTCATCCAAGCAGCCTTCATCCGTTTATGCACATAGACTAGATAGAGCAGATCGAGCTTTTCTTGCCTCCATGCATGAACTGATAAAGCCTGCATGTCTGAGGCAAAACATTTTCTAAGACAACCAGAACGGGTCCAGTTACAATTGTTTCAATGCCCTGAGATTGGGATTACCTGGAAGACTGAAAAGATTCACACGCTTACAGAAACATAATGGCACCACTTCTCTGTTCTGCATCTTCCCACAAAAGAGCTGAAGGACTAACATTCATTGTAGTCTTGATGGAGGTCTGTTTTCTACTGAGTGATATTCAAGGTATCTCCTTGCTAGGTTAGGCTCGGACAAGTCAAGAGCTCATTTTCAAAATGCAATGCGTAACTTTTTTCTAATTCTAAAAAAAGAAAATCCCAAGAGCAGCAAACTGTATTCTATTAAATCTTGCATTGATTTACAAACTCTTTTGGCAGAATCAGCATCCCCCAAATACAGTTCAGTCTTTTGCAGTTTGGATGTTTTAATTATTAATTTAATAATTTTATTTCTCAGTTTTAGCTTGGCTATTGCTAACCAGTTGCTTTGAGCACTTTAAATTGATCAGAAATTTGTTATTTCTTAAAGCCAATGTTTTAGTGATTTCATCCATGGTACTCTAGTTTAGCTCAATGATGTGGATACTAATCTTCAACCGATTTTCCGCGCTGCTAATCACCTCAGCGTTTCTGGCACTACGTTGCTTTATCTGGCCTTTCAAAAGCATCCTGCTGCTTCCTAATGCTCCCATGTCAGAGGACAGACTATTGCTGTGAAGATATCTTCGAGTCAGTCAGCAGCGAACAAAAGAAAATAAGGGAAGAGTTGGGAGCGTGGGGCAGCAGCCATGCCGTATCCTCGCCACAAGCCACTGATCCACCTTATTGATCCGGCCTAATGAAAAGCGAAACTAACGATTGGTAGGGGAAAGGGCTGCGGCAGAAACAGAAAGGGAAAGACAAATTGAAGCGTAGTGTTTCCTTGGCCGCCCTGCAGATGGATATGGGTGAGAAATCATTGGTACTTCCATGCAGATCTTAAAAGGTCTGTTGCACCTTCCCAACTTTTACTACTCACTGTCTTTTTGTTGTAGTTTTGAAACATTAATATTCATTGAATGGAGTATGCAAGGAGCCTATCAACTTTCCAGTTTAGCAGTGTTGCCTCAGTGACTAAAAAAAAATCTTAGCATACAGGCCAGCGTCTAACGCTCTTAGATAGCAGTCATCTTCAATCCCTAGACTAAACAACATATTACAACCTTTAAATATGCTCTTGAGGCGTAATAAAAGCTGTGTTACGACCTTGCAATTTTTTAAACACTGTCACACAAGTGTTAAAGAACTGTAAAATATAAAAAGTTACTTGACAGTCAGACGCTAACAGATGATGTTTGCAGTCATCCCCACGTCCTGTACAAATAATGAGCAATTGTCCAAAAACATCTTACGTTTATAATCAAATATAGATATGATAGTAGAAGACATTTCACTGATATGTCTAGAGTAACATTGTTTGTCACACAAATGTCCAGGCAATCTTTTTTTTTTGGCATCTCCTGAAATTTGACTCTTTGCTGTATGGAAAAACCTATGGTCAATAAAGTTATAAATAAAACAAAAAATAAAAAAAACGGAATGACTGAGAATACGATGCTTGACCTGTAAGCAGTGGGGTTGACCGCATTTAATCCATAAAAACACAAAATAATCCTTTATCACCTATTTAATTTCGAACATGATTTAAAGAATAAAAAACAATAAAAACAAACAACAAAAAACAAACAATATACATCACTGTTCGAAAAGGAGTTGGAAGAAGCCTAAGCTTAATGATTGAGGGTGAGGAAATGTATCATTCTGTCCCCCATAAGCCCCAATGGAAGATGTTTGTTCAAATCCCATGCCAAGCACACAAGTGCAGTGGAGAATGTAGAGCCAGGTTGAGTTCCATCCATGCTGGTGTGCATGTGAGCAAAGGGAGGAGATATACAGTATTCGAGGCAAAACTCAAGCTGTCAAATACTTGCCAGCCAAGACGGAGCGTGTTTATTGACATGGAAGAAAGCTGCGACCTCACACACCTGTGCATATACACAGACGCAGGCACGCATGCACTGAACATGCCCTCAGCACACACACAGGCACACAACCACTTCACTCCCAAGCTGCCAACAGAGTGAATATAAAACTTTAACCTTCATATTTCATTGCGCTATATCCATCCCAAATCCACTGTGTGGACTCCACTCCGCTCTGGACTTTGATGTGCTTGGACATAACACTGATATTTATGAACACACAGGGTAGGACTTTTTCCACATCCAAAACAATGAAGTAAATATTGTGTTTTCATGTTTTATTGAGGTTGTCCTTGAAAGACACATCTGTCCTGGCCTTAGCTGATATAAAAAAGCATCTTTTCACTCTAGTGAAATACATTTTTTTTTTTAATTTACGAAGATGGTGTGTTTGGGGCCACATTGAGAGAATTTTATCATAAGTGTAAAATTGCAATGCTCCATTACCATTTATACACTTCAGCACCTACCTCAACCCTGAACAGGGAAAGAGGTGTTGAGAACGGATGCATTACCATTTACTATAGAAACATTTCAATATATGTAAGTGTGGCAAAACAATGAAATTGTCACTGTTTCGGCACACCAATGCATCTTTCAGTATGAGTAGTTTGGGTGTTGTGTTTTAAAAACATATTTGATAATATTACCTGATTAAGGACCATTTTTTTTCATGTTAAATCACTATAATTGATCAGGGTAAATGAGCTATTTGATAAAACATCTAATGGGAAAAGTTTTCAGTGTTTGTATCACCTTGCTCCCATTTTGTCAGACACTGGATTGTTTTATAACTACTTCTGTGGCATCAGTGAGGCTTAGAACAGCAGGTGCATGATTATAGTAGACAGACTGAGTGTAGGATTCTTTATTTATTTTATGCAGAAAAAAAACAACAGCAGAAGGAAGAAAGAGTGGCACGGCTAATGATATTCTGTAACACAAAACAATATGTAAAGGTTGTATTTTACATTTCCACAAAATGAGAATGTGTTTTACTTAATTGGAGTTTTTTGTAGCACCTAACAGGTTTTTCTTTCATCTAAAAGCACATGCTCAAATATACTAATTTAAAACACGTTTCACTAATTAGACACAACATGTGACAAGATAATAATGCTCATTCTTATATGGCACTGTAACAGTTTGAGCTCGGACTCACAAAAAATCACCAAAATATGTGTTCGCTTTTTGTGTTCAAGTGAACAAGTGAGCACTGGATGAAATTGAATTGGTTACTTACTGTACTTTTCCCCAAATGCACTTCATAATCCAACAAATAAAAATGTGATTCAATCAAAATCATAAATAGCGAGTGAAGAGTGCTTTATCTGCACTAAAGTGTCCAAAGCACTTTTGAAACGGCATCTACAGATTGAACCAGAGTGTACACCAGTGCGTTGACACAGCAGCAGTCAACCTAACAAAGAGTTTTCCTTTTTAGTCTAAAATAGCTTACTTCAAATTCCAAGATCCCTCAATACCCTGGCCAATGGTAGAAGCCACAGTTTTTTTCTTTTGTTTCGGTCCTGTTAATGCAAATGTATTAGTTCATACCAGATAGCTAGCCCATTGTTATTACAAATGTCAGTCTAATCTGCTAACTGCACCCTTGAAATACCTACCCATCATGAATGTTATTGATTTTTATTTGTAATATTTAATATTATTATTATTAATAATAATAATACAGGATTTAAAAACATTTATGGTATTACATTGAATTCACATTGAACTACTGATGATGCAGAAGCATCTGGGGGTTCAATGTCTGATCAAAGATATTTTGTCATAGTCACAATAGCTGTGAGTCAAAAACCCAACTTCTTTCAGAGTTTTTAGACAACCACTCAGTGGTAGCACTGAGCCACGCAGGCCTCAATGCGTGATAGAACTGGAGCATTCATCATTCACTACAGTTCACTGTTGTGATGTTTCTATTTTTTTTCCCCAAGCATTGTGGCACACACAATGCTCACTATTCCTTAACAACATATGTACCCCCCTGCCCTGCTTTATTTGGTGGCCATGGACAACACCAAAGTCAAAGTCAAAGTCAGCTTTATTGTCAATTTCTCCACATGCCAAAGACACACAAAGAAACCGAAATTTCGTTCCCCCCTATCCCACGGTGACAAGACATCGCCCACAACAGACAAACAAGTAAACAAGTATAACAACAGCGTGCTGAATAAATAATGAATAAATAAATAAATAAATAAATAAATAAATAAATAAATAAATAAGAGGAGCAAAAAAGGAGCATCATGTAAGAATACTGCCCGTTGCGTATTAAATCTGTATTAAAATCTTAGTATTACGTGTGCCCTCTAGTCCACATCCTTCCTGCATTCCTGTCTAATTTTTCTATTATGTGCATTTGAGTATCTGGGCGCTTACCTGAGAAACTTCTGGCTCCCAAACAGATGTACAATGACAGTTTTGCTGATTTGTGTCATGCATGCACTATAGGTATTCCCTCTTCCCCTCATCGTTTTGACTGCTTTCTTTCCTGATCTATGCCAAACTCAGCAAGCTGTTGCAGTCAGTGACAGACAGCCCCATCCATGCTTTCTTTTGCACAAGACAGACAACTGAAGCAACTCATTGCTCAGGACAAATCAGCTAAATGCTTGCTGTTCCTTAACAGCATCCCCAACAACCCCCCTGTCGTGTAGAACAGCAACTACACATTACATTTCTTCTCTGTGCCCTCCTTGTGAGGAGACCTCATGCCTTCATTTCCAACTCCAAATTGCTTTTTCTCCATCGCTCAAACTCTGGGAATGCAAGGGGTGCTCCCTAAAGTCATACACATTTCCCATAGAAGCTAATGTAAAGCTAACGGAAGTTTAATCCAACCAGAACACGTTTACTGCATTCAACTTGGGGTGTGTTCGGAAATTCATTCCAATGCCTTAACAGCATTCAGAGAGTGTGTGTTCGGAGAGGCAGAGTGCATGCCCCTCCCCTTAATTAATTTCCAAACACAACCTTTGTAGTAAACCTATCAGCAGCTCATGGGACCAATAGTGGCAAGGCAGGAGGACTGGTTAAACTCAGGACAAAATATTTTTTATTTTCCAAATATAAAACAAAAGGTCAAACAAGGCATGTGGAATATAAAATAAGAAAATTAATGAATTTCCCAAAAAACAAGAAACAACAAAAGAGTGGAAATAGACTCACAAATCGAAAAACATGACAGAAACGAAAAGTCATGAGTAGTTGGAGGGAGTTTACACAAGGAATCGGGCTGACGAGAACAGGTAGGAACAAAATGAGCAAGACATTGAAAAGGCACATAAGACGTGACATGAAGCTTAACTGAATATAATCTAAAGAATAAATACAGATCATGGCAAATACAGAATTTCCATATAAAACATACTGTAGCATTTGCACTACAGAATAGCCAATAAATGTAATGCTATTATAACCAAATGTCGCATTCTCAATTTTGCATTTGCCATGCAGGTTTTTACAAATGTTTCTGTACGCTTAATTAAACAGTGACCTTCTACAATCGGCCAGGGTATTAGTACAGCATATGAGAATGAAAATTTGCAGGAGTACGGAAATGAAGTGTACTTTTATACCAATGAGATGAAAAAAAAGTAGCAAGTGGTCCCGGGTTTGCAGTGAGTCCGACCTGTAATTAAAGAGGAGCAATCAATCTGTCCCACTGACCACACTACTTAGTATGCCAAGACTATCGAATAGCTGCAGTAAAGAGCTAATTTAGAACCATTAGGGACTGCCGAGTTTGCAAACAGCCCAGTAATGATGATGGCTGATTCAAGTTCAGGGCTTGGACTCTGTATAACTGTCAGACCTGGCAGTAATAAGGTGGACTAAGTGGATAATTTTAGATGAAAAGAAAGAACCAAATTAAATGAGTTTCACGTCATTCATTTATGAGATGTTATGGGTCAGTTTTACAATTTCCCCCAGCACTCACAATGAAAAGGAAATGAATATCTTCTTTACCATTAAATCTGCCTATGAACCCCAAGTGCTCCATTGCCACTATACCGTCACCCCCAAGGAACTCTAGGACAGTTGAATAGGACTGAGTAGAGGCAGCCACTAGACAATCCGACAATCCTAATTTGCATATGTATCCAAATCCTATTAAGTAGATCGATGACTAATACCTGAATGTCGTCTAGGGCAACATATCTGCAACAGTCTTTAATGGGCCCTTGCCTGGCCTAAGTTTTCTTGGAAATCACATTGAATGTGTTTTTTTTTTTTTTTTTTAATCATAATCCTGCTAATGTGTTGAAAGCAATTAAAATATACAGTGATGGAACAGACGCATTGCGGCATAAAAACCGATGCATGAAATCGTTATAGTCACACTTATTTTTCTTTGGCAGGGGGCAAAAAAGCACTTGTTTTTTTCCTTCCTCTAAGAGGCTTTTAAGAGTTTTATGTTCAATTTAGTTGTGTGATGGCTGTTGTGATTTCTGAGTCCTATTGGTCACATATTGTCAGATTATCCTCTCATCTCCATCATGCCATAAAATGCTTTTACGGCTGCCTCCCATGCTTGACATTTAATTAACATCCAAGTGCTGTGTGCTTTGACAGCGCCCCTGCATCTTTGCAATCGACTGCATCAGTTCCCCTGTTTTTTGGTGCCATTTTATTCCCTAAATGTCAAATATTAGGCTCGTTTCTGGGTCACTTTGCTCGTCACACGCTTTCGTTATTTACATATACCCCAACAACAGAACAGTTTCATGAGATCTTTGTGACATTGTTTTTTGCAGTTGGTGCTAAAAAGATTAATAGAAAAAAAGTGAGCTCATTCTTACAAACCGTCCTTCCCCTCCTCCCATATGACCAGATTAGCACATAGTGTCGTCTGATCTCGCTTGCGCTGACCGGAGAATCCCCATGTTGTCCAAACTCTCTGCATATTAATAATGAGGAGCAGATAAAAGGCAGCCGGACAAATGAACACTGCATTTTAAACTGAAAGACAGAACGGCAACCAGTGTGGGAATTGTGTGATTTGAAGTCCAGCCGTACTGAAACAATTGCCTGGCCCAAACTTCTCCCATAACACACACTCGGTCACACCGTGCTGTATCCAAATGTCTCTGTGGATAGAGGCAAACCTAATTTCAATTTGTCACTCTGTGAATGTTATATGAACTATTAATGTTTTTGCCATATTTGAGAGACTCAATATAAGACTAAATATAAGAAAGTGGATGACAATGTGTATGTAAGCATTTTACAATTAGTTCTAGTATTTATTAGTCATCCAAATTAAAACTAAGTTACTTGAATGTGGGCATTCGTAAATGTGCCCTTACGACCCGAGCAGCACAGCTATGGTTGCAATGAAAATGCAAACTTGAGTATATGGTATTTAACCATTTTACGATCCACCACACACCATCAAACACACTCCATTGCCTGGGGATGTATAGATAAACTGCACATCACAATAAAACACGGAGTCAACTGTGTGGCTTCCAGACGACTTGTAGTGGTTTTTGTTTTAAAAAAAAAAAAAAAAAAAAAAAAAAAGATTCTGCTAATTTTGTTCTGTTTCTCGACCTACAAAAGTCATGGTCTTGTCTCCATCTCGAAACTGTCCAGTTTCAATAATGTCTTGTTCTCAGTTGGTTTACTAAAACATTATTACTGAAGTCAACCAGGCAAGCAAAGTTAGCATTTCAGTATGTTACAATAGTTTACTATGGATGAACTGCTATATTAACTGTCTCGCTACCCCATGTTACGATTGCAGTTTCCATCCCCCCCCCCCAGTTACATATTAATACAAATAATTGAAAAGCTATTTCTTAATTGTTTGTTAATTTCCTCCAGTGTTGATGGAGGAAGTTTAGTAAAACACCCATTGGTAGTACAAAGTGAAATAAAATGGTGTTTCTGAGCTACCTATACTACATTAAAAACATAAACTCAAATGTGCAAAGAGAGATCAATAAAGGATAGGCAATTTCAACAGTAATCCTTTGGGTAATTCTTTCAAGCAGTTATCATAAAAATGTTTGCTACAAACAAATAAAATTATATGATGTTGGTATCCCGAATGTGACAATTAATTCAAAAACTACACAGAGATAAGAATAAAATAGTATGGTATACACCGTTTTTGCAGTGCATGACATATTCCTTTATACAAGCTGTCACTGAGACCAATTATACGTATTGTCATTAAATGTGCAAAACAGTGTCCCAAATTACATTTCCTTTATTTGCATTCATCTCCGGTGCAGTCTGACAGCATAAATCTAACCCATAACAAGCCTTCCTTCCAATCATGGCACTTGTGTAGAGAGATTCGACAGCTGCCTGCAGCCTTTGATTTCATCTTGCCCCAGATCTGCATTGTAATGAGCATTCGGGTCAATCAATAATTCACTGCAGTTTGGTTTGGATAGAAAAAAAAAGAAAAAATGATGTAAAAATATACAGCTCGTGGCTACAAGAAGAACAAGACTTTGATCAATGGCATGTCGACATGTACGTATATAGTGCTACTGAGATGCTTCCATCTCGCTGTTGTATTTGTTAAAGCGTGTGTGTCACTAACCGCTGCTTGTGAACTAAAACTAATGTTGATATTTGAACTTGGATTATATACACTTTACACATATATTGGCAGATTTATTCAATGGTGACTTCCTTAAGTCACCAACCAGCCTGTACATATGTATGTACTACACATATCCCACATATAAAACTAAACACGCACACTCTTTTATTTCCATAGTGTTGTTTTACAGGTGTTTACTTATTTTTCACTGTATGTCTAACTCAGGGGTGTCAAACTCATTTTTTTCATGGGCCGCATTGTACTCGTAGCTTCTTTCGGAAGGCCATTATCACTGTCAACCTAAATAAATGTATGAGCACCTCATATTATATACAGTAAAAGCTACAAAACAAACTGACAAATAACTTATTTTTAAATCGGACGAGTAAAAACTGGTCAAATATTTAAAAAAAGATATTATTCAAAGTGAAGACAATTTGCAATTCTAGTTTAGACACACAACTTTGATGCACAATTTGTCTTTGCGGGCCACATAAAATGATGTGGCGGGCCGTATCTGGCCCCCGGGCTTTGAATTTGACACCTGTGGTCTAACTTGTTCCTGCCCGTCTCTGCTTTATGTAGCAACAGTTTAACACCAGTTTATTTTTTTAGATCAACAATGAAAAGCAGGAGGGTTTATATGAAATTCCGGTCACTTCCCTTTGGTTACATCTTGTGATCTCATGGTTCTTCCTCTCATGGTCTCCATCCATAGTTCCACCCGAGGACCCAATCATCAGTGGAGGGCCAGTGGTGAGCCTGAGGGCCGGTGACCCACTCAATCTGACTTGCCATGCCGATAATGCCAAGCCAGCAGCCTCCATTGTCTGGATCCGCAACGGAGAGGTCCTCAATGGGGCCATGTACTCCAAGGTAAGCTTCGACATGTGTCCCATATAGCTGCTTTGGAGACTCTGGGGTTGGAAGGGGAAATGGAGCGTGCATGGAGGAGCCTGTTTGCAGGAGAATTTAGAAATTCACACAGCTGTTAACTCTATATAAGGCTTCATAAAAACATAAGCTGTAGCAATACAAAGCACCGTTGACTCATTTGTCATTTAGCATATCAATTCATGGTCAACTTTCAAACCACATCGTGTTCCTTTAAATTTTAGTTTGACTAATGACCTAACCTGTTCCCGTAGTGTAAAAGTGACACATGCATTTTGTGAAAGCATGTTTTAAGTACTTCAAGCGTATGTTAATATGATTTATAGATTTTGTTAAAACATTTCAGCTGTTTGTCAAGAGTTTTGCAACAGGATCTGCCATTTTCTTTGCATTTGTCTTGGCAAGTGCGTGGAGAAGCACACAGGAAATGTTCCAGTTTTACCAATTCACTTAACTTTAGTATATGTTGTTACAAATTATCATTGAGAACCCAACTTTTCATTTCATTTCTAGACAGATCCTGAACAAAAACACCTGTTAATTAACATATTTGCATTTGCTTTAAATAATTACTGTGAAGGTGCCACACATGCAAAGTTACCCTTTGTATTGCCATTCAGATGGCTCTTTGAAAGCAATTCCCTTGTAAATCCAGGTTGGTGTTTTGATAAAAAACATTTTTTTTTTTTTGGTCCATCATACAAATCAACTGAGACAAGCAGATGGCAAGATCATGGAACTATCAGTGATGCTTCCCTTCTGTTATGATGTTCTTCAGTTGCACTTGTCTTCATTTTACCAACCCAACCTGTTCCCCGAATCTGTTCAGCAGACTGTCATCTCTGCTGCTGCTGATTGACAGAATTTGTTCTTCCTTCATTTGAACAATCTCAACTATTCACATCATGGTCACCTGAGCCCCTCAAACGTTTGACTGACATTTACCGTCAAGCCTGATAATGAAATCATGAAAATCAACCGTGATCTATTTCCATATCCACAAATGGTATAAAGCCACCAAGTACTTTCAAGCACTAACATCTCCCCTCTTCTTCCCTCCACGCTCGTCCTCACTCTGTCCAGGCTGCCCCATCCCATTATCGGCTTTTTTCAAAGAGCAGATAAATGCAATTGATTGGACTGGGGTATGGTACCAGGCACATTTGAATAAAATGATTGCTAGGATTGCGGCTTGTTAATGGCATAAGGGGAGAACACGCTTCCTGTCTTCAGTTACTCTTAAAGAGACAGAAGATGAGATGATTAGATGAGACATTGTGCAGTATTATAGTCAAGAGTGGATGCACACATGGCTGCACACATCTCAAGAATGCTCTCTCATGACTGTAGTATACTATACCAGAGTTAAATTTACCAATTGAAAAATTTTAGGAATTAAGCATTTTGTAAGGTAAAAAAAAATAATAATTTTACAGTATTCTTCAGATGAATTCATAACCAAGAAACGATTTGTCACTCAAGAGGTGAAAACCTTTGTCTGTAACCTGCTGGGGTTTAGGGGCTACACTAAAGGCAAAGTGTATACGTTGATTAAAGTGATCAATGCTGGTGCTTGGCTTATCATTAACAAGCTATTGGGTCACTTCCTCCACTAAAGGCTTACGCATTTGTCACAAGCAAAATCAATGGGTGGACGACTGGGATCAAGATTCTTAATTGCTAAAGGGCGATTAAGTGGGTGTTAACATAAGACTGTTTTCATGAAAGAGGACTAGGATTCAATTCAAGTCAAGGAAACTTGATAAAGTTAAATTAGATACATTTCATTTGTGCTTCAATGGAGAAACAATATGTTATACTCAAAGCTTGAGTTGTTGTTTCCAGTTGCCCATTACATTTATTGTACTGATTTTACTATTTAAAAAAAATTGGAATATGAACATAGTGCTTCCCCTCTCATGAAATCCTTCTCCCTGTTATTCTTAGACGGGTTTACTACATATTTCAAAAGCAATAATGACATTTTTATGGTAGCTCTTGCTGGCAACTATGGCAACTGCATTTTGCTGTATATAAAATCAGGTTTCCAATAATTGTTTCTGACTAACATTGGCAGAAATTTAATTGTTGTTGTGGATTTTGGCAGCGAAAAACTGTTGATTAATCTCCATGTTTGACTGAAAAAAAGGACAAGCAAGGGAGTAAACTCCAATTAATTTCTTCTGTCATTAAAAAACAGCAGCTTCATTTATCCAACTTAATAGTGACTTCTGGAGGCAATTGCTACATTTTCTTGAACTTTACTTTACTGCATTTAGGGGTACCTGTTTATAAATTTAGATACTAATATTTGTGAGACACTGTTTCCCAGCAGTTGAGACTTAAGTCAAATGAGTCATTTACTGCACATAAATGTCAATTATAAACAATGTAACAGAGGTTCAAACAATTTATCCATATAATAAATCCAGTTATAAATCTTTAGGGTGTGTGTCATTGATACAATTCAATTAATCATCACAGACTAGATTATCTTGAGGGGAGGGGGGGTTCATGGGATGGTGAAAAAATGAAAAACATTTACATGATAAACAAATACATTTAGCAAACATGTTGATGGTATTGATGTTTTGCTTTGTTTCATAAAAAAATGATGATTTGGTTCTTGTTTTGCATACATGGGACATTTGTTAAAGTATACTCTGGGCTGTTTTCTTCTAACGCTACAGTACATCACAGTGTCTTGCTTTTATTAGTCCATGCGTAAACATACACAAAAGAGTGTAGTAGTTTGTAATCACCTGTCCTTTGCAAAAATTAAAAAAAAAACGTATACAATTGCCATGGAATGATAGCACAATTTTTGCAATAGACAGGCCTGCAAGTTAAAACTTTTTAAAACATTTGTCAGAAAGCAGATATTGTATTCCTCCAAATTCTCTCAAAGATGCTCTTATCCTATTATGGCCATTATGAGATGTCATCTGGAGCAAGAGGAAATCAGATCAGATCATGATGATGGAGGTAAGAGGGTTGATGGATGTTGGACAAAACATCATACTGTCGTTTCAAACTGCAATGCTACTTTAACCATCTGCAGCTCCAAAAAAACGAAAGAAACTAAAATTAGTAATGCACATCTCTCATGGTTTAAGTGTGTTCTTGAATTGCACTGGGTTTTAAGGCATGTGCCCACTTTACCAGTAGAGCGGAGGTTCACATTAAAGACACAGCGCTACAGCAATGAATGATCTTGTCTGGCAGCACATCAAGTTTTATTGAGTAGGTAATCCATTCAGTTCACCTGTTTTTTTTAATTACCAGATGATCCTAGTTGATTGGATTCTCTAAGCCACCTACTGATCTGCTACTGACAGGTCACCTTCTTGGAAAGCTCAATCACGGCAAAGCAGTCACAGTTTTGCTTTGTTACAAAAGTTGACAATTGTTATTGACTACTGTTAGTTGCAATATTGATTGAGGACAAACACAGGCTGCTGATGACAACAAAATCTAGCTCATCTTTGCATAGGCTACACAATGTTTTCCAGGTCATATAACTACAGTGAATGATGATGTTAATGCAAAAATGTGCAGTACAATTCACTAACCCAGGTCATTAAGCCAAGCACCTACTGCATATTCATTTTCAATTAGTTAAGAATAATCAATGAAGCTTCAGCATGAAAGAGGAAAAACTCATCTATCATTTTAACCATTGTTGAAAGAATTATTCCTTTCTCGTTATTTTCAAGTAAAGTAAAAGCAAGCACACCGTATCACTTTTTTTTTCCAATTTTACAAAAACAATATTTTAGAAAATTAAACAACACTCTAAAATCTGGTTACTCAGCCTCCAAGATTAATGGTATCCTTGTAATGATTTCATAATTTGATCATAGACAACAACATATAGAATTTGAGGTATATACGTAGTTTGTCCTCTATTACATGAATCCAAAGAAAACTAACATAAAAAAATTCAAGGATTTACAGTATGATTCAAATCCAATGTATAGAAGTGCAGCAAGGCCTCAACGCAATTGATCCTTCCATTAATTTCCCAACAGAGAAAAGAGAGATGTGCTTTGCCATTGACATTTTGACTTTGTGCTTGAGGATTCAATTTGTTCTTGTCAGTGATTTGATTCTGTCCCGGTCTTCCTAGCATGAACTCCTCCTCTATGGAGGGACGGGAAAAAGCAAACGCAACGGAACTCTCTGCCGACTGATTGCAGATAGCTTTCACAATGGTGGACTCAGAGGATAAGAGTTGCAAAGAAGATTGATGTTTTTTGCAGAGTATGACAAGCCATGGAGTGGAGTGTGGCTGTTAAAATTCACAAAAATGAGGCTTGAATTCTCTTCATATTAACCATTGAGTGTGGCAAGAAGCTGCTTTGGATGTCGGGAGGTTGCTGTGTGGTCAGGAATTTTGATCAAGATAAGGAATCAGATTGCTTTATTGTTGTCCCTGTGCTAACTTCTAGGGGGGTATTTCCATGGTATCTGTGGAGTTTTATTATATACTGTGATGTATTATCAAGCATTATAAATGGCTAAATGGTAAAGAAATACAAGGATAGAAGTAGTCCTAAAGTCATTTTTGTCTCTTGGGCCCACTCATGCAAGATGTTTTAGGAAACTGAAAAAGGAAAATTTCATACTATTTACAGTACCTTTTCATGTACTGTATTTCCTGGACTGTGAGTCGCTCCAGAGTATAAGTCGCACCAGCCATAGAATGCATAATAAAGAAGAAAATACATTTATGAGTCGCACGAGAGTATAAGTCGCAATTTTGGGGGAAATTTATTTGATAAAATCCAACACCAAGAACAGACATGTCATCTTGAAAGGAAATTCAAAATAAGTATAGAATAGGCAACCACAGGCTGAACGGTACGGTATGCTAATATTACAGGAACACATAAACAAAGAACTAAGAATGTGCCTGACGTAACATATTAAGAGTTATTCAAATAACTATAGCATAAATAATATGCTAACAAGTTTATTGAACCATCCTTGTCACTCCAAATTATTAAATCCAACAAAATCTTCATCCTCTGTGTCACTTATAAAAAATTTCGCTAACCCCGGAAGTCAAGGATGCGGCGCTACCTCTTCTACGTCGCTTACGTCAGACTCATCGTCAGTTGCAGTTCCAATTGTTCCACAGACCTAGAGCACCCTCTTGCAGTTTACTACCCATTGACTGCTGGGACAGGCTCCAGCACGCCCGCGACCCCCGTGGAGACAAGTGGTATAGAAAATGGATGGATGAATAACATTCACACATTTAATTTGTAGAATTTTGTCTGTCCTGGGAGTGATTGTTTTATTCCACCTATTTTTTTAAATTTGATATGTGAACAGTGCTTCAAAACAACATTAATCGGTGTGTTACCTTCCTGTTTTTTCCTCCCGCTACTGTGATTTCCCCGCCCTCCAATGTATTTCCTTGTGTTAACTTAATGGTTCCCTCAGACGATCCTAAATCCACAGAACTCATGAACAATAGGTATAGCTGCTATAATAATATGGAACAAAACAGACCTTTGTTGATATTATTATTATTTATATGGACAATGTACGTGGCTTCAGTACTCCAGTAAATGGCTGGGTGCATTTCAGGAGATGATGTTAATAATATCTGAGAGCTGAGTCAATGTTCATAGCAGCACCACAACCAAACTTGCTAAGGAGCTATCACTGTAGTTGTATAGCTAGTGCAACAAAATGATTAAAAAAAGATGGTGCAGGATCCATTCCAAGCTAACAAGAAAAGCTTTTCCGGAGGGAACAGTGGCAGCTCAAATGCGCCAACGTGGTCTTTGGTTTTTCAGGAACCATAACCAAGACCAGGTGACACGACATGTCGATCAGACCAAACAGAAAGAAACCAAGTTGCATCAAGATGGACTCTCAATCCTTAACAACAGTCCTGTACTGAACAAGTG
Organism: Syngnathus scovelli; assembly: GCF_024217435.2. Classification (NCBI taxonomy): domain Eukaryota; kingdom Metazoa; phylum Chordata; class Actinopteri; order Syngnathiformes; family Syngnathidae; genus Syngnathus; species Syngnathus scovelli. The sequence continues at coordinate 9,630,277 of NC_090853.1, forward strand.
TTCTCCGATGTGCAGTACGCTGTGTACTGTACTGTACATGCTGGGTTAATTGGAGGAGTGCACTCCAGCCTCTCACGCCAGTTTGACTGCATAAACAACACAATATAGCAACTGGATGGATGGTTGTACCGTTTTAGAGGAATAAGTCTATGCCAAGATGAAAATGGGCAAGACCATGCAAGTAAATGTGCTCCAGACATAAACTTGACTTGTCCTTCTTGTCTGCAGACATTGCTCCGCGATGGAAGGAGAGAAACCACAGTGAGCACACTCTACCTGTCCCCCTCCAACATTGAGACTGGTCAGCAGATCATTTGTAAGGCCTCAAACAAGGCAGTCCCCAACGGCAAGGAGACCAGTGTCACTATTGACATCCAGCGTAAGTGCATCGTTAAAACTTCTTTCATGGGGATTGTTTACGTTGTGGTCTTTATAATCTATTCTTTTAAAACCCATGCATCCTTTCTACCCAAAATATTCTCTGTTTCTCTGTCTGTCTGTCTGTCTGTCTGTCTGTCTGTCTGTCTGTCTGTCTGTCTGTCTGTCTGTCTGTCTGTCTCTCTTGTTTTCATAACAGTGTTGTTGATCAGTATGTAGCGCAACTTTCCGCAGCTGCTCTATAGATGGCAGACATTCTGTGAGTGGCTCAACAGCACCTCTGCTGGTCATAGATAAGCAATGTGATCGATAAAGCCCCAATTGCTTCAAGACAAAATAATGATAATAATCAACAATCAATTCCACACCACTGGATATAATTCATACAGATTAATTAATCCATACTTGTCCCATACTGGAGGAGGATAGATGAATTAGCTTGGCATCTTTTTTTTTATTATTATTTATTTATAAATATGAACAGAGCTATCCATCCATCATAAACAGCATTGTCTCAACTTTGATTGCTTGTCTACCACCATCCGTCATGTCTAGAGTAGAAAATTTGAGCATGCCCAGTATGGAAAATACTTGTGGGCTCTTCTTGGGGAATCTTTTTTTGATTGAGAACTGCTCCTAGTAAGAGCGGGACCTTAGTACAAAAATGACTTTGCATCACTCGCAGCCCTGTCAACACCATTAAGTCTGACTAATAAAGCAGAAAATTCTATTCAGAGAGCCATTATGACAGACTGTTCCGTTCTATTCAGTGTATGCATCACATGGCAAGAGCGGACATTGCGTGATCTGGCCAGTTTAGGCACACATATATAAAATGTCATCTGTTTACATTGCTTACAGCATGCCCAAGTCATTATTTGTTTTTTGTCATTCAGCCTCTCCTCTCTTATATACTTCACTAGGCTTAATGATGCACCTGCTCATGTCGTGGTTGTCGCCTTGTAACTAAAAGTACAATTCAACCCTGAAAACTAAAAGCGCAGAGGAACTAAAATTAGCATCCTAAAATGGGCATTGTTAAAGGTCCTGTAAAAATAAAAGAAAAATCCCACAGCGTGAGAACAAAGTGAGCGACAGCGGAGACTAATTGTCGTGACTCAAATTGTCTCCCACAAGATTTAGCTTCTACATTATCCCTCTTTAACCCCCCCCCCCCCTCCCCTCTGTTTCTCCTCCTCCCCCATGCACTGACTCGCCAGGTAAGGTGTTCGGCACAGCTCAGCAGAGCTGCTTTATTTTCCGCTAACATCCACTTTCAAATTAAGCTGCAAAAATGAAACATGCCGTAATTTAACTTTGATTCACGCGTGGTGGGTATCAATTTGCTTAATTTCCATCCTGCCTTATTCAATTACAAGGTTCTTGGCTCAGCAGCAGAATTTGAAGCGCAGCTTGTTTTTGAACAAAAGGCTTTCTGTGTTGTTGTTTTCAAGCACTTTAATTGCTATTTTGTCCTTATGAGAAGCTTTTTCTTTTGAGACATGACCTTCTTCTATTCAATTATGGACTGAGAATTAGACAAAAACAAGGCCGTCCCGAAAGAACAAATATTCTGTAAAGCTTTGGACCTGTTAGATGATATAATCAAGGATCTAAATTGCACACCAATTGCCCTTCACATGCATTATTTGTTTTTTGCCTTTAAACTATTTGAATACATGTTTATGTCCTCACAAAAAGTTAATGAGTTCATCCTTGGAAAAATGGGACGAAATTGCTATTGATAATCAGAAATGTAGAGAAGTTACTTTTGAGACAATCCAAAGCCAATAGACTAGTCTGTTAGCTGCTAACAATGAAAATGGCAATAAAAGTTCAAATTTGACCAGAATAACTGGACACCCGCCAATAAACGTTTAGCTGAACTTTGCAAATGGACAAGTGTGCTGCAAATATTGAGTTGCTTGTTTTCATTTAAGGGTAGTAGATAGTAGATGTGTGCTAACCCTGAAGGTGAAACTTAAAATATCGAAACAAAATTGCAATATTTATCTACAAGACATTCACATCAACTGACCAGCAGGCAAATATTCAAGTGTATATCACTGAAAACATAAGTCTGTATAAGAAAATTTAACTCTGCTGCACTGATTAACCATTTATTGGGCAACCATATTTAGTCGCTTAAGCAGATGTTCAAAATCAGTAAGGTGTGGTATGCCAGCACCCGTGTAGTTAGTTGACTTGTGTTAATTCAACATGAAATAATCTATTAAATGAAACGTCATCAGATTTCATTGAAATTCTACTTAATCTAGATTACAAATGTGAAATTATTGTGAAATGATTGATTAGATGTTGGATTTAGGTCAATGAAACCGGCAGCACATATCCTTTTTTTGTGTGTACTTTGCCTATGTTAAATTTAAACAACCGGCACATGTATTTCTCCTGGGAGTCATTTTATTTGTGTCATCTTAATCCAGTTTGGACACAGATACAAAATTCATTGCTTGCTTGCTTGTTTTGAATTACTCTGGCTATGCAGAGTTTGCGGAGGGTCCACAGACTGAATTGGGCCACAGCCAGCTAGAGAGGGGTCGTGAGAGGAGTAGTGAATAAGCAGCGAGTGAGAACTGCTGCACACACACTCACCTGCTTCTGATAAGACACACCACCGAGGGAGCAAAGAGAGTAACATATGCTTGCATCATAAATACCCCAAGATGTTTTTATAATTTACCTTCATTTTTCTATCTTTTATACATACCTGGTTACATCTATGTATGTACAGGTATGTATGTTGAAATGCAAGCGATTTGCATCCTTTTATTTTCCTGAACGAGTCTTCTCATTAAGCCATGTTGAAAGTAAATGTATTCAAGTTCAGCATCTTTTGAACATCCATGCTCTCATGTGTTTCAATAAGTGGTGTCTCGGTGGAGTATAAACATAGGTTGGATTAATGGTGGGCGCTGTAAATGGTTCTTATTAGTTTAAGTGGATCCCTGGTGAGGGGCCGAATGCAGCATCTGCATTCAGCAACTGATTCGCTTTATAATGCACCAGGCGCAGAGGCTTTTGAAGTCTGTCTCGGACACTTACCTCTATGATTGTTTGGCTATGAGCTAGAAAGTGACCTGATGGGGTATATGCAAGGATGTGACTGCACCACATAAAAATCAGTTATGTGTGCGGAAAAACAATTTTAGATTTTTTTTTTATAAATTGAAAGCTGACAAGTGTATGAAATATAAATATAAGAATTCTGTTCAAATTGATTTCAAATTCATGAACCGCTTTTGTCATTAGGATTGTTGGAGGGATGGAGCCAATCCCAGCAGACTTTGGAAAAGACACTGTTGCCAGTAAACTGCAGATCACATACTGACAAACAAGCATTCACACTGGAGTACCTAGAAAAAAATTAAAACATGCAATCACTGGGAGGACAAAAAAATGACTGCAGTGGTATAAAAATGCATACATGAGACTAACATTTAATAATAAGTATGAAGGTATAATATAGCTAAGCAAACTGTTGAGAAAAAACTGTTGAAAAATCAAAACTGAGGGCAGATACAAACCATTAAAACTTAGTAAACTAAATACACAATACTTCCTAAGACTTGGCATCTCTATCAGACAAAACAACTGCAATTGTTTGCCAATTAGCATATTGGTTCACAGGAGCAAATATAACCATTATCTGGTGGAATGCGTTGAGATTGTCTCTGACCCCGTATCAAAAGTAAAAAAATGCAAAGGAGGAATTTTAAATATCAACTACAGCACATGCATTTTCTATTCATGGGTCGTGGGTGAGCTGAAGTCGATCACAGCTGACTCCTGGGACTGGTTGCCAGCCAATCCGAGCCAAGAATATTTATTTGTTTTTTTTTTAATGAAAAGTTGCCCATTAAAACTGCATTTGCTTTCCCATAAACACCAATTTGAACTCTGCATTATTAACATCTACATTTCCTAGCTGGCGGGCTTTCCTGCCTTTGTAAGCACATTATTGTATTTCTTCTTGCAATATAGCCACCTGTGGAATTGTGTGGTATGTCAAAGTATACAAGAACAAATCAGCATCCACAACACTAAAAGCCCACTAGAAAAGTAAAAGTGCAGCCATTTACTTTTTCCAAACGTAATTATTCTTTGACAAGTGACCTATGTGCAAACTTTATCTCATTGTATTTCAGACACTGAGACTGTACTTTCATTATTGTATGTTTCTTACAATAATTTATCGAGATGATGTGTCAGGCATGGATCGTCAAGGTTTGTTTTCCTGTGGGCCAAATTGCCATTGATTTTTATATTAAACGAGACAAAGATGGTTAGTGTGATTTGATGCAAAACACATTGTCATATCAAATTAATGTATGCTACATATCTGCATTAATCTGGAACATTTCTACATTTGGTATATTTTAACTGCTCTGTCTTCTACCAATGATCATTATGTGCATTCACCCCACTAATAGAGGTTAATGTAGAGTTGTCTAGGGGTTCAGCGAATTCCCATCTAAATACACTATGTGCTAAAATGAGTGGGATTTAAGGTGACGAGGTGTAATTGTAAAACCCGGATAGACTGTTGCCTTCAGATTTGTCCATCGCAGTCAATTAGCTGACAGTAATTATCGAGAACGGATGAGCGCCTCCAATGCATGACTTCACTCACTCCCTTTAGACTTCTCTAATCAGTGGAAAACACCCCACTGTGATTCCTTGTACAGTCATTGGACACTTCATTAGGTGCAAGTGCAAAACCTAACAAGATACAATACAAGCCTTGTATCAAAAGGATTCCCTCTGTGAATATCAGATTATATGATTAGGTTGTGCAGGAGTAACCTAAGTTTGCATTTTGTGAATATAGATTCACTGTAAGGACCTCTCGTAACAACTATCCCACGTCTTGCCCAGTAATCATCATAAATATTCCTCCAATGTTTTCTAGTCCAGCTGCATCTACAGAGCGTTGACCCACATTGGAAGATGCTGGCAGATGAAGGCACTGCCTGGCTTTGCTGTGTGTTTGCATTGCAAACAAGCAGACCTGCATGTGGAATGCCATATTTTGAGACTAATTAATAAAGGGCATGCAGATGTGCAATTGAGGAGATTTTGGTAGCAGACTCTTCTTGCTAAATCAAGCAGATAATAGCAAATATGTCTGCAAGGGAATTGAAAGTGAGATGGACAGAATGCAAATAATTGCAGTTTGCGCATCCTCCCAGTATTTGTGTGTGTTTTCCTCACACATTGAAAAAGATGTCAGGTAATTGGAATTGCCAATATAGATGTAAATGTGAACGGAAATTATTGTTTGTTTACAATATATGTGCAGAGTTGTTTAACCAGGCCAGACAAGGGTCGGAAGGGCTATGGGCTATTATATAAAAAAAAAATGTGGATGGATGGATGGATGGATGGATGGATGGATGGATGGATGGATGGATGGATGGATGGATGGATGGATGGATGGATGGATGGATGGATGGATGGATGGATGGATGGATGGGCAAATGAATGGACGGACAGATGTATGCAGTTCTTGATCAATTTTACTTAATAAATTGGATCGTGGGTGGATAAGTCCCAAAGAATGCTTTGTTCCTTAGTTTAGTCTTTTGAAGGAAATCAAACTGCAAAGTTGTTTTATGGGGGAATGCCTGACAATCAATACGTTTGACCGCATAGTTGTATACTGAAGCAGCAGGCCCAGCCATCCATAGGACAGTGGGATCATATTGTTGAGGCTTGATGCAACAAGCCAGATGTTCCGCAAACAGCTCAACTATACTCGTGTCTGAGGCAGGTCCTACTTGAGAACAGCTGTCTTCATTGAACCGGATGACTGCAGTGACTGGGAATTGAGCTTTAAGAAAGATAGAAAAGATTGCACTACTTATAAAACAGAGTGAAATTGCAGAATATTCACTAACCACTGACTTTTTCAACTTTACTGGATAGCCCGCCACTCTTGTACTTTCTCCTATTGTTTGAATAGAGTTCTCTACGTTTCCTTCTCTTTTTTTCCCTACACGTCCCTCTGACACCTATCCCCTTGCAACTATTCGTTTGATGAATCTAAGGAATCAACATTCTAAATTATTGATGTGCTGTCGCCTTCTCAGGCTACCACCTACTCTGCAAGTCATGCATTTATACATTAAAATGGAAAATTGGCTCTTTTTAGTTAATGTATGTATGTCATGGTTTAAAGGTTAAAAAGGACTTTTTGACACCTTATATTTATTTAGGACAAAATCAGTGATTTTGCTACAAATGTAAAGTCACCGTGGCACCATATTAATTTGAGGCTGAATTGCTTGTGCATTTTTGTGTTGTCAAAAATCTCTTGGCAGCTGGACCAGGACATTTAAAAAAAATACATACAAATAAAAATAGGGATTGGCATGGATGAAAATGCTGAATACTTTGTAGAATGTGTTGTGAACTGGCCTTGACATCACTGTGTTTATTAGCAAAAATACCACACTCACCCCCACTCCCTTCCGCATCTCCCCCAACTCTTTAATGTCTGCCTTGCTGCTCTTCAGCTTCTGGCTGGAATTTTATTACAGCCCTCTCCAGCACCGCATCTGTCATTTTCGCCTTTGAGGTTCCCTCTGCCCACATTTTTGTCCACGCAATTAACCACTTGCATGGCTAAAAACACCCAACGGGCTGACTAACATTGCAACTCCAAGTGTAGATTGGTTTGACATACACCCACATGCCCTGTAACAGGCACACACACTCATTGCAAAAGACTACGCAGAGAAAACTCACCAATGCAGTTAGAATATCGTTACCAAAAGAGGAATATGTGTTTGTTGTGGTTTATGGCGCTCTTATTCCTAACCTGGCACATTCGATGCTGGGAGATACTTATGGTACATGACTTGATAAGAATTTAGAAAGGCTTTGTAGAAAAGTAATGTATCGTCACATGTTCATAATTACTTTTAATTGCTTTTTAAAAATAATATAATAATACAAATACGGTGCACTAGTGTGTTCCTGATTGTTTTGAATCCGTATTTTCACTCTGACCTTTCAAAAACATGCCTAGCTGTTAATTGAAGACTGGTAAAGATGTAAATGTAAGTGACGAATCAGTTTGAAGAATCAGTATGGCCTATCTATCTAAATTGATTTTTTGATCATTCCAAAATAACCATTTTGTAATGCAGTAGGAAATAGGATGACTTAATATTTACATATTTCATATTCGCAATATTGGGAAAATGATAGCATTTTTGGCATTGCATGTAGGCCATCTTTGCTGGGAGTGTTGGGGCGGGGTTTGTCATTCTTTTGTGCCTCACTATGGTAGAAGGCACATCCACACAAACATGCAGTGTTGAATGTAACATCATACTTATTTTTTTGGATCATTTCCGACAAAATTCTCACTTGAGCACATTGGGCTGGACCACTTTCTCCTCGTGGGCTTCATGACAGCTGAGCGAGCTGCAAACATCTGCACTGCCGCGGGGCAAAAATCATTTCCCCCCCCCCCCCCACATTAAAACCACCCCCATTTGCAGCCATACACACTTCACTGTTTGGCTGCATAACAGCAATTTTTGCCTGTTGTTTGACTGCGCTTCATCCCCGTCCAAGTACAGTCCCTTGTTATTACATTAGAAGTGTTGAACATAGAGAGCAAAGACTCAGTGCACATTTTGAAACAGATGGCAACACAAGCATCAACACCAAAAACCATCCCTTACCCAAATGACTAATTTATTGTCCTTGATGCTGTAACTGAACACCACCAGAGCTACAGATGGCAAAAAGTAATGATGTAGTAGAGGTGAGTATAGATAGCGCAAGTACAGTAAATGCCTCTGCACAGATCTCATTTTATTTTCTTGATTTCGGCAACAGATTGGAATAAAGGTAGTAAAAATATGTTTTGACTTTCACCTCGTGGATAATATAGCACCAGACTGTGCAAAATGCCATAAGGAAAACAAAGATGCAAAAACATGCTACAATGGTGCAAAATGCGCATATCTGCTTTTACTAACTCTTTGCACCGGCATATTTAGAAAGAAAAAGTACATATGTAAAGAACAAGGCCACGTTCGTGGACAAAACATCTACAGCAAAAACAAACTGCTTCACTTATTTGAAAACTCAGTGTGTGTGGGTCTACAGAATTTTTTTTTTTTTCCCTACAGTAGAGTGCATTGAAATGGAAATGAGCATGTACCTTCAAAAGAAACCCACCTTTCTCAATTAGGATAAATTAAGCTGTTTATCACATTTGCATAATCTGAATGCTTGTTATGTTCCTCTGATGTTGCTCATTGTTATGTTTGCAGTGGATCACACTGTGGACTCCTCAATTTTTTTTTTGCAAATTGCCATTTACCAAAACTCATTATGAAGTCAAGTTTTCCTTTGATTTCATTCTCATAATATTGTAATAATAATAGGTTATAAAATGTAGCAGTTCTTCCTAAATGCATGACTTCATTCAGTTTTCAGGAGAACATGGCTTCAAATTCATATGCAGGCTTAATATGAGGGTATCAAGGAACAATATGCAACAATAGCTAATTATGTCTAAAACAATCCAATTGGTCCACACAGAAACATTTTTGAAAATGTTTTTTATTTCAGTAAAACTGGGAATAAATGTAATTACTGTTTTACCTTTTGATTAGGGCAAGGGTGTCCACGTAAGTAAGCTACTTATACAAAGTTCATAACGGATGATGAAGTCTACTTCATAAAAGTCTACTTGTATTTGACAGGCAGCTACTTACTTGTATTTGACAGGCAGCTTTCAATAGTATAAAATTGGGCAGGCTGGCAGTGAATAAAATAATGCCATGGAATTGACCTTCTTTCCCTTTGTGAGCAACTGGTTAATTCCAATTGACCTAATGGACACCCTTGAGCAAATTTCATACACGGTGTTATCATTTGTAATTTTTTGAAGCAAATATGTTGGATGTTATTATTCCTTCCGTTCAGTTCAGACACTGACTTTATATATCTTGTTTGTGCTTGTGCTCTCCTTTAGATCTGCCTCTTGTCAATCTCTCAGTGGAGCCTCAGCCAGTTCTTGAGGGAAACCTTGTGAGATTTCACTGCTCTGCAAAGGCCAACCCGCCTGTTACGCTTTACAGGTGAGGTCAATATCCCCACGGAATGGGCATACAATGGCTAGAAACTGTAATATGTAGTATTTTAGGAGCTAAAGATCAAGATATGCAGCGAAGCCAAATCCCCGATTGCAGGTCTACTAACTAATTGAATTTCCAATATGTAAGTTATATTTAGCTGACAGTTAATTAGTTAAGATGATAAGATTTAACAGAGCAGTTCTATCTCAGTATGCACCTTTACAAACATGGTAAGACCCACTAAGAGGTGTTAATTTATTATTGTTTGTTTATCAAACTGAGTGAGGTTAATTTTTTTTGTGTTGTCATTTTGCTCCGGTGAAATAAATGAATGTCTTCATGACATTGTCAGTTCAAAGCAAGCATTATTATATTTGTACAGTTTTGAATCCACCTTGTATTGGATCACTTGAGGTAGCCGCTGAGCTATAAAAATAAACGTAGAGATATCACAAACTCATGAACTGTGGTCTCGTCATGTCAAACTTGGAACTTTTTGCTTCGTGGCCAAGATTTCAATGTTACGGCTATTTGGTTTGTTTTTTAAACTTTTTTTTTTTTTTTTTAAAGTGTACTGTATGATGACAGGTTTGCCCCTTGGACATGTTCATGCATCGCAGACATTGCTGTGTAATGGCACTATTGTTTATCTATAGATTCTCATTTTTATTCTAGCTAGCGCTCATATTATTTTCAGTTTCTAAGAGTTTCAAATGTTGTCCATCACTTTATTTCTAAACGTTTGGATAATATGCATGTTCTCAGTTATACAACAAAATGGATATTAATTGCACTCATGCATTCTTTTGAGTGGGCTCGGAAAGAGCACTGCCAATCTTATTTATCCAGAGGTTTTTTTTTTTTTTTTTTTTTTTTTTTTACTGTGTGGGAGTTTTGTTTAAAAACATGGTGAAAAATAAATGGAATGAAATCGATAGCAAAAGGATTTGGCTGGCCATGAGTCGTGTAATGCTACTGAGAAATAAAATGGATGTACAACACACTCACAGGTGGCAAAACAGAGATGTTGCCTTTTTTGATGGGTTCTGGCCTTTTGAAAAAGAGTGTAGTGGGGGTGGGTGGCGGGTCGGGTTTCAGTGATATTGTTGAAAACAAGGTTTGTATTTGATAGTGTGGGTGCACAGCAGAGACAGGGTGTCTATTGCACCTGCAAAGAGATTTCACCTCAATTGTTATGTGACTGGATCAATGCTTGCAGCACAATTCTCCCCCGGATATAAAGAACTAAGGCAGGTGTTTTCTTTTTTTTTTTTTTCAATGACTCTGGACCAGCAGTATGCATGGCTGGAGGCCTTATGCTCTTGATTTATCTGTCTGTACCATAAACAGACAACAAACCTTCAGAACAAACTGATTTACATAATAATGCCCATGAGTGACTTACCTAGCGTGACCATCATTCCAAGCTCTAAATTTAGAATTAGTATATCTTGTCATACAAACTTTGTACGGATGACATCAATAACCTTAGGAGGGTGAACCCTGTTGGTTTAGAATCTAAACTTTAGATGGTCATACTATGCAGCATCTTCCTGTAGCAACACCACCATCGGGTCAAATTAAGGCAAGTCACTCGTTTACAAAGAAAATGTCACCATGAGTCACCACGTCACACATTCAAAATTCAGCTTCCGTTTTGTACATGGACTTATTCGACCCTTTCTTCGTCTGCACTATGTTTATTGTTTCAATTATCAACAACCTGCACTTAGGGTAGTTTCTTTTAGTTGACATGGCCACCTCTTTCACCTTCGATCTTGCTGCGGCGTCTGGCTTTTTGTGACTGACGCAAGAGCATTCAATAATATCCAGACAGTCTAATGACTTTTGATACTTCAAGGTTAGAGCCACAATCTCACTCACTGCTAAAACTCCTCTTTCAAAAGTCTTCTGCTTCAGATGTATCTGCAGTTAATATAAGCACTTCACCATTCTATGCACTATTGGCATTTGGAGGTGGATGGTAGAGTGGGGAATTTGGGGGTCCATAATGCATGCCTGAAAGCCTTTGACTCGTGAGAACCCCCAACAAATTCACCCTCTGGAGAGCAGTATCACTCGAGGAGGGCAGGAAGCTGATCAAGCAGTGTGGGGCTATTATTCAGTGCTAAAACACTCTGTCTATCCCAGATCAGATAATGCACAAGGACAGGATAGCTCTTAGATGAACGACCCCTTTGCCATCCCTGGGAGAGCCATTCATTCCCAGTGTGCACTGCATCACTTTGCAACCCTCCATTTACCAGAGACTTGAAACAAGGGTCCGAGATATTTCCCACAGTGGAAAAAAGTCATAGAGGTTTCTGATGACTAACACCACTTGGGATCACCCATTAATCTAACTTGAAGCATTGAGACTTAAGAAACAACTAATGTCATGAACTCTTTGGATGCACGACATTAGTCAACTGCATTTGCTAAGGCAATAAAGAAATAAAGAAACAAAGAAATAAAACTAGAATAAATAAATAAAACTAGAACAAATAAAGAAAGAAAACAAGAAAGAGAACGAAAGAATGAAAACCGAAAGAAAGAAATTAAGAACGGAACATGGAGCCCTTTGGTAATAGCTAGGCTCGATCATTAGCTGCTTGACAATTGCAAATTAGTGGTTGATGTGGGTTTATTCAAGTAATGAAAGCCGAGACCATGTGACTTGACCATCCAAAAGACACATGACTGGAGAAAGGCATATTGGGAATGTGTTTATTGTAATCGTATAGTCAGTAGAGCCAGCAGGGATGCAATCCAATTTTCAACCTTTGATGAAGAATCCAGATTTTCTCCAGAAATAAACAAGAAGCCACTAGAGATTGCAAAGAGTGGCAAACAAAGAAATTAGGTCCCATGTCTGCTGCATAGAACTATACACCAGAGCGTCAACAAAGCTCATTATTTGCATGCCCCTCTTTGGATTATTTAGATGTTTCAAGTTCTGATGCGTTGTTCGTCTAAATTGATTTTGACTGACCATATTGGTGTCAAACCTTCACTTGTTGCAAATAAAGCAGCATGTTTTGGGTTTTTTTGCCATTGACAAATGTTTCATTTTTGTATTGGTGGACTGCAGTATAATTTGGTAATATTAACATATAATGATGTGCTACTTAATTTAGATGTGTATGCAAATGTTTTTGCATAATATAACTTTGGAACTCACATAGATGCTCTTCTAAAATTACAATTTAATTTCAGAGTGTACTAAACCTGACTACTGATGAAATAATATTTAATATGTGTCCTACTTTTTCCCCTACATAGCACACTTTACTTCTAGGTCCTATCTGTAAACCTAAAAAGAATGTCATTATCTATTAACAGTTTCCCCTTAGAGCTGTCAAAGCATTGAGAAAAATACTGAAGATGCTGCAATCATTGTGAATTTCACCAAGTTAAGAAACACCATGCGTACTGTAGATTTCAAGACAGTTCCACAGCACATACCAAATAGGACTCACTGAATTACTGTTTCCACAATGATTTCCAACTTCCTGCTCAGAGTAATTTGCACCAAGATTGATAACACTGCTGTCATCACCAATTACTCCATCATCTCCACGATCATCCTTAGCACTGTCACTATTGTCCCGAATGTAATTATATCATTGGCATCATCTTTATCATCGTTGTCATTAAAACAGCTTGAGATGATACTCATTTAGGAATGCAAATTAAATCATCTTTAGTGATTATCACTGACTTTTTTTTTCTCAATCATTCACTATCTCTCCCATTGACACATTTCTTTGCAGACACATTTGTGTTAAACCTTGAAGAAACATCATATCTATATTTGCAAAACTTTGATATCCCAAAACATATCTCATGTACTACCTTATACTGTACAGTACACGCAGTGGCCGACATATTATTGGCAAGATTGGACAAAACCGACCAGAGTGACTGATTAACCAGAACATGACTGATTAGATACACTGCCCCAAAAAGAAAATCCTTTGATGCTCAATTAATATACTGCTGAAATTTAGTTAGTGATTGAATGAGGTCATCTTTTTTTCTCATTGATATGATAGCGTTTCAATCAAGCCTGGCCCCACTTTAGTTATGGAGAACAAAAGAGTTCCCTCTGCTGGGACGCTTCTGCCTCTCAATATTGGCAGAAATACATGCCGCGCTACAGATACACGACACTGGTGCCATTGTTATTGATTGCATCTATCAAACAAGTATCTTCGTAATTGAAATTAGAGTGAAGCTCTTCACGTTAACATTCCACACAGGTGACTTTGCGACATCTCGGGTTGGTATTTGGCTCTTTAACTACTGCATTCATGTGTAAGATGCTTCCATGGCTACAGTCACACTGCAGGGCAAAACAGCCTGTTCAGATTATTATTATTTTTTTAAATCTGACCTTGTCATTTACGTATATTATAAAACAAATGCCATTGCTTTTTATGCCTGTCTGTATAGCTAAGACATTGTGTTTTGTTTTGCTTTTTGATGACATATAGGTCATCCTACGACAGTCACATCGGATACATATCCAAACATGCGACAGAGTCCTGGATTGGATTGGAAAATATCTGAACTGTACTGTTCATATTGTTATGAAAAATCACATAAATGCCTGACACATTGGGCTAAAAATGTCTGACTGACTTACAGTAGGAAGGTAGTCAAAACAGGAGCAACATTTCAGGTGCAACTGCAACTTTGTGGAACATATTCCATTTTCCTACACATACAGTAATAAGAGTTGTAAATCTTCTTCGGGGGTGGCACTGTGAATTCTTCACTTTGAGGGTTTTTTTTCTTCCTGGCTTGTGTCAAAAATGGTCCAATGGCTCCTAGCTGCCAGGGACCTTGTTGTAGCATGGCCAGCATAGTAAAACATTCTCTTATTCACACAAAGAAAGAGAAATATCCACCTGAAGAGGGGTGAATAAAAACAGTTGAAATGGTTTTTTGCCCACATTTCTTTACTCGATTTGCCATTCCTCACCATCCTTTCAAATCCTTTTACTAGGTGGGCCAAAGGAGGAAGTATAATAAAGGAGGTGTCCGGCGACACGTATGAGGTGATTGTGGACCACTCCTTCTACACAGAGCCGGTTTCCTGTGCAGTTACAAACCAACTTGGCAGCACCAACGTTAGCCGTAATGTCGATGTCTACTGTGAGTGTTACCATAAAAACGTGCCTTTCTGGGGTTTTTTCTTACTTGCCTGATCATAAAGTCTGTGACATTTTTCTCAACAGTCGGGCCTCGCATGGCAGCAGAGCCTCAGTCCTTGCAGGTGGACCTCGGATCTGATGCTGTATTCAATTGTGCCTGGACAGGAAATCCCTCGCTTACCATAGTGTGGATGAAGAGGGGCTCTGGAGTGGTACGTGTTTTTTTTTTTTTTTTCAAAACTCAAACACAATCTGATCCAGAATGCTTGCAAATTTCTCAGTTTCATTTCAATATGTACTGTTTTCACCACATGGGCAATATTGGGAGTAAAAATATTCAATACGATTTCTTAACTTGAGCCCAGAGTGTAGGGGAGAAAGCAAGCAAACACTTTTGTGGACATTTTGAGGAAATCACATACTGACTATTTTTTACTAAGAATATATTGCCTATATTTATTCACCCCAAATCTGAATGCAGCTTACCTTTTGGCTTTGTGTTTATAATATTTCAGATTGTGGATTTAGGGTGTTTATTGAAAATGATGATCATGTCAGTTACTACGGAAATTAAAACAAGAAATAGCTCAAAAACACACATTTTTTGGCAACAGGCACATAGCAAAATTCATATTTTGTTTCAGAGTTCATTTTCCATATCACAGTATGTCCCCTCTGAGGCTCGTCCTCCTTTTCAATAAGTGTTGATAAAAGCTAAAGAAAAAAACATGCAGGGTTAGCAACCTCAGGGGTATACGAGGCCCAGTTGCGTAGGAAATATTGGGAGTAAATATGTTTTGTTGCCTTTGACATCATCATTGTTTTGTAAAGAAACTTGGAGGTCATTAGTCCAAACTCTTTGGTGACCTCCAATAACATGTTATTTATAGGTTTGATCCCCACATTCCAACTCATTCCACCTCTCTTTCTCATCATGGAAGGCCAGCAAGAACCCCTTTATTTCACTGAACTTAGAACCTAAATTGGATTTTAATAATTGAGAAGAGGTGCCCTTTATAGTATCCAATAGTCCACATGCTGCAATGCTTTCCCCCCCTTTGTAATTTTCCTTTATTACTATTTCATATTTGGAAGCGTATTGTGTATTGACGTCGCTTTTTATTTATATTTTTTTTCTCATATTACTCACAGGTCCTTAGCAATGAAAACCTTCTAACACTGAAATCAGTGCGGCAGGAGGATGCTGGGAAATATGTTTGTCGTGCTGTTGTCCCAAGAGTTGGCGCAGGGGAAAAGGAAGTTGCTCTCACTGTAAACGGTAAGATGTATACAGTATTTGGACACATGTAATTTACAAGAAAAAAAAAAAAAACATGCATGTCAATCTCAAGGTTTATAACACATCCTAAAATTAATTGTTGAATCGCCTTGTGCTTTAATAATAGAGATCTTGTAGAAATACTGAAAGTTTGTCAGATTGTGAGAGCAGCTCAACTTTCGGTTTATGTAGTCTGGTGTGGATAAATGGTCAGGGCATAAATGGAGACAATTTCCAAGACAATCCGCAAGAGACACATGGACACAGTTTTTGCTGAGACACTGACAGACTAATAATTATTGGCCTTGGTGGGAGACCTGGCAACCATCAAACAAATGACTTCATTAGTGCTGCTTGGTATTCTGGGAACACTGCACTGTGGCATGGACTCTTCAGTGCCCCTTATTTGTCAGGTGGTCCACGCAAAAACAGCCTAGGATAATGGTGAATCTGCTCGGAAATTATGCTGCTGAAGTAACATGTTTTTTTTTTTTTTCAGAGTCTTCCAGAATAATGTGTACTCAATGCTGACAATGTACCATACATTTTGAAAGCCAACAAAAGTGTTTGCCTGTAAGCAACTATGTGCTGATTTGGGGATGAAAATACATCAAGAAGAAAATGGAATGTGTGGGGATTTTCCTTTTCAAAACTCAGATGTTAGCTTTGCATATCAGAAGGAATGGGCTGACAGAATCCCCCCCCGTAGCACCAGATGAAAACCGGGACTTTCATTGAACCGCCATCAATATGGTTGGAAGTGAAGGCAAGATGAGGCGTCAGACAAAGTCATGACTAATTCCATTGTTTTGACTTAATGAAATCTACCAGCGGCCTTCCTCTGTATAGCCTCAATAAATAAACAGAATACATGATGAGAAGGAGAAAGCAGATGGATAGTTTTAATTAGGATTACAATGGAGTGCAACTCCAAATGTCCTCGGGAAGAACACAAGCAGCAGATTATTTTTATGTTGTCTTTACAAAGTGTGCTCGAGTGAGATTTGAATGCCTTTTTTATTATTATTCCTAAGATCTGCTGTGTTTAGCCCAGTCTTACCTGAATTACTATTTGACATTCAAAAACCGCTCACATTAATTTTGGTCCTCCTGAATAATTGACATTTATTTCCCAAACCACATGAGGCATTTCAAGTCATTTTTAGTTTGCGCTGGAGGTCAATTTGATTGTCCAACATGTAAAAGCGTAAACACCGTGCTTGTGTTTACATGTGACAGTGTTGTTACTGTGGATAAGGGCAAGCTCCTCTAAGCAGCCTATAACCCAAGCATCTTCAATAACTAGAAAGGTACTTAAGATTCCTGCCAAAGAATGGTAAAAAATAAACCTTTTTATTCACATTGAGATATGTATTGAAGTTGAAGTGCAGTCATTATACAAAAATTACTAATATAATATCACATCTCAACAGGAGTTATGAAAGCAAACACAGTTAACAAAAAAAATAGCAGCTTTGTCACAGAGCAAAGAGAAAAAGGAAACGAAAAAAAAATCTTCTCTTTACCTCGATGTGCGAAAATCTATTCCAATTTCACAAAGTTCCATTGACATAATACAGACTATGATACCACTGCGACAACCAGAGTCAGTGGTGTAACGCTCAAGTCTCAGCTGAACGTTCAAATTTCTTTATTGTTTGTTTTCCCCGCAGTGATCCTCCAAGCCCTTTAACGACTTCATTTAAATTGCATGTGTCATTCCGTCTGTCTCATTCCTCTGTGGCGCGTTGTGTTGCCGACTCCCACTGTGGCACAACGCATCGACACAAGGATTGCTGATTTTCCCTGGGGAAGACTTTAATTTAATTAGAATCAAACAGTGAGCAGGGGAGGCAGTTTGTGTTGAAGTCACTAATGGATACATATTGCTTACTCTTCTCATACACTCACAGTTAATTTGTTCATCAGCACCTCAAATGAGGTTACATGGTAGAAGGCTGGACACATCCATCCATGTTTGTCAACTCATCGATTATCAAATCATTTGACAATTGTTTTGATAATTGATTCATTGCTTGACTTTTTTCCATCTTAAAATTGTCCAAATACTTAGAGCAGGGGTGTCAAACTCATTTTTATCACAGGCCACATTGTAGTCATAGCGTCGTTCGGAGGGCTACTATTACTGTCAACCCAAATAAATGTATGAGCACCTCATATTATATGCAGTAAAAGCTATAACACAAACTGACAAATAACTCGTTTTCATATCAGACGAATTTGATGCACAATTTGTCTTTGCGGGCCACATAAAATGATGTGGCGGGCCGTATCTGGCCCCCGGGCCTTGAGTTTGACACATGTGACTTAGAGAGAGCTTCTCAGCTGTATGTATTATCCAAATTCCATAGTTGTCCACGAAAGCAAAAACTAATTATCATACATGTCTGAGACTTTTCTTTGTAATTGAAATAGACAAGTGACATGTATAAAATGTCCGTGTGTTGGGGGGGGTGGGGTCAAGAGTAGAAATTGAAAGGTTCATTAAACTTAAATACTATACGCTTAATAATTTCAGATAATCGGATAGTATCTGTAGAGTCTGTGCAGCTTATTTATAGCCATCTTACAGAAGATTGAAAAGATCTTTACATAGACGCCATATATTCATATTATATCAATAGGTGTTAATGTGATACTTTTTCCTCTCAGCTCCAAGTGTGTTTGTGTAAATACTAAGTGTATAAAATAATTGAAAGGACAACCTAAGGGAAGATCGTGTAATCACAGCAAGTCAACAGGAGGTCTTCAGAATCTCACACCACAGAGCATCAGGCCAATATAAATATTTTATTTCTTGCCATTTTTCTTGCTTGACAGACTTTTAATGAGCTTTTCAGCCTTCTTTAAACTTATTTAATCCCACACATGAAAGAAAATAGCAAGTTAATGAGGGTGAAAAGTGCATTTAAGGTGTATTTTATATTTGACCAAGAAGAGTGATACACTCACTGCGATTATGTGTAAATTGCAACTATAATAGTGATTGGAAAATGAAGCTTCAAAATGCTTCATGAACCAATTGTTGAGTATTTATTCCATTAGATCAGAGTCATTTTTAAAAATAGAGCTGAAACTTTCAGCTAATGATGGGATAGTGAAGCTTCAAATTTGCTCCTCTAGATGGCATTTTCCGGTTGAAACAAAAGAGGTTTAAAAATGGCAAGTTGGTTTGGATTCAGCCTGATGTTAATTGATGACTGGCATCTAGAAGAGTCAAATAATACAATTTGTTCATGAACTCAATTGTGGCTGGAAAAAGGAGAGCAGCAAAATAAAAAAATAAAAACTTGGTTTTATGGAATTTGAATTGATTTTCTCCTGCACACAAGTCTAGCGAAAAAATTCTCTATAATTATTTTTATTATATAATTGTCTTTGTATGCAATACAGTTTTCCATAAATAGCAACTTCCAGTAGATATCCCCTGAAGCTCAACAAATGAAATAAAACTTTACCCAACATGCCACAGCTATATACATCCTACTGAGGGTTTCTGAGACATGTTACGCACCACCTATGCTCGCTTAATTTTATGTTTAGTTATGTTGTTTGGTCAGACAAATGTAAGCATATTGGTCGATCATTTCTGATTTTATGCTTAAAAATCCGTGTTGAATGTCTGTCAGGCAAACAAATGATCATAGTCAAGATGTTCTAGGTTCAAGTCTTGGTTCAGGACGTTGTGTGGCGTTACCATGTTTTCTTGTTCGCATTTTCTCAGCACTCCCTCGTTGCAAATACATACAAGTTAGGTGACTTGAGGATTCTAAATGATCCATATGGGTGAATGTGAAAATGAATGATTGATCAGCAACCAGTGGTATAGAAAAATAATAGATAGATGTACGTCAGCAACCAGTGGTATAGAAAAATAATAGATGGATGTACGTCACCCTACTCCAGGTTCAATTGAAAAAGTGAGATTGTATGGCATGAATAAACATTAAGCACCATTTCAAGAACCACACAATTATATAAAATGCTCATAATTTGCTTGAAGAGCTGAAATGTCAGTGAACACCATGGTTACATGCATTATATACATTCAGCCTACTGTGAAAATGCAAAGCAGTTTGTGATTGAAACAATACTAAATTTGCAAAAATTGAACTGAGTGTTTAATGTGATTCATCACTTATGAGAGCTCATTCTTACTATTTCAGCTCTATGCTGACAGTATCCTGTTACAAAGGATTCTCTTGTTCCTCCTCCGTGGCCACCATGACCATGTACCAGACAGTTTTGTTCTTCCGTGCCTGCTTTGTTCCCTCTTATTTCACAAGAACAAAATTGAACTCAAAAACACTTTTTTCGCTTCTAAGAAAGAGCTTGTTTTCTATGGGAAATATAAGTGCTGGCCCTTTGACACCCACACAGAGGTTAGGTAATCAGATTGCAATGTACACTCTTGTGTTCATGACAAATTGCAGCCCAAACTTTGATGACCTCCCCTGCTGCGAACATTGATGTGGTGTAGTGCCGCCCACTGCCATGAGTTTTGTTTTTTCAACATGTCGACGCACTTTTGAACTGACTCAGGGAGATAACATTAATTATGCCCCTCATTTGCAAGACCGATCCATAGAATAGATCCTTTATTTTGCTCAGACCCTAAGCCATTTGCTGCCTGCAAGAAATTGATCTTGCTCTATGTTTACAGGCTGCATGTCCTTAGAGGCAAATCATTGGAAAAAAAGACAAGCTCCTTCTACGGATTTCTCAAGTCAATGGCAATGTTCGTTTTGCAGTCTTCTAGTCGCATACCAAGGTTCCATCTGCTAACAACTCATTAAAATGTTAATACATTTTAATAAGAGACAGGTAATAAACTGCAATTATGTATCAGTGTAGAGCTGGCAGAGAGTTTGGAGGTGGTTGGCAAGTGAAGTGAGTTGTTCTCACTAATCAACAAGAAGCCTCATGCACCACCCCTCAAAACACACATCTTTAACCTGAAACATCACTAGAGACTCGCTAAATGTTTGATGATGTCCTTGTCTTGTTTTCTATTGGAAAATCTGCTCTGCTTTCTCTAGCATGGAGCAGGAGATGGTGTCACTTGAGGTTCTTTTGAAATGTAAAACTTCTGCTTGGCACGAAGCGAGCAGGCGAGATTTACCAAAATAGTTGTTGAGTCATCTTTCCATCCTCTCAGGAACTGAATTATGCCGCGCCCAGACCGAGCGCAGATTAAACTGTTGTCACAATGCGACTACGTAAAACATAGTTAATCAGTGGAAAACAAACGAGGCGGGAGGAATTGAGTCAAGTGTGACATCTCAATGAGTGTGGTCACCTGGTGTGAACAGCCCACATAGCAAATGTCAGACTGTCCAGCTGGGCTGAACAGCTCAGGCAAGATCTCTAAAACTTCGACATTTTCATTTAAAAAACATGACATTCAAGGAAACTACAGACAGGTTCACATTTTTTGTTTGTCGGTAAAACACATGGTAAAACACAGCAGTTTGTTTATATCTTCAGGGATATGCAACACAGTATTTCTCCTTGACTCTGTGATATCCCGATTACACCATGAGATGCTGCACCATTGCAGCCCAGTATGCTTTTTCTTGGCGAAGAAGTCAAACAAGCCATAAATCAAAAAAGTCGTATGCCCTTCATTCAGTCCTTCCATGTCCTTGGATAGACAATACAATGGGAGGAGACATTGCAATACATCTTTTCCATGGAGTCCTGAATTACGAAAGACTTCATCAATCACAGTCCATGAGAACTTGGTCGGAAAACATGAAACGTTTACCTGGGTTACACCATGAAGACACTGTGGAAAAAAAGAAGGATTAGGAAATGCATTCCAACATTAAACATTAAATGAGGGCAAAGTTTTTCATTTCAGCCCACAATCTGCTGTATTCTACTCTTTTTTTCAACTAATAATTTTGTTACTGTAAATAATTAGACCAAAATGTCAAATCAGATGGTTTATCATATATGAATGTTTTATTTTTATCCTGTTTGTGGGTTTGTGTGAATATGCACAGGTCCACCCACCATCTCCAGCACTCAGACACAACAAGCCTTGCACGGAGAAAAAGGACAAATCAAATGTTTTATTCGAAGTACTCCACCTCCAGACCGCATTGTGAGTACATTTATTTTTGAAAGATGCCTTGTGTCTTATCTAACGCTGCTGGATAACAGTTTGTTGGAGAAAAAATGTTAAATAAGATTATAGTTTTATGATAACCATTTGTCACATATGAAAAGGTTGAAACTGCTGTGTCACGTTTGATTTACATGCATGCTTTGTTAGCGAGGATCCCATCAAGATTTATGGATCTAATATAAACAGGCTGCTCTCAAAGCTCTAATAATTAATGTGGCAGGCATACCTGCATGTATGTGTGTCTGTGAATGTGCATGTGTTTGTGTGCATATTTCAGGCAAAGGAAAATCTGCTAATTTGGTGTACGTTAGATATTAAAAAACTAAAAAAAAAGGTTTGGATCATATGGATTTCCTTATCACAAAAATATTTTGTAATAATGACAAAACTCACCTACAAAGACGAATAAAACACTGGCCTTATTTTGTCAAAGCTAAGCGAGTCACATTTTTAAATAACAGGCAAGGCATTAAATGAGTCCTAAGGCAAAAACAGGGATTTCAGCAAGATGGAAAATATATGAAGATCATTGTTCTGCAGGAATTACTCAAGAGAATATTTTATTACAGTAAATAAATTAAACGAAAGCCAACTGAACCAAACTGTTTTAAACGATGATGTTGGTTAGCGATTCTGTTCGCTATTCTTTGAATGACCCAGAGACTCCTGGTCACCACTGGTTTCCCCAATCACCTAATCAACAATAGAAACATATAGGTCAAGACATGGCACCTCATAGGGCTTCTCAGGGGGCAAAGCAATCACCAACATGACAACTGGAATGTCTGGTGACTAAACATCTTTGGCAAAGCAAATGACATAGCAATTTATAAGAATGTAGTGTTTGTATTCTTGGTCAGCGTGCGGGACCTACTGTACCAAATGACATTCATTTCCACAGAGCAACATCCTTGTAACTGAAAAGCATTTTATTAAATAGAAAGCTGAGTTGGCCTACTGCCCTTTTGTTGTTGCTTCAATTCATTCCACGTGTCATTATGTTCAGTCATTCCTCTTCCATACGTCCTTATGAACACACATTTTGAACTATACAGATATCCACTTTACCTCACGCATTCTCCATTCGCAGGCCTGGTCCTGGAAAGAGACGGTGTTGGAGTCCGGAACATCCGGTCGCTACACCGTGGAGACGGTGACCACGGAAGAAGGAGTCATTTCTACACTGACCATGAGTAATATTGTGCCAGCTGACTTCCAAACCATTTACAACTGCACTGCGTGGAACAGCTTTGGCTCAGACACTGAGATCATACGCCTTAAGGAACAAGGTGGGAGCCAAGGTCCGACAGGTTCCATCTTCCTCTCTTCCAATTCATGTGGATGTGGTGTCAATTAGTAGAGACCAATTTTGCGTAGTGTCTTGTGTGTGTTGTTGTCAGGAGCAGTGGATTACTGTAGTACATGACACAATGACATCAGACTATTGAAATGGACTGGTGTTACAATGTAACAGCTAAATTCAGCATAGCTATTTGAACCCCTTAAATTGGGACATCCTTTTAAAAAAATAATTTGTGAGAGTTTGTGAGCGTTTAGCCTAAACTGAATACCACAAATGAGTCATAAACTTGTTTAACAAATCAATGGAGTTCCAACACTATCTTTTTTTACTAGGCAACATTAAATATGTCGTTTCCCAAGCTTCGTAAAACAAGACCAAATGTGTGTATAATCTAGCTCCACTAAAGCTTGACAGTTTTGTGTCTATTGAAAGACAATGTAGCACAATTTCTCTCTTCAACTATGAATAATATCTTCCAATCTATGGTGCACACTTTTCCTGTTTTTAAAATTTTCATTCATTCATTCATTTTAGAAGGCCTTCACAACATCACAGCTGGTTTGGGGTCCTCATTTTACCTGCATTAAAACGGAATAAGTAGTGTGCAATTAAGGGACTTAGGTGGTTTGCTCAAGGGCACCTGTGCTGTTAGAGTTTATGCGTATCAAGGGAACCAGACATGAAAGTCTTTCGGTCACATGCCATTGTTTTAACCACTCCTCTACAGATGTTCCGGTAATCATATGTGTGCTTGTGTTAAGATAGCCCAGTAAAACATCCCAAATAGAGACATTAAAATGTTTCCTTCCTTCTTTGTTAAGAGACCCTTTTAAAAATTAATACCTCATTCTGTTGACCTTTTCCTCCCAACCACCGGGAAGGTTGTTTAGTCTTCCCACTTATCGCAAATGATAAATTATATTCTGCTTACGTGCAAGTGACATTGACCAATGGAGACATTAAGCAGCCTTTAATGGTGTAGGAAGAGCACTTGGTTGTTTGGCTTCAGTTTAAAATTGCAGGGAGGTCATAAATGTGGGAAACTCCAGCCCTCATTAAAGTGTTTGATGAAGACCTTTAATGTTGGAGATGTTTGCCCGCTGGTTTGAGATCTTACACGTCCTCCAGTGGGCTACTCACTGTGCAGACACACATGAGGACTGCTGTGGTTAAACCAATACACACTGGCACACAAGATAATTCAGAGAAGGCACTCAATAAGAATAAATAGCACTCGGGACAATGCTAAAAACAACCCAAATATTCTGATATTTAGCATACAGAAGACAATTATGATGATGGGAGATTTACAGGGTTTGTCCATAATATCTGAGCAAGAATACTATTTATCTTGTGACTTAAGACCGGTGTGATGATGTCTTCAAGATAAGGAAATTAAGGCGGCATGGTAGAGGCCTAGTGCATATATGTGTAGATGACGAGTTCAAAATGAGGAAAATAGGCCTTCGAAGCCTATTACATGTGTGGTAAATAACAATGCTAAAAAAAAAAAAAATCTGCAACCTTGCTAAATCATAAAATTTGGAAAACAATTAAAATCAACCGTCATGAATGTTGTGCCAGCAAATTGTTGGACAACGTATAATATTTGAAGTTGTATATTATGTGACTATGTATTTTAATCCCATCTACACTGAATGAAGAACTACACATGGGCCACTATGTGCAGGCTTAATTGTTATTTGAAGTATTTTAGCGTTTTAAAGTTCATTATTGGTCAAGTTTGTTTCACATTTTACTTAAATATTGCTCACACAGTTAATCACGGTTTTATGAGGGATGTTCCTTTGTTAGGTACATTGAACTGTAATTCACACTGCTCCACTGTGTTGTTTAAATGTCTTGCACAGAGTTTTATTGTAATGCTTTATGAAATCTGTGCTAACATGTTAAAATGCTTATGGTGTCTCTGTTGATGAATTCTCATCGGCTTGTTGTTTATTATAGAATCCCTTCCCGTGGCGGTGATCATCGGCATCGCTGTGGGAGCGTTTGTGGCCGTCATCGTCCTCATGGGCACCATCGGAGCATTCTGTTGTACCCGCTCCCAGAGAAGTAAGTCTGCTCGTCATCATCACAGCCAGGAAAACATGCATGCCAAAATATCATTAAGTCCACCACTTCCACACTTCAATGTCCATCTATTGTAACAGATCTTGTTTTTCACTGAGTCAAACAAAAGCTGAGATCAAAACTAAGATAAATGACAGGAGCAAAACTGTCACGCTCCAGGGAAGATGAGATCTCTTCTTAAGATGGACATGTTTTTTGTTCTGCAAAGATTATGAGCCAGATTGTGTTAAGGACTCATTTCACGCAAACTCAGTCTGGCTGCATCACATCGGAGGCTATTTGCATCATGCGCTATGTTCACCGCCACCCACCCATGTACCGAGTGACTCAGGTTTGAGACAATCAGCAAGTGTCTCTTTCCAAGAAGCAAACAAAATGTGCTACTGGTCCCTTCAGCATGTCTATTGTCTGTATACTACAGAGGAAGCGCACCTGGTTATGCCCTCACTGCCCGTCTCCATCTGTGCTCACCAGAGAGAACTTGCAAGCAAAATTAAAACAGAAAGTAAGAATTTATCCGACAGTATCATCAGCATTGTCCCTAACACAATGAGCCACCGTGGAAGGTTGTGCGAGATTGCATTTGTATGCAGGACCAGATAATCTTGTGTTGGCAGGAAACAAGTGATTAATAATTGTTGTGTATTGTTCTTTTTCGAGGGATGGGGAGACTATCGCAAACCCAGGGATGTCGCTAAAATCTGTCATATTGCAAACCGCACTAGGGGAAATTAGAATGTCAACAAATACAAAATGGTGTTTATGTGAGCTTATTGAGATAAATGTGCCCTCTGTTTCTGACAGATCTGAAAGGAGTTGTGTCTGCAAAAAATGACATCCGGGTGGAAATTGTGCACAAAGACCACAACGCCGCCAGAGAAAATGAAGAACACGCTTCCATGAAACAACTGATGGTGAGTGTGAGTGTCACAACATACTACTTTCCTTCCATTCTTGACTTCTTTTGTCACAAATAGAATCCAGATCAAATGAGGTTTTATAGTTATGCATGCCCTTTCCAAACTGAATTTAGCATAATGAATGTACTATACCGGGCAAAGCTGTGGAATTCATTATTTTCTGAGTAAGGCCATAACAAAAAGACACGTAGTCACTCAGAGGCTAAATTTATCGATATGATGTTGTAGGCAACACTGTTTCCAGTGTTTATTCTGACTGGCTAATCCAATAGTGGGTGTACTTGTATAGCTATATGCCTGCAAGATATAGAAAAACCCTTTTGGATCTATACCAGGATTAAGGTTTTTGTGCATGCTGCTCTAGGGTAGGGGTATTTGTAGGAAAAAGGTTTTGGGCTTGCCGTCTTTCTCTGCGCAGAAGAAATGAGCTAAGCCAATGCACAAAATAGCACTTTGTCAAGAGCAGACTTTTCCAAGTATACATTATTAATGTTACCTGCCAGCCCCAAGTGAAGGTGTTCGACTAATACTAAAAAGATCAAGTGCTAAAAGTTTGATTCTTCCACCCGCAACATTTTCTTGTACATTGAATGGAAGCATTTTCACAGAAACTCAGACTGCTTGATATTCATGCAGGTGGAACGTGGGGAGTTCCAGCAGGAGTCTGCTCTGAAGCAGCTAGAAGTTCTGCAAGAGGAAGAGAAAGAGTATCAGCACATTAAGGTACAACTCTTGATCAATGAAGGCACTAAAAGTCAGAGTGTGGGAGAGGAATACCTTTGAACCGCAAAATCATGTTCAGTTAAAAGAAGAAATGCTTTAACGTCTCACCTATGGTACTTTCTATGTGATTGATCCTGAGGCAGAATGTGTCCTACAAGTCCAGTTTTAATAATCAGATGGTGGTTCAATATATTAGCTCCTGACTGAAAAAGGATTCATTTTGAAGATATATTGCATAACTGTGGTTGGACTCTTTCCGAAAGCATACTGAGAGAGGTTGTGGCTATTAATTAACCTGATGTCATTCTTTAAGTAGCATTCTTCAGCTTAAAATTTACATTTCATATCCCACTCAATATCACTCCTTTATTGTCATTATTGCTCCAAAAAAAATGCTTGAGGGACATTCTAATTCATGTACTACGGGATTGATGAAAAGCAGTCACTTTCTTAGTATAAAAAGATTACATGCAGCTCATGACAGCCCTGGAATATTATCATTTAAGTAGAATTTTTCCAGCAACCCTCCCCACTGTTGTTGCAGGCGAGAGTATTTAAACATTGTTGCAGTGTTTTCACAAACCATATACAGTAATATTTTTCTTTTTCAATCTTTTTACCCTAATAAAAAGTTAAAATCAAGTTGGAAATGGGACCATGATTCTGTGCCAGTATACAAACTAAGCATGAGTCACAGCAACACAGCTTGAGCCACTGTTGGCAGGTAACAACAGACAAGGATGCTAAATCTAGAAACCAGACAGCTGAGTGTAACTCAGTTCTCTGGTTTGATCAGTGGCAGTCGCGCCACTGTGTGTGCACATCTTTTGATGTCAATATGTTCCTGCACATGTGGAGGAGTTGTATGACAGAAGTGTGGTCAGATAGAACCAAAGCGCTCTTCAATCAATATGTCGCCATAAATGTTTTTGTTTTGTTGCCTTTCATCCAATTTACATGCCAATGAGCAGACATGAATGAATAAGTCCTTGCTGAAAAAGGCATTGAGTAATCAGTTTTTCTTTAGTGCATGACTTCTACAAAAGTAAGTAATCTACAAGGGATATAGCAGACTCTGTAGGTTCTTGCATTTGTGTGCATGCGAGTGTGTGTGTGTGTGTGCGCGCACGTGTGTCTGTCAGTGGGGGGTGGTATCTTTCTTATTGCTTCCTCAGTCAGATATACTACTTCATGGCCCATTTTACAGCTTTATACTTTATTGTATGCTCCCAGTCAAATGTGTGATTCTGTGGTTGTTGCCATTCCAGTTCTTGTTATCCACTGCTGTCAAAATGTATATATATTTTTTTATTTTTTACTTAGAGAGCAAAATTACTATTTTCAAAACACTGTTTTTTTTCGTACTTTTGTATTCACTTTAAATGTCAAAGACAATTGAAATTGCTGGATAGAGGGAGTGAAACAGTGTGTGCGTGTGCGTGTGCGTGTGTGTTTTTGTGCGTGCATGCGTGTGGTGCCTTTAAAGCCTGTGTTTTCCCTACTTATCTCATGTGCATAGAAATGTGTTTTAATCCTGGAAATGTGTCTTTTCTGTGTGGATTTAACATGTTCTAATTGTGTTTATGTGGGTTCTCGGTGGGTATTCTGGCTTCCTCCCACATGGAAGACTCAAAATTAATTGCCTAGAGGCTGGAGTCTGAATAGTTGTCAGCCTGTTGATTGACAGGAAATCAGTCCACCTCGCTCCTTTTGCTTTAAGTCATCTGGGATCTGATCCAGCTTTCCTGTGATCCTCAGCAGGATGTGCAGCCCAGAAAATGAATGAATGTTTACCCTCTGCCCATCCCAACCCATTTCGAGCTTCTCATCTAAATGCATGCGTAAATCAAGATAGGCAGATTCATTCAATAAGCATTTATTCTTGAAGATAAGTTCTCTCATAACAATTCCCGACGATGACGTGACGTGTCTCCTAAAGGCTACATCCTGTGAGGAATGTCAGTTTAGTCACTGCAGCATCCCAACGGTTGTCCATATAGCCATTGCGGATTTTGCAGACTGTGGTCAGACGAGCACAGACACCCTGGTGTGTTTTTGCAATATTTACCTGCTTACCTGTTTCTCTCTGGGGCTGGATTATTTTCCCCCTCACACAACTTAATGGCAACTAGCGTGAGGACCAAGGGGATAGTGAATGAGAGATAAAGGCCATCCACAAACAATCTCCTTGTCCGCCGTCTGATACTGACAAGCATTACAAGTATCCTCTCGTGCTATCTTGCCCTCATTTCTCCCATTATGAGCGCTCTTGTTTTGGGATTTGCCTGACATTCACATTCGCTCCCTCGGGGATAACACACACACAAGCACGCCCGCGCCCTAACTGGACCCGCTGTGACAGCGCGGTGCCTGCAGCCAAGCACACAAACGATGGCACCACTGTAGGCGCAAAAGCCGTTTTGGGGCCGAGCCCGCATGATTGTAGACACCGCAATGTGTTTAGCTCCAATTAAAGCTGGTGTGTGATTGAACTTTGCAGTGACACATTGGATAGCAAACTATGAATCATCAAGGCCTGCTTAATTAGCGCGACGCATGATTTTAAGGTTAGAATGGGGCTGACTAAATCTTGACACAGTTTGTCATGGTTTTCCGTGATTCACATTGCAGTGTCCTAATTTATTTGCCCTCTTGAATGGTAATTACAATGAGTTTGACTGTGGCTTCTGTTGAGCTTTGAGGTGACAACAATTAGCCACACACACACACTATGCCAAAGATGTGCTGTTACTTTAAGTTCCCCTTTTTAATTTGCTTTGACAGTTACCCAAGAGAAGAAACATTACCATTCTCTTTCCAAATAGGACCCCACAAATGGCTACTACAGTGTCAACACCTTCAAGGAGCATCCGACACCAACCGGGTCGGGGAACCAGTCTACTGATGGGAGGAATCCAACAAACACAAGCACCCTGGGCAAGCAGCGGGTACCAACAGGCATGTCCTTCACCAACATCTACTCCACTCTAGGAGCGGGCCCCAATCGTCTCTATGACTACAGCCAACGCTTCGTGTTGGGCATGGGCAGCAGTTCCATTGAGCTCTGCGAGCGGGAATTCCAACGTGGCTCATTAAGCGATTCCAGTTCGTTTATCGACACGCAGTGCGACAGCAGTGTCAGCAGCTACAGCAAGCCAGACGGCTACGTGCAGTTTGACAAAGACAGCAAAGCGTCAGCTTCCTCGTCATCCCACTATTCCCAGTCCTCATCGCAGAACTCAGACCTGACCCGGCCTCTGCAGAAGCGCATGCAGACCCACGTCTGACAGCCTGGATGTGAGTGATGGATGTTTAAACAGGGTGTGAACCAGCCTTCAATGCGAAACTGTGTGTTCTTCTGGAGGTGCAGAAGACGGCTAGCTTGATCACATTATGACTTCTTTTCAGACTTCAAATGTGGGTCAAGAAGCCTTATACTGCCCTGTTCCGTAATCACACATTATTTTATTTCAAAACTCATAATCTTGAGTAGTGCCACAGCAGCGATGTTTGCCAACTCAAAGACAGCCCAAACATGGAGTTTTTACTGATATCCCACATGGAATCAATTCGATGATTAATGGAAAGTGATACCACAAGGCTTTGTTTGATATTCTGCTCCCTTTGAAAATACATTTCAAGATTGTCATTCCAAAAAAAGTATCATTCTTATCAGTGCTGAAGAGAAAGAGTACAAGTGTGAGCGGCTCTTTCATGTACTGTCGTTTCAAGCACAATAACTGAATGTGCATAAGGTTTTTAGGTGTGGCAATACACCCTTCACCACCCGCTACCTCCTTGGGTAAAACTTGCATTTCTCCACATTCCCACAAAAATGTTTAGAGAAAGAGCTGCATTTGGGCCACAGAGGCAGAAGATAAAGAAGGGCTGAGACCACATTTTCAATCCCACGTCTTGAGTTTTACATTGTCGCTCTGATTAAAGACTATCAGTGTACATATTGTAAATGACTGTAAATTATTTTCTGAATCTTAAAGCGAGAACCGTGCTTCACATTGTCCCAAAAACGTATATCTACTTTGCCTTGAGGCCTGTTTGAACTCTTTTCAATTAAAGTGTTGACTAAGCAAGACGGGCTTATTCTAAATCAGCTCCTGTGTAGATGTGGAGTGGCATCCTCTATGGTGGAACCAAATGCAGTCTATGAACTAACTTGCGCTGCACCAGAAGTCATCAGCCATATGCGTTGAATAAAATGTAAACATATTGTCATGATGATTCTTATTTTTGTGGTTATATTGCTGTGTGTAGTGAGTATTACTGATGGAACAGGAACTGGACGCTAAGATGTTACTGCCTATCACTGGAGTCAAATTTACCAAACTCCTCTCTATTCAGTTTGCCTTCTGTGAATTTTTTCTTTGATACCCGCTAATGTGGTTATTTTCAACTGCCTGGCTATGATTTTGAATTGTTTGTAGTTCATTTTATCGTGGCCACCTCCAAAAATATTTAAAACGATTAGAACGTTTGAAATTTGATTTTGTGGATGACAAATGCTTAAGCCATGGCAGAGGTCTACCGTATGCTGAGTGCTTTTGTTTTTTTATTCGTTTCTGCCCTGTATATGCTAAATGTGAATTCACTTAATGGATAGTAGAGACAGAGAATAAATATGAATTGCATCTACAAAAGCAATCATATAGCAAGGTTTCAAAGTGAACCTGTCAAGTGTTGTTATTGTATTATAATAAAGTGGCAGTTTTGGAGTTCTGCTGTACAAAACACAGAAAAGACCAATAGATAAAAATAAATTGTATCACTGATGCTGTCACTAATGATAATTGTCGGTCAATGGACATAATATTCCGATTTTGTTTTAAGTGGCTGGAGTCCAGAAACATGAAATTCAAATGTGATTTACCGTATTTTCCAGACTATAAATTGCTCCGGAGTACAAGTTGCATCAGCCATAAAATGCATACTAAAGAAGAAAAATACATACATGTCGCACTGGAGTATAAGTCGCATTTTTGGGGGAAATTGATTTGATAAAATCCAACAACAAGAACAGACGTCATCTTGAAAAGTAATTTAAAATAAAAATAGAGGCAACAACAGGTTGAATAATTGCACAATGTGCTAATGTTAAATGACACATAAACAACGAACTGAGAACTGCCTGACGTAACATATTAAGAATTATTCAGACAACTATAGCATAAATAACATGCTAACAAGTTTACCAAACCATCCGTGTCACTCCAAATCACTAAATCCAATGAAATCTTCACCCTCTGTGTCACTTTTAAACAACTCCACTAACTCCGGAGGTAAAAGATGTGACATTTCCTCTTCTACGTGGCTTACATCAGACTCATCATCAGTTGCAGTTCCGATTATTCCACAGGCCTAGAGCGCCCTCTTGCGGTGGAGTGTGAAAATAACATGTGAAATGATATAATAATGTGTTGATAATTTCAGATACATATAAGTCGCTCCTGAGTATAAGTTGCACACCCGGCCAAACTATGAAAAAAACTGCGACCTATAGTCGGGAAACGACTGTAATCAAAATGTATCAGCTTTTTAAACATGATGAGTACAGTACAGTCATGAGTGAACTTCTTACTCAATTTTGCCAAAAACAGGTCTAGGTTTCTTTCGTCTATCTCTGTGCATAATTAAACTGGCACAAATGGTATGTGAATTGTCTTCACTGTTCTTGTGGCGTGGAATTTAAATGTATAAATGGATTGGTTCCCCATTGTACAGTTTCGGGCAAAAAGATCAATTTCAACTTTCATAATCCAGTTTGGCATTTAGCAGATTGTGTACACATTTCTGAAATGCTGTCTGTCTCTGTATATAAGATTTTTTCCCCCTTCAGTTTTTCTTTGTTCTTCAGTCATCAGATTGGATTATATTAAAGCTCATCAAATCCACGATATTGTGATACAAACTGTACAGACAATCTTTTCACTTACGTGAATTCTTTCTTGTTTGCTTTTCTCTCATACAAATTCACACGAAAGATGGCTTGTAGGTAGCACTTTCTATTCCCCTTCTCTATCGACACAATGAAGACTTGTGCAGCAAAACACACGGGAAGCTGCAGGTAATAGAATTGAAGAATTTAGAGCTTACCTAGGACTGCTTTCTACTGAGATGAAGTGCAAGTTTTTTTATTTGAGTTCCTTGGAGATATGGCTACTGCAGTTTTATTTGTTCACATATGACCAAATTTGGTGAGAATTATCTATACATATAAAAACATAAAAGCATCAATTGTAACATTGAATAATGAGGCTATGTTCTGCCGCTCTGATTCTGTTTAAGACTATCCCCATCTGTACACCAAAATGTTTTTCACCATTTTGGGGACATACATAGTACTTACTATATACTTGTGCCACAAAGAAAAAGAAAAATTAGGTGAATTAAGTTGTAACATTGCAAGAAAAGTTCTGATAAGCCTATTTGTTCAACCATAAATAATAAGTGTATTTAACACTATTACTTGATTAATATCTGGCAATTCGACATTTATTATGACTATATTCATGTAATACTGCATTTAAAAAATACAACTTAATAGATGATAAGCAGGGGTGCACATTTTGTCTCGTTGAATAGACCATCCATTCGTCACCGACGGACGCCCATTTTGTGGACGAAGGATGAGAAAGTTGAAAAATAAAGACGGACTTAGAACCGACAGAAGCTTTTATTTGTCTGTCACTGTAATCATCCCTTTCGAGTCGAAGACCGGCTAACCTTTCAGTCCATCACTGACACTCATTTCACTGACCACTGACTAAAACGCACTCCTTGGTCTTGCGTGTGTAATCCGCAAAATCACTATGTTCAGACCGAATGTGAAATTTTATAACATTTCAATGTATTTCTTTTTTCAGGGGTGGCAGGTGGGTTAGTGGCACAATTATTTTTATTGTATTGCTTTTTGAACAGATAGGCCCAAAAAGCAAGAGTGATGACAAAAAAACAATGCAAGCCACAGAATTATGGTGGATGAATAACAAAAAGCCAACAGATTTTTTATTCAAAATAAATATAGGGCAAATGACAACTTCTCAAATTTTATACAATTGCTGAAAGAAAACTTTTGGAAGTTTGCTCATTCTGACTGTCTTTTATTTATTCATTTACTTGTTTTTCATGGGGGGGGGGGGTAAACCGTACCGATCTTGCCCTTGGTCTCCTTGAGGCATTTTTTTCCCAGAGGGCTTTGCATTGCATTGCTCAGTCTGAATGAAGATGCAGTGCTGCGTCATGGCAATCCTAATGTTACTGCATGGTTGCAGTATGCCTCAAATTTCTGAAGAAAATGGCAAGTATGTTGGCAGCGTATTCCCATCAATGTAAAGGCAACACATATATGGTCAAAACGGTCCAGTTTTCTTTGTCAGCAGAGCTTCTTAAGTTACCCCAAAACAAAGCATTTTCCTGGTTCAGAGAACAGGCTGAGTGCACAGCAAAGTACTAAATATTTGATAGACCAGCCGTCTGTCCCACTTCTACCATCCCACAGCCGCAGACACAGTGGCCTTGAACATGCCACTGAAATAGTCAAAGCCCCTTACACCTGTAGACGGCTTACCGGCTGCTGCTTGTTTTTTGTCTGGCATCAAGCAGCACGCAGATGCGAGGGCATAACAGATGAATAAACACAAAGACCCAGAGCAAATACAAGGGGGTGCTGCCATGCCCTGATAGGAGAAACAACAGTAAAGTGATTTATTTTTCAGAGATGCCAAAGATGAGCTTGAGCCACACAAGTGGGTGGGGATCCTACTACAGAGACAAGGGCTCCGGTTGCTTGTTTACCACCTCAAATGTGTTTCTTGGTCTTGAGAAAAGAGGTTACAGGATCATCAGGCAATAAGCCTTCCTCATTGTATACAATGCTGTCCATGCAAGATATGAAGGAAAAGTGCCATTTGAAAGTTAGAGCGCTTCATAAGAACTAACTTTTCAATGTGAAATTGCTTTCTGAACCTTTATTTCACTCTCAGTTCATTTTTCTTTTGTAAAATAAAAATCTGTATGTTGTGTTTACAAGTAAGAAAATGAGTGGAACCATCATTTAAAGTTTTTCGACAGGCCCAGCAGGGATGGCCATGGTTCAGTGTGCAGTATACAATATACAGAACAATTGCAACATATTTGTAATTCAAATGAGAGC
Source organism: Syngnathus scovelli (assembly GCF_024217435.2). NCBI lineage: Eukaryota > Metazoa > Chordata > Actinopteri > Syngnathiformes > Syngnathidae > Syngnathus > Syngnathus scovelli. The sequence continues at coordinate 9,665,579 of NC_090853.1, forward strand.
ATTTCTTGTACTGAAAGGATACTCATTTGCAAACACTACGTGAGCTTGGTTTGGAATAGTGAACGAAGGAATGAAAAGTCAACATGAATTTTTTTGTGGAACTGTTTTTAGTCAGTGGGCCTACCTGTGTGTATGGAATATAAGAGAACAAAAAAAGAAAATGATGTATTTTAACTGTACTGGTCTGTGAATTTATTATGCTTTTGCTCTGTATATTTGGAGAATAAAGACAATGTTTGCATTTGTTGTTGTCTAAATGTTGCTGAGACCATCTCAAGTTAAATGCCGGCTGGTATTTAAATATGTATTTATTCCGCGCATAATTTTGATTTTTTTTTTTCCCTCTAGACTCACAAATTTATTTGGGTCATTGGAGGCTCACTCTAATAGCCCAAGCACTGAAAATTGAGACATATAATATTTACACGAACAAGCAAAAGCAAGCAGTGTGTTTTATGAACGATATCTTGAACAATGACCAAACACATGCATCTCCAAATTCAGTATGGATTTTTAACAGACCTTCGTAATCGCTGTAGGATAGAAGTTCTCCTCTAAAAAATTATTTTATTCTATTGCTTGTTTTGAATCCTGCTAACCCAGATAGTCTTTGAAAGTAGTAGTTGTATGTTTGTAGTGTTTAAGCTACTATAACCTCTGCATGCCTGCACTCAGCAGGGTTGCATTATTTAAATCAGAAGGTGGATTTTGAGTCCATTATGTTGTTCAACAGATTCCATGTTGAACTATTTCAAATGGTGCTGTTTGCATTGAATTGAAATATGAAGTGTCGCTGCACCTTGACTTATTTGTGAATATTCTAGGGTTTTTCTTCAACTGTTACTTGGTAGTTGTTTATTCCACAGTTGAGATAGGGTGAATGTGTTAATCTTTTGCAGAGGTGGGCATCGTCGCTCCGTTCCTGAATTTCCACTTGAGAACCACTTGGGTCCAGTTTCCTATTTGTTGGTGTTTGCCAATCGGCATTGAGGAAGTAACAGATGGTTGGTGAAATAAAAACAATAGGCGACAAATCACTGCGGTCTTTGGGACCAAAAGGAAAATAAGTCTGTTTTATTTTCTATTTATTTGGCTGCATATCAAGTGTGCAGCACCGGCGTGTGACTCGTAGTAAACGACGCTTGGGTGAGTCGGACCGACTGGGTGGGGCTGAAATACTGACAGAAACTCAGGGATGGACGACAATGCCCACCTTTGATGTGTTGGACCTCGGTGGGTCCTGCGGGATCAATGCAAAGTAAAATGAGTCTTGCAAGGGAGAAAGGAGAAAAAGGTGAATCATCGGCGTTCCACCCTTTGGTTCTTCTCTGCAATACAATTATTTCAATTTCTGAAAAGAAATTGTCTCAATGCATCTAGATTTTACTTAAACAAGGTTGTATGTAAATAATTAATTTTCACATTAATGACCTTAGAGCAGAGATTGGCAACCAGTGGTTTGTGGCGGTATTGCAGGTGGTCCTTGAAATTGGAAAAGTAAAATAATTTTCTATTTTATTGTTTTAATTTCCAGGTAATTTTGCAAATCATTTATTCATCCAAATTATGTCAAATGTAGCTGAGATTCCCAAAATAGACTTACAGATGCAAATAAATAGCCGGTATAGGTCTATCATCCGTCTGTGCAAAATAAAATAATATTCCGCCAAAGTCGTGGTCCCATGGACAAAAGCCCTGGAGTTTCAGCAATAATATTTCTGTAAAAAACAATGACACAATTAACAAAGAGGCAAAAGAAAGCTAGCATGAAAAAATATGCACACTACTACAAATGATCATGTGCTTGAAGTTTCAGATGACCTGTTGACAGACAATTGTCTGTACTGGATCTGTTTGTTCTAATTTAGTGAGGAGAAATGTCAACCATTTAGTCTTATACCGTAATTTTCTGACTATAAGTCGCGTTTTTTTCCATAGTTTGGGTGGGGCTGCGACTTATACTTAGGAGCGACTTATATGTGAATTTTTTCAAAAATTTTCAAAATTCAAAAAATCCGCGATGTAGTGAAACCGCGATAAACGAACCGCGATGTAGCAAGGGATTACTGTAATTTGAACTGCAAGTGACGTCAGCGGCGCGCGCGGTTGTTTACATAAAGGATAAAGGATTCGATCACGGGATGACGAAGATGACGAAGGGCCCCACGTTTGAAGGATTTAATGATTTGGAGTGACACAAGGTTTGAAAAACGTATTTATGTTATAGTTATTTGATATATTTTATTTCGTATAGCAACTTGTATATGTTTTTATCATTACAGTTCAGTAGTTGTTGGCTTGTTGAACTCTTGTTTTGTTAAATGAAGAGCCGTTTACCAAACCCACGTCTTTCCTGGTACTTTGTTAACGCTACAGTATAGTTATATACTAGATCTGTGCGGATTTTGACAAATAAATTGGCCCCAAAAGTGCGACTTATACTCCAGTGCGACTTATATGTTTTTTTTCACTTTATTGTGCGTTTTATGGCTGGTGCGACTTATACTCCGGAGCGACTTATAGTCCGAAAACTACGGTACCAGTAATGATGTGATAGGCCTGCTGTAATTTAATTATTGGAATGCTGACATTTTGCAAATGCAGATAGCTTGAAGTATATAAACTGTCAAAGGGTGACACAAGAAAACAGGCTCGGTCATTTAGAGTGCCGAGAGCAATCATTTCTCTTCATTGAACTTTGGTTTGCTTTTAATGTGAGGAGCTACCATTTGAAGGAACACATTTAACACAAATGGAACAAATGGAGAAGCTTCCATTGTGACATTTGCAGCATACGCATATACTACAGAATGTTCTCCACTTCATTTGCTTTACGAACAAAAAAATGCCATCTTATTTATTATATGAGGCTAGAGGATACAGAGAAATGCCCGTTCATCCAGTTTATGCCTTTAAATCTTGATTTCAAATATTCTGGATGACAAGCAGTGCAAGTTTTAGAAACATTGCCTTTAATAAACAAAAACAAACAACACAAACATGTCATGATATAAAGTGATATTATTGTTGAGATGAAAAACTTCTTCTAAACCAGAATCATTTACATATTGCATAGTCGGTGCACATTTCATAACAAACAGAAGTGCACTATGCTCCAGAGGATAAATTCCAATTATAAAATAAAAGATTCAGAAAAATCTGACAAATAGGATGACAACAGCACTGGAGGTTATTTTTTTAAGTGTATTAAACACACACATACACACACGCACGTACGCACACACACGCACGCACGAACGCACTCACACAAACACACACGCACGCACACACACATGCACACACACACAATTCACCATTGCTCAAGCACAAATAAGATAAGCCAGTATGGTATAATAATAAAAATCAAAGTATTTGTAATAATAAGCAAGAAGTGCTATTTTGTAAGTTGTGTATCAGGTTTATTAGTAGACGCTTGGGAAGAAAACCTGAAATGTTGATCTTACTGTTCTAATACTTTTGGAGGGCAGTGTGGAAAGAAGAGGTGATGGTCAGCAATGCGTTCACAGATAAAGAGGTGGGTGGGTGTGTGACAGAAAGATAAGTGCGCAGTGGGCCTATTCACAACCTGTTGACAGGTAGATAGGTAGATTGTGCTGAATATATATATATACTGTATGGTTGAAAAGGAGATGTCAAACTTGCCTACACACTACCTTTCAGACCCTAATGATGCTCAACCTGCGTCCACCCACCGCTTGGTTGCATGAGTGTCCAGCATTGCACAGTTGCTGGCACCAACGTGACTACGGGTGCCATGTTTCTGCCCACTGAATGATCATGGTGGCAATTGTGTGTGCGTGTGAGAGTGTGTGGCGGGGTCATTTATATAGAAGTAGGCCACGGTGTAAAATGGGTCAAACTGGCCAATGTTTCACAGTGGGCCAGGATGAAGAAGAGAATCGTGTTGATGATACATCTTCAGCCCAGAGCATGAACTCCAACAGAGGGTGTAATAATGCCTTAATTGTTCCATGAGGGTGTCGGGGGTTATTGAATTATTCACACAAGCGTGAACGTGGGGGGGGTTAAGCCTTGAGGTTTTGACCAAGCCTATGCTCAACACAGGAGTGTTGAAAGGACAGGAAGCAATGACTCATGTCTCTAATGAGCCTAACATTCCTTCTTAAATGCTCTTGATCACTCACGTGAACCAAACGCTCACAGTCAACATGTACAGCATCTTATGGACGGAAGTGACTTATTTTAAGGAGAAAAAATTAGAAAGAGTCATTCCTTTGAGGGTTACTAATACAAAATGGCAGACGGTAGAAGAGCATCAAAAAGCTTAAAGTAATATCAGGTAGCAAGTGGAAAAAGCAGACTGGAAATTACTGAAATAAATATCAGATATCAAACATAATGGATGCTCATTTTTTTTGCCTTGAAAGCCTATGTAAATAGCACTTTTTGGGTGACGTTACCTCAGGCAATGTGATTCCATACTGCCCCCCTGTGCACACAATCTATCACATATTAATATTGATATGTGATATTATATCTATCACACGACAGAGCTTTTCTTTTCTTTTTTGACAAAACCTCACAACTCATGAGATCACAATTATTATTTTGCATCACATTTCATCAGTAGATCACGTTGTAGTGCCTGTGCTGTTCTATCTTGTTATATCTTTTTTTGCAAGACACAATCAAGAACATGTTGATGTAAACGAGTCAATAACTTTTCAGAATGCTAAACGCCTTTGGAGATGGCAAGTGGAGCTTTTTATATTTAGACAATGAAGATGTGTGATGTATAGAGGTGAAATGAAAAAGGTGTAATCATAGTGCAGAAAGAGGTGACAGCATACCTCCTACTGTGATATTAATTATTCTATGGAAGACATTGAAATCAGTTGACTAACTGTAATGTAATTATGATGGCTTAAACTGTGCCATGTGTTGCACAAACAATTTATTTATGTCATGCTGCAACATTTCACGCTTTTAACAGTGCAAATCCAACAAGAGGATGATGTTCACAAAACATTAAGTAAAAAAATGGCATTGATGGTTTTTAAGCACATCTCAGATAAACAACAAAAATAAATCTACTAAAACTGAAACTATTGTAACATTGTTTGTACTTAGCCAAGATAAAAATCAAATTCAAACATACCCTTTTGAAGTTTTTAACTTTTTAAGTTTGACATTTCTTTGACAATATCACAGCACATTTGCATCTGTGGTTTTTTTTTTGTTTGAATCTTGGCTTGGGCCATCCTGTCTGGTGTTGGCGTGTTGGTTTTCTCAGTTCTGGCCTCTTTCCACATTACAAAAATATGCATGTTGAGCAAAGATGGGAGTACGTCATGCCAAGTTTTTGTGTGGAAAAAAAAAACAAGGGAAGCCAGGTCACAACTAAATGTCAAGCAAGTCAAGTCAGATCATTATTTGGGTTAAGAACGTCATGAGTCAAATTATACAATCAAAATTAAGTGATCAGTTCTGTCGGTTATGTAGAATTGGGCTTAAAATATCTTCACAGGTGAACTGTTCACATATAGCAGCATAATGCATAAAATCAATGTGGAAAACATTGTACCTCAATCAGCATCAGAACAAGGAAAGGAGAAAGGATGTGGGCCGGAGGGGGCTATCGATTGACAACTGCACGACCCTCTGTGTCAAGTCAAGTCAAGTTAAGTTTATTTGTATAGCCCTAAATCACAAACAGTCTCAAAGGGCTTCACATAGCCAAAACTTGACAATTATTCTCAAAGCATCCCCTGATCTTAAGCTCCCAAAAGGGCAAGGAAAAACTCAAAACCCCTGCCAGGGGAAAATGAGAAACCTTGAGAAGCGACCACAGATGGAAGGATCCCCCTTTCAGGATCACCAGGTTGTAATGGATGCAGAGAGGGCACAAGTAATACATATTATGAAAATCAATGAAAAAATGGATGTCGGAGGTGCCCTCGATTGTCCTGGCAGTGTCTTCAAGGAGGTTGAGCTGCAGTTTCTTCATCTTAAATTGGTCCCCGAGAATCCAGCTAGCCACTATCAGCTTTTGCGCCACCTAACCCCCTCCCCAGCCAGGGAGGGGGTGGGCAGAGAGAACAAAACAAACTACGGCCGAATCGGCCACTACAAGTTAGTTAAAGGCCATCTCATAGAAATGTGTTTTTAAACGCGTCTTAAATGTTTCTACTGAGGTAGTAGTTCTAATATCCATTGGTAGGGCATTCCAAAGCCCTGGAGCCCGAATAGAGAATGCTCTAGAACCTGCAGACATTTTCTTGGCCCTCAGTGTAACTAAAAGACTAGCGTTTTGCAAACGAAGGTTACGAGACGGAACATAAGGAACGACTAGATCGACGAGATATGAAGGCGCTAAGCCATGCAGTGATTTATAGGTTAGTAGAAGAACCTTGAAGTCACATCTTAAATGGACCGGGAGCCAATGTAAGTTGGCTAATATTGGGGTAATGTGATCAAATTTTCTTGACCGTGAGAGCAGCCTCGCAGCGGCATTTTGTACTAACTGTAGACTTTTGATACTGGACTTAGGAAGACCAGAGAATACATTACAGTAGTCCAGGCGCGACGTGACGTTCCCTGTGTGGGAACACAACAGGTTCAAATATGCTTCCATGATATTTATAATGTTGCAGCTTGTAAACAACCATTAAAAAGCAGCACAATACAAGTGACAGATGTTCGTTTTTCTCTATCAGGTCATAGTGGTGAGAAAGATAACATGCGCTCACGTCTACCACAGAATTGAAAAGCAACATTGATGGACCATAGCGGTTGTTTCTGGTCACCTTTCTGAACATTTCTTGCCATGCTGACCTTTCAGAAAGGTTTTTTTGTAGCCTCATTGAGAAACAGCTTTTATGAACATGGGAGAGAGCAAAAGAGAACGAGAGAGGGAGGGAGAAGGGAAAGGGGAGAGTTG